>NC_071531.1:51864886-52573636 GCF_026979565.1 Vidua chalybeata | reverse complement strand
CATGTAGTTTAGAGTTCATTCCTAACTCTTGGAAAAAGAGAATGTGGGTTCAGGCCCTTGAGGTTAGCTCTGTCCCATAGACTGTGAAATAGATGATTTGGTAATGCTAACTTGTAACTCTCATTTTGAAGACCTTCTTTCATGTGTTTCTCAGATACTCAAAAGAAATGGTCTCTAAGTTTAAAATACGTTGCAAAAAAAGCAAAATGAAAAAAACACAGTATTTCTTTTCCACAAAAGAAAGTAAAAACTGTGTTTCCCCACTCTTCCAAGATCTCTTCTGCTGCTGAAGTGAGAAGTCAACTAAATTATCACACAATTTTCATAAATATATTAATTAAATGTTAAACCAAATCCATAGAGGGTTATTTTTTTCAAGTTAAATTTTAAAAAATCACTCCAGAGGAGGAATGTTCTTTATATAGTTATAGCTAAAAAAATACTACAATGCCACAAGTCAGTTTTCAAGTCATTATGTCCTAGTTGGCCCAGAGGCAAGGCTAGCATTGATCTTGGAATCAGTTAATATATACTTGCTGCTTTAAAAACAGGGAAAAACCCCCACTTTTTCTGATTCTAATACTATTACCATTGTACTTTTTCTGTTATGTCATTGTTATCAGTACTGTATATATTATTTTATGACCAATGTCATGCATATATCTCATTTTAATTTATTTTAATATTAATATAAATATTATTGCAGAAACCTCTTCCTTTGATACTTCCCAGTAACAAAGTTTTTAAAAGTTTTAGAATTCTGTAACTGAATGAGGAATATTCTCTGAAGTAGTTATTTAAGATCTGAAATTTAATAGCATAAAGAAATGCTCTCTTGAGGTATTTCAACTAGATGATTGCAGGCAGTCCTTCACTGAAAAATGTAAGTAATGCAACAGGGGTATTTTTGTCATAATATAATCATATCCCTAAGGCTGTAAAAGATACAAGATTTTGCAGAAAATCTGTAATTCCCAAGGGGAGTGATTATCTCCTGACAACTAACCCCTAGATTTGCCTTGCTGCTTTTATAAGAAGTCTGCTTTGTGTGAGATAATGCAGCTTAATTTCCTAAAAGATAAAGTCAGTTTGGCAGCAGTTTCAGCATGTTTCGCACAAAATAATCTGTCATTATGAAATAATGTAATATTAAGAATGTTCTCTAGCTATTGAGAGTCCTCCCCCAATTCAGTCATCCAGTGATGAGATAAATAAAGATGAGAATAAAGATGAGAAAAATGATACATTCTAAAATCTAAGGATATTGGGAACTTACAGTAATAATTGGGAAATATTATGGAAATTTCACTGTCTATAGAAAGTTATCATATTTTTCATGGTAGTTTTCTTGGTTTTGTTTTGGTTTTTTTTTTTTTTTTTTTCCCAGAATATTGAAATAAGTAGAGTTCAATACTGTGCTTGCAAGAGTACAGATGAAATTGGGCTACCTTTAATCTAGCTTTTTTGGGTAACTATAGTGAATAATGGCCCTTAACTTAGCAATGCCAAAAGCAATTTCTTACCTCATATGATTTTGTAGTCCTTTTTAAAAAGTCACTGCTAGAAAGCTGCTGATATGTAGTCTATCCATTAAGGTTAGTTCACTGTGTCCCGGTGACTCTGCATTATGGCAGATCAAGTTGAAAACAAATTGCAGAACAAAGGATGACATACTTAGCATAAGTGACATATTAAAAGTTAAATATTAACTAATTATCTAAACCCATCCCTTCACCAATGACAGAAAAAAAATGTCTCCAGATAGTAAATCTTATTATCCCTCATCTCAAATTTAGCCAATTCTTTATTGCTTTTTTCCCCCAACATATAAATTCATCTTTTAAGAAACACATTTTTGTTATAATCATCTGTCGCTGGACTCTAAATTGTGCAAATCTCCATTGAAACTACATTTTGCTGTTAGTATAAATATTCCAAAAAAATAACAAATGGTAAAACACGTTATCATCAGCTCTTCCTACACACTGATGCAATAAGAGGTCATTCTAATACCTAGTACCACAGTGCTATACTTAATTGAATGATATATGTGTTAGAAAAATCCAAAGAAAAAAACAACCCCACCCACCTGCTTAACCACAGCCAGAAGAGAAGATAACAAAAATAGCAAAAAGAATCTCAAATTCACAAAATTCTATTTAATTGAATTTAATTAAGACCATTACATTTAAATGACAAGGAATCTACTTCTTCTTCACAAATTGGCACTTTTAAAAGAAATACTCATAAGAATAGTGGTTCCAAAAATAAATAACAAAGGATTTGCTAACATATGTAAGTTTGTGTCTTTTTGTGTCTTTATGCTGAATATTTTAGTCACAATCACTAAACATGAAAATAGATTAATTCTTATTCATACTAGCACATTATTTTTATTGGCTCAACAGGCTGAACTGGGTTGTATATCAATATTAGAAATTATTTTCAACAATGTTAGTTGGAACTGGGAAGAACTAGTAGGATATTGGATTATTGGAAAGCTAGAGTGACAGAATAAGGTTAAATAAATAAGAATACTTGTCAACTCTTTTAGAAATGCATTTCCTTGGCTAGCTTCATGCTTTTTGTCTCTTTTCCATAGATGTGCATAGCAATGGAGTTTTATATACACAAATTATATGAGAAACTAAATTTGTCTCATGTGCAAGTAATATCAATAGAAATACACTTTCTTTTTTGTTCACTCAGAGAATACAAATGATAGCATATAACCTACTTGAACAAGCAGATCTTGAAAAGAAAAAACAAACAGCTAGGAAAAGGAGCATAAAATGCTACAAAGAATGGCTGGTGGGAGACAAAGAAATTATATCCTTAGAGTAAATTTGAGCAAATGAAATAGAAGGGTACACCACGACATCCTTGCCTTAGTCTTAAAAAAGGGAGAAAAATTCCTAGGTAGGAAACTAGCTCCTACAAAGTATTGATACAAATGTCCATTTAATTATGAACATTTAATTAACTTTTCTCTTGGTAAAGGTCAGAATTGTTCATGCCTAGCATTTAATCCTATGGGCTTATGCAAAGAGATAATTTTAGACAACTAAGCTTATTAAGTTATCAGCCTTGAGAAACAACAGATTGAGAAAACGAGGGACAAGATGGTTTTAATATACAAGATGATACTGGAAACTTAATGGGCTCATGGACTAGGCACTTTATATAGCATACAATGCATAGTCTTTCATATATGTGCAGAAAATCCAACCAACCAGATTTTCTTCCACACATGCAGATCAGCCATGTAAGACATATGCATTTTAATTAGTACTGAAGCATTGTAAATTCGCTTTCAGGCCCAGTTTCAAACCAAATCCATATATATGCACCTCAGCACAAGACATGTACCTGGAAAACATAATGTTGAAATGCTAGGAAAAATTCATAGGACTCAAGATTTTGCTATCTGAAACTGAAAATTTTGTGCTTCATGGAACTTTGTATCAAGAAACCACCAGTATTTCTGGGAATGCTAGAAGGCCATTAAGTAAACCAAAGTCTAGTTTAGCTTGATTCCAGCAGAGTTAAAAACAGTGGCTCTCAAAGGACTTGAATTCCTTCCGTGCTTTCTGGTAAACCAAAACTATCTGCAAGACTGATAAAGAATATTATTCAACACATTTGTTATTTTATGAAAACTAAGGTTTCTCAAAGATATATCCCTAGCCCTGAAAAAGTAAAGGGATTTTAAGCAATTTGTAATTCAGATGAAGTAGGAACTACCTTAAATCCCTACAGTATTCTGGCTAATTAATGAAGTATTTATTTTACATCTTTTTCTTCCAAGCCTTTGACATTATTTGACAGTGTTCTTTATATGGACTTCCCCAAACAATATTCCTTCTCTGAAGAATAATTATACCTTCATTACACAGCACTGTACATGCCCAGACAAAAACAATTGCTCAGAGTTTAATATTCTTGTGATTTACCTCCTATAGGCCTGAAACATGGGTTTGCAGTTTGGCAATTTAATAATATCACCAAAAAAAATTAAAAAAAAAAAGCCAACATAGAAAGGAAATAGGAAATATTTTGGTAAAATTAATTACATTTAATGAGGGATTTTAGAGAAATCTGGAATCATGGGCTGGAAGGGGAGATGTTCACCTCTCTTCAACATAGGTCAGTTGTATTTTGAATTCATAGGTAGGATGAAGGATTGTACTCAATGTATATTATAAGTTATGAGAAAGCTACTTATCCTAGCATTTTGGCAGAGTTTACTTTAAAATGTCAAGTCACACTTTCTTAATTAAAGGCACCGCTAGTATTTGGAATTATTTCTAAGACATCTTTGAAGGCTTACTGTTTAGAAGTATGAAAGGAAATATAATATTAAGGCAAGTAGAATCACCAGACAGAAATCAATTATTGGAGAGCATAACACTACTCTGAAGCTCTTGTTTTATAATAAAATTTTGCTATGGAAACATTTTAGATTTGAATAAATTTGAGAAATGGATGTATTCTGTTTCCTAGAGGGATACTAACTTTGGCACTTGTGATGTGGAAGAATTTTGAATATGCATAATCATAAAATGCAATTTAGAAGGGAAATATATCTGATATTCTGACTAAAAATTTCGAACTAAAACAAGAAATAAATTTAGAATCAAAGTGAAACTACAAGAAAGCAAAATGGTTCCTTACAGAACTTGAATAACCCAGATGTAAGTTCTGTATGAGTCTCTAGATCGCTATAGAAAGAGATACTTTTGCAAAATGTTGACAGGAGACAGAAAAAACCCAAACTATAGGACAATAAAGGAGTGATCAGAAAGAGATTTCTCTCTGAACAGAGAACTCACACATCATCTTCTGAAAACATGGTTTACACATTCTGAAATATTTTTATGGCTTTCTGTCTATATAATATATATATATTTGAAATTTAAGGCTGGTTTTCATGCATTTTTATTTTTTCTCATTGAAAAATGAAAACAGTGAAAATAGCCTTTTACATCTTGTCTCTCCTTGAATCTTGTCTGAATCCAAATTGTTAAGTGGTATAGATCATACACTCTTACCTCCACATTTTTAAAGGAAAGTGAAAATGGTGCAATATTTTTGTTATGGGTGATCTATTAGGGTGATGTATTTCCAAAATTAAAAAAAAAGTAGAAAATATTTTCATATGTATTCCTCTGCTAAGTACTGATACTATATAAAAAGAAATTGAGAGTGTTATGAAAATGTGGTCCTAGTCTGGTCTGATTCAATAATTTAGTCTGATTTTTTATTTTAAGAGTAATCTAATTTTACAATGAATATCAGTCTTCAGAATGGGACTGGAATTCCCTTGCAAGGAATCTAGATGGGACTGGGATTCCTTTGCAAGGAATCAAAAAATGAATGTGATAAAATGATTTTTAATGTCTCTCGAATTAGGTCAAATACTCCTATAAACCTTAGACTTCTATTGCACAAGACTCATGTAGCTCTTCATTATTTAGACTAGAGGGACTGTAGTTAATGACAATACGGGAATTTCGGTGCATAAAATGAAAAATAAGTAAATATACTGTACTAACTGTGATCCCACAAAGTTCACATGTGCAATTTAGGATTCCAAATCCAAACTGATATTCTGAAAAGTGTTATGCAGCTGCTATTAAACTGACTGGCTATTTTGGCTAGCCAAATTTTGCATTCCAGCTATATTGGTATAAAAATTCACTTTTTCAGTTACCGTGACACCTGAAGTTTATGGTCCAATATATCCTAATTTGAATTCTGCTACCACAGTTAGAGTTTAACTCACAGTCACCCATCAAAGACCTAACAGACAGGTGTTTTGGAATCATGGCTAAATCATCTGCGTATATATGCTATTAGCCATAGGAAGAACAAGTGATGATATAAAAACATTTGTGATCAAAGCATTCTTTCAGGATACATGAAGGATGTCCCTTTTCGCATGCTTCTGCCTCAGATAATTTAAATTTCTGAGTGCAGTCAAAGAATCACAAAATGAGAATATCAGAAGATTACAGAATGATTAACCTTGGAAGTTCAAGCAGGTTTAACTGGACCAGGTTGCTCAGGACTATGACCTGTTGGGTTCTGAATATCTTTACAGTTGGAGATTTCACAGTGTCTCAGGACAGCCTATTACAGTTGCTCAATTTCAAAGTAAAAAAAAAAAAAAATTTCTTCCTGTGTTCAGATGGATTTTCATCCTTTTTAATTTGTCCCCATTTCCTCTGGTCCTGTCAGCGGGGACTACTGAGAGGAGTCTTGATGTCATTTCTTCATTCTCTCCCATCAGGTATTTATACACAATGATGAGATCCCCCTTGAGCCTTCCCTTCTCCAGGCTAAAAAGTTCCAGCTCTCTCAGCCTCTCCTTATGTGTCCATCATCATAATGATCTTAGTGGCCTTGTGATTTACAAGCTGCATTAAGTGTGCATCTTTCCTGTGCTGTGGGGCCCAGGACTGGAGCACAGTACTTCTGATGTGGCCTCACCAGTGCTGACTAGAGAGGAAGGGTCACCACCCTTGACCTGCTGGGACACTTCTCCTGCTGCAGCTTTGGGTGCCACTGTATTTCTGTGTAACAAGGGCCCATTGTTGGCTCTGGTTCAATGTGCTGTGCACTAGAACCCCATTTCCTTTACTGCAAAGCTGCTTTCTGGATATTTATGGGAGTTACATGGCTGCAGAAAAAGAGTTTATTTTAATATATATATATATATATATGTGTGTGTGTGTGCGTGTGTGTGTGTGTACGTGTATATATACACACATATATGTGTGTGTATATATATGCATATAGATATAGATACATATATATTTATACATCTGTATTTCCATAGTTACAGAGATATTCTAGGAGACATAGACACATTCCATTCAGATATGTCAGGTTTTCTTCAGTGCCAGATTCCTGCTCATCTTGACATAGTTGTCTAATTCCTATCGTGTTCTAAAGATATCTAGTCCTCTTAAAAGAAAAGCATAATTTTACTATGCTGGCAGTGAGAAATAAAGAGTATTTCTTCAAATGGAGATGTGTTTTCATTTTAGAAGGTGTGATACTTGACAAGGATTCTGTATTAAATTATTGCTTCAGTATAATATTAAGGTCTTTAAAGACACTGTAAAGTTTATAAATTAAGTACATTAATAGATCAAGTATATTAATCACAGCTGTCTACATAAAAACTAAGGTCCTAACATGCTAGACAGGGAAGTGGGCTCTCATGCTGCAGTGAGTATGCTTTCTTAATTGACTGTTTGGCTCAAGAGCTATTGTGAGCACAAATGTTTCTAACTTCTCCATTCAATCACACAGAAGACAGCATGTGTTACACATGGCCAAGTCACTGAGGAGAAATGCAGCTGTGCATTACTTTTCCTGGCCCCGGTCGGCTCCCAAATGCCCGGCTTTGGTGCCTCAGCTTCTCATCAGGGTTGGTGCTGGCCGCTACTTCCAGGGACTTCTGCTGCTGCGCCCCGGGGTGGGCTGGGTGCGTGTTGCCATCAGCGCGAGGGAAGAAACGAAGAGGCAGGAATTCATCCAAATCCATCTGTGTGGCGGCTGGATGCTTTATTGGTCACAGAGCTGCGATGGAGAAGCCTCAGCTGCTTCCAGCCTCGCTTGGACAAATCTGGCCGTAAGGCTGGGGAGCTGTGGAGGGATATTAGGGTGGGACAGGGGAGGACAGGAACCCTCCACCTGTTGTAGTGCATAGCTACACAGACGGAGCAAAAAACTTTGTGAATATGAAATGGGAGTTTCTGTTTCCTAAACCTAAAGCTGGAGTTTCTATTCTGTATTTTTACGTATATTTACCCTTCCCCCTGAAGCTATTCCCATTGGATTTCACCTATAATGTATTCATACTGGGCACTGTTCTATTGGTTTCACCTTATCTCTTATTTTCCCCTATATAACCTGTAACTCAACCCCTGATCATTGTCACTTGTACGTGCGGCGTTCGAGCAAATGCAACCTACTTTGGACTGCACACAAGTGTCCAGTCTCTTGAGTCTCTTTATCCTGGTCATGATCAGGCTCTCTAAATAGCTCTGTCTGTAACAAACGAACCCACAGAGGTGATTGTTGCTTCTCTCCGGCTGTTCCCGGAAGTGCCTGGCCAGCGCCCCGGGAAAAAGGAGCCAGGCGAAAACAAGGAAGTCGGAGAGAGGGAGCGACATCCACCCAATGAATACAGATGCCGTGGCGGTGACATGGCCACAGCGACCAATGGGAACACAACAGGGGTGGACATGGGGCTTTGGGGCGAGTGGGACCGTGAGAATGAGGTGACGGACACAGAATTCCCGGGGCCGGATGGGGGAGTGGGCACGGGAGTGGGCACAGGAGTGGCAGGAGAGAAAACCCAATGGCAGGCAGCCTGGGGCTAACTTCCGTGGTGGGGGAAACACAGGGGATGCACGAGGATACATAGAACCGGTAAGCTAACAAAGACCAGAACCCCCAATCTGAACCCAAACACGGGATGCAACAGAGAAACATCATACTGCAGTTGAACTGTTAGTATATAAAAGTACTGATCTGATGTCCAAGGATCAGACTTTTCTAAAATACAGTCAGTGTAGACATATAGGCATTTTTTTGTAAACAGTCATAATATTCTATGGTCTGAGAATTCTGTCATTTGTTGACAAAGCTGGTTTTAATGTTATTTTACAAGGGGCTTTTTAGTGTTTTTTTTTTTTTTCCTTTTTTAGTTTACACAGTAGATGTACATGCAAAAATGGAACAACGGAAATGTTTCTCACTCAAAGGTTTTAAAGATCTAAATCTTCTCTGAGTGTTGTATAAATATGTCTATTTCTCTAGCATCTAGAATTCATTGCTCATTTTAGAATAATTGAAGATAAATTGTTCATTTGACTTAATGCTAGCCCAGAAAAGTATTTCAGTATTTCCCTTTTTTTTTTTTGATCTTAATGCTTTCCTGTATGTCTGTTTCTTTGTCCTTTTCTTCTAGCACTAGTATTTCTCTTCCTGGTTTTCATCATTCTCTTGTCATATAACTTGTTCATTTTGCTTTGACTTGTATGGCTTTATTTCAGGCATTTGTTATCTCTCTAATTAGAGAATTAGTGTATTTCAATACAATATTGTAATACTGTAATACAATGCATAGTTTATTCCTGGAATTTTTAGCTGTCAAAAGTATGAAAAAAATAAGATGTTCATGACAGGAAAGTGGTAAGAATAATAATCAATTGCCTGCTATCCTGAGATGATTTCTTGTTGTGATGTAGATTTTTGAGTATGTTTCATGGCATCACATGCAGATTTAGGTAAGAACCATGCATTTCCTTTCTACCTTTCTGAGTGTTGCATTTTGTGCAATGATGCCATAAAATTAAGGATGAGAGATTAGCAGGTAACACACTTAAGATCTGTCACTGATCAAACGCATTCAGCCAATTCATACAATTGATCCTTATGCATCTACGTTAAGAAAAAATCTGTCCTTTATTGGGTCACAAAATCTGGGAAAATCACATATAGAAATGTAGATATTGGTCATAAAGGTTAGAAAAGGTGTATTTATATGTATTTGAGGAGCAGTGCACAACTAAAACAATGTAGAAACGAAATGTGTGTGTGTTGTTACCTGTGTATGTTTGAAAAAGGAGAGATGCTAAGGAGTGCGACTGCTCTGCAAGTATTTCAAACAGATCAAAGGCAGTGTGTACTTTTTAATGCACTAAAATGAGCCACTTAAAATAAATCTATATAGGGGGTGCAGGTCCAATTCTGCACCCAGTTAAGTGAATGAGAATTTAGCCACTAACTTCAAAGAGATTTGGACAGAGCCCAGAATCAGATTAAGAAAATAAATGTTGCAAAAGTATTCCTGGGTTTTTGTAAAAGTATCCAAGTGCAGTTTACTCGGTGTGACCCCAAAAAACTTAGTGCAGTATCAAAAAAATGAGCTGTGTAATTTGATGCCAAATTAATCCACCTGGACCAATTAACCCAGAAAAGGCTTCCAGACTCAGCAATGTAATATCAACAGAAATAAAATCATAAAGGAGATAAAGGTTGAGTGAAGAAAACTTCTCAGGAAAATCAGAAGAGAATTAAGGATTATTATAAAAAAAGCCAGAGATCAAAGATCTTGAGATATGTTTTTATCAGGTTCAAGATAATACAAATTATTTTATGATATTTATAATTCACTGATGCACTGAAAAAAAAATGGCAAAACACTATTGAAACTCTATTGAAACTATTGTAACTCCATTGAAATCTTTGCTCTTTTTTTTTTTTTTTAATTTTCATTTTGAGAAGGGAGGAAGAATAATTTCTGCTAAATTTTCTGGCATTGAAATTGGCAAAAAGTAACTGGCACACTCTTATCCCTGAGCAACTGCAATTCTACTAAAGCACAATAAACAAAGTATTTAATTACCGGAACAAGAACTGTACATTTATACAAGTGCAGTTGATACTGTTGCTTACTGAAATCTCACCTCCTTTCATTTTTTAGCTATTGAAATTATGACAAAATATAAACATGGAAAATTAGAAACTCTTGTGTTTTCCTTGAAGAAACTTGAAACTTATTTAAATTCTCATAATAGTAAAAACAGCATCTAAGGTAGTTGATAAATTGTCCACTAGAGCCCAAGTTGTATGAAGAGAAGCAGAACAAATACAGGCCAAATTATCCTGACCAGTTATGAAGCAGTACCTAGTAGCATGTGTGAAAATTGAAGGGAACAGTTCTAAGTTCATACTGCATAACTGTTAATGCATAAACTGATTGGTGTCTTCAAATATCTTTTTTTTTGTTGTTACCCTTTTCCTTTCTCACTTTTTTTTTTCTCTCTCTTTTTTCTCTCTTTCCAAAAAGTTCCCTAGTATTACTATACTCTAGATTTTCCATTTTTAGTATCAGCAACCTCGCACTTACTGTTGTTCATTTACTGTTTGCTGGCAATGTCTATTCCCCTTGCTTACAAGAAGATAATAATCTAAATACCTTAAATTAATTCCATATTAAAGGTAAACTATATAAATATTCCAGATCCTTATGAACTGGATTAGAAATTGAAGCTCAGAATATAGAATCTTAACATACATCTATCACAACAGCATTGCTAGTATAAGCAATTATTCATTTTCATGAATATAGAGGACAAATATGGGCTGTTAATGTCTTCAGAAATTCATACCTGTGCATTTTTAAATCACATTATAAAATTGGTGATTTGTATTTGGACTAGTTTCAAATGGTTTTTTTAAAGGAAAATAACTGTAAAAATTATTTTTATTTTAAATTTATTTAAGTGTACATTATGCATAATTGTGTTGAATTTTTTTACTTGAAATAGCATTTCATATGAAAGAAAGCAGAATTTATTACTGTCTTTTCCCAGGCTCATTATAATCCTAGTCATAATGGTATCATCCATACACAGAATTAATATGGCTAAATCTGCATTTCATCAAGATTTTCAAGTGCACTAATTTACATGATGCAAGAATAGTAACCGTCATCTCCTTTCCTCAGGCAGATTCATCAATATTTGTGACTTTGTAAGTGAAACCAAAAAAGAACAAGATAGAATAAAGGAGACAAACAGTTCTACTGTAATTCAATCTTAATAAGAAATTGTCAATTCTTAATAAAGTCTTTTTCAGTCTACTTTCTATGTCCATGGAGAATACCAGAAGTTAGAATTGTATTTCCAATGATTTGTTCCAGTATGTTTCCTTTAATAGAAATTAAATAATAATTTAGTATCCAATGGTCGTTGCAAATATTCAGTGGCAGATAACAGATAGCTTCATGCTGAAGGATGGAAGGATCTAGAACTAGATGGCTGAATGTGTAACTCATGATGGAAGTCATTATAGTTTTTGTAATACAGGGAGCTTAATAATATCTCATAGTTCATAGATGTAGTCATAAAAAGGAAATTCATATGTAATAGCTTTTAAGGAGAGTTGAGGCTGACCATTTCACAGCATGTTTGTAGTTGAGATTTAATTAGGTCTGGGCATGCTGAAATTTCATTCAGGACAAGTAGACACCAAAATGGAGTTTGGTGCAATTCAGCAGTTTTGGTTTGGTTTGAAGTCTGCAGCATCTTTGGCAGAGTTTTCATAAATAAACTAAGCATTGTTTCATTGAGTATATTTATATAGTATCACTGCTCTTGGGGGAGGTATAAAATATTTTAAAATCTTGTATAAGTGCTTCACCCTAGGACATTTTATGGAACTTTTAATGTAACATGTAATTGTAATCCATTGCAGAGAATTTTACAGGGGAATTGAGAAGATTTGGTTCTTCGGCACTAAAAATCCTCATGAGTTTTAGGAGTGTGCTGCCTGGTCATTTAGCCAGTATTTTATGCATTTTTATCCCTGATGACTTGCATTAAATATTATAAGGAAAAGAAAGAGCATATAAAGGAAATTAAACATTCTTTTTTATTAATTTTATTCAAGACTTCTATATGCTTATCTATAATTAATTGTGCCCTATTAATCAGAGGATGTGATTTTGTTATTGTTTTTATCTGATAAAATACTTTCACATCAAATTAGAAGTATTCAATTAACTACAAAATAGACAGCTGTAGGTAAAACATAAAAATTATTATTAGGAAATATTTGTAACTGTTTCATTCTAATTACTGGAAGTATTTAAAATTCCAATTGTATTTCATACACTCTGAATAATTTTTTTTTGTAAAGCTATAAATGGGGCTTTTTTGATCTAAAAATAACCTTTTGATTTGTATACTTTTAAAGGAACTTGTTGACTTAGCTCTCAGACAAAGCTCTCCTTTCTTTGATATGTCTCTGTAGAACATTTTAATACAGAATAATATTACTTCTGTGTAAAAGATCCCCCCCATTCTAATTGTTTGAAATTAGCATGTTTTTCTTTGATGATTCTTTGGTTTTTAGTTTCTCTTACTGCATTATGCTTTCTAGGGGTTATGAAAACTCTAATTAGATTTTAAGTCTATTAATTTTCTGCTTTTGAGAATAAAACTGTTAGGTCACAGAATTGTCTCATGCTCTATTTTTCCCAATCTTGGGAAAACATTTCTATAAAATTCATATTTCCAGACTGATAAAAATGTGTTGTTGGAAACCAATACTTCCTAGTACATGGTACACATCTGGAAAGTGTAAATTTCAAGTGCCATTGACACTAGACAGAAAAGATGAAATTGGAAGAATTCCACATCATTCTGGTCTATTCACCTTTTCAACACTGTTCCAGAATCTTTTGCACACTTTTACTTTGCCACTAAAAATCAAATTTCCATATTTTAAAACACACTTCTGCACCTGTAAAAAAACTTCTTCAACATATCAGATCCTTTGCATTAAAAGAATTTTAAAAACCCAAACCAGTAAAATAATACTTTTCTGTTGACTCAGGAGGAGATACAGGGCTAGGTGAAGTGGGGAGAAAGTCCAGCTAATATGCTTTAGAAGGTACAGTCATAGAACAGTGACTGTGTGATCTACTCAAAATATTTTTTTGCTGGCCACAGGTCTCTTCTTTGAAAAAAATGCAATAAGCAATCTGAACACAGCATACATTAAGCAAGCGCAGAACAAATATGACTTTAATTTCATTTTTTTTTAATAGAACCTGAAGATTGTTTGAAGAATGTTCTGAGGGTGCATTGCTTTTCAAAAAGATGAGAAATTTACTTAACAGAGAAATTTTCTTTGTTCAACATATGAGAGCAACATTTTGAGTATATTTAGGTGAAAATTGGATTTTTGAACCCAAAAATAATTAACTTGCAACTTGTTATAGGAATAAAACCATCTCTATGACAACATAAGTCCTATTTGAACTTCCTAGCTGTCTTTTGCAGATGCATAAAAATGTAGTCCACAGACTGTTCAATGCTCACAAAAATTAATTGCCAAACACAGCAGTCCTTTAACTACTCAAGGTCCATAAACAATTCACTTATTTTATACAAAATCAATTTAAAAAAAAATCATTCAAAAGTGCCTTCTGAAAATGTTTTTTGAAAGCCTTTACTTCCCGTTGGAGGCAAAATGGAGAATAATATCTCAGGAGACACAAGGAGTTACTGATCTTACATTAGATGATAACAAAAATGAAACTTTGCCTCATGCCTAAGACAACCATCTAGCTAAGGATAGGTTTGGGCTGTGATCTTTCTCTAACAACTGTTTTGAACAGTTGTAATAGTCATAAGTTACAGGAAGCTTCAGAAGAAGGATCTCTGACAGACGAGTAACCAGAAAAGCCAGAAAAGCTATTCAGCTCAGCCCAATATAGACATGAAAGGCAAGATTCATTTGCTTAACTATTAGTGTTTATCATCATATTAGCCACTGTGAAACTTCTAACACCTAACACCTCTATTTGATTCTCAGAGCTCCAAGTCCAGAGTTATCCATATTGGCCTTCCACACATCCTGATTATACTATGGCATGTGAAATGACACCACACAACTGTTTGTATATAACCACATCAGTTCCTAAAGCTCATTTGAATGTAAGGGAGGTTTGGAAATCTAGACCTCCGTCTAGGTATTACCTCAAGATTCTGAATCTAAAAATGACACACTCTTTGTTGCTGAGTTAGTACAACAAGATCAAGTTCTTAAACATAGGAATCTTATGAAATTTTAGGCGCCATGGAGTAAACTGGTTCCATTCCAGTTAACATTCCAGAAAGAAACATACATCATGTATCACCTACAATATAGTCCATAAGATGGGTTCACAAAGGGAAGGTTTTATTTAACTCATTTGGTATCATTCTATGATAAAATCATACAGCCATTGGGTGAAGTTAAGATAATAGAATCATAGAATATCCTGAATTGGAAGGGATCCACAAGCATCATTGAAGTTCATCTTCTGGCTCTCACGTGACCACCTCAAGAGTCACACCATGTGCCAGAGAGTGGTCTAAGCACTCTGTGAACTGTCAGACTTGGTGCTGTGACCACTTCCTCGGGAATTCAGTTTCAGTCCCCAACCTGCCTCTGGGAGAAGAACCTTTTAAAAAACCTTACACAAACCTCCCCTGACACAGTCTTAGAGATTACCTTTCTGCAAGAGATACTGCAGGAAACAATATTCACACTAGATTGTTCATGCAATATTCATCAGACTGTCTCTCCCTCTACTCACAATATTTTATATCTACTTTTTCATATTGCATACAATTTGTAGAGAAATAGCTATTTGGTAGCATCTAGTAGCACAGTCAGGCTAGTTTTCTTTGGGCAAAATTAAATGCCATTGTACCACAAGCTGGAGCATAACTTATCCACATATTTCTTCAAAACAATAAGCTGTTAACAGCTTATTTGCTGCAAAGAGTTAATAAGATAATACAGACTTTCCACATTGTTGGTTCTAAATATAGTAATTAGACTCAGTTACAATAAACTTGCAATAAAACTAGAAAGACAGAGAGGCATTTAGGAAAATGCTGTAATTCAAGTAGACAAAAAGCCAAAATAACCAACAAAGGTAAAATGTACAGATAATATGTAGAACATTTTAACACATAATAATGGAAGGGACCCACAAGATTTCACTGAGTCACTGAGCCAGAATACATTTAACAGAAAAAGATTTTTAAAAATTTAAAAAGTTGTTGTCTTTATCATTTCAGTTTATATACTGCAGGGTATTTTCACCAGGAGTCTTCTCTATTCAAGGGTGAAGAGGTAGATCTTGCCTACTTTTCCAGTGTGCTTTTTAATTCCAGTTTAGAGCTATCATAATCTTTTCTAAAGTACACGCTATATCTGTGACAGTTTGCTATCACTGGCTCGTGGAATCTCACTGAGAACCCCAGACTGGGGTTCATGAACTGTCATTGAAAATATCTTGTTTGTTATATTTCAGGTCATAGTGAAAGTATTTTTTATACTCATCATCCCTCAAGACTCTTTATCATTGTGACTAATAGAAATGAGAATTTTTATAGGTAAAGAGCACATTCTTTACCAAAAAAAAAAAAAAAAGTCCTGTTCTTCTTCAAAGGCACCCTAAGGGCATACATGATTTAGTATAAATTACCAATCAGTTCTTGGGCTCTTAGGTGCAAACTAGAAACAGTGCAATGCCAAGGTGATAAGAAGTTCTAGGATCCTCTGAGCAGGAATAAATTTCCTTTACTGAAAAATATGAAAGATGATACACCAGCAAAGATAGCACCAGACAAGGTTATTTCCTGCATAGGATTGCACAAGTATTTGATAAAAAAAATTGCTGAATAAACTCAGATTTTACAGGGTTTCTCACACTTCCTTTGCTTCATCACTGAGTGTCACTATGACACAATCATTTTCTGTCATGAGGGGCTCATAACGGTGACAATAATTTTTGTCATATGTATAAAAATTTTCAGCTGCTTATATAAAGAAGGAAACAAAGACCCTGAATCCTAACAGATTTATCTAATGTAAAATATTGACTATGTATAAATTAAAGTAATTTTAATGCTTTTTCCTACTTTCCTTCATTTGTGGTCTATTTCACCAGTTTGTTTTTTTTTTCCCTTTGTGACAGTCCATTATGAATTAGTAGCTAAAGAAACATGACAAGTTCAATATCATACCTCAATATCAAGAATTTGCATCTGTCTGTCTGATAAATGCCTTGTACATGTTTTCACTCTTCCAAGACCTATTTATACAGTGTTCAGCTGCCAGTGTGAGTTTCTAATTTAATTTTTCCAGTAGCTCTGTGGCCAAGGTTCTTTTAATCCTTAAATTTTTACCAGGATTTTAAACAATGACATCATTAATACTGGGAAAAGTCATAGTAAGAATAATTCCAGTTATCTTTGAATTAAGCAAGAAAAGGGAGAATACACAGACTTCTTTTCATACAGTACAAAACTACTGTTCCTAGCCACAAATTTATTAAATGATAAACCTCACCCCTCACCATTAAACAGTGCAAAGGAATGTTTATCTGATATTCTTCTTATCATTATGACTATTCCAATGTAATTTGCATAGATAATTCCAAAATGAAAAATAATGCATCTGATAGTAATTACACCTAACATTCAGTTAGTTAAATTATAGTCAAATTATTTTAATTTACGTTATAGTTAAAGTATTTTAATTTACTTTATAATGACTTTTAAGACATTTTATGTTGCACATTTACATGTAAACATCTGAAAATATTAACACAGTTATACCTACGGCTTTGCTTGTCTTCCCCAGGCCCGGGCAGCTCCAGAGCCCGGCAAGGGCGCTGCTTCTCGGCAGGACCGGGGCGCCGTTTCCTCCCCGGTGCTACTGCGTTCCCCGCACTGGGGTGGGGCTGGCCACGTTCTGCTGCTGGCACGAGAGGTGAGACAAAGAGGCGAAGGAATGTCCAGTTCATCCGCGTAGCTAGCTGGAGAGCTTTTATTGTTGCATGGAGCTGCAACGGAGAAGTGCGATTCGCTCCCTAGCGCCAAATGGACAAAACGGCGCTGGGACGAGGGGAGCGCGGGATTTTATAGGGGGTGGGATGAGGGGGGTGGAAGCACCCCTCGCCCAGTGGGGGCAGGCTATGGGGGAGTGATGTGGATTGGGGTAACCAACGGGGGTGCAACAGGGGCGGACACAGGGCTCCAGGGCGAACGGGGTTGCGGGAACAGGGTAACAGACACTGAACTCTCCAGAGTGGACAGGGGAGTGGTTACAGGACAGGCATGGTGAGCTCCAATGGTAAGAGACCCGGAGCGGACCACCACGGGGTGGGGGAACACGGGGGGTGCACAGAGGTACACAGAACCAGCTAACTAACATACATCAGAACCCCTAATCTGAACCCAAACCCAGGATGCAACAATACCTATATATAGAATAATATTTCCTGAAGGTCAAGGTGAAACAATAACTTCTTTGAATGAAATGAATTCATTTCAAGCAGTCATAATCATTATTCTTTTTACTGCAAGTAACTAGAATGGTTGACTGATGTATCGGATTTGATCTATTTCTGGAGAGGAAGCAGCAAAAAAAAAAAAACAAACACTGTTGCATCCCGGAGTTTGGGTTTAGATGAGGGTTTTTAATTTATGTTAAAATAAGTCAAGTTCTGTAATCCCGCGTTTCCCCCGTGTTGTTCCCCCCCGCGGTTTCTGGCCCCATGTTGCCTGTTGCTGGACCTTACCCCTGTGCCGCTCCTGTAACCACCCTGCCGTCTGGCCCCGGGAAGCCCCGTGCTGGCTGCCCCGAGCCACACGGTCCCGCTCTGGCTTGCTCTGGCTCGGTGCCCGCCCCTGCGGGGTTCTCTGGTTGGTCGCTGTTGCTGGCGTCACCGCCACAGCAGCTGCCCCTATTGGGCGGCAGGCCATGGATCCTCTCGCCCCGCTCCTCCATAAAGCCCTATATCCCGCCGGCAGTCAGACGCCATTTTCTCCCATGCGAGTGCCGGGAGCAGTCGCGTCTTTCCATCGAACCGCGCCACGTGACCAATAAACCGTTCCTGCCAAGCACGGAGTAAATGGACAAATTCCTTCCTCTTTGCCGGGTCCCTAGCGCACGGTAACAGAGACTGGCGAGCCCACGCGCCCGGGACACGGAGCCGTGTCCAGGAACCCGCGGCAGCAAACCCCGGCAGCACATGGAAGCTACGCTGCAGCCGGGCTCCCAAGAGCCGCGTGCAGCCGGGGAGAGCAAAAACCGCCGCCGCAAAACACAGTGGGAATTTCATTATTCACTGCACACTGACATAACCATCTGCTGAAAGATACAATGGCTGAGTTGTATTCTGGATGAGCACCTGCATCCCACCTGGGACGCTTTTTGAATTCTCTTCTTTAAGTGGTCAGGGAGAGTTGCAATCTCCTGGTGATGTTCTTTTGAAATACATGTGGCATCAAGAGAAACTAGTAAGGGTGTGAGGTTGGAGATAAAAATATTTTCTTCTCAAACAAAATTTTTCTGATAAATAAGCAAGCAATATGTTTTGGGTTTAAGTCTTCATTAAATTTGTGATCATATTAGTCAAGTAAGTATTATGTATCCTCTCTTGTACAAAATAAATCCAAACGTTTCTGACCAGATCTGTAGTTACCTAGATTAAGTAAATTCCAGTGTGAGTGTACTGATTCTATTACTTTTTAAAATTATGCCCCATGTGAATATTTGTTTTAATAATTATTTTATTTACATTATCATGTATGTCGTGGTCCTGATGTTCTGTAGTGGAATAAGTCTTCATGTATGGAGTTGATTTTGGATTTAGCTCCAAACATAACAGGGCAATGTCAGGTCATAGTGCTAAAAATAGGTAATACCAGAGATGCAGATCCAGAATACCTTCCTATAGATGTAACTGCATCTGTGAAAGATTTTAATCACATCTGTGTCATATGAACCTGTATGCTATTGACTTTATCTGAGTCAAATAACTTTAGGAAACTCCACTATCAATGCTAGATGAATTTAATACAGAAACGAGAGATTTTTTTTTTTTTTTTTTTTTTTTTGATATCTGACAGCACTTTAGCTTCCCAGTCAGCTAGATAATATGTCAAATTTCCCTACTTCCACTTTGACATCTCCAGGATTTGACTAAGGAGTGGGAAGAATAGGCTCATGCCTAATGCTATACCTTCTGTAGTTGTAACAATACAATAGTCTTCCCTTTGCTAAAAATTTAAGGCCTTGTGATTGCAAAAATCTAAACTTTCAGTCAAGTATAATTTTAAAACTACCTGTGAACTGTGGTTTGAAGCTGCTTTATGAAAGTTGTAGACAGATCAAGATATTTGGATTCTGAATCTGTAGAGGTTCTAGAATACAGTTCTAAAGAGATCAGCAAATAACTATTTGGTCTTATTGAGTCTAGGGTTTTCTACTCTTTTTATTGGTTGGTGGTGGAGAGTGAATTCCCCTTTACTGGAGTTGCAAGTTTCTCTTTGATTTATAGGTATGCAGCCTTAAGGAGCACAGTCTGCCAAGTGAGTCTTATGTACATTAATTTGAGAAATTCTACCTATCAATAATGAGGGGTTTTTTCTGATAATTTTAAAATTTATTGTATTTTAAGATTTGAAAATATTTTATTTAATTAATTTTCATTATTTTTAATAAACTTTAGAACTACTGCCTCCGTCTGCCTTGAGTACACATTTAGCTGCCTGCCTCATTTGTAGTCATACCACTTAATCTGGTCCTGCCTACCTCCCAAGCTACCCTTAAAGTATGAGTGTTCTGGAGTTATTCTCTTCAGGAATTCTGAAAAAAAAAAAAAAAAACAAAAACTTAGGATGATACTTCACTTGGAGTTGCAGATTTACTTATTCTTGCACAGGAATGCGGCGTTAGCTTTCGTGCTCCCTGGCTGCACGCGGCTCTTGGGAGCCCGGCTGTGGCGTAGCTTCCACGTGCTGCCGGGGTTTGCTGCCGCGGGTTCCCGGACACGGCTCCATATCTCGGGCACGTGGGCTGGCCAGCCTCTGTTACCGTGTGCTAGGGATCCGGTAAAGAGGTAAGGAATTTGTCCATTTACTCTGTGCTTGGCAGGAATGGTTTATTGGTTACGTGGCGCGGTTCGATGGAAAGACGCAACCGCTCCCGGCATTCACATGGGAGAAAATGGCCCCTGGGTGCCGGCAGGTAGGATTTTATGGAGGAGCGGGGCGAGAGGATCCATGGCCTGCCGCCCAATAGGGGTGGCTGCCGTGGTGGTGACGCCAGCAACAGCGACCAACCAGAGAACGCCACAGGGGCGGGCACCGAGCCTCAGGCTGAGCAGGATCGTGTGGATTGGGGTGGCCAGCACGGGGTTTCCCGGGGCTGGATGGGGGAGTGGTTACAAGAGCGGCAGAGGGGGAAGATCCGGCAGCAGGCAGCTGCCCCTCCAGAAACTGCGGAGGGGAAAACAACACGGGGGAAGCGCGGGGGTACACAGGACTCGACTAGCTAACACAAATAAGAACCCCTAAAACCCAATCCCAGGATGCACCACAAGAATATTAATTTAAAGCTTTGAAAATATTGCTACAATAGGATTCTTGCTTAGCAAATTAAATTAGCAAAAGTTGACTGTATGCAAAATTATGTAATGAGAATTTGAGTGATATGTATGTTCTCAGTAGTTATTACTATGGAACAGTTTCTGCAGAATATAACACGGATAAGTTAATTGTATGGATTTCTGTTTTTATAATTAAAGATTATTTTCTTTTTTTAATAAAATAAGATGTGAAATATTTCAATCTCACTAAAATAATGAATATGCAAAAATGTAAAGGAATTTAGGTGGAACAAGATTTGGAATATTGTTTTTAGCATAGCAGAACTGCCAAGTTTACAAATGACTGAGATTATTTTCTGCTATCAAATACAAAACAAAAAACAAATTCTCTTTCAATATGGCAAGCAGAGTGTTTCTGTATGATATAAAAATATTCTTCTGATCTAGGATGATGCTTTAGGGAAGCATTAGAAGTCCTAAAGCAAAAAGAAATATGCACTTTAAAACTTAATGCTTTTAAAACACATCAATGCATTCAAGCCACCCAGATCTGCAGTCACTTTTTGCCCACAATCATAAGGATCTTTACTATGTTCTGTTACCTTGGTCTTCATTAGTGCCACCAAAAGCCTTAAAAGACTTTTGGATAGGATTATTACAGAAATTGAACCTTAATTGGAACTTAATCTCTATAATTATGCATAATTACCCATGTTTATTACTCCTACGATGAGCACACATTTTTCTTTAGCTGTAAGAAAAAATGAACTAAAGGTTCTAGAAACACTGGGTAATATGATTTGTATGCACTTCACTGACTTTATTAGCCTGTATAGGTTTAAAATTCAATTAAAAATGTATTTTCACTATTTGGCCTTTGGCTTTGCTAAGGCACATGAATGGAGAAAAGTACAAATCTTGATGGCAAGTGACAGCAGTTCATTTCTTTTATTTCTTGATACATGGGCCAAAAATGATGTAGTACTGTCCTTTTTATGACCTCTTTCCACTCTGAAATCCACAGATGAACCAGTGTACAAACACAAGGGAAAAGAAGAGCACATTTAATCCAGTTGTATTATTTTTCAAGGATAACTATGATTAAATCAGACTCTCTTAGCCTCAGTCTTTCCTTAAGTCTATTTAAACTACAAGTCATGTTGGTTGTCACTCCAGGGAGTAGATTTGTGATAACATAGCATAGTCATTTGTAAAACTACTCCTCATAAGTAATGCAGCTTGTTTGGAAGAGTTTCACCATTTGTAAAGAAACAGCCACATGCCGTGGGTTCTGTTTGTGCATATTAATTTTTCTGAGCTCAATCTTTTAAAATTTGATAGCTGTGTCAGTAATATTTATAGTCAGTGGCCACCACCATCATCAATTTTGTGAAATCAGTTATGAGGTTATAACCATTTATTTTTATAGTCACAACAATCATTGCACCTGCCTTGGCGTTACTTACAGATATCAGACCCATTGGTGTTCCAAGGATAAGGAAATATTATGGCTGCAAAAAGTGCTTAAAATACACTGTTATTCTGCTTTGGTGGTAATCATTCTCTGTGAGGAAAAACTAATATATGATCCCAGACTTTTTTACTCAATTCTGTTTTTCTTTTTTAACAAGAAAATACTATGGCATTCCTTAAAATTAAATTAATGGTAGCACTACTAAGGGATACAAAGTCAATGTTGTTTTCATTTACATGCTCTTACCAAACCAGATTAGCATTATCAAAATCAGATTACCATTAGAAATTCAGGCCTGATTTAGTGTATGTTATGTGTTATGATGAAAGATGACAGTAATAAAGCTGTATATATGTTGTTTAATTTTTTTTTTTTTTTATCTTGTGGGAATGATTGCCTGAATTTTCAGTATCGTATACTATCACTGGACAAGGAAAAATACAGATGTGCAGCAAATTCAAGTAAAGAAGTTTACTTAATATTAATACTATTAATACTTTACTTAATATTGGTATTAATTATTTCAGTTAGATAGATGCTATGATGTCACTAACCAGTGGAGGGTAATTATATATATGTGTATATATGCATTCATATATATGTGTGTATGTGTTTATATGTGTCTGTGTGTGTGTATCTGTGTCTGTGCACACTTTTGATTTTGTTATCCTACTTGAATTTCTTAAATCTGGAAACAATGAAAAAAGAATGTATACATGATCAAAATTGTCACGAGGAAAACTGGAGAATCCCACTTCATCACATAGAAAGAACCATATACTAAAACTATTAATCTGTATCTGTAGAAAAATAATCCCTGATTAATGTTTCATCAATGACTAGATAATCTAAAAAATATACTTAGAAAAATATTGATGCATAATTCTTCTCTTTCAATTCCTTTTTGCGAAAAGGAATTTTTTATGAAAAAGAATTCCTTGAAAAGGAATTCCTTTTCAAGCTCCTAAATTAAAGGAAGGAATAATTTGAATTCAGTTATCTAAACATATCTGTGTGTCTTAAGTTTAAAATATAATATTCACCTTCAGGTTTTCAGCTCCCTAATATGAAAAAGACACAGCCAATTCCAATATGAATGGCTTTCCAGTATTCCCTGTATCCCTACATTAGATCCAAGCAGAATGGCCATGCTTCTCTTTTATTGGTACATCTGTATCCCTTGCTATTTACCTGGAAAGTATCAGGCATGGTTTCTGTTGCAACCTTTTGTTACCATGATTCCATGCCTCTACTTAGTCCCAAGCTTAGTTTTGTATTTTACATTATACAGTAATTAAATGCAAGACAATGGATGCAATATTAGAAAAAAAGACCAGAACACTGGATGTTCTTTTTTTTTTTCCTTGAAGACCCTGATCAGTGTTCCTTGCTTTGTCTTTTCACTTCAGAGATAGCAGAGTCCGTCCTGTGGGTATTTGTAAGGGGATTGCTTAGTTCCAGCATCCCTGCTGTACTCTGGAAGAAGGAGAGCAATGATTTGCAAATACTCACAGAAGATCTAGGCATAGCTAGATCTCTTTATATCTGTTTAGTTCTGATGCCAAAGAAGATTTTGAGAATTATGCCCCAACAGATTCAGGCATCTTCTAAAAGTTTGAAAGTTTTGAATTATAGTTTTGTAAACCTCAGCTTCACTTAAATCCTTTTCTTGGGACCTTTTCATTACATTAGATATAGCATTAGATCTGTAACTAGGACTGAGAAAATGATTTGACAGTCTATAATTTTTTAAACAATTTTGTCATTTTCAGCATGTGAAAGTATCATTAATATTTTTTTATTAACAAAATGAGCTACTATAAATTATTCAGCAAGGACGTTGCATATAAATAACCACCTTGGCAAAAGAATCACCTATTCAGTTAATTATCAACACTCACTGCAGCCTTTAGTAAAATTTGTAGCATACATGGTTACATGCATCAGGTCAATTCCTTAATAGGAAGGGTGCTGTACTGGTTGCAAGAAGGTCTAAAGAGCCTGCTGTGATAATTATTTGGAAAAATACCAAAAAATTAAAAAAAAAAATTAAAAAGCAAAACAAAAACAAACAAGAACAAAACCTCTAATAATTCCTCTAGTAATTTTTTTAAACAATAGCTTCACCTCTGTTAGCTCACCCAACAGATACTAACTGCACTAATAGAGTATTAAGAAAGGAAGTATGATCCAGATAAACAACAAAAGAAAAGGTTAGGCAAAATCAAATATCTCCAGCATCATATATATATATAAATAAATCTAAACCCTATAAGAGGGCAGTCCTCAACTGCAAGTTTGTCTTGTTTTACAATTACAACATACACTAACTTTGTATTCAAATTTTCAGTAAGTAGGTAGGGGTAAAAAAATCTGATACTTATACTAGAAGTAGTAATGATAATATGCGACTTTGACTCTATGCGCATAATGATGACTTTTCCTCTTAGGAATAAATAATCTTCCAATAACAAAAACATAGAGAAGGAATGAATATATTGAAAATTCCTCCAATATAGTAGAATTACAAACAACCAAATTGACACAGCATTTAAGGACCAAATCCAAGTGAATTAGGAAATCCAAGTGAGATTTAAATAGATTTTCAATTAATTTGTTTTTATTTAATTTTTATTAACCACTCCTCATTATCCCTTACTCAGACTTATGAGGTTTGAAATTCATTCAAGCTTTCAGTAGTTGTCAATTCTATCAACTGTGATTTCAAGTGATTTCATAATATCTTTCTTAAACATTTTTAGTGGGATGCATTTGACAGATTTTTTTTGTTGTTGTTGTACAACGATGGATTTATTTTTAAAAGTAATTATCTCTTAAATAGCAGTAAATATTGGACAGCTGCATAAGTGAGAAACCTTATTTCATTATTTGTATGTGTCTTAGGGAAATTAGTCTCAGAATTAGAAGAAATTTAACAGTAATCTATCATATCCATGCAAGATTGCTGAAAAATCTTTTAGCTAAACCATGCAGTGTTCATATTTCAAAAATTTTTTATGTAAAAGGAGTGGTGGAATATCCTTCAGTAATACCTTTTGAGTAAAAAGGTAATAAATCATTTGTTTAAGATACGTTAGTAACTAACTCATAGCATTTCTTAAAGCTACATGAGACCAGATATAAACAGGAAGTTATACCTCAGCACATCACAAAATTATTTTTAATTGCTGATACTACTGAAACAAACAAATCAGCCAGTTTTCACAGTATCCAACTTCCCAGTCATCATTATTTTCTCTCACAAACTCTAAACAAGTTAACATACTGAAATTATTGAAGCTATATAAATTTACATGCAAATCCATTTTAGCTATCTGACAGCAGTTCACAGGTATAAGGAAAGATAAATAGTTCATCTAATTACATGATAATTAATGCAAATGTTTTCACAATGCTAATTGGTTAGGTTTGTGTCATTAGAATCAAAAGAAATGAATGAAAAGTTTTTATTATCTTCATTAATTTGTTAAACTGAAGAAGTACAGATATTACATTGGTATTGTGGGTTGCATATTAGGACTGGCAAAAACACCTTTCTGCATGCTAACACTAAAATTTTAGAGCATATTAGCAAAAGCAAAAAAACCTATGTCTGGCTTTTCATGACTTAAGTATTATAATATGGATATAAATAGTGAAATGGGAGACAAAACATATTTTTATCTCTTTAATTTTCATTTTGCATGTATCTGATGCAATTAATGTACTAAATAGACTAAAAGTTTTCAAGATTTTAATTTAGAAAAAAAATGAGATGGTGAAAGACTGCAAGACACACTCAATATACTCATGCTTAGAAAGCAGACAGGCTTTGTAAATTTGTGCTATTGTTGACTTCTTCTTCCTTAGCTTTACTTAGATACCAGTTCCATATTAGTAAAAAATGTTAAAAATTGTTGTAGGTTGGGTTGATTTAGTTGGGGGTTTTACTAATATTAGTTAGGTTTGTTCCTTGTACTCTCCTACTTTTCCCTTCACAGTGGTTTGCTCCAAGTTGTTTACCCAGAAAGTTCCTGCCACTCAGACCTGTCAATCTCCTCACTTCTCCCAGATTTCTCTTTCTTTGGTTCTGTCAGTCAGGGGTTGTCACTCCCTGTCGGGATGTCAATCTTGTAACCACCCCCAGCTTCTTCATGAAAGTTCTGCATCAATCACCCCACCTTAGCCTTTCTATTCGTCCCAGAACGCTGTACCCACCTCTGTTATGTTACCATTGGTTGTTATAATCCATGTCACTCCTCTATCGTTTGTCCCCATTAAGCAAGCCAGGTTTCGCCCCTGTCCACCCAACCCCTACGTAATCTGTTGGC
Source organism: Vidua chalybeata (assembly GCF_026979565.1). NCBI lineage: Eukaryota > Metazoa > Chordata > Aves > Passeriformes > Viduidae > Vidua > Vidua chalybeata. The sequence continues at coordinate 52,546,845 of NC_071531.1, read as the reverse complement.
GTTCTTTGTTCTCTGGCATTTGCATGGCATTGCGCTGAGAGCATTTTGTTCCGACCACGCATGGGGGAATAAAAGTTCTTAGGGCTCGCAAGGAAAGTGTCCTTCTCTCATCCCTTTGTCTCCTCTCAGCGTGTGAAGCCGCCCAAGTTGCTTTACCCATGCCACAGCGCTCAGCACTACCAGGGAGGCAGACACCATAACCCTGGAGTGCCTGCACAAACGTGGCAGCCACTCGTCCTCTCACAAGCAGTGCTAGCCAGTGCTTCTTGACTGCTTGAGGTCATGGCCGGTAGCTGCCACAAAAAATGCCGCCACATTCTAACTTTGTGAATTTTTAGTCTTCAGAAAGTTGCTTTTATGAAACAGGTGAAACAGCTTGCAGAATATCTATGATTGAGTGACAATAAGTGATTATTCTATGTAATATTAGTAGCTGCATATGCTATTAATCGTCACATGCCACAAAAGGGCAACTGTTCCAGTGCCAGTCAGAAAGGTACCTGGGGATTGACAGCAGGCTGAACATTAGCCAGCAGTGTGACCATGTGGCCAAGAGGGTCAGTGGCATCCTGGTCTGTATCAGCAATAGTGTAGCCAGCAGGACCAGGGCAGTGATTGTCCCACTGTACTCAGCACTGGTGAGGCCACACCTCAAATCCTGTGTCCATTTCTGGGCCCTTCAATTTCGGAAGGACGTTAAAGTGATGGAGCATGTCCAGAGAAAGGCAACAAGGCTGAAACACAAATCCTCTGAGGAGCATCTGAGGCAACTGGGGGTGTTTAGCCTGGAGAGAAGGAGGCTCGGGGGGGGTGTTATCACTCTACAACAACCTGAAAGGAGGCTGTGGCCTTGTGGGGATTGATGTCTTCTCACAGATAACCAGCAACAGGACAAGAAGACATAGGCTGCACCAGGGAGGTTTAGGTTGGACATGAGGAAGAGTTTCTTCACAGAGAGAGTGACTAGGCGTTGGAATGGGCTGCTCAGGGAGGTGGTGGAGTCACCATCCTTGGAGGTGTTTAAGAAAAGTCAGGATATGGCACTTAGTGCCATGGTGTAGTTGACAAGGTGGTGTTAGATCATGGGTTGATGATCTTAAAGGTCTCATTCAACCCAGTTCATTCTGGGATTCCATTAACACATCCTTGTACTGTATACTGCACAGTAAGAGAAGCAATTCTCCTTGCTTAGTTCTAACTTCAGGGTTGCTGCAAATAGAACAAAAAAAATTGTCATGAGGAAAATTAGAAGAATGTTTTTGTCAGAGGGGATTCCTGAGTAAAGGTTATCTTTCAAGTTATCAAGTTTTCAAATGTGTCTACCTACATATATTTTTAACTCAGTTCCTTTCTTCCCAAAGATTAGATCACAATAAAAGCTATGCTACCTTTTAATGGAAATAGGAACCCTGAAATACATCCTAAAATCTTTCTTCATTTTGCCACTGAGTTGTGTGCTTTCCACTGCTACTAAAATTTCAAAACCAGAAAACATTCATGCTCATATTTCAATCATCTCAGCTAATTTTAGACATCTGCAATATGAATCTTAGTGGCAAGATTACAATGACATATATTAGGCTGGTAGCATTTAAGGTGAGTTACCTGAAACATAGGTGCTAAGTAGTCATCTACTTTACAGTGAAAACAGTTGAATCTTCAAATTCACTTCAATTTCCCCCAAAAGAATGACTCAGAATGCAGCACAGAAATTTACAGAAAAATAAGGATATAAAATTATACTTTGGGAATGTTATGACTTCATTGTTAGTTTGGCACAGTTTTGGACTACTACAAGTAAGAATATCAAACATTTCATCAAATATTGTAAAAAAAACCCTCAGATATTCCCAAAGGTCACGTATTTAGAAAGTAATTCAGTTGAGAGGAATAATGATGTTCATTGTAATAATGTCTACTCAATAAAAAGATATAACAGCTTCTGTCTCTCAATAATATTTTTACAGTCTTTCTCAAGAGAGGTAGAAAATTAATAGTAATTATATACATATAAACATTTCCTCTGGATGCTATTAAAAGTCTCCAGAGAAGTGGTATTAAGAGCTGTGTCTAAACAAGAAAATATAAGTATTTCATAGGATAATATCATAGTTAGGGTTGGGCAAGATCTAGCCCAACCTTCTACTCAAAGTATGCTTACCTCTGAGGTCCAATTGACTAGTCCAGTAAGGTCTAGAAAATTTCCAAAGCTGGAGACTGCACAGTCTCTGAGAGTTATGTGATCCATTGCCTGACTGTCCATTTAGAAAAAGGTTTCTTCTTATACCTAGTCTGTCTCTTGTTTTGTGCCTGTTGCCTCTAACCCTCCCACTATGCATAACTATGAAGAGCCTTGATCAATCTCCTCTGTCACCTCACCTATCTCCAGTTGTTACTGAGAAGCTGCTATTAGGTCCCCTTGAAGCTGTCTCTTTTCCAGGCTGAATGAGTCCCTGTTCATCAACCTCTGGACATGTGCTTCAGCCCTAACCATACTGGTAGCCCTCTGCTCTACTTGTTTCACCTTATTTGTGACATTTTTTGTATTCAGCAGGACCAAAATTGGAAGCTTTATTAGAAATATGGTCTAATGATTGCTGAGTTGAGGACGAACGTCACTTCCCTTGATTTGTTGGTTATTATCTGGTTATCATTTTTCCAGATGCTTTTGGCCATCTCTGCTGACAAGATGCACTATTTGTTATTTTCCAGCTCTCTGCCCCAAGGACCCAGCAGTTTTTCTCAGACCTATAGCCTGCAAGAAAGGCAGGATCTTCCTTCCCAGGCTAAGATGCAGCATTTGTCCTTTAGTATTTCATTAGTTTAACATTACCTTCTTTCTCTAGCCTGTCAGTACAGGCACATGTGCAGACTCATTACTCCTCTGGATGACTGTTATGGAGAATAATCTATTAGCCACAGCCTTCTAAGCCAGATGATCCAAACATCTTATTCTTCATCTGGTTGTTCACCCACCCAGTCCATAATGTACTAACTATAAAGCCAGGACATTGTGGAATACAGTGTCTAAAGCCTTGCTAAAACTGAAGACAATGCCTACTCTTCCCTCACCTATGAACCTGATTATAGGACAAGAGGAAATGGCCTCAAGTTGAATCAGGGAAGGTTTAGACTGAATATAAAGAAAAAATTCTTCTCCAGAAGGGTTGTCAAATATTGCAATAGGCTGCCCAGGTAAGTGGTTTTGTCACCACCCCTGGAGGTATTTAAAAGACATATGGATGTGGTACTTAGGGACATGGTCTAGTAGTAGAATTCACATGCTGGGTTAGTGCTTGGATTTAATAATCTTAAGGGTATTTTCCAATTCAAATATTCAGAAAATCTATGATTCTCTGATCTGATCATGTAGGACAGACAAGATGATCAAAAATTATTTCAATACATCTGCTGCAGCACAAGTACAACCACAGCCACTTCAAGATGCATCTGCTCTGGTGTGGACATATTCATGGCTACAGACTTCACATTGTCCTGCTCTCATGTGGACCTATCCATAAGTCACAGTTCTTTTGATTTGAGCTGACACTGGACTTCCAATATGTTCAGTAGAGCAGCAGCAAGGCCCTGGCAATTTGCCAGCCCAGGTGCCTCCCCATTGCTGTAATCCAAATGTTCCCAGGCACAGCAAAAGAGGATGATCAGCAGCACAGCAGTGCAATGAGCAGCAAAAGCAAAAAGTGGCCACTAATGAGCCCTAGGCTCTAATATACAGTGAGTCATGGAAGTCCTGTGGAAAGCACAGGGGCCTGAAAATCGATAGTTAAACAGCAACAGACAAGCCCATTCCAATAAAACCTGCTGTTATCTTGAGCCCTTCAAGTCCTGTGGTGGATGCCAAAGAGGACTGCCATGGTTTAATGCCAGCAAGCAACTAAGCACCACATAACCACTTTTTAAACACACTCAACATGTGGGAGAGAATCAGAAAAGTAAAACTGAGAAAACTTGTGTGTTGAGATAAAGACATTTTAATAGATAAAGCAAAGGACATGCACACAAGAATAGCAAAACAATTGACTCATTCACCAATCCACCAATGAGCAGGCAGGTGTTCAGCTATCCCCAGAAAAGCAGAGCTTCATCATGTGGAATGGCAGCTTGGGAAGTTTCATCATGTGGAATGGCAGCTTGGGAAGAAAAAATGCCAACACTCCCCTCCCACTTCCTCCTTCTTCTCCCCTTAGCTTTACATGATGGCCTTGAATATCACTTTGATCAGTTGGTCTGTGTCTGTCTGTCCTGGCTGTGTCCCCTCTCAACTTCTTGTGCACCCCCAGGTTCCTTGCTGGGGATGTGGGGTGAGACGTAGAAAAGGCCTTGTCTTTGTGTAAGAACTGCTCAGCAGTAACAAAAAAAAAAAAAATTCCTCTGTTAACCAACACTGTTTCTAACACAAATCCAAAAAATAGCCACATAACAGTTACTATGAAGAAAATTAACTCTGTCCTAACCAAAACCATAACACATAGCCAACTGTCTTTGACTCTTGTCCTATGTAATTCATGCTCATTATTTCTTCTCAATTCATCATGAGTGTACTGGGTCTGGTTGTGATGTAGTTAACATCCTTCAGAGCAACATGTATGGTGTTGTGCTTTGGCTGTTGCCGAACAGGCTTTCTCTTCATACCACTGTATTACCTCATCATGCAGACTGGGAGTGAGCAGGAAGTTAGGAGGAGATGTGGCTGGGCAGCTGACTCCAATTGGCCAAAAGGATATTTTGTAACATACAAAATTGTGACTGGGATACGTGTAACCTTTCTTTCATTGTATCGGTCTTATATACCAAACAGTTAAAGCCCGGCATAGGAAAGTCTGGGGAAATTTACTGCATAAATGATGACATAATTACACACAAATGTAAAATTTCTGCAGTAATTTAATATGATACTTTTCCTCTCTTGCTCCATATATTGTATATTCTGCATAGTAGAGAGGTTTGACATTGTATCAAGATCTAAATATTAGTGAATAAATTAATTCCTATAAATGCACTATATAAATACAAGTGTTTATTAACACCATATGAAGGCTGACACTAACATAATTAAAATGATAGTCACATATATTATAAAGTTCTACCTTTTCTTTTTTTTTCCTCAGAAGAGATTTATGGAAACAACTGTTAAATCTGATAGCATGTATGTTAAATTAATGCTCCCCATGTTTCATTTTTTCATAATCATATTTAAACCTCATTTTTGTAAATCTAGAAGATTAAATTCAAGACAGCTTCTGAATTTAAGATAATTTCTGTATAACATCTATTTAAGATGAAACAAAAATGAATACTATGAATAATTTTATGCAGACGAAAATTATGCTCCTCTTGAATTGTTAATATCTAAAAATAGAGATTTTAAAGGAAAGCCTGAAGAAACAGAGTATGCATTTTAGTAATATGAGAAATGTATGTAAATTTTTTGCAAAACATGAATTTAAGAAAATCAATAGATCTTTCTCACTGTATAGGGCTTCAGATGAGAAAGCTCATCAGAATCACACTACCTGAATGTGAAGACAATCTGGTCTATCCATTAAAAAAAACCCCATGTGATGCTGTGCTTTTTTCACCTGAGGAATATTGCCTTCTAATTTCTTTCATTTTTATACTTCTTCTACATTGTTTTTCACTGGGTTTTCAGTAGATATGAGATCATAAGTTCATGGCTTACGTATATGCATTTTGTAGTGTGAGTTTAAAACAAGTGTACTGCTACTGTTACTGCATTGAAATTATCTCAGCCATATCAGCTTTCTTTAAGGCTTCATATAAAGTCTTTATATTATACAATAAAATACACTACAGTATTATAAGGAAAAAAGAGAGATCTAATAGATTTAAATTATTTTGTAAATGACACCTGAAAAACATATCCAGATATCCTAAAACATTTCAAACTTGTATGTGTTGAAGGTTAAGAACCTGAAAAGAGTCCTTTGATTTAGTCAGCAGAGTAGGCTTTCAATTAAGCTCTTAGGCTTAATTCAGTTGCTTACACTTAGACTGATTTTTAGTACTGTTTGAAATATTATAGTGTTGTTCAGTTGCCTGAACTTAGAAACCTAGTGATGTTTTAAAAGCACTACACTAATCCACCTAACTCCATCTGGTTCTTTAAAAAGTTCATGGCTCCCATAGGCCTTTTTCCAGCTTCATGGAGCATGGATTGCATATTTTAAGATTTCTCAGGAATCTCAGGTTCAGCACCTGAGTCATGACTTCTTCACTATATACTCTATTTGCTTCATGGTGTCTGAGACATCCTGATAGAAAAAACAGTTATGGCTCAGCACTTCTGAAAGACAAGTCCCTATATAGAATATTTTGCGGGGATCAAGGTAATATTCTAGTGCACCTGAGTGGACATGTTTATTCCCTCTCCATTTGTGGAGAGGCTTTTAGGAACATTGAATGAAAATAATTTTATCTTATTTCTTTATAAGAAAGTAATTCTTATAATTTCTTTTTAAGGAATTTCTCAGGAAACAGGAGGTTCAGGTAGTGTGTAAAACTAATAAACTGAGAAAGTTAGCCATTAAATTTGATGACATAAGCATTCATTTTCCTTATTGTTTTGAGTTTAAGACCAAATAATATTAGTAAGAGAGCTCATGTATGAGTAAATTAGGAAGGGGAATATAATCATATGCTAACATTCAATTTTAATAATCAACAGGAAAAAAAGACAAGTAGGGTAATGAATGATAGATTTCAGAAGTAAGTTATACTTCTTTTTGTATAATTTTTCTCTGTTTACCACAGGAAAACCATCGTTACAGATGCATAATGATGCGTGTGACACACAGAAGTATCTGATTCAATGACAATCTTTAAATATTTTTTTTTCTTTTTTTTCTTGTGTGGATAGATACATATGCTGTCAGAAGAAATTACAGAATAATGTGGCAATATTTCTGATAATATTATGTGAATCCAGTTTGCTGCAGGTAACACATTTCCTTTCTAATTCACTGTGTCTTCCAACATCTCTCTGACAGAAAGTCGCTACCCTTAAAATGTGAGACGTTTTTCTGTGTCAAGAAATGGTGTAAAAGTAGTTCCCATGGGGAAATGCATAAATGAGTCTAGATCCACGCTATTAAGTTACTCTGTCCAAGCAAAGATCCACAGTCTTCAGGCTGAAACATACAGAGTGCCTGGAATTCATTTTAAAGTAGATTGACTATATTGGTAATACACAACACTTAGAGCTGGGACTCCCAAGCCCTAATACACCTATTACAAAACAGTTCAAGTGGACTTAGTTTGTGTCTATGAGAGTTTTGGAACTCAGTTATGATTTGTCTGAAAACCTCAATAACAGCTGTTTTATGTCATGCCTTTGTCTCCTGATACATGACATGTGACTTTGGGAGGAGCTGGAGGACAATTTCAAAGATATTTTTAAGGTAGAGAAACCAAACACCAAACAAGGGTTTCATTAATATGTCCTTCTGAAAGTGAAGCTTGCAACCTTGTTGGACCAACTAGTTCAGATCAAACACAACAAAAGTGCCAATTCATGTTTACACAACACAGAGCAACCCTCAGGATGAAGAATCTTTTACTAATATCCAACTTAAACCTCTCCTGACTCAGCTTCATGCCATTGCTTCGAGTCCTGTCACTGGGCACAACAGAAAAGAAAAAATTGCCTGACCCTCCTCTTCTCCTCATGAGAAAGCTGTAAACAGCTGAGGTCTCCCCTCAGTCTCCTCTTCTCCAGGCTGAGCAGAACAAGTGAACTCAGCCTAAGAGGTCAGACCTAAGAAATTTTGCAGCTTTCTGTACATACGCTTGAAATACAATTAAACACTAAATTTTTGCTAAATTTTCTCTGAAATTCCAGTCATAAAACCTCAGGAAATCTGCTGTCATAACAGAGGGGGCATTTTTCTGTAAGAATATAATAGCAGGTCTTTGAAGAGCAGGGAACAGAACATTTAACTTATTTTAGTATTTTGAGATCCTTAATCAAAGGGAAAAACTGTATGGGAGGAAGATTAAATTGGAGGAAATAGAGATCAGTATCCACAATACCAAACAAATTATTAGGGCTTTCCTATATAAAGCAACTTTATAAAGAAAACAACTACTACAAATAGAGATTAACGAGAACATCTTAATTAGATCATCATTATTACTTGGCTAAGCATTTAGTTTCAACAACTACAGCTACAAAAAGCAATCAGAAAATCAATTAGGATTAGGAACAAATGCAAATCTATAAAATATTTGAAAAAATTTTCATTAAATCCATGAAAGGACCAGTTCAAACAAAACTCTGTATTTAATTTATACAACGGTGAACTCAAAATTTTATGCAGGATGCTGAAAACCAGGTTTGTATTCTCCCACCAGTTTTTACAGTCACATTGTTTCATGTGTGGATGTGGCCTTAAATATATTTAAAGAGGAATGCATTTGCAAATATTAAGTTTAAATATTTTATCTTAGGTACAAATTAGAAAATTTAGACCTGGTAAGAAATCACTGGTCTAATCTCTGTAGTACTGACCAAAATTTTTTACCTAGAAGAAAAATAAATACTTAACTTTAAATTAACTGCATACCTCAGGCTCCTCTTTTTCTTTTTAAAGATTTTTAAATTCCACAAGTAACATTTAGAGGTAAATTATTTTTTCATTAAATGGCTTCTCTAGATTGGTTCTTAGTTAAGATCTGGTTGTTTTATGGTTGCATAGTTGGTTACCTAAAATTAAATGCTCTGAATCAATTACCCAAAGAGTATTACAGTGTTCTTTGTTGCAGTTATGCAGTTACAGTGCATTGAGCATGATACAGTTCACCTTTCCTAAATAACAGGTCCTGAATTTTCAGTGCATTCACTTAGCTGGCCTATGAGAATCTGAGTTTGTTGACTTGCAAGATGCTTCATCAAATCTTCAGTGTAGCCAGGTTGAGGGTGTTGGATTTTTTTTTTTTGATTGTTAAATTTTAATTTCTTTTTTTTTTTGTTATATTACATATTTTCATTTCATTTACTAGATGAATTGTGAACACGTAATTTAACAGGTACAGGTTTTGTCATTATGTTTTTAATGCCAGTAGTGTATGTAAAAGCAGTTCTAGAAATTGATTAAATGGCAATAAAATTATTTTAACTACTACCTTAAATAGTTGCTGCACATTATTATCCTCACCATTCTGTATTTTCAAGCTATGAAAAGGCTCATTGATGTACCTAATTTCATAGAAGAACAATCTGTTTTCAGATTTATTTATGACTCCAAAACTTTAGCAAAGAAATAAAGTAATTTGAAAATGAACAAAAAATCATCTTGATCTATAAAACACAGGATACTTCCCCACTACTCTCTTGGAATAGCTTCAGGGTCTCTGCTCTGAAGCTATTGGCCTTATTCTGATCTTATGGAGGTGAGACACAGACATGAATCAAGATTCTTTCTTTCCTCTTTCCCCTCAAGTCTTTAACTGGGAAAGACTAGAAAACCTGGAGATTATGAACCTGACATGATATACTGACTCCAGTCATATCTTGCAGTTTCTTAAAACTATATGTGTTCACTTCCTTTCAAAAAGATGTCCAAATGTGTAGATATCTCCTGAAAAAATTTGTCAGACCTTGAAATTTAGAATATCATTGTACACTTCAGCACAGACTCTTTTTCTGGGTTTAAATGTTTAAATCTTAATCCAGTAGAAATTAGTGTAGATCTGAAACAGAAGAACTGGAAACCATTTTATATTTTTTTTATTGTCTTCACAAATAAGTAAGTACAAAGATACTTAAATCTCTATTAAAAATACTTATTTTTGTGATTATGTTTTTGTTTTGTTCTTTCATGACAGTAAGATATTTGAGTAGCACCATTAATTAGCACAGGACACTACTTAATATCTCTGAGTTTGGTTTTTTTTTTTTTTTTTTAAGACTGTCTGATGGAGACAAGGTATTCTTTTTCATTTGACTCTTATTATTTTGAGTTGAATTTACTGCAATAAGATAATCCCCAAATTACTTACTCCATCAGTTTTCTGTGAAAGTATATTGCTGATCACCCCAGTCTACAATAACCTTCTAGCCAACAGAACTGATATATAGTTATAAATCTTTTTCATTGTTGGCTTTTGTGCCTGTTAGTAGACTTGTAACAATGCCTGCTGGCTGAAAAATTAGCAAAATGAACCCTTTCACATCTGTTTCGCAGTAGGCTAAGGAGAAAATGGGTCTGACATCCTCACTTTTTTTTTTCTTGCTGAGCAGTCCAAACAGTGGGAGAACTAGAAAATACAAATTTCTGTAGCCATTTAATTCCATTTTCTTTAACTTTGTTACAGAGGTATGGCAAGGTAGAGCTGATATTGCATCCAATTACACAAAATATTCATTTGAATGGAAGTTCTTGCTTCTAGCAGAATTTATGAAAACAATTTGAAAATTGACAATATAATAACCAACTCTAACAATAGCAGTACATCCCTCCTTTGGCTTCCCTATATCTAACACATAAAACCAAAATTAATGCAAGGCTGTTATTCCTGTTCTCTGCTTCATGAGTCAGAAGAAAATCGACTGATCTTTCCTGTGCCAGTAATTCCAACTTTCATTGTCACAGAGTTTTAAGCAGCACCCACAATTTTATTTTTATGCTACCCTTAACGGTGAAGGAAGCACTTTGCAAACACCTACAATGATCTCAGGCCTTTAAAATCCAAGATATTTTAAAATTTGTATAGTAAGTATACAGTTACAATCAACTGTATACTGTATATATACACATACACACACACGCACACACACACACACACATATATATACACTGTATCAACATTTCATCCATGTTTTTCATGAACTGACTTGCCTTTTTCTATCTTCTCACATTAAAGTTCATTGAGTGCAGACCATCAAATGCATACACTTCTATATTACAAATATATACACTTCAGCCATGCTAAATAACATAGGATTTAATTATTTTAAAATTATAATTAGCAGAGTCTTTTTTTTTTCTGTTTTGGAGAATTAGAAACAAAAAATTAGTTTAATTTAAAGACATTTTAAGAAGATAGCCTGATAACATCAAGTCCTGATTCAGTAATTTTTTTTAAATAGGATTTACTCCAGAGGGCATCCCCATAAGAATGGACAAAGCGAAAGTAGCAAGAAATAATTTGAGTTCATTCATGCCATTCTGGACAGGATTATAATTTTACACTCCATTTTAGTTTATATGCCTAAGGAAAAAGTGAAATCATCTACAGATTACTAATGGTCTAAAAATCTATGTACTTAAAAACCTAAAAGGTGATTTATGATCCAGAATAATATACATTTTGGAAAACACTTGATTACTTAGGGTAAATTCTTGTGTGGTCTAATACAAGGGAAATGCATTGCATGTAGTTCATGAGGATGACACAATGTCTAATTGTGACAACACAAAGACACAATACTAATGTCTTTTCAACAGTAATCCCAAATAACCTAGGAGTGCACACTAAGATTTACTAGGAAAAATGAATAAATATTTACAGTATCTCTAGAATCAACATTTAAAAATAGATTTGTAGAAGAAAATCACAAATTGCTTTTATTTCAAATTTATAACAATTTTCCCCCTTAAAATATTCTTATAATAAGTAACTTTTAGTTTCTTTTCAGCTTCCAGTATTGGCGCTGGAAAAAATTTACAGCATGGCAAACCCTTCAAAATCCCTACATTTTCTTTAGTTGCTATCAATCTCATGAAAAAAAAAAAAAAACCCAAACTTCAAATACTGATTTTATGTGAAACATTCTTCCTGAAAAAATGTAAAGGCACACAAAAATAATGAATAGAATGTGCATTACCATACCCTATATAATTATGTCATGCTAATTAATATTGAGACACAGACAATATAAGACAGGCATATAGTTTCATGGTTTTGATATGAATTAGGAGAGTTAGAAAAAAAGTGTAAACACAGAATTTAAGATGGAGGGAAGGATTTAAATGCCAAAACTCAATTTTATTATTGTAGTGATGAACAAGACAACAATCTACTATTCTTGTAACACACACTGAATATGTATTTGTGCAGTAATAAATATTTCATCACATTTCAGCAATTTAGAATGAATACTATTCAACCTCTTATAACTGAAAATAATTCTGTGCTTTTGCTGGGGTTCCCAAATACAAGAAAGACCTCAGCTACCACAAGTTTAAGTGCTTCAATAACACCAGTTTCATCTAGGAGCTAGCTTCTTGCACTGAGATTGATATTCTTGTTTGCCTCCCTATTTGTGACTCACCTCTATCTTAACTTCAACTGCTACCACCAAATCTTAAAATTAACCTCAGAACAAAGATAAAAAGGGCTGTAATCTTTTCCTACATATCCTGGGATAAAAATTCTTGCCTGTCCTTTGGAACTGACTGTTCTGGCATAGTGAAATAGAAGCTGAAAAAGCTTATTTTTAGTAGTTCCAGTGAGTTAGTGAGTCAGCTCTTTAGCACTCTAATCTTATGGCAGCTCAGCAGTATTCTAAATATTATAAAATCCTTCTATGTTATACAACCCTTCTCTCTACTTAATCTTCAGTATAATAATTTCTTTCCTATTTCTCTCATATAATTTTTATAGAAGTCATTATCTTCTCCCTTAATTCCTTAAATTTTTCTGCTTCTAACTTTGATTTGATCCACTTCTAAGCTGAAACAAAACTGGTAAACTTAAAAGTTGGCCTTGTGCCTTAATTAGTTAATTTCTGATTCAATTTTTAACAAAGTGGAAAAGCAGATCCCTTCACTCTTTTCAGTTATACAGTTGTGAGAATAGACCTTTATGCAGCAAGGTTTCAGTAGTGGAGGGACCACATGAGTGGCTTCTGTGAGAAGATGCCAGAAGCTTCCCCTGTTTCTGACAGAGCCAATGCCACCTGGCTCCAGGATGAACCCACTGCTAAATGAGGGGGAGTCCATTAGTGATGGTGGCAGTGCCCCTGGATTCACCTATTTAAGAAGGGGAAAAATTTGCTGTGCAACAGCACGTGCGTCTGGAAAGAGGAATGAGAATATGTGAAACACATCTGCAGCAACTCTGCAGGCACCAAGAATGTCCTTCAGAGCAGAGATTTCCTTGAAGTCTATGGTGCAGACCATGATGAGGCAGCTGTGCCCCTCCAGCCCCTGGAAGTCCATGGTGGAGCAGAAATCCACCTGCAGCTTTGGAGGATCTCACTTTGAAGCAGGCTCCTGAGTAGGACTCATGTTTATTCACGCTCAAGCTTATTTGAAAAAGCCTAGACTCATTCATAGAACTGGAGATTACATTGGACACTCCTTTTGTCAGAGTGATGATAGTGATGCTGAAATTACTGATGTCTCACTGTAGTTCTTTTTAAAGATGTGCTGCACCCACACTGGTCAGCAGTTCTGCAGTTTTATATTTGACAGTTGTCAGATAACTCAGGGAGATGCTCTGAAACCCTTACTGTCACCTAACTTCTCTGATCAAATGCTTTCTGTATATTTCAAACTGACCTAGCTACTTTGAACTATCTTATAGATAGGGTAAGACAGCTATGGGAATATATCTAACAAAAGACCCTACAGAGCCTTTCTTCTATGGATTTTTAATCTCCAATTTCCATTTCTATAGTACAACAATCGGAAGAACTATTACTTGTAAGCTATTATGAAACACTGTTCAATTAAAATTGAAATTCCCTTTAAACAAGGAAAATCAAATATAGCTCAGCTCTCTTTCTTCAGATTTTGTTTTGTTTTGCTCTGTTTTTAATTTGGAAAAATAATACAGGCGTTCCTCAAACCTACTCAAGAGCTTCGGCTTTTGAAAACACTACTGCTACTGCTTTGCTCATTGGCCATCCACATTCATCTCCTTTTGAATGACACTTTATAAAGATGCTTACACTAATCTTCCAAAAATGCCCAACAAAAAAGGTTTGCAGAGCTGAAGATAAGACTGCATAAGTGTTATTATAATTTAAGGAACAAATACTTTAATGGCTATTATAGTTTCTTTGCCTCTGTTAATTTAACTGTTAATTATGTTTTTTTAATTGGAACGTTGTCATAGTAAGTGAAAAAACAAAGCTTGTTTTCTGTGAGAACTTTGATTCATAGTTATGTGTTATCAACTGAGCACTTTCAAATCTGCTATATTTAAGAGGACTCAAAAATTTGATATTTTACTTTTTTTTTTAACTTTTCTTACTGACTGTTTTGCTGTGGGATTACAGAAGGTTAAGCTGTTTTCTTAAGCAAGTGCTTCCATTATGATAAGTACAACACTGCATTGGTTTTTGCTTGTACTGGCAGAGAGGAGGTGAATAAGCTGAATAACACTGGTCAATCAATCCCTTTCTGTGTCTAACTATTCCCATGTCTAAAATACAGAAAAGTTACTGTATTTCATTACAAAGCACACAAATTCTAATTGGACAGTACAGTAAATACTGCATAAAACATAATCAAAATTATTAGCACAAAGAGAAGCAAAACTAAAATTTTCTTGTAAGAAAGTTACATGAAATATACCAGGACAGTTTTTATGTTTACATTTTATTTCTCCATAAGTGACTGAAGAGAATTTGATATTGTCTCCTTTTGCTAGAAAGAAAATAAACTGGTGTTGGTGGGAACTTTATTTTAAGGAAAGCCAAGTGTGGAATTGGAAAGAAAGTAGCAAATCATAGCCTGACAAGCAGTGCACTTCTATTTGTCCAAGAAACTGGGAATCCCTCTCAATTTGAATCATTCTATTGTTTCCAATACTCCGATTAGGCTTCATGCAAGTGTAGCTCAGACATGTAGGCCAATCTCTCATGCTCTGGCAATGCATCTGAAAGGTTTCACAAATTGTTGGAAGACAGACATCAAATGAAAAATAAAAGAGAACGGAATTTCTTTCAGGAACAGGTGGATTGAAAGTGTATTCTGTTTAGGGCATGGTTCACTTCATTCTGATAGAACAACTCATTTCTTGCTGTCAAGTCCTCTGTTTCATAGAGAAGACAGGTAGGACTCTGGCATCATCCTGCAGTGCAGGGTACTGAGCAGGATGCCTTGTCTGAACTCCCATAACACATCAGGATGTAACTCCGTGTTGGTATTCTTGTCAAAGCAGCAGAGACAGTTCAGTGAGTTTGGGTATGGCTAGTTTGCCATCAATTTGGTTAGCTCACACATTGGAAGGACTGTCAAAACATCACCATTTAGTAGAATGTTGGTGTTTGAAAATGGCTTATTTTAAGCAGAGCTTGAAAAAGGTGAGCTGTGATGCCAGGTGAAGCAGCTTGTCTGCTGTGGTTCTAAGTTTGGCAGCTGTTATACTGGGTAAGCAAATAAGAGCAAACAGTAGCCCAGTACACACACTGAACTGCCTGCATGTTAATGCTTGGGTTCATTTTGCCTTATTTTAAACACTTATTATGGGAATCCTTCTGGATTTCTGGATTTCAATCTGCTCACTATTTTCCAACCTTCTAAAAGCTATTAATGAGTAATCTCCTTCTTATGTCTTTCTTTACACAAATATGACATTGATATCTGTTTATTGGGAAAGGTGTTGTATTGCATATATGTCTCACACAGATAGCAGGGAGTCTGTTGTGTTGCACTGAGTAGTTTATTTCGTTATTATTTTGCACTGGGTGATTGGAATTTTGCACTGAGCAGTTTTAATATTTATATTTTTACATATAAGTGGTTTGTTTGTATCACATGGTTTGTTCCACACACCCCTCCTCCTCCAAGGTCCTGTGATGGTAGTCTTACCTCGGGTCAGTTCCTCCCCTTGCCCCTCCCATCAGTTGTATCCCATTGGCTATGGTTCCTCTCCTCTGCCTTCCACCCCTTGGGTTTAAAATCCCCCACCACAAGATCCTTGACCTCTTTTTCCTTTGGGATACCCCTTTACTCCCTGGAGGTGTTCCACAATAAAGTTGTGAGACGTTCGTCCTGAGAAGAGAGCCTCATGTCTATTACCTTTGTTCTTGTTGGCGATGCTGGGGTCCAGAGCTAGCCAGGGGATCCCACGAAGGCTTATGTAACTGCAGGAGTCAATCCAAATAAATATAGATACTGTCTGATTTCCAATGTTTGAACTAACTGCTCCCAGATTTGTTAATCTCTTTGGAGAAATAGACAACTTGACTCAAAGAGGAAGCTCAAGTTTTCCTAAGTTAAGTCTGTGAGTAAATTAAAACTAGTGACATAAAGTTTTAGCAATTTAAGCATGTAGTTCCTAGTATGAAATTAGTTTCCTATTTCTCCCTCAAAAATGATGGACATTTTTGCTGCTTTCAGCTCTTAGTTCCACCTCTTTTGAAAAGAAAGAGAGATTGTACACTTAAAACCGTACTTTACTTCTTGGTGAATAAATGCTTTTTCTAGTGGGAAAAAAAAAAAAGATAAAGAACCATTTATAAAAATCAGTTATCTGATCTTATGCTTCTAAATGTGGCATTCCATTATTTTTATCTTCATTTTTCTATAACTTTGTCCACAAAGACTTCACTGACTTAATAATATTTAACACTTTAAACAAAATAAAGAAAATGCTTAGGTTTTGTTATTCAATATTGTTTTTCTAAATTTTTGTTATTTATGAGGTATTTTTTTTTCTGATTTATATATTCAGAAAATGGATGTGTTTAGATTTGAATTATTATATTTTTACGGGGTTCTTTGTCAATTCATGGACAATTTCTTTTGATTTCCATAAAAATCCCTGTGATATTGAGTATAATGGTATAGTACTATCCAATAATATCTGAAATAGTGACCACCAATGTAGCAAGATAAAAAAGTGAATATGTGAGAAACTAAGTTGCCAGTGCAGATATCACTGAAGTATCTACACCTTAAAAGATAATATTTATTGGTCAACTAACAGTAAAACCTATCTTTAATGTCATATTAAGGAATGTACCTTTTCCTCTGACATTAGAAATCGTGAATCCTGATTTCTGTTTTCATTGTTACTTCAATTCTGATCAAAGCCATGTACAGTGAATAAATTAAAGCTAAACTAGCAGCACTTGGTGGGCACTGGAAATACAGCTACATTTCTGGTCAAACAGCAATCTTCTGTTGAAATGTTCTTGGTAAAATCTTCTTCAGAGTATATTTTTTCAGAAGAAATTTGAAAAAAAATAGCTACAATTTATTCAAACACACACATAAAAACATAATGCTATGAAATTCTTATAAATCATGTAAGATACTGTATTTCACACCACAGGTCATTTTCTTTAGGAATTCCCAAAATAAAACTAGAACTAGAACTAAAATTATAGATAGATAGATAGATAGATAGATAGATAGATAGATAGATAGATAGATAGATGAATGATGGATAGATTAAATAGATAGAAGACTAATAATCTTCCAATTACATGGTGTGAGTTTCTAGTTAAAAATACTGGCCTGCACCTGTTCTATACTCAATGTAATTTCCATTCTATCATGTAAAGGTAAGTGTGTACTTCTTTTCTGAAACCTTGCAAAAAATGTCTTTCAAATGACAGTAAGTATCTTATTGTGAGGGATTCTTTTACATTTTTCTCCTAAATCTCTTGTAAGTAGCAAGTTCACTAAATAGAAACTACTTGCAAGGATTTGACAATATAGTCCAAGAATTCATATGTAAAATATATTATCATTACATTGGTGAAGCTTAATCATACTTTGCTTTGCCAAGTCTTTTTAAATGCACCAGTTTTGTCTGTTCATATTAAAGTCTACTAAAGAGGTTTGAAAGTGGAGTATATTGCTTGGTGCCTGGAGTCTTATCCTCTTGAGAATGGATAAAGTATGAGGGTGTGCTGAAATATTGCAAATGTGCAATTAAAGGGATAAAAGTCAAATCATGTTCAGTTAATTTCTTAAAGTTTCAGTCTTTCACCCAGCATTTTCATGGGTGGGTGTTGCAGTGCTGTGATTTTCTGGGCATTATGAAAAACCAAAAAATTTTAGTGCATTTCTGAAACTGACAAGAATTTTTTTTTTCAATAATCTGAATGCTAAATTACAAAACTCTCTCTGAAGAGACAACTTTTTCTTGCACAGTTAATGCAGATGAATTGGTAAAATGAGCCCAGGAGTATCTTCTGTATGTCATCTAATGGTTCATTTCCAGTAACAAAGATGTGCTGTGTAGATATTAGGTAAATATTTTATTAGCTAAAATTAAATCACAAGCAAAACCTATTCAGAAATGTTCACAAATATTTTTTCTGAAGTTTTTAGATTGTGACAGTGCCAAGAGTACTTCTGAAAATCCAAAAAGGATTACTATCTGAGCAATGCAGAAGATCACTTTCCCAAAGCAAATTCTGTGCAGCAGAAGAAAAGGAAGTAAATGTAAAGTGATGATCTACTGATGTCTACCTGGACAGATTTTTTTTTTTTTTTTCATTGCACTGCCCTGTGCATTCCATTATGATTAACATACTCCTGATTAAAAAATCAGAGTTCAACCAAAAGTGGTTGCTTTTTACAAAGGTTCATTAAAAGACAATTTGTATTTTCTATTTCTTTAAACATAAACAACTATTTTCAGATGGAGATACTAAATTTACGTTTTGTTTCTTTTTTACTGCTTTTATGTAGTATAGGTATCTGCTGTGTCACTTTGCTCTCAGGCATTTCCAAAAAAAAGAAAACCAAACAAAAACCACAAGATATTCAATCTTGAGACTATATGATTTGACACATCAACAAGAATAATTGCTATTTTACTGTTAACAAAGGATAAGGAGTGGAGCAAAAGTCTAGTGTAGTCCTTCAGGTCTTCCTCTGAAGGAGTGAAACCTTACAATCAGTGCCCAGCATTGTCTTGGCACTGAGGATGGGGAAATGTTCAGTTAGAGATTGCTCATGGCTTTCTTACATATAATAGCAATGCAGAAGGGCAGGGGGTCCAAGACTGCTGCTTCCCTGAGGCTGAAGAACTTTCACATAAGCTCTTCTCTTGTTCTGAGGATTTTTCACATAATTCTTGGTGTGCGTTGAGTACCCAGAAGAGCTAATGAATTTGAGCATGTGAATAATCTGACTTCTTCAATACTTTACTATTGCTAAAGCCTTGTGATATGTAGCCACATATATGCCCATATACTGGAATTTGTTTCTTGCAGAATATTTGCCTTGGAAAAGGCACTTCCACCTGCAGAAATGTGTTATTTATTAAACATGTCTTTTATTTCTAATCTCAATCTCTGATCATTTAATATCTTCTGTAGTTCCTTTTCTTACCAATATATAGTACATTTTGCTTAAAATGGGCACGCTGTGCTTTAAATTTCAGTTCTAAATGATCTATCTAGACATTAAAGCTGCATTTAAGCACTTTGTAGGTGGATAATTGATGCCTTAACTTTCTACTGCTTTTTTACTAGTGGTTGATGGAGTTCATTTGAAGGTAAATCACCATCCAGGAGAGATAATTGGGAGGTGTTGGCTGAGAGCTGTGCCTAATGCAACTTGCAAAATTTATTGCTCTAAAATCCTGAATATATTTCCAGGGATTTCTGCCAAGGTAGCCAATACATGGTCTTATTATGGGTGCTTAGAAGCCCAGCTCTCATGTTGTGTTAAAATTTCCATAGCTGAAAATGGCATAGATACATAATTCAGGAAATAGCAACTATTTCTCAATTTAAAAAATGCTAAGAGTTGCAATTTTTTCATACTGTGGCCACAGGAAACAAACAGGAAAATATTAATCTTTTTGAACAATTAGTGACAGAAAATATAATGATATCCATTGTTTAATGGTACTGAAAGCCTGTTTAGGGTGCATAATGCCTTTTAGATTATATTGATATTCTATAACTATAACCCATTAAATGTAATTATAATATAGGTATTACTACAGTGCTGTGATTATAATAAAAATGTTTTAAGTTTCCTTGGGGAATTACAATCTTTTTCTATTAATAACAGAAGTGTTACAGAGTATTTTTCTGTTAGATTCTACAGGCAGTAAGTACATCTCCTGACAATATCAAAAGGAAAACATTGTCTCTCTGGAAGTGATACAATTCCCCAAACTTAGACATCCTGTTTCTTTTCAGATGCTTTAGACTACCTGAGACTTCCATATCGGGTTACTAACAATGATTCAAGGTCTGTTACTTTCTGGAGTGGCAGATAAAGACCAGTCGGGATATCCTGGGACATCAAAAATAATAAACCTTATCTGCTAGTGGAACTTAATCCAGCTGAGGCATCCATATGTTTCCTGAAGCAGTGGCCATCAGGATAATGCAGCCTGTTTCTTAGGCTTTGCTGCTGACTCCATCAATCCAAACACTCAGTTTAACCTGAAAGGTTTGGGTTTTACCATTTTTCTAAATATTTCTTAGTTTAGAGACTCTGGTGAACTACTGGAAGAGTATCCAATAGAAATAAGTGGAGCTTAGTTTATTGATTTATTAATCGCAGATATAGCTCATTGTCCATCTGGAAACACTTCTTGGGGTGAGATTGCTTACTTTTTATTTGCTAGTTTATAATTATATACTATAGCTTTAGATTTTACTACTGTCCCTCATGATAATTCCACTCGGAGGAGAACTGCATGACATAACATCAAAATGCCTTTTTGCGTTACGCACTCTTGCAACACTATCAGAACATCTGTATTTAAAAAAAAATCAGATCTCTTTCAGTACTTAGGGCAGTGGAAACCTAATTGTATATTTGGTGTTTTAACAGCCATTTTTTATTAAAAATTTATTTTCTGTAATTGAAGCATATTTACAGTTTTATCTTGAAATGTTCAGGTCCCCCATCTTTACATTTTCTCACTGAGACTACTATAAGCATTAAAATCACTACACAAAAACTGAAAAGAAGCAAAGAAACTGATTAACAGCAAAGATGATAAAGATTAAGTCAAGTCCTGCATCCTGCTCATCAATATTTTCCTTTGGATTTTATGTTAGTAAGCACGTACATGCAAGAGGCATACAAAATCGATTTTCCTCATCTATTCTCCATTGTTTTGGCTGAGAAAATGTAAAGAGAGAGCTGAAAAACTAAGCAGATGCTTATTTCTGAAGCATCTGTCATGAATGTTTGCTAAGTCTGGCAAAAGAAGAAGACAGGTGGCTGGAGACAGTACTAATCCAGAATAGACCCTCATTATGAATGGGTGGGCCTAGGATTGTGTGGCAATTTTTTTATTAAGTCCTCATGCTATTTTCTTTACACTAATAATTAAAGTCATTTGATAAAAAGAAGAAAGAGAAAGAAGTAGACTGACTTTTAAAAATTTTCATTCAGACAAAGGAGTACTGCAATTTTGGAAAAAGGAAGGTAACTATGTAGCCTTTCTAAGCAAGTCTTTTTAAGTTCTGTTATTACAAAATATTTCAGTAACTTTCCATAATTTTTAATAGCTGAATAAAATAAATTAAATTTCCCCAATTTTTATTATGTGTATTTTTCTTCTTTTGGATGCTGTATAGAAGTAATTTTGCTATACCCGTACCTTTTCCCTGAATTTTTACCTGTCTATCCTATTCCACTGTATTCTCCTGAAATTTCCCTGGTTTTACTCTGCTGCTGATGAATACAGAAAGATGTGTATTTTAGGACAATATTTTTCACAGTGTGTTAACTTAGATAGTGCTTTTTCTTTTCTCACTGTGCCATAAAAGCACATTCTTTTAATGAAATATTGTCTTCCTTAAACATTTCAGTCATAGCGCAAGCCCTTAAAAGCTGAGGGCAGCCTTCTGTGAGACCTTTGCCAAGATCAAAGTATAAAAGGGTCAGAGGAAAATCTCTCTAATGCTCACCTGGGGAAAATGAAACCTTTATTATGACAGAAAAAAAGAGTTATAGCCAGTAACTGTATGAATGCAGTGAATCCATTGAATTTATAGTGGCAGTTACAGAACCATTGAGCTAATGCTAAAATGTGGTACTTTATAATGGTTTTGTTAAGTTTCTTGAATACAGAATTCTGGAATCAAAAAATAGCTTGGTTGGAAAGGACACAGAATCACAGAATCACAAAATAGTTAGGGTTGGGAGGGAGCTCTGGAGACCATCCAGTTGAACCCCCTGCCAAGGAAGGGTCACCTAGAGCAAGTGACACAGAAAGACATCCAGGTGGGTTTTAAATGTCTCCAGAGAGGAAGACTCTCTGGAACAGAGCCTGTTCCAGTGCTCTGGCATCATCACTGTGAAGTTCTTCCTCATGCTGAAGTGAAACTTCCTGTGTTTTAGTTTATGGTCATTACTTCTCCTCCTGTCACTGGGCAATGCTGAAAAGAGTTGGGCACCACTCATCTTTGAAATATTTATATGTATTGATGAGAGCCCCTCATAGCCTTCTCTTTTCCACACTAAACAGGCCCAGCTCCTTCAGTCTCTCCTCATAAGAGAGATGCTCCAGACCCCTCATTACCTTTGTAACCCTTTGCCAGACCCTGTCCAGTAGCTCCTTGTCTTTCTTGTACTGCTGAGCCAAGAATGGAACACAGCACTCCAGATGTGACCCCACTAAGGCTGAGTAGAGAGGGAGGGACATCTCCCTCAATCTGCTACTAAGCTTCCTGATGACCTTAAGAGATTATCTATCTATATCATTGTACAATATAATCAAAACATAATCTCTTTCAGTTTAAACCACTGCCCCTTGAGACATCTACAGGCCTTGGCAAAAAAGTCTCTCTTCACCTTTCTTATGAGCCTCTTTAAACACTGAAAGGCCACAATAACGTCTTTCCAGTGCCTCCTCCAGGCTGAAGAATCTCAAACTCTCTGAGCCTGTCCTTGCAGGACAGCTGTTCCACTCCTCTTACCATTTTCATGGTCCTCCTCTGCACACACTCTAACAGGTCCATATCATTCTTGTGCTGGGACCCACACCTGGATGCAGAACTCCAGGTGAGGTCTCACCAGAGTGAAACAGAGAGGGAAAATCAGGTCCTTCAATCTGCTGGTGACACATCTTTTTATCCATCCCAGGATACGATCGACCTTCTGGGCTGAAAGCTCACATTGCCAGCTAAGGTCCAATTTTTCATTCACCAGTGTCCCCAAGTCCTTCTGTCCAGGACTACTTTGAATCCATTCCTGACCTACATATCTCCAATACAATGACAAAAACATTGAGGGAAATAGTTATCTAGCACCTTATAGAAGTCTAAGTACCTCCATAACACTTCCTTTGTCTCTCTATTGTAGAAGAACAGTAGATACTCAGGCATGATTGTTGATAGATAAATATAATAGGTAGATAAACATATATATTGTGGCCTGGAGTCCCGGGGGTCCATCTGGCCCCCGGGGCAGCAGCCGCCGTAGGTGTCCCAGATAGCACTGTGCTGATGAGGCGCAACCTGTCTTGACCCTTGGGCTAGCTCCGAGCCGCTGGCTACTTTAGCGAGCACTTGTGGAGTGATTTCAGCTCTAGTGATTTCAGCTCTTAGTGATGTCAGCTCTGTGCTCACAAAGTGCCTCGGCAGACGCAGGGATGGAGAGAGGTGAAGGCTGTGTGGAGTTCTGCGGAGATGTCTTTATTGGCAACTTCTGCAAAGGGTTCCAGTGACAGCTCTTCCGCTGAACAGGGCAAAGGTGTGGGTTTAAGTAGACTGTTGAAGGATGAGGAATTGTCCAATGGCTGGGGTTGAGGAGAATACGACCTATAGCCTTACAGAGAGATAACAGGGGTCTGATGTGCAGAAGAGTGGCAGCTCTGGTGCACTCATCATGACTCTGCATTTCTTATCTTAGGCTAGTGACCGCCATAGAGGCCTTGCAGGGCCTCTGACTGCTACACATATAGATAAACAGGCCCTTGGTGAAGTCAAATTACCTCTCTCTCATTGGTTCCCCATCTTCCATATGTTTTGAGATATCTTACAGGAGGATCTGTTCCATGATCCTCTGGGCACAAATATAAGGCTTACTGGTTGTTAGTAACCTTTTTACCCTTTTAAAAATGATGATATTTCTCTTTTCTCAGTCGTGGGAGTCTGCCTGACTGCCACAACTTTTCAAATACGATGGAATATGGCTGAACAACTGAATCAGCCAATCACCTCAGGACCCTGAGATGCATCTTCTCATGTCTCTTGAGTTTGTATATTTTCAGTTTCCTCATGCGGTCTCAAATCTGATTTTCACTTATGTTGCAGGACTTTATTCCCATAATCCTTGTCCCTTAATCCTTGAGGATTAGGGATTTGAGAGATGTAGGGAGATAGATTTCCATTATAAAGTGAGGCAAAAAGTTTGTTGAGTACCTCAGCATTTTCCATGTTGTTTGTCACTTGTTCTCCTTATTTAAGAATGGGAGGTACAAATTCTTTATTTTTTCTTCTCTGGCCATGTACCTGGTCATACCCCTCACTAATTTCAACTTCAACTGCCTTATTTTTCCTTATCCCATCCATATACATCCAAGCAGTGTCCATTTTTCCCAGGATACAAGTCCCTGTGCATTTCTTATGCTTTAGCCCTTATTCAGCCATGTTGGATCTCCTGCCTTCCTTGGCTGCTTTGAGTGATCTTGAGCTCTAATAATAATCTCCTTATTGAGCTGTCCTCTCTGTTGAGTTCCTTTCTTCCAGCGGGCAGTTTCCTAGTGAGTCATATCCAAGAATTTCTTAAACTGAAAGTTTACTTTCCTAAAATTCAGGGCTCTGACACTGCCCTTCATCTGGCCCATATTCCTCAAGACTGTGAATTCCACCGTAACCTGGGCAGTCCAGGTGGACACCAATCTTGTCCTCTCTAATGAGATCATTCTTACTGGTGAACATCAGGTGTAGCAATATTTCTTCTCTTGGGCTGTCTATAACCTAGGTTAAGAAATTATCCTCACCACACTCCAAGAACCTCCTGGACATTTTACATCTTGCTGTGCAACTTTTCCAGCAGATGCCATGGTAATTGAATAAAGATTGAGAAAGTCAAGAGGTTAAAAAGAAATACATATTACATAAACTGCTGGAAGGTCTGTCATTCATCAGATGACAGCAATGAAACTAAAGATTTTTTTTTTTCCCTTGACATTATTGATCGAACCTCACTTAGACAAATCTTACTTACTCAACAAGTGGTTTTGTTAATAGATACTTTCACAGGTATCAAGGATGAGACAGACTGGTATTCAAATTGAAAAATTAAAAAGAAATGGAACTGTTGCATCCTGGGATTGGGTTTTAGGGGTTCTTATTTGTGTTAGCTAGCCGAGTCCTGTGTAATCACGCGCACCCCCCATGTCGTTTCCCCCAGTTTTCTGGGCGGTTTCTGGCCCCATGCTGCCTGCCGCCGGATCTTCCCCCTCTGCCGCTCCTGTAAGCACCCCCCCGTCTGTCCCCAGGAAACCCCGTGCTGACCACCCCAAGCCACACGATCCCGCTCAGCCCGAGGCTCGGTGCCCGCCCCTGCGGGGTTCTCTGGTTGGTCGCTGTTGCTGGCATCACCGCCATGGCAGCCGCCCCTATTGGATGGGAGACCGTGGATCCTCTCACCCCACCCCTCCATAAAATCCTACCCCACCGGCACCCAGGGGCCATTTTCTCCCATGAGAGTGCCGGGAGCGGTTGTGTCTTTCCATCGAACCGTGCCATGTGACCAATAAACCGTTCCTGCCAAGCACAGAGTAAACGGACAAATTCCTTACCTCTTTACCAGATCCCTAGCGCACGGTAACAGCAGCTGGCCAGCCCATGCGCCCAAGACATGGAGCCGTGTCTGGGAACCCGCAGCAGAAAACCCCGGCAGCACGTGGAGGCCATGCCACAGCTGGGCTCCCAAGAGCAGCGTGCAGCCGGGGAGCACAAAAGCTAATGCTGCATGGAACAAAAAGAGGTTTATCATAAATACGATGAAATAAGGAGGGTATCAACTGAC
Source organism: Vidua chalybeata (assembly GCF_026979565.1). Lineage (NCBI taxonomy): Eukaryota > Metazoa > Chordata > Aves > Passeriformes > Viduidae > Vidua > Vidua chalybeata. The sequence goes on along the minus strand of NC_071531.1, from coordinate 52,520,935 downwards.
CTCTGACATGATGAATTTATCTCTTCAAATGAAGATAGGCTGAGAGAGTTGAGATTATTCAACCTGAAGAAGGTGATGGGGAGACATTTCAATATTTAAAAGGGGCTCATATGAAAGCTAGAGTGAAATCTTGTGCCAAGGCCTGTAGTGATATGGCAAGGGGTAATTGTTTTAAACTGAAAGAGGATAGGTTTAGAACAGATTTCCAAGAGGAAGATGAGGATGGCCTTTCCCTGGCAGTGTCCAAGTTGTGGTTGGACACGTGGGGCTTTGGGTAACCTCATCTGCTGGAAGATGTTCATGCCCATTGCAAGTGATGTGGACAAGATGGTCTTTAAAAGTCCCTTCCAAACCAAATCATTCCATGATTTGATAGTCTATGTTTTATTCCACTAAATAGTATACATATATATAAATATTTTCTTTCATTTTACTTGGATGAAGAAATAGAAAATATTAAACAAAATATAAATGTTGTAGCATTACATGCATTTTACAGACTATCAACTTAATTATTATGGCACTAATATAAAATACAGAAAAGTAAGTATATCTGAAATATGATTCAAACAGCCTCCTTTGCTGTGCTTTATTAAAAGTGCCATGCTTTGTCTAAAACTAACTTTTGCCTAAGTAATAAGTATTACTCTACTGGAGAACTTTACTTCTAGATAGAAGTTTACTTTTATCAGGTTTAATAATTTATTTTCTTTTCATAAAAAATAAGCAATATGGTGGCACTTTTTTTGAAAGCTAAAGGCATAAAATAATATGAAATATTCTATCATACCCTTTAATACTTTTTATAGTAAATACTTTATGAAAGTTTTACATAGTAAAACATAGTCTGTCCATTTAGTGGACAGACATTATATACTGAGGAATATAATTAATTTCACCAAATTAATAATTCATCCTGCAGATGTTTTTATTTTAGCTAGTTATTCATATTATTTTACAATGTGGTGGAAACAATAGAGGATATTGTGGGAATACATTAAATGTCTAATAGAAATCAGTACCTCCCCAAAATTAAATTATAGTCTATGCTTATAACAGAATATATAACTCATAATACTTCTCTATATGTGTGGCTCGGGCTAGATCTCGAATTTAATCCTAAACAGTTATATGTTAACATTATTATTAATATGCAGTTCTATCTCATCTGTTAAGGATTTTCCACTGGCATTTATGTGATGGATGTTGTCTATGCTTCATGTCCTTGATAAAATTCAAACTTTTAATTCCTCTAGCTCCTGAATCATGAAGGTCAAATTCAACAATTCTGTTGCAAGTCATGAAAAATTTTGTCAAACATTACAAAACTTAAAAGGAATAAGATAGAGGGGGGAAAGCAGAGCCTGGAATTAAATCAAGATATTTCAAAGTTTCTCTTAGAAAACAAACTTTAAAAGTAATAAATAAAGATGAGAAAAGATTCCATTATCTAGCTACAGATTCATTTATCATATAATAAATGAGCTGTGTATCAAAGATAAAACTGCTGGACAATGATTTCAGTTAAATTTAAGCATTTTAAAGTGTTTGAACAAGATCAAGCTTAATTCAGATAAGAGAAGAAGAATGACTTTTGGAAAAACAGAACAAAATAAACTAAAACACCCATAGCCACACAGAAAAAAACACAGTCTGCTTACAAAGTTTTTTCTCTGGTGAAGAGCTTTAAGATACCATAGTACAAGAATTAGATGCTTCTGATTGTTTGAGTCAAAAATAAGATAAAAATTATCAGTGCAATAGCCTGCTCATGCCACTTCTTTGGAGAGTAATAGAAGGGCTGGAAATGAAAAAATAGCTGGAGAGGGGAGGAGGAGGATTATCTGACTACAGAAAATTGTCAGTTTCACAGGAATATACAGCAAATGATCATGCAATATATCTGAAAATGAATTTGTACTCGAAATAGTGTGTTTAATGAAGAGTTAATGAGTTCTATCTAGAACACCAAGTCAATTCTGGTTTCACTGTAGTGTATTCTTAAGCAGCTTTAGTTTCAGAAACAGGATATTAATAGTATAAGCACTGTCCAGGTACTTCTTGAAGCCATGGAAGTAGATAGCTGGGATCCATAAATCATAAAATTTTAATAATAAAAATAACCAGCTGGCCTAGTTTAGATATCTAACATTCATCGGCTAAAAATATATGAGAGAAATCCGATTATAATAATTAACAAAAAATACCCAATTAAAATGTAATTTTTAAAGACCCAAATTTAATTTATCAAAATAAATATGAAAACTAGTCATAATTTTTGTTATCAATACCTTATCTGGGAGATGTTCTGTTCCTGGAATGGGTAATCATAGCAAAAAAATCATAAGTGAAGGAAAACGCAGGGATAAAAAAACTCCAAATCAACCAACCAACCACCACCACCTCCACCAAAATAATTCCATTACAATGTTTTTATTCAACTGGATATTTTGCCAAGAGCAATAATCTGATGAATTTTATCCCTTTTACGATTTTTTTCCACTCTCAATAATGGTCAAATTTCTGTGATTTTTAGATGTAATAAAAGAGTGAGTCTTAACATGCAAAATTTCTGGTGAAGAAAGCTCTTTCCTTGGAGAAAGTGTTTTCTATATTCTACCTAGAAAGATAAGCTAGGAATTGATCATTTCTGAGCAAATGTTGAGGAAGGCTTCTATGGAATGTCTGATTTCAGCAAGTCAGTAGCTTGCAGTGTGATACAAGTCTCAAATTATAACAAAAAATCCTCCAGCCTCCTTTTCTAGGTGTCTGCATGGCTTGTGCATTTAAACAGGACATGTTAGGATTTTTTTTAAGTCATCCCTTGAACTTAAAATTATGAAATCTAACTAAGTGGCAAGGGCTAGGGCTAGGGACAAAGATCTTCACATAGGAGAATGCTGTAAGGATTGCTGAAATTACCTTTGTTTGGCCCAGAGGAGAAAAGAAATGCTATTAAAAATATTTCCTGTGATTAAGATAGTTTCACATTATCTGCTTGGGTTTATGGACCTTCCTGTATTTTTGGTAGACAAATGGCTGGATAGTGGAGCACTATAGTAGTATAGTTAGGTAATTTCTATATTTTTTCAGCTTGAATGGATGAGAAAAAAAATATTCACTTAGCAAGATAATTTTGAGTTTTAGCTAAAAGACTCACAAACCTATTTTATATAAACAATCAAAGAACAGAAATCTAAGAGAAACCTGCTGAAATACTAACTTCTAAAAATGGACTTTGCAGGAACTAGAAATTCTGCAAATAATTTTAATTTAAGTAATTAAACCAAGATTTTATTTGGAAAAAAATAAATGAAGAAATATTTTTTCTTGAAGGTTTTCATTGTAGTGATATATGTCAACTAAAGAAGTGACATAAATATCTTCTTTTCTTATAATAATCTTTATGTCAACTATACTCACTTTATTTAGAGTTATGAAGGCAAACAGATAATCACATCTACTTCTTCAATAATTAATTATTTTTATTTCCTAATTTTATTCTAATTTTTACATTCAGAAACTTTTGCCATGCTTTTACTAATTTGACACCAAATATGTTAAATAAAGTAATTTTATACACACTTTAAATTTTAAATTACGGTAGGCAGAAATACAGGTAATATTGATAATTCCATTTATAAAATGTAACTCTACTTATCAAAGCTGTAGTCTGGGCATCTGTGACTCTCACAGATTTTTTAAAGTTACTTTCTCTGTGACCAACATATTTCTGACTACTTTATGCTGGTATGTTGGGATACCCACTACCAGATTTTTAAATAAACATATATTTCTATACTTTTTCTTGTTACACAAAAATTTGGAAATTCCATAGGGAATCAAAATTCAGAAAAGAAATAAAACCAACCCTTGTTTTCTTGGTTTGTCCTGACTAATTTTTCAAGATTTTGTTATGCAAAACTTCTCTAGCTATCCAGATTCCCAAAATTTTCAAGATTAAGTAGGACAATATTTTCCTACTCTTATATACTATTTGACCTTCTTATGTAAGAGAAGATACCATAATCTAGTTTTTTTTAAATATTCTATTATAAAGAGTCTAGCAAAATAATCAATGCGGAATCCACATACATTGATTTATAGTGAATTGATAGAACTCTAGGTTAAGTTAGGACAAAGAATGCAGGCTAATGTATGATGTCTCATACCTTTTTGGGTTTCACCACAAATAGTAACAAGATTAATTTTAAAAAAGATATTATAGCAGGTAATGACTGTATTAACAACACAGTAGAAAAGCAAAACAGCGAATATAGAAAAACACAGGGTCAGCTATGTGAAAATCAAGTCACCTTGTTCAACCTAGAAAATAAAACATGTTCTTGCTTAGAACCAAAGTGCAACAGTAGTAGACAAAAATATTTAGTTGCTTAGTTAGCTTTTAATTGTGAAACTTAAATAAATAAAAAAACTGCCAGATCATAAGAAAGAAAAATATATCATAAAGTACTGTGGATTGAATGCAAAGAGCTGGTAATAAAACAATGCCAACACAAATCTTGGAATTTTAAATCAACTGGTCATCTAAATGGCACATTTTGCCTTGACATGCATCTGGTGGGATAAAACCATGGGTTTTGAAAGACTTCATTACAAGACTACTCTCTCTTGTCTTTGAAAAAAAAAAGTATCCTGATGTCTTCAAAAATGAAAATGTCACACAGTCATCTACAGGAGTGGCAACAAGGAGAATCTAGGGAGCGTGATCAGTCTCATTTCAGTACCGGGGCATCCTTTAGGTATTAATATTGGACCAAATTCTGCTTACTCTCACTGCCAACAACCTGAGCATCAGAAGAGAGTACATCAGCAGATCTGCAGAAAACATCAAACTGATAGGACAGAGAGAGAGAAAATATCGTCTCTGTTTAAGTGTTAAATTTGTCTTGAAGCATAAATGCATGCAGGAATTTGGATGACATTTTCATGGGGTTAAATGGAGATAATTCTTTAATGGATGGAGAGAAAGCAAAAGATTTGCTGAATAAGTCTAAAGAACAGACAATGGAAGAAACAGGAGCTAACACAGTAATGGAAACAAAAAAGGTCTATATTTCAATAAGAGCAAATTTAACAAGGTTGAAGGCAGCCAGCTAAGAAAGAAAAAGATGAGGTACTTGAAATTAGAAAGCAATCACTAAACAAAAAATTACTTTGGACAGAATAATTTTATTAATACATAAAGGTATAGAATTTACTTCTGGGAAGAAAGTGGGTATCATTGTCCAAAAGAAACTCAATACAGATAGTATGACAAAGCATCCAGTAATGATTAAAATAATTGAAATAGAAAAATATGTAAAATACTGTGAGTATTTTAAGTTTGCAAAGCATATATATTTTCAGTTTGACATGAAAGATATTGGAACAAAGAAATGGTAGAGAGAGCTGCAGCTGATTACAAAACATACCTAAATAAGAAGAAAAGCCTATAGGGCAAATAGATGAAGTAAAGAAGAAAAGATAGTCATAATGTTAATTGTATATTCAGAAATATAAATGTCAGTGGAAAAGAGGAGGCAAGGAAAATCTCTTTCTGAAAAACAATAAAGGATGAAAAATGCCTAGAACAAGTTACACAATTTTATTAGATTAGAAAAATGGGAAGACTGAGAAAAAACAGACACCTTCTTCAGCACATGATTTTATTTTAAAAAATTAGCTTAAATGTTCAAACCTGAAAATACTAGCTGAAGGTGTATTTAGCACAGATCTAAGACAATTTCTCTTGTTCAAGAAACTATACAGTTCACTGTATATGAATCATAGCTGCATATGGACATAGTATTTTCAAAGCCCATAAAAAGAAGATTTCTAAGAAGGATTTATGACCCTATTCCACTGACTTTTCCTCTGTTTATGGTTTCTTGTTTTGCACTTTTCTTGATTATATAGATGTATAATATTTCTCCTAATTCATTCTGAGTATTATCAAGAGGTTGTGATAAGGAATTAGTGTTTCATTATAAAGTTACAAGTCTGTTTCATTAGACTAATCAAAGAACCTTGCAAAGAAATCTAAATAACTCATAAAATTCACTAGAAGTATTATCAATTTAATCTGTGATTTTTTTGGGGGGGGAATTTTTTTGTTTGTTTCTTTTGGGGGCATTTTTTGCAGGCTCTTTTTTGTTTGTTTTCATAAAGAAAATTCAGTGTTTAAATGCATATGCTAGAAGTGTGCCCCTCCTGCATAGTATAGAATGCTTTTTACCTCAACACAAATTCAGGCTAGTAAAATGATGGTGTAAGGACTCTTAGCAAGTAAATGTGACTTAAACCCCTAGTGTTCACATCATCTGCAAGAACTGAATGACTGTTTTATGAGTTTTGTGACTTTGCCCAAAGAAAACAACTAAGCTTGAGTTACCATGTGCATAACTCTATCCTCCCTCATTTTCAAAGTCTAGTATTTACCTAGACACAAATTTCCCAAAGGATGTACAGTGCCACCTTTATTTTGTTCAAGTGGTAATTTTGTCAATTAGTTTTTTGTAATGCAGAGGCAAGACTGTGAATAAAATAGTTCATGCACAGAATTAGAAATATGTTGCTGTCAAGGAATCTCACTATGTCTGTGTTGTACAGCATTAAGTCAACATATGCTGCATGGAAATGAGATGCAGTGTAATCATTATTACTATTTGCTGTTTCTTCTCAAAGACTTTGAATCCTACTATTAAGTTTGACAATACAGATAAAATATCAATAATTTTCAAGATTAATTGACTTGAAAATGTCATAATTATATCAGTTGAGAACGTGTTTTCTTTTCTCCTAAGTAATGCTGGTACTACATGGCTGTTACAATCTTCCAGCCCTAATTTCTCTTTTCAGAAATAACATCTGTGTTGTCACTACACGTACAACATTTGGTACCTTTCAGTGCTTTCTGCTTGAAAGTCAGTGAGCAGGAACAACTCAAACTGGCAAAATAAAGAGTCCAAGAACAGAGATTATGAAAGAAAGAAAGACTAAAGGGGTGTTTGTGTGGAGGAATCTTAGAATACATTTGCAGCTATAAAGTTGAAAAGCCTTTTCCCAGTACCACCACAAGTGCTACGCAGATCCTGTTCTGCAGCAAGGTGAATATAATAAAAACAAATTGCAATGTAAAGGCTGCATCGCCATAATAAATTGCAAGACCTTCAGACTCAAATAATGTTGTTACAGCTACAGTTATGGCTTATTTATTTAACCAGGGTCAAAGTTGTTGAGTCACAGTTTCATTTTCAAGAAAGGCCTGACAAGGCAGATGGTAGTAATGGCACAGGACAAATGAACTTTTCCACTAGCTAGTCAATACAAAATACAGCACAGCTCAGGAGGACAGAGTGTGTGCTCTTAAGAGGAAATATAAACCAATGAAATTAAATACCTACTGAGCATTAATAAAACCATTAGTGAGCATTAATAAAATAAAAAAGCTCACTCCTTTACAGCCTTGGGAGTCAGCAGCTCCATTCTCTGTGAGCTATTTAGTGGGGCTGGAAGAATGATTTGAGGGGGAGAGCTGGGAAAAGAGTAAATCAGTACATTTTAGTTAATGGGCAGGGACTGAATATAGCTAAGGGCTGAATCAGCTGAAGTGAAGGTTGGAATGAGTCTATGAGGAAATTAATAACTCTGTATACAAAGAGGGGTTTCAATAGCATGCAGTAAATAACACCTAGGGGACACACACTGAACAATGAGGATCAAACAAATCATAGAATAGCTGCAGTTTCCTGAGCCACTGTCCTTCAGCCTGAATGAGGTGTGGGTATGGTAGGGGGAAAAAAATGGTCTGTAGTTAAATACCATATCAGAATGGGGCAGTATCAAGGTTGCTTGGTTCCTTATTTGGGGTTCTCACCCCTTTCAACTTGTCTGCCCGGTAATGACTGGATTTCATTTTTCCATAATAGACTTGGTTATGTCTCTCCTTTTTTTCTCCTTCTATCTTCAGCCTCTGTCATGTACATCTTCTTTCCAAATCCTGTTGCATGCAGTGCTAATGAACCATATCTATATTTCCAACATATTCAAAATACCAAGAAATAATAGAACAAAAATTTCAAATAAAACAAAACAAAATAAAAAACCCAATCCAACTCAACCAAACACCACCAAGAAAACCCAGCAAACAAACAAACAAACAAACAACAATAATAACAACAACAACAACAACACCCCACCAAATCAAACAGAAACAAAAACCCAAAGAAGAAAACTGTACAACTCAGTACTAGTCAGTAAGTAGCTCACCAATCTCCAGTAACCCATAATTTTAAAATGCTTGTCATGAAGCTCTGTCCCTACTGAAAAGTCAATATCTCTGTGCCAGGAACAGTTGCAAAAATATAGAAGGTAAAAGTGTATTAGAAATTGACACACACTATAACCATACACATTTTGTGGATCTTTGATCTCTCTGAGTTTTTTTTTGATATTTTAACACATCAGGGAATTGTAAATTGTCTTGTAAAAATGTGCTGCCACCTATATGTAAAAGCAAGCCAACAAAAAATTATACATGTACTCTATTGACTTCATGTGCCTCACTGAAGCACCAAAACTGGAAGCATGGTGACTTTTTCCATAAGCAGTGGAAAGCTAAAATGAGCTGAATCATCCTCTGGAGTGTCTATCTTCACTGTTTATAGATGAAATGGAGAAGGTTTAGCCTCCCATTAAATGAATTCTGTTAGAAAAATTAAGAAACTTCAGATGTCAAAACTGTTACTGAGCAATCTAGATGTCATCATAATGGTTAAGCTTTTTTGCCTATCTTTTTTGCAGACCCACTTCTATGACAATAAATAAAAATATAGGAAATATTTCCTATAACTAACAGATTAATACTACAGCAAATGGCATTTTGTGGTATTTGGATGAATTCCATGTTTACAATGCTGCTTTATTTTACATCTTTATACATTTTATAATTAAATTAATTTTTGTTGAATCTTCCCTTTTAGTTTTTAAATATGTAAATTTCTCCTAGTGTAGAAGCTTCCTGTCCATATGCACACAGAATTTATCAAGCAGATGTTTGTATTAAATAACTAAGCAAATAAAGAAGTGCCCCACCGACTCTTATCATAACACTGAACTGTCATTCTTCATTTATTGTTATATACTTGCAAAGATTGTTTCTCCATTCTTGCTCTATTTATCTAACATGAACTTCTTTACTGTTCAAGGTCACAGAGAAAGAAGAACTATATTTCTAGAATACTTCTGAGCTGGACAAAAATGTCTGTCTCCAATGAAATTTTTTTAGAACACATTCCATTGTAATGCAGAAGTTACATTGCAAGTGGAGGTTTCAATCAGGTATATCATAATTAATGAGATTACTTTTATATTCTGTGAATTACAGACAGGGTTTTGGCAAAAAATAAATTTTATTTAACATCAAATGTTATTAACTTTGTTGTTTTTAAGTTTTTTTAGAGTTTTCTCTCTTGTTTTAATATTACCAATGTCATAGTTATTAATTTTTAATTTTCAGATATAATAATTTCAAAGGTATGTGAAATGTCTGCAGTTATGTTCACTTGCTTTGTGGCTATTTGCACAAGAAAAAATAGTTCTATTTATTTTCCAGATTTCTTCAGAATGGAATATGTGAAGAGATTCAGATGTAGAAGGTACAGACTTAATATAAAAGGGTCAAGACTGAAGGTCCATCTAGCCCAAAACTTTGGTTTTGACATGGCAGTCAAAACCAAGTATTCAGGTAACCAAACAAGAAGAAAACAAAGATATATGACCCTTCAAAATATGTATCCTCTTAGACACCATCAATTTCCAGATGGCACTTTCATGTAACTATCAATAAGACTAATATCTTGCTGCTGTATAGTAACTTAAAGTTAATATTTTTTAAAATGTAAAGTTTAAATATAAAACTGGGAACCCTTCTTCCCATTCTTTGCATTAGGTTGAAATGCCTTCACTTCTTATGGAATCTAAGATAAATTTTCCAGCAAATGCAGTCTGAGTGTCAGCAGTGCATGTATTCTCATTCTCTCTTGAATCATATTTCAAGGAATGACTATCAAATGGTAACATTTATTTTTTGACATGTCTGTCCATAAAGATATTGGGTATTACAATAATGAACATTAGATTTAACCATGTTTTTTGTTGTTTATCTTTTCATATGGACTTCTGTACAGTGAGAACAGAATTGAGATAGATTCATGTTTTTACATAAAATACTAAGCAACATGGTCCTGAGACTATGGTCTCCAGGACTCATACACACTAAGCATGATTTATTTCCATTGAGATGCATTAAAAATGAACTTATTAGGACCAAAGAAAGCTCTCCTTTTAAACAAGACTAACCCTTTCTCTTTCCCTATACAATAAAACTGAAATAGTCAAAATACAAAACACACCTCACAGAAATGACTTGAAGTAAGATATTTGGTATTCTACATTTCTTGCCTTTTCTTTTTATTCTTTTTTTCCCCCTTGTTTTTGCTTGTTTGTTTGTTTTGGTTCTTGTGGTTTTTTTTTTTCCTTTTTATTTTAATATTTTGATTTCAATGCCTTCTGGAGAGGTCAGTTCCTCAGCAGGTAATTCCTTTCTTCCAATGTGAGCTATCTAAAGCTTAAGTATCTAGTGAGGTGTTCAACTCTAATGAAGAATGAGAGTGAGAGAGGGAGAGAGATGATGCTACTGAACAAAGAGTTAAATCTAGGTGACTAAGCTTCAAATGGCTGAAATTAGATCTGATGAATTCCACCCTTAAGAGCTTAATGAACTTCCTGACATACTATAATATTTATAGATGATTCAAAGCTACTGAGATACATTAATAAGAACAGGATAGTAAAATCCAGGCTGCTCAAGGTAAGAACCATAAGATTCTAGTGCTCTTTGGCCTCTGCTTGACTTTGCATTTTGGTAGATACAAATTTGCCCTCAATCCCTTGGGGGTAAGGTGTTCAGTGCCACTTGATATGTCATAGTTTGTGTGACCTCAGAGAATCAGGCAACTTGAGATCCCATTGTACAGTACATTAGACTAGTTCCTGCTGTCCTGGCTTCATTCAAGCTTGGATAAATAGGTTCTGTCTACCTACATTTCCTTGGGTTTCAACTGGTTATGCTATTCTTCTAGACTTTCTGCTTCAATTTGTTACGTAATGCTCATGTGTGTTCTTCAGTACTTACTGTATTTCAGTGGTAAGTGAAATGAACATTAATAACACCTACCACTCTCACAGGCTGAATGAACATGTCTACCAGCATCTGGAGTTCCAGTGATGAGAGAGGCTACAAAAGTGGAGGGCAGATATCATGAAATCGTCCTTAATCTTTGTTGGTGTTCACAATCCCAAATATGTGAGTCATATGTTAAATGTATTTTTTGTAATGAAGTACTATGACATACTGTAGAGGACAAGTAAGCAAAAATATATACATAAAAGACAATATAAACATCTCTTGATGCAACATACAAGAAATACAACACTATGTGATTCTTTAAAAGATCATGTCTTAAGCCAATGTTGACAGTGTGCTCAGTGATGACTGCATCCAGCTTACTGTGAACTTTGTGGAACCAATGACAACCTTTCCAGTGGCTGTCTGGAAACAATGATCCAGACCTCTTGTAGGTATGCAAATATGAGTATAAGTCAATCAATACTTTGTAAATAGTGGACAGCCTGGGCCTGTAGAGCTCTTCTGCACAGCCCTGGGCTGCACACCAGGATGTCCCCTTGAGCAGGGATGCTTCTCAGTGTTACTCCTCAAGGCTGAGAGATTCCTTGCCACAACAGATTCCCAGTAAGTGATTAATAGCAAGCTAAACTTTGAAATCTTAACTAAGTTATATAAAGGATTGATTGTGCACATCTCATCCTTTAGACATAAACCATTGACTAGGTTTGGGCCTAGGATTGGATCCAGCAACACCTAGATGCAATAATTTTATTGCCTCACATATCCTATGAAGTACTTCTACATTGACCCTTACAGTTTTCAGTTTGACTAGCTGGACATCCAACTTATCTTCCTGTTTATAGCCTCAGCAAGCTACTCGTTACTCTCTGAGCAGGCTCAGATAATGAAAACAACAGAAACAGACATTAAGCACCTATACCAAATGTGTTGGAGCTGACAGAAGTAGAAAGCAAGTAATTTTACTAGATTGGAAATCAGTTTATTCCCCAGTTATCAACTTCCAAATTATTCTTAAACATCTGGGTCCTTCTCTAAGGTATTCCTGAAATATGCTGCATTGCATTGTAAAGAGAAGAAACATGTTGACTATGAGATTTTATTCATATATGGCTACCTGAAAAATGAACAAAAGTTAACTAGACAGTCAAAGTAATTATTGTTATACTAAAACATGGTCAAAATGAGAACAAAATTTGTGTTTTCATCTAAAGTACTTGATTTTGTGTCTGATTTCAAAGCAAGAAGGAATGCCACTTGAGTTTGGCAAAATGGTAATTTCTCTTGGCTGAACTTTGGGAAACAATTTCTTATGGCATTTTTAAAATTGCTTAGACCATTTAGTGTTGGCTTATCAATCCCATTTGTTTTAAGGAAGTCCCAAAATGAATCTGCTTTTTAACGTAAGAAGAATTCTTGTTATCTTAATTTGCATGGTCTGTTCTTATGTGTATATTTCTTATCATGAAAGAACCTATTCCTGCAATTCATTTAAAAACTCCAATTTATTTTTCTCTTGGCAGGATTATCATTCCTTTTGTTATCATTATCTTTACTAATCATTAAGTTTGTCATACAATTTTTGTTCATGCATTAATTTGTTTGTTTTTTGTTATTTTAGTCTGTGATTCTGTAACCTAAAATTGTGCTCATTTTTCAAGAGCAAATTCTATAGTAAATGAAATTTGACTTTCCTTTTCTCAGATAAATTATGTAAGACACATATTAAAGAGCAGGAAGCTAATTGTATGGTGTTAATATTTGTCTTTGAAAATATTTCTAGACAGTAGTGTAACAAAATCTGAGGTTCAGTATACTCACAAACTCAGCACTATATTATTTTCATATTTTTATTTTAACTTTAATAAAAGTATTTTTCCAGAATTGGAAGTATATTTAGATCTTGCAGAAACATGTAGTAAGGAAAATATAAAGAACTGCTTTTCTTTGGAGTGACTAAAGATATACAATCCTTCTTATTAATAAAATACTTATGTATATAGTCTCTTCACTCTGAAGAGGAATTTGTATGTCTTTAGTTTCATCTTCATTCCAAAGAAAAGAAGCTCCTGATATTTTCCCTACTGTCATCAACCAGTAGGAAAAACAACAACAAAACCAACAAACACAGCATCCGTGTGATCACTTGCAAAGCCTTGAAACAAATTTTCTAACACTTTTCATGAGAGAACTCAGAAAAGATCTAAAGATAGTAAAAGTGGATAAATTTTTGATAGCCTAGTTTCTGTCATGGTCGACAGGTGACAGAGGCTGTGGTGAAACTTAAGGGGAATTTGATGTCTGAGCATTACTTATTTTTTTTTTTTTTTTTTTTTCAGGAATCTGCATGGAAGAGATGGTAGGTGTCCATTCAGATAATTTTCAATAGCTAAATACAATATGAAATTTGTATATTTTACTTGTTTGATTTGCAGGAGTTGTGTGCGAAATTTCTGTATTTTCATCAATTTATGTGTTTCTCTATGTTTCTTATGTTGCAAAAATCAAAAGATACTATTAGTATTCATATGTATTGTGTTATTTGATAAATACCATTATCATTTTAAAATATTAGCTGTATCCTAAAAGAAACCATGTTATTTTGACATCATTATGCAAAGTGGAAGGTAGGAATGTGATTAAAAAGAATGAAATATTCCAAGAAAAGGAAGGAAACAATTGTTGACACAGACTCAAGAGCGAGAGTCTGTAAAAGAGATTTCTTTGTTTGCTCAGGGCAATCACTATTTACCCAGCTGGAGTGTAAGTTCCCACCAGGTTCTCCCATACCCACAACTTTAAAATCATGAGAGGAGCAATTCTTCTTAAGGCACTTTACACAAGAGTATGCTCAGTTTAAATTTAGCATTAATATGCTGGAAATTATTTAAGATAGCCAATTCATCTTGTGTCACAATGTTCTTGCACTAGCTAGATAAAGGAATCATAAGAGAGAAGAGGTAAGAATCCAGCTATCATTCTTTGAGGATCCTGTACAACTAAAAAGACAAGTGCACACAAAGGAGAGAAAATAATTAAGGGATCTTAAAACTGAGAAATTAAGTCAGGGATAGATGAGAGAAGAAAAGTGGAGTAATTCCTCTCATCTTCAAATATGTACAGTGATACAGGGAAAACTGAGGTACTGGGTTGTATACACATATGATTTCTTGTTTTGCTATCTTCTCAAGCTATTTTAGAATTTTAGAAGAGGCTTGGGGCTACTTAAAGAAAGACAGAAGCAGCTTGGGGCCACTTGTCAAAACACAATATCAAATTTTCTTATTGCCTATCATTGTAAATTTTATCTCATCATGACAGCATATTCTAGGACAGGATTTTTGGGCAACATAGTGTCTGTAGAGGAAGTAGTGAAAATGTACTAAAATAGTTGATTGCACTTCATGGATAGTCTGTGTGAGATTTATTTGACATAACTTCAGAAGTTTCTGACACAGTCACCTGGGTTCCCTCATAGCTCATTCACAGAAGGATTTCCAGCATAAAATGACCTGTTTTAATCATATCCCATTCATCTGTGCCTGGAGGAAGGGACAAAGTCAAAGCAAGCAATACCTCACTGTAGGTCATGCTCTAGCTTGAAGACTTTGGGCCCAGAGGATATGATTCACATAGAGAAATTTACTAAGTGTGCCTGACTAAGGTTTTCTCTGAAAGATTAAAGCTGCCAGCATTGCCTGTAGTGCATTTAGTAAAAGGAGAATGAGACACTCTTGAGAAATCACCAACTCCTGTGCTGTAAACCCTATAACATCACCTCTATGTGAAATAAGGTCTTTTAATACAATGGTTCCCACACACTCACAGACCTGATGTGGTTAGCAACATCTTTGAAACATAGATTTCAAAAATAATTTACGTAGAAAAAGTACTGCCCATGATGTAGTTCTAAGATTATTCAATTTTATAGTTTTCATTTTTTTTTAATTATGAGATTAAAGTAAATTAAGATAACTGTCATTCTTATACTGCTGGGATTTATTTTTCTTTTTAACCAAATCTTTATTCCAATGTCAATGTTCTCAGAAAAGTTTCAGAGAATTCAATATCTTTTCAAAAATGTAACTCCTTATGGCACTAGAAATGTCTCTCACACACACAAAATAAACTAATTTTTTCTAATTTTTGCAGTAAGAGAGTAACTGTTTTTCCAATGTCCTATTCTGTGATTCCTGTATTCTGTCAGTTTTCATTATTTGTCTTTCAGAACACTAAGCATTTGGACTACCGTTTCCCATTTCCCCTAAAAATTGATTCTATCTGATTACAGTAAACATTTAATCCCAAAGACAAAATTTGTACTATTAGGTTCCTGATATGGACCCCTAGATTCTCATTCCAACTGTCCAGATTAGGAGGAGTGTGTCATAGTACCTTGACATATATCTACCTGAGGAATCAGAAAGAGATGTAGCTGTGAGATACAAGAGGGAAAGGAAATGAATGATAAAAGCACTAATGTGCCTTTGTTTGAGATTGTGTGGTCAGGACATGGCCGGAGAGGATGGCGTGAGCTTGAAAGCTTTTCCGTAGATATTAGATCTATGGAAAGCTTAGATACGGTGTTCAAGGTCCAGGCTGCAGACATCTTGGCTCTTTAACTACTGGCACAGAAAAGATGCTGAGGTTTTTGCAGGGAAACAAAAGATTGTAGGATACTGTAGAACATTTTCTTAAGCTTAAGCAATGCTTTGTTTCTGAGCAGAAGGAGAAGGTGGACCAGTGTGTATATGCTGGTGCTCTCATATTAACATTCTAATAGACGTGTAACAGGATATGACAACAGTCTAGAGTAGCAAATTATTTACCTCTTAGAAGCAAATAGAACCTCTGGCTTCCTGTGGTTTACTGTCACATGAGTTAGGAATTTAGAATCTAAACAAATATTGTTAACATTTGACACTGGGTAAAATGCATTGTCTTGTGATCAAACTAAATCATTTAACAGTGTCTCTGGCTTTAGATTCTAAGACTGTATTCAAGTCATTGTCCCAGTTAGTTCGGTACGCTCTTTCCAATAATGATAAATTAATGACTTTTTGAAGTAGAATAGTTAACCAATAATAAGTCTCACAAAATGTAAATTATTATAGGTATCAGGGGAAAAAAATCCTTTTTCAGCTCCAGTAGGAAAATATATTTTTTTGTTTGTTCAAGAAAATGAGTTAATTTATTTCAGCAAATTATCAGATAATATGGTTCTTTTCATACCCCTCTGTTGCAGATTGAGTAATGGACTTCACACACAAGAGAGAAGAGACAATATAATTTATTGATACAAAGCAGTGAGTTAATAAAATTTAATATTAATGAGACAAAGGTTTAACAAGGTTTGATGACAAGGTACACTTGATTATATACTTCATAGAGAGCAGGGTCAGATAAGCTATCAGGGAGTACCACCCATTAAGTCATGGTTCCAGAAGGATGCCCTTGCTTTTTAAACTCCATCTCAGAGAGGCAAGGGGACAACCTACTAGATCAGGTTGCTTAGGGTCCCATCCAAGCTGGCCTTGAACACTTCCAGAAACCCAAAATTTCTCTGGGCAATCTGGTCTAGTGCGGTGCTATTCTCTGGAAAAGAGCTTCTTCCTAACATTTAGCATAAACCTACCCTCTTTTAGCTTAAAATTGTCTTAGTATCTGCCTTTATAAAAAGTTTTTCTCCCATTTTTTTCACTCTCCCTTTAGGTACTGGAAGGCTGCTATAAGGTGAATCCCAACTCTTTTACATGTACACACATCCATTTGGGATCTTGGTCCTTCTAGGAGATGGGCATAGAATGAAGTGCTACTCTTTGTGTTTTTACATAATACTCGTAGAGTGAAAGTATGCATTCATAGATTACAAGTCTACCTTCTAATGTATGAGGAACAGAAAGACACAGTTTAGCTCTCCTATCCCACAGCTGAGCATGTTCTTCATTAGAACATGAATACCATAAGTAGAAATATTTCTAGTACCCCCTTGTATGAGAGTGTCAGAGGTATTTAGGAAGAGAGAAACAAATAAAAGGCAAATTATGCCTAAGGATTTACCTAGAAGAGAGGGAGACTTAAAATTCTCAATCCATACTTGCAATTTTAGTTGTTTATTATTCAGTCATGATCTTATAGAAAATACATACCTGGCTCAAAAGTTGCATGAGTCTCAACTGTCTGTTGTACTACTTCAAGTGCATTTTACATGAGTTAAAGAAAAATACCTTATATATGGAAATGAGAATTTAGCATTCATCCCATAAAAATAAAATTGAAATGATTTTACTAGCTGATTCACTCCCGAAGTGAATATACAGTGCTTTCTCAAGTGTGTCTCTAGCTTGAACATGTTCACCATCAGATTTTATGGGAAATTTGATTTCCTTATAGTGTCCACACACAGCACTAACAAACTCCTTAGTATTAGCCCACAGTTTATTTTCTAGTCTTTTAATCTGCAAGTTCTAAGAGAGTGAAATAAAAAGAATAATTAGGTCTGTTTTATTATCCATGTACATAGCAGAAGCTCTATTCTGTTATTTCTAGTGTTAATAATAAAAAGAATTGGTGCAAATTTTTTTTTCCTCAATAAAGTTTTTATTCTAAAGCTCCATTCTTTAAATAAGTAATTTTGAAAAGCAAAGCGATTTTTACAGTATAGATTTCTACTTGATATTTTAAAACTAAGAAGTTGAGTGAGTAAACAGATTTGCAAAGTACTTGTAAAAATGAATTGACTTAAATAAAAAGGCAAGTATGATTTTTTTTACAATACATTATACCTATTGTGAACAGTTCTATTGCCATTTTATAAAAAAGCTAAACACAAATGTAAATTGCTTTTTATGTGTTATGGAGAAGACTAATTAACATACCAGTAGGTGCCTAGCATTCCTGAGAATATGTACTTGAATAAAATCAGTTCATTTCTAATGAAGGATATGAAAGGTGATGCAAGATATAGAGATCAGTGTATTTTAGGTACTGATTTCAACAGAAGTTTAGTTCATGACAACTGAGAGAAATTTCAGTAAGGTTTAAGGGAATAATCCTGGAAAATCAATTACAGGACTAAAAGCAGTAAAAAAAAAAAAAAAACCCACACACAATAGGATTACATTTTGGTTAAAAAAATAAAAAAATAAAACCAAGCCTCTGGACTCAGTCTCATGCATTAAGTACAAAACCATGTTCATACATTGAAAACTTTTGGCAGAAAATAACAATCGTTTAGAAATCTAGAAAAAAAATCGTACATTTTTTTTCCTGAAAACTTTTGTATTTGACTTTAAAGTTTACTCCATTGAGATCCCAGTTAGAAAATAAAGACATGTTTTTCAATGTATTTTCCTTCAAAAAAGAGATCATCTTTCTGAGAAGTTTTTCATTACTTGAAATAATAAAAAAATAATTTATTTAATCTGCTTCGCAACGTTTTAAAAATTATTGATAAAAGTATCTCATCTTGCTCCATATTTCTTGGACACAAAGCAGATTTTTATTATATCATATTACTTGCTTTTAAAAATAACATTTGATCTTTAAAAGAAAATGTGGACATTTCAGATTTTGACTACATTTTTCTACCTATTTATGAACATTCTTTGCTTTTAGGGTAATTTTTTTAATCAGCATAGCTGAACGCTTTGCTGATGTTTGTTTTTAGGGACAAATAATTTTATTCTCTTTTCAGATTTTTGTCCACTTTAATCATAATGTTATTGTTCTTCTAGTGAATTCTTCCAATTTAATTTTAAGGTTGATCTTGCAAGGCCATATTACTGAGAAGGTAATCCATTCCAGGTACCTTAATATTCACGCATGGGGATGCTGAATCATAAGGGACAATCTAGGACAATCTGGGTTTTTTTTCCTAATGAGCCAGACAGACACAGAGTATTGAGAATGAATATCACTGACGCTCCTGGGAAGACAAAAAAAAAAAAAAAAAGATCATAATGTACGGAAACAAATAGGCAAGAGTTGTTTCTTTCGTACAATTCTTTTTGTTCTTATAATAACCTTGAGACGCCCTCAGATCTTTTCTAAATAGGTAGTTTAAAAATAATCATGTATAGCAGATTGAGTGTTCTAAGTAAAAAATAGTCATGGTTAGTTATATGCAATCACAAGGTTTTGAATGCACTTTGAGTGTACTAAATTATATGATGAGATGATTCTTATTTCTTCAAAGCTACAGAAAGCTTATCTGTGCAAAAGATTTCAAAATACATTTAGAATGAAAGCAAGAGCAAATTGCTAGTCCTGTAACAAAGATAGCAGCAAACACTGGAAAACATAAGGAGGATATCTGATCTATTATAATAGAGGGAAAGAGTCCAACAGTGGAAGAACTGTAGTAAAGGAAAAATAAACCAACACCTTACTGACTAAATCGATGTATTACTGTTGCTTTATAAGAGGGATTTTTTTTCCTGGTTGATAGAAACTGTAATTTCTGGTTTAGTAAAGAGCTTTATATCCTGGATAAAAAATGGACAATCCTCCCCTCCTCCCCCTTCAACCCCATGACTCCCTACCCAGAAAAGCCCAACCGGTGGTAAAATTTTTGCAGATAATGTGAATTTTGCATGTCCCATCTATTTATAACTAATAAAATTTATTTTTCTTATTTTTTGATGGACTGTATCAGTCCTCAGGAATACATTTACCTTTAAACCATTCAAAATAACGCATATTCTGTTTATATAAAAAAACCCAGCTCATCCGTATGGGCATTCCAGTCTGGATATTAAGAACATAGTTCAATACAGTCAATAAGTCAATATATTGAAAATCTGGGTTTCTAAATAAATTTAATAAAACGCATTTTAAGAAATTTTTATAATCATAATTAGATCTAGTCCACAGGTGTGCAATGTCTTATCACCAAACTCAACTTCTTCACTATCAGGTGACAATTTTACAAATGTATTTATTTTTAATCAAATTGCCAAAATAGAAACTTCTGTACTTGACCTTTTTTGGCTTAATGACACTTTTCCACACTTGACCAATTTTAATACCTGATTATATTTTTCAATGGCCAGGAACAAAACACCTGCTGAAAGATGGATATGACTTTTAACTGTGCATGATAATAGACTACACAGGTATAATCTAAATAATCTACTTGCTGGGGAGGTAGCTACTTATCCTGTAAAAATTTCTAAGATTTTTTATTTTTTCAGCAAATGTACCATATGATGTACCATCATGATTTTGTTTAACTTATGTAAAGACATATTTGTTTTAATATTGACTGTTGAAAAAATAGGACTTTTAAAAAACCCCATACAAACAGACAAATAACCTATACATCACAACCATTCACAGTGAGTGATAACATAAAAAGTCAAAATGGTAATCCAGTAGCAGCTGATTACTATTTTTTTAGTACCAATGGCAGATTTTTTATGGAGAACCAAGAAGTCTACATTAAACTAGAAAACTTGCATGAAAAATTAAATATGAGCATAAAATTTGGATTCATAAGGATATATCTGACTTTAGAGATAGTAAGTATACAAAATAACACAAATTATGTGTACGTACATATTACTATTTAGATGTCAAGCAATAATTTTTGATGAAAAACCACTAAAAAATAGTTTATGAAAGTAAGTTAGAAGTTGTACTTGGCTACTCAGAAAAATGATTTTATATTTAAGTGGATTCACTTGATATCTGAAAGAGACTTTGACTTTAAGAGGAAAGAAGGGATAATAATATAGGTTCCCTGCTGAGGAAGTTGCCACTAAGTAGGAATTCTTAGAAAATTCTGCAGAGCCCTGTCAAAGACCACCAGAAAAATCTTACTTACAAGGTATTTATGTAACCATAAGCAGCCATTTAAAATTATGATTTTCTACTTTGTTTTAAAAGGACTGAAAGGAAGCTATGATCAGAGTCTCTTATCTCACCTAAGTATCTTTAGTGTGTAAAGACTAGTATTTTGGCCTTAACTAGAATCAGCAGAGTAGGTGTTCTGCTTAAACATGATTGTCTTAATAAAATCAAAAGATATTTTACACCAACTTAGAAAGCAATGAAAGAAGATAAAAAAATTGACACTTCACTTGTTGAAAGAATGAACCATTAAAAATCCATGCCTTCAACTTGCATAACAAACTAATCAATATATTTAGAAGTCTACTCTATAACTTAAAAAGAATATCACTCAGGAACCTTAATGTGGTTATCTTATTTCCCTGAAGTGTTGAATCCCGTGTTTCAGAGGAAGATTAGTAAATAAAAGACAGTAACTTAGATTAAGTTAATGTCAGACCATTTCCACAAAAATCTTTTTAACTTTTGCTCTGGTTCAGTTGGTTCAATGAAACATAAAGATTAATAAATCTTTCAAATCTTTTCTGTTACAAGAAGTATTAAATGAAAACAGGAAAAGTGCAAGATGATTATATATTTTTTTCAGAAAGTTGTAGGAAAGAAGGAAGTTAGATATGAGTTAACTAGCAGTGTAAGACAGTTCTCTCTTCAATGCACATGATGAAATAAATCATCTGAAGTAATTAAAAAGGAAAACCAACATCACTTCCATGGGAGTATATTACTTGCCTCATGGAAATAGAAGGGATGGTGGACTGCCAGTTAAAATGTTAAATGAAAATATAGTCAGAAAAAATCTATTAAGGACAACATGTAGGTATCTGGTACAAGTTAGTGAACATTTTCCCCTACCTATTTCCCTATATAAAATCAAATATAAATTGGTTATGACTGGTTTTCAAGGCAATATCTGTATTTTTTTTTTAATTTATTTTTCCAATTATAGCATCTACAGAGATTTTGGGATGCAAATAATCTGTTGCCAATGGCATTAAAATGAGATTGCTAACACCTATCAGCTGAGTGGTGTGGGCCTGTAAGGACATATTAATACTTTTTATTCTGCACAGATAAGTACAATGTACAGTTAACACATTTTAAACACTGACCCATTTTTCTTCTCTAGACATGACTTCAATCAAGAAAGCAAAAGCAATGTGCCTTTTGTGGTTCTACTCAGTAAAGAGGGCACAGAAACAAAATAGGGCCATTTACCCAGCTTAAAAAGTTGACAATACGCAAACTCTGTGAGCCTGACCGTAACATCTATTTCTTAGAATTTAAAAATCACAGATTTTTAGAATGTCTTGATTAGGAAGGGAGGCAGGAGGATCTTCAAGTCCAACTCCTAACTCCATACAGGGCAAAATAAAAGTTAAAACCTATTTCTAAAATGTTTCATGAATGCAAACAATGTTGGGGCAATGACCACTTCCCCACAGAGCTGGTACCAGTTGTTGACAATCCCCTGGCTGAAAAACTTTTCCTAATATATAATCTGAACTTCCCCTGTTGCAACTGCAAAACAATCCTTCGTGTCTTATCAGTAGTTACAAGAGAAAAGAGATCTGTCTGAGACAGAGGAGAGACCTCTGTCTGCTCTCCTTCATGAGGAAATTTTAGACAGTAGTGAGCTTACTCCTCCCTGCACCACCACCCCCCTCCCCCACCTTTGTCTCCCTTTCGTTTTATAGATTTTTAATTTTTTTTCTGCAATTCTCTTGTCAATTCTGTATGGGGTTTGGATTTGCTTATAAATGCCAGAATACAAATACCAGGTCATTTACCTTAGAGGCAAAAAAAATTCAGACTAAGTAGGGAAACAATACATTTATATGAATTATAAATTTAAAATATATCTGCACTATGTCTCTTTCACTTTTCTTTATTTATCCCTTGGCTTGTAATTGGTACACTTGCAGCATTTTTCACTTAAGTATTGGACTCAATGATCCTTCTGGGTCCTTTCAATTCAGACTATTGTATGATTTTGTGAATTTTGCAGTACAAATTACTATATTAAGCAGAAAGTGACAACACTGGACTGACTTAGACATTGAAGTCAGTGTTTTCAGAGTTCACTGCATTAGCACCTTGGAGAAAAAAAACACAAAAGGTACATTTTGATATAATATATCCAGTATAAAGTTTAAAGTTCATCTATGTCAAAACACAGATAAAAATGAAGAATAATTTTAAGAGATTCAGTAATGTAGATTTTAGTATTTCTCTTTAAAATAACTACTTTTATTCTTATTGGGTGTAATACTGCATTCTCTGTAACCACATTCTGGCAGTAAATCTACCTAGGATGTATTAGATTCTGATGGTAACCGAAACTTAGCTGAACATCATTAGCATTAAAACACTCAGCATGTTTTCTTTCTATATTTCTTCCATTCTAAAAGAACAAAAACAGATAAAATGGAAAAGACAGGAAAAAAATCAAAGAAATGTAAGTCATAAACACATGTTATTACAGCACAGCATCTGTAGGCGTCCATTAGAGTCAAGTGAGATAAACTAGAATGGAAAGGTTTTCCTCTGCAAATTGCTGCAGCAATATGACTTTATTTTATCAGTTATTTCGAACTGAAGGCGTACGAACACTGATTGTGTAGCCTTTGATCTCTTAAACATGTTACCAAAAATTTTTCAAACAAAAGCGGACTTTGGGGTGTCATTGCAGTTACAGTTAAGGGAAACATAGGTCATACAAGAGAAATATTAATTAGACAGGGGACTACAAAAACATTCTGTGCTCTTTAGCTCTGTCATAACCATCTATTATGGAAGCAATAAGTTGATTTCACTATTTGTTGAATTAAAAAATATTGCAGCAAGCTAACCTTGAACCATCATTTCCATAACCGGCTCTTGCTGTGTATTAATTGACACATCCATTTGATTATGTTCTTTAAAAGAATTCTAAAGAATTCTAAAGAATTTTTTTTAAGAACATCTAACATAAACTGCACATTAATGTTTCATTTCTTATTGTGCCTTTCTTCAAGTAGTCAGATTATGGGGAAAAATTATCTTTTCATAACTGAGATTTCACTGATTAATGTAAATCATAGAATTATTTAAAGGGAGAGAAAAGAGACATCACATTTTAGTTATATTTTATTGTTCTTGAAAAAATAGGCATGACATTTCTATTATTTTCCAGTAAGAATTAATATTCAAGTGCTTTCCTTACTGCTATGGATCAAAAGTTATGATTTTTTGAAGCCAAATAATTTCATGAAAGAGACAGTCTGATTATATCTTAGAAATGACACTTTACAGAGCAGAGTTTCTATTATCTTCCATTAGCAACTTAGTTCAGTCAATAGATCCAAGTAAGTAGCTCTATTTTCCCATAGCCTTTCAAAATTAAAAATTACAATGGCCAACATTGCTTTAGGTTACCACATGACCATTTACATTCTCAAATGTCCAGTTGACCTCTCAGGCAAAATAATACATTGCTTAAGTGATAGTGTGTTGATGAATGTAAAGTGTTTGATTGGTTCCAGCACATAAAGAAGAATGTGATTACATCTAGATGAGAATGATTTGATTAGAATAGTTTGGGATTTGGAATGGGATTATGCCCCAGTCTGAAGAAGGAGGGGGGAAAATAAAATAAAAATAAACTTGGGAAACTGTTAAAAACATGATTGTTAAGACTGAAAGACATCCTATTTATCCTATTTTATACTCAGGCCTAGAACAGCGTTAGGAGAAATGTAAGAAATATGTAAAGTTTAATTTGAACACCATTCTGGTTATTCTGTTTAAGTCCTTCATAGATGTTTTAAATTTCACATAAATGATCATCCCCTTAATTCTGAATTTTTTTTGTGGAAATTCTCAAAGAGCACAAAGAATAGATAATGCCTTCTGAAGTGCAGACAACTGACATTGCTTTATGAAATTAATGTCCCTTGCAGGTTGAGCTTCAATTGGGGTTTGAGTTAGGGTAAAGAACTGAGGAATGATTCTTCAAACTGAAGCTCAGTAGAGATTTTTGTATTTCTTCTACTGACTTTCATTAAAAAAAAATTAATACATCATATGTGTATGTATTTGTCTCAGTCTGATACAGGTACTTTCTTGATTTAGGTGCTCCCATATAACATTATTTTACATGATCTATAACACCTGAGATATCTGCAGAGACCTGGCAGATAGGATATGACTTTTAGAAGTTAAGTTGGTACCCAGTGGATTCGCAAAAGCATGAGATGATTAAATCAAGTCCTATATCTAGACATTTACATTTCATTTTCTAAAATATTAATATGAATCCTCCACATCAAGGAAGATCACAGATTCACAGAATGAGTGAGGTCATCTGGTCCAAACCCCTTCTCAAGAAGGGCTTCCTAAAGTGATTTGCCCAGGACCATGAATATCTCGAAGGAGGGACATCATAAACTCCCTGGGCAACTTGTACTGGGGACCGATCACCCTCACAATAAAAATGTGTTTCCTGATGTTCAGATTGAACCTTCTGTGTTTCCGTTTGTGCTGATTACCTCTGGTCCTCTTACCAGTCTGGCTTTGTCCCCACTGCAAAATCTCTGTGGGTATTTACATGAATTGATGAGATTCCCCTGAGGTGATTTAGGCTGCACTGTCCCAGCTCTCTTAGCCTCTCCTCATATAAGAACTGCTTCAGTCCCTTCACCATCCTTGTGGCCTTTCTGTGGACTCTCTCATGTATGTCCCTGTCTCCCTTGTGATGAGGAGAACAGAACTGGACACAGTGTTCCAGGCCCATATACCACTAGTGTTTGAATAAAGGTGAAGGATCACCTTCCTTCATCTGTTGTGACAGACTGAACTGCAGAGTAAATTTGCTCCTATTTGAGAGTGGAAAAGGTAGCATTAGGAAAATTGTCATTGACTCAGCTACCTTCAGGTTCGTTTATTTCTTTATAGTCAAGAAAACAAAGTTTTGATGTAGAATTACAGTATACAGACAGTCATATAGACTTCTAAAGAATAATGGGTGAGACTAGATGTACTTGCTGATTTAGTGGCAAAAGCCTGAAATGCATAGCTTAAATTTACAGAGAAAATGATCCTAAAATTGTAGGATAAAGTTAAAAATTTGCAAAGAACATCAAGTTTTTAAGTGTATGGCATATTTTGTGCCACATTTTTATTTATCTTCCTGGAATCACCTTTGGAGATTACTGCTGTAATTATTGTTCATCAGCCACAGAAGCTTATAAGTGTCTGGGACAGGTGATTTCCAAGATAGCGTACTTACACATAGGCAGGAGGAATTTTAAATACATAATTTATTTACTTATTTATTTTTATTTTAATCTTTGTCTTTTTTCCCCCTCTAGTTTAAATGCTATCAGTCCTTGAGGACATTTGCTATTTTCTTATTGAAGGGCATGTGCATTCTGCCAGAAACCCTGAATCCTATGAGGAAGAAAGCACTGTTTAAGAAGTTCAGGAAAGCTTTATCTTTCTCTTGTGGACTTTCTTCTTAAGGAAAACAAAGTATGTTCTGCACTGTCTTGAGACTGTGCTTAGCATTCTTACACTGAAATTGCCAGCACTAGAACAGGGAATCCTCTATTTTGCATACTTATCACAATCTTCTTTTTGTTGCTTACTTTTCACATACTACTGACTACTTTTCTCTTGTATTCCCTAGTATTGTGTGTTTCTTCTTCACAACGTAAGACTTGTCCCTCACAATATCTAATAAATTTAATTAGTTGAAAATTAACCTTGTTTAGGTATTTCCTTTACAGTAACGTATTTTACAACAACAAATCTCCTTGGATATTGACATATATAAGGAAACATAAAGGCAAAAGAGTTCATAATAGGCCAGCTGATGAGCAGTAGTATCTTTCTGTCCTTGCAATGAAAGCATTCCAGTAAACACAAGTTCGTTCAAGTGACTGAATTATCCAACTGTGAAACACATCCATGAATTGTTGAAAGAAACATGGAAGAGTGTGCAGTTAAATGTCATATTGCTAGCAACAGAGTGCTATGAACTTTCCATTAGTTTCCAAGGACAATTAATGCATTACAATAAATCAGTAGGACAGCTTATAAGTTGTAGAAACTATCTGAGACAACTACATTTATCCATTAAAAATTTTTAAAACAGAACTTCTTCTTTCTTCTGTTCATACAACAAAAATTACTACTGCTCCACTGTAGTAGTTCCACTGTTCCACTGAAACTTTTAGGCTGATATTCAGTTCCTACAGAGTAGGAATACAAAACACTGTTGTCTAAGCAGTGTCTAAACTCTCACTATGGTTTTATAAAGATCTAACAAATGCAGTTGTCAGAACTTAGAGAAGTAGTCAACTGTATGTGAAGTGCAAAGACTGCACCTGGCAATGTAACTCTCAAGACTTCAGTGACTGGGATTCAATAGGCAAACATGAAATACAAAGCTGCTTAAGTAAAACAGAAGCTATATATTTTCCAAAATAGACTTGAAATTGACATACATCTCCTGTGCATTTTTTTCTACTTATCTAGAATTTGCAAATAGATGAAGAACTAATTTATATCAACTTTCTTAATAATCTTAAGAAATCTCATCCATTGTTTGTCTGAAAAACCAGTTAGTAGGAAAACTTAGAGAAAAGTGAATAACTTTTTTAAAAATTGTAAATTCAAATGATGGGTAAGATTTTCAAAGACAATTAGTCATGGGTGTAGCTCTCCACCTTTCAAATTATGCTTTACATATTTGCATGTTGCCTCAGGAAAAAGAAATTCTAACATCAGCACTCACTGGAAAACTTGAAATGTGTTCTTTGACATTTTTATCAGTAATTTTTAAAATTCTCAGTTCATGTGAGACAACCATTTTCAACTCAAAGTACAAAAACAGTTTGAATTTGAATATTGGAAACTTAAACAGTTAAACCATATGCACATAATGGAAATACTAATATAAGGAATAAATACTACTTATTCAATGAAAATGAGCAATGGATAACATGCAAAGATCCTTTTAGACCTGTTTTTTGACTTGTTAAAACCATAAAAATTTGTCTGTCAAATTGCATTTCCAGCAGATTTACCTACAATTACTATACTGAGTTGATAAAACTTTATTATTCATTGTTTTCTTTCAGAAGGAAAGAAATTAAGATTACATCTCTAATAATATGTAAACAAGTGTTTAGGATAATCTAATTATATTGTTTGATTGCATCAGTTCAGGAAACAATCACTTACACTGGTTTAGGACTGAAAATAACCTACTACAAACAACCAGCCAGGGCCTCTATTACCTCCTGTGTAAATCATGTCCTTCTCCAGCAATTTGATGGATGAGTCTCTGTTGGAACTTTTTTCCATGCCTGCTTGAAATACACATTTTTTGAACATATTATAGCCTCTTTCCAGGCCATAAGTACCTGGCACTCTGTGAAAAGTGAATACATCTTTCCAACTGCTATTTGGCTCTGATATGAAGAAATTACTGTCAAGGTTAATTATCCCATTCAAAATCAGTTCTCACCTGAAGGCTTTCCAAAATGTTTTCGAAGTACCAGAGAGATTAATTTGCCAGACAAACTGTGTGAGATGCATGTAGATGTCTTAGTATAAAATTCATCATGTACTTCAGATCCTAAATTTTCCTTTGAATGTTAAAATTAAGTCATATATTTTCAGCATTTGGAGTTGTTTATGAAAGACCAATAAGAACAGTAAACTACTATTAGAAGGAGCTAAACAGTTGCAATAACTACTTTTCTGAAAATATTTTACCAAATACAAACTGACAATCACTTTAAACCAGTTTGTTTTGCTGTACTTGAAGTTGTTATTATCTTTCACGTATCAGCTGGATAATACATTGTTTGGTTCCATATGTTAATTCTCTCTAATTTTCTAGCTTTAGAGTTATTTGCAGATAATGCAAAATGCAGATAATAGTTCAATCAATTTCTCATCTTATATAAAGCTAAAAATTATCTGTGGTGTGATTTTACAAGCAAGGAAAGGTGTCTTTTGCTAAAATGTCCAGCACACAATCCCCAATTATTAGAAAAAACTCTTGCAGTATAGTTTATGTTGCTCTTATAAACCAATTTAAATACGTTGAAATATTGCCTCTTGTATTATGAAGAACAAAAATTAAGTTTTGAATCATCTTAATAAATTATAAATGCATTCAAAATATATGTTGAATATAACATTTTAAAGTGATCCCATAATTTTAGCTGCCCTCAGTTTGGCTATAGTGATGCCTCAATCCTAAACCTGAGGATTCTTTTAAAAAATAATGTGTTGAAGTTCAGCTGACTGCAAAGAAAAATTTGAGCATTGTATGAGCACCAGGGTGGAAATGGGTTGCAATGAACACAATATAAATATGTGGGTACTGACATGTACACAGATGCCTCAATAGCTCTGAATCACACTCGCAGTTCAAGCAAATAGGATGCAAAGCATTATAAGCTCAGCAGTGCAGCCAGTTGTATATTGTGAAATTCCTTGTGTGGCAGCCTGTAAGCTATAATTCTCCAAAGAAATAAGGAGAAGAGACTGTATAACTCACCTTCAGTAATAAAAATTTCATCACTTCACCTAAATTCTGCTGCCACACAAAGATTGTTATGATTCTGTGAAACTTAGTAAGCATAGTGGTTATTTGAGTGAGCATACACAGTCCTTCAATTCACAGTGATGGCATTTTTTGTTTGGAGAGGAGGTGACACTATGCTGCTTTGATTACAGCCTGTCGTCAGCTCTCACTGAGATTAGTGGATTCCATCTGAACACCCAAATAATGGAGAATGTGATAGGTCTATGAAAATATTGTCTGGAGGCTTGTGCTTTGATTTAACACAAATTTGATCAAATTATTTTCAATGCAGTCAGTACAGACCACTGAACAAAAGCAAATTCCTGGGGAAGGAGGAAGGGAAATGAGGCAAGGAAGACAGGGGGAGAAAAGAGATCTGAAAGGACATCAGCCTTTCTGTACTTCATTGTTCACTGACCTCACAAGCCACAGCTCCTCTATCACAACTCCCACAGCTCTCCAGAGCTTCCTCTATCACTTTCAATACTTAAATTTCTGTAGCCATTCCTTTCCAAAACCTACTGAGAACAATCACTCCAGCTAAACTTTCCAAGTTTTATCTCTAAACAGAAAGAGTTAATTTGATCAGCTTATAAATTGGAGATTTTTCTACTGATGCTACAATACAAGTTTGTTGCAATTAGGCTAAAATTGTGTTTATCACAAATCTTAAGTACTGAAATCCTTAGTGAAAACTAGATCAAATTATTCTGGCTATTTCCTATCCATTAAAACTATGCTACAAAAAGAGTTGTATTGTGTTTCATTTCAGTTTTGCTTTGGATATCATCTGCTCACTGTAGTATCAGTAGCATGTATGTAAATAACATAACAATAATATTTATAGTTGGGGCTTAACTACAGCTAAGCTCCACACAGGCACATATTCACTCCCTTCCAGTGGGAAGTACAAAGATAAAAGTAGGGAAACTAATGGATTGAGGTAAAGACATAATGTAATGGGCAAACTAAAACCTGCACAGGCAAGCAAAACAAATTAAAAAAAAAAAAAAAAAAAAAAAAATCCGTCACTGCTTTTCATCAGTCGGCAAGTGTTCAGCCATCTCCAGGAAAGCAGGGATGCATCATGTTTAATGGTTACTTGGGAGGACAAATGCCACAACCCTAAATATTCCACCTTTCTTCTTCTCTCATGATTTTTGGGGGGCTTTGGATTTTGTTTTTTTTTTTACTGAGCTTGATGTTTTGTAGTACAGAATATTCATTTCACCAGCTGGGGTAATTTTTTATTAACAAATTGCATTTTCAAAGTATGAAATTTATCTAAGCAACCTTCACAATAGTTTTCCAGGTGGTATATTAGCTTAATTTTGCAGATACTGGAACACTAAACTGTTAGGAATTAAGTTTATGCCTGGAAGGTTAAACAAAAAAATTAAAAAAAAAATAAAACAAAATATAGTTCTCGTGGGTACTTCGTTCAAGAGTGGATGAACTTTGTAACAAAGATTTACAGAGATTTTGTGACTTTACACATCTGTTTAGATGCCTTGTAGTGTGAATAATTATTCTGCAAATCATGTCCCGCTGAGAAAGTTTTGGTATAAGGCTGTTTCTCTTGGCTGATTTGTTTTACATATATCCAATCTAAGGTGGATACACAACCAGATGCTAAACTAGTGGACTAGTTCTATGTCTTATTTTATCTATAAAATATTGCATGTTAGGCTATTTCAAATACTCACAGCATTTGCACAGCCTAGTTTTGTGACTTACCCAAATTTAGCAAAACCCCTACCTTAAAAATATTTTTACATGGTATTAACTGAATCTTGTGAAATGTCATTTCATTGCATTTATAATATGACTGCTGCCTTATCAATTTGCCCATAATTATGTTCCTTAATATTTGCCTCAGTGGTTACCCTTACTGTTATTGGAGATTAAGGACGATCACACCAAAATTGTCATTAATCAATATCCATTTTTCTTTTCCTTTGAATATTTTCAGTCATTTAGTCATGAGAAATGGTAACATACGCATAACTTCAGCTATGATTTGTAATGCAAGATTTTTCAACATTCCTTGTATGGATAATCACTCAGGAATATCACTCAGTGAATATTTAATCATAAAGAACTCAGTTCATTTGCAAACAAAAATCAGAAAGGAAAAAGCATTATAAGATTCTGTAATTCTTATTTGGAGTCACCCTGCTGTATTTCTTTGTGCTTCCTGCAAGATTACTTCAGTCCATAGCAAAGTCAGTTTTGAGGATTGTAGCCTTAGGGGATAATTTGAAGAAATGCAATTGTAGTCCTGTCTGTGGGAACACGATTTATGGGTCAGGATGTACAAGGACTAAAGAACGCAGACTGATTGTAAAATCTTAGTGGAAAAACTATTGCAGATATTTTTCTTCAACTAAGGAAGCTGATAATGTGTAGTTACCAATAAAAGAAGCAAATACAGAACATAAGGATATAAAACTAAAATATTTTTTCTATGCAATCAAAGGATATCTTAGGTCTAATGTTCTCATTAAATTAAATTTAGATTATACTAACTGCAAGTGTTGATGATACTCCAGAAACCAGAAAAACTAACCAACCAACCAATCAAACTAGCAATTTAATGATGTCTACTTCAGTACAAAATACCAAAAATATTTGTTGCAATTTATCAAACCATGAAGATACTACACTAAATGATTAAAAGGTAAAAAATCAATGACTATCATTTTATTTTCTGGGAAATAAGTACTTAGGGTATGATTCTAGAAAAGTTTTATGTCATTAATTAGTTCCTCAGGATTAAATTATATTGCTTCTCATTAACTTTTCTGAAAATAGATACCTTTATGTGTGAAAAGTAACCTTAGCTAGAACAGTGTCTCAGTTTTCCATTCTATATTTTAAAATAAGGGTTTTTGCTAAACTGGGACAAGTAATAAAACTAAGCCTGTGCAAAGGCAAAATCTCTATTCAGACTCAACAGAACATAAAAAAAAAAAAACAATAGAACTTAAATAATATTATAAACCCTTTTAAAACAGAGTCCATTACAAATACAGAAATTATGGTAAATATAATGATACTTAATGTGAAAATATAGTAATCAATTGAAGAAACAATATGAGTGAATAAACATGTAGTGTATTTAAAAAATATAGTAGTAGCAAGTGATTACAGATGCAAAAGACTGGAGAAAATAAAAATATTTTAATTTTAATTAATATATGTTTAATATGTGAAGATTTCTGTATGGGGGTTTTGGGGTTTTTAAAATTATCTTCAGGTTGTAAAGATAAAGACCTAAACTGTTGTTTTTATTATAAATGTATGTCTTATACTTGAAAACCTCTATAATCTTATAATTTAAACTCTATAAATCAGTCTAGGATCTCAGTTCTATCTTCAGGAACAGTACATTAATTATAATGTGCACTTATATTTCTATGAGGAGAATGCCAGCCTTTTTGTTCCAAAGCATATCCTAGATTCAGTCCAATGAAAAGAATGCTCTGGGACCATCTTTAACTGTCAATAAAACCAAGAACATATCTGTCTTCTATGTAATATCCCCCAACAATGTTTTAGTGGTGCTTCCACCTGAAAATTTACTTTAAGTCAGATTTTATAAATTATTTCATAGTACATAGAAGCAAACATCAACAAAAAAAAAAAAAAATCCCAAAGGAACAAAGAAACAAACAAAAAAACCCAAACCAAACCAAACTGGAAACTATTATTTGAACTGCAGACATTTTCAGAAACTTTGAATTGGAAAATGAGTAGGTTAAAAAAAAAAAATGTTTGCTGGGTACCATCTTGCACTTACAGGTGTTATTTATAGAATATGAGCTAGAATTTACAGCTTGGTCTGCAAATAGGTATCACTTCTTGAGATAAAACCTTAATCGTTGACAGTGAAGACACTTAGAAAAGAATTTTTTAATATGGAAAAACTGCACATAATTGGAAAACTCCCTTACCTGAAAAAGTATTGAGAATATAGTCATTTTTTAAAGAAAAATTTTAGTCAGACACTACTGCCCTGCCCACAAACTACTATTTGATCATTCTCTATGACAGTAGGTTAAATTTGATGGACACATCAGAGATAAATCATCAAATGCCTCAAGTTTGAAAGGACCCATAAGGATCACAGTTCCTTGTTCCTTGCAGGACTAAAAATTAAACTGTATGACTAAGAGTATCATCCAGATGTTCTCTGAAGACAAGAGGTGCTTTAAATGTGATCAGTTTATGAAGTTTTTAATAGAAAAAATAACTCATGTTTAATAATTACGTAGTTTACCACTATCAGAGATAATATTCAATCTTACAACATCAAAGGATATCGCATCAAAAGAAGTGTGACCAGGAGGTCAAGAGGGATGATTGTCCCCCTCTACTCTGCCCTCATGAGACCCTGCCTGAAGTAGTGAGTCCAGCTCTGGAGACCATAGCACCGGAAGGACATGGAGTGGGTTCAGAAGAGGCTATGAAGATGATCAGAGGGTGAAGTATCTCTCCTGTGAAGACAGGCTGAAGAAGTTGTGGTTGTCCATCCTGGACATGAAAAGGTTTTGAAGAGACCTCATTGAAGCCTGTTAGTAAAGGGGGATTATGAAAAGGAAGGAGAGGAATATTTCATATGGAAAGATAGTGACAGGGAAATGGGAAATGGTTTTAAACTGAAAAAAGATGTTAGAAGGAAATTCTTTACTCTGAAGGCTGTGAGGCACTGCAACAGCTTGCCCAGAGAGTTTGTGGATGCCCCATCTTAGGAAAGGTTCAAGGCCAAGTTGAATGGGGCTCTGGGCAACCCAATCTAGTGAGTGACATCCCTGTCCATAGGAAGAATGTTGGAACTAGGTGATCTTTAAGGTCCTTTCCAATCCAAACCATTCTATGATCTTATTCCATTCAATTTTAAATTACGTCAAATTAATGAACATTTAAATGGGATTCATCTGACCAGATGCAGAGGTACTTTTTTCATATAAACACCTGAGTCAAAATCTACAATATTCAGATTTATCTCATTGTGAAATGTTAGCTTAATAATCTCTATTAGACCTTTTCTATCTATTTACACAGAAACATTTTGGAGCAACAGGCTTTGCACCAATATTCTTCTGGTTTACAATGAAAGGAAACTAAATTTTCACCTCTAAATATCTTCATCCTCTGTCATCCCTGATATCTCTAATCTCTGATGCTCTTTCTTCATAACAGATGATTCTGTCATCTTCATAACTATCAACAACTTCAACAACTTTGTTGGTTGACAATTTTTTATTTTGTTTTGGAATGAATGAAATAACTGATTCTTGGGAATGTTGATAATTTAGGAATTTCTGAAAAAATATTTATGAATTTGCTTTTTCTTTATAGTTATATTTTTGGAAAATTTATTAAAAAAAGACAACAACTAACATAATCAATGACAGGATAATTTGATTGATCTATTTCTCTTTGCCGACTGGCTAATCTATCTGACTGAGACAGGTTTCCATTGCTGCACACTCCTTCTTAATAGTTTAGTGCAATACAAAGATCTTATTGGTTCTGTACCTTTGTCATCTGACACACAGTTGCACATAATACTGTTCTTGGTCCAATCAGAAAGTAGAACGAACCTGCTCTTAGTTGGTTGTAACAGAAAAAGTGCTGGACGTAATTCTACATCACTGATAACTTCTAAGTAAAAAGAATGAGGGAAACATTTTACATATAAACATTAACATATTTGTAGTTCCTAAAAGGGTTTCAGTAAAAGCAGGAACATTGCCTCAGGCCAGGTTCACCTTGAAAAAGTATAGAAGGTAAGCATTTTCTGTCAGATTTATATTTTTCTATGATTTTTTTGTTAAATTATAGAATATAGGTATCTAAACAGCCTCCAAACAAGACCTAGAAAGGAGCTTGACTTGAATCAAAAGATCATAAAACACTCAGGAAAGTAAAAAAACCCTCCTGATACATAAAGGTGAGTAGGTAACACACATTTCAAAAGACGAAGGTGATATTTCCATTGATGCAAATAACAGACAAAAGTTCAAGAAGAAACTGTCAAGGCAGAATAATAGAAGTCTGCTGAAAATAAACACTTAAAAATATGTTAAAGCAAGAGACAGATTGAACTTAAGATGTACCTAACATTTGCTGCCACAATGTTGTGTGGGTGTTAACATGCAAGTAAAAGAAGAATGAAAAGCAATTTTTTTTTCTTTCAGAATGAGTTCCAAGGGCAGAACTCACATTTTTCTGGGTACACGAGTTTACACAATGCATTCTAAAGTAGAAAGAAAGGAAATAAAAAGTGCAGAAAAATTTTATGGATGAAAAGGTGATATAAATAACTTAAACCAGCTTTAAGTAAAATTAAAATTAAGGATGCATGAAAATAAAATAAGAAATTGCACATAAAAGCATGTTATTCAAAATTATTTTCATTTTAAGTAGTGCAAAGAAAAAAAGAAAAGGGGGAAGAAAAAGTCAGAGAAGTCAGCGAAATCTCCCTGAAGGAATAGACAAAAAAGGGACATATTTATTGCAGAGTAGACTCAGAGTAGTACCTATGCCTTAAAAACTGTGTCTGCCTCTCATACCCTTCCACTCAAAAACAAGTCATATGAGAAGGAAAAAACAGTCAATGGCAAAAAGTTATCAAAGAGAACTTCCTTACATGTGATGAACAATTGAGCAATTCAAAATGCTTTAAAGTTCAGAAAAAAAGATACTTTAGAAAGACACTAGAAATTAAAGGTCTTAATATGGGTTGTTTACTATGACAAAAAATCTAGGGGCTTGAGATGGATCTGTAATGTGAAAAGATGAAATGAAATTAAGCAGTTCTTCATCACTAAGTGGTATACCTGTACAGCCTCTAGAATAACCATAGATTCATAGATAATAGAATAATTTACCTTGAAAGGGACCCCTAGAGATTCTTTAGTCCAAGTCACCCATTTGAGGCAGTTCCTATCAGACCAGAGAACCCAAGGCTTTGTCACAGTCTTTGCAGGCAAGCTCCCACCTGCTGCTTAACCATCCTTGTGATTAAAAACCCAACCAAATAAAACCAAACAAAAAACCTCAAAAAAGCAGCAAAGAAACAAAGAAACCTTTACTTTCCACTGGAATTCTCCGTGTTCCAAATTGTATTCACCCTTTTTTGTCCTGTTACTGTGTGCCTTACAGAAAAAGTGCCCTTTGTACCATGCTGTGAAGACATCAGTAAGATCTCCCTTAGCCTTCCTGTTAAGGATTTACAAACTCAATCTCTCAGCATCAAAGTATGTGAAGATGTCTGCAGACATCTGTGTATTGTCACCTTCAGAGATTAAATGCTGAATTAGATGGATTTGCCTTGAGCAAATTGGACACTGTGCACTTTACTACCCCCCTGAACCTATTGGGAAGGAGATTTACAAGGTGATAAAACTGTGAGAACAGCCAATATTGAAGCAAAATGTGATGAGACATCAAAAGCAAATTATTAATTTGAATTTTAATTAAGATGTTTTCATTTTCTCATGCTTTGCCTTCCCAAATCTGTTAGATACTAATAAATTCAATAAACTTCTCTTTCTGTAGCTAATGATATCTTATATTCAAACATACTGTGAATGAAACTGGTTTATATATTTAGGGTTTTTTCACTGTTGGAAATGCTTCATGCAAAATATTTTAAATTTCACAGGACTTCATTACAAACTAAAACTGATTGCCTTTTGATTGTACTCTTTCCTCTTATTTTTTCCCCTCCTTTACCACTGTCTCTTCAAAACACTTCAATTTAGGACAAGAAGCAAATGAAAGCAACAATGGAACTGTATTTTTGCTACTTTAAAGTTTTACAAAATATGTAGAACAAGCTTAAGAATATTTGTCTGTAATTACAACAGAATAAAAAGAAATCCAAGACATTTTTATTTCTATTAAACTCTGAAGAAGGAACAGAAAAATGAAAGAATAAGACTAAAATGTAAGAAAAATAAAAGAAATGGACATAAATTTCAAACAACTGAGAAAAAAAAATCAGAAATATTTCTATAATAATTTATAGAAAACCAGTTTTATTGATTAGTTTGCTATTTGCATCTTTGAGGAGTAAAACCCTTTTTCTTTTAAGATAGAGACTTTTGTTTTGAAAATCAATCAAGTGTTTGAATTTGAGAAATGAAACCGTGATATTCAGCCAATATTATTAGGCATATAAAGCCTGGTGAAAACAAAGGGAAGCAAGGTGAGAGTACTTTGTTTCTTCCAGACCAGTTCAAAAGAAAATCCTTTAGAACAGTGGTAACAAAAATTCCTTGCAGATTGTTGGGGTTTCAGCTTGTAATTTAAATTTGCCTTACACTGAAAGTGAGCTGATTCCATCAGAAGCTACAGAGCCTGAAAGAATAAGACATAAGGAAGGTAACAACATGATACTTAGTAACTCTCCTAGGCTTTATATTTTCCAAAATTGAACTTGGATAGCAAGATTCAACTAATTTTATTGTTTACTGAGTCCAGAAAGGAGTCAAATTTTGACTAAACTAGTCCTTCAGGAATTCTCTGATCCAGAATGGGACCCCAATGAGGATCACAAGTCCTGTCAGGAAATGTATAGGAGCATGACGCCCTGTCCACAGAGCAACAGATCCTGCCAGGAGCCTGTTTCAGCACACATTCTCCATGGGGTCACAGCCTTCTTCAGGCATTTGCTCTAGAGTCTAACCATCCATGAGCTGCAGGGTAGATATTTGCTCCATCATGGAACTCCATGGGCTGCAGGGGACAGCCTGTTTTGCCCTGGTGTTCAGCACAGGCTGCAGGGGAATCTCTGTCCAGTGCCTGGAGAACCTTCTCCACCTTCTCTTTTTCCCTGACCTTCATGTCTGTAGGGATGTTTCTCTCACATATTCTCGCTCTTCTCTCCAGTTGCTGTTGCACAACATTTTTTACATTTTCTTAAATATGTATTCACATGTGTGCTACCAAGGTCATTGACTATCTCAGCTCTCACTACCAGCAGGTTTGTCCTGGAGGCAACTGGAACTGGCTTTGTCTGATGTGGGGGAAGTATCTGGTGTCTTCTCACAGTAGTCACCCCTGAAGCCCCCCCTGCCAGCAAAAATCTTGCCATGGAAACCCAATTGTGTGTATGTGTGTGTGCATCACAGTAGAATCACTGAAGCAGATTGGTTTAGGTGAAGCGCAATAAAAATATCATCCTTCTGTAACTTCTGGAAGGCACCTGAGCTGTGAATTATGACTGTTGTAGCTGATGTCACAATATGTTTGCTTCCACCAAAGCTGACTGTCTCCAATTTTTAACATGGACATATATATATGTGAATCTGCAAATACAGTATGAATGCCGAGTTATGTATATGAGGAGAAGGAGTGATATATAACTAGAAGGCATGTTTTCTTTGTGTGAGTAAATGATGAGGAGCAGTAAATCTGTAATAGCACTTCAAGACACAGTCCTGAAGTGTTTTTTTGTATTCTATTCAAAACAGATCACATGGCTGGTAAAGCTCCACAGTTACATACATTAGAGGGACTCATCCAATGCTATTTGTATCTGAAAAGGTGATTGGAGCCATGATTAGCCATACTTTGCTAATAATGTGGCTTTTGGGGCTGTAATCAATTAACTCAGAGTACAGTAGTTCTAAAGTGGTGTCCAGATTTCTGGAGCTGTTATACAGTTTAAATGATTGAAATCAAACATCATTACAGAAGGAATAAAAATACATAGGAATAAATATGATATATGAAAAATAAACTCACCAGTTCTCTGTATTTCCCTTCAAAACTTAGTTTCACTACAAACTTATATGAACTTATTTCCCTTTAAAATATTTCTTTCATGATTGATTAGTCAAGATGGCAGTCTCAATTCAAGGCTTACTGAAGAAATGTCATTAATAATTCTTATTGCTACAGTAGTATAAGAGTGAAGGCTGAATCCAGACAAAGCTTCTGATCAGAAGGAGAAGATTTTGGTGAACTGCAATTACAAAGAAACTTAAATAAAATTTTGCTTAACCACAGTGATCATTGAGAGGGGAGAGAAGATAGCACAGGGGGAAAGAGACAAAATTAAGAAAAATGAAGAAATAATCAGGTGCAAGAATATTAAACACCTGCATTTCTTTCCTAAGTGCTTCATAAGCTCATTGGACTGGAATATGCTTTCACATACACTTAGCAAATTCAGGAAAATTTCTGCTGAAGTCAACAGTTACATACTTACAAAAATTGTATAAGGCCCACAGTGTGTGCAGACACAATTCTGTATATTCAGTATCTGTCTGTTTTGCAAGTAGAGGTGCCCTACTGTGTTGCTGCTCCAATGAAAGAACCTGGAAACACTTCAACATAAAAAAAAAAAACTCCTTAGTCCTTTGAAGCCAGCCTTTGAACCTGCTGAGCCAGCTGGCAGCAACATGATGGAGGCGTGGTATTACCCTGGTTTTTTTATTGAAGAGCTGTATATGGATGACAAAAGGAGAATGAGGTAAATGCACAGAATAGGAATGACAACATTTCAAATATAGACAGAATATATGAAAAAAGTAACAAAATAATTTTGAAGTGGGATATGAGGAAGCAAAGGAATATGTTATATTGATAACCTTAAATAGAGTAGGTTTGGCTATTTGATTTTTCTGTGGATGTTAATAACATTTTGCTGCCAGACATTCTACATCAGACTCTTACTTCAATGGCAAATATTTTAGAATGCTTTACATTTTACATGTTATAATTGGAAAAGAAAAAATAATCTTTTAAATTAAGAAAATTGTTATATATATATATATATATATATATATATATATATATATATATGTGTGTATACATATACACGTCTATTTGCACATGAACGAAAAGAATAATCATACTCCTTTCCTTCATGTTAAAATGCTCAGTTTATGTTCAAGTAGAATGACTAGTTGTCAATGCTGGTTTAACTAATTTCTTGACCACAGGGAGACAAGAATATTGTTGCAATAGAATCATTATGTACCATGAAAGAGCTTTCAACTAAATTATGAGTGGTGAAGTACATAGTATAGTTTGCCTACGACAAAGAATATGCCAATGCTCTGGTGTCTCTCTGTGTCAAGCTGCTATGTACCTGATCTCTCTCTCTTCCTCAGCACAATATACAACACCACAGTGGCTCTGGTAACACTGTGGGGAAACAAACCTCTTGCTTTCCAAATTTGTGGCATAAGATAAGGTAGAGAGAGTTGTTTCACAGACTGAATAATCACACACTGTGCTCAGTTTCTTCTTTTCCTGTCAAGAAAGCTATTCCACTCCATATGGAGAGACCTTCTCTGGTATTATTCTCTACTAGAAAAAACAGCATCTCTTGTCACAGACATGATTGGATACTGCAGTGTGATTCAGTCACCTAAGCTTAGGCATCTAATGAGCTGTAGATTCTACAGGGTGTCCCCTACCTCACAATTTGCAAAGTCTCAGATTTCCTCTAGTCCTGTGTCATTACAGTTAGTAATGACACAGTAATACAGAAATCTTGTATACTGTA
This sequence comes from Vidua chalybeata, assembly GCF_026979565.1. Taxonomy (NCBI): domain Eukaryota; kingdom Metazoa; phylum Chordata; class Aves; order Passeriformes; family Viduidae; genus Vidua; species Vidua chalybeata. The sequence goes on along the minus strand of NC_071531.1, from coordinate 52,479,760 downwards.
TGGTGTCTCAGCTGCCATGAGAGGCTTATGTCTGAAAACTAACCCAAACCCTAGACAACTGTGACTGCATTCAGCTTGTTACACTTAAATGCCTTTTTCAAACAGTAGAACATCTGCTGCAATAGAGAGAAGATGCTGAGTTCTGGCCTTATCTGTTTACAAAATGACCTGTCTTGAACAGCTGTATATCACTTTTCTTTTCTCATTTCCTTCACAGTTGCAGTGATTTGCCACCTATAGGCTACAGTCTGTTTTGTCTGAATTTCATCTGTGTTAATTGACTTTTTTTTTCCAAATTAATTATTTTTGCATTTGAACTCAGGGCATGGTGAGGGATATATCCATTATGGTGTCATAGGTTCTTTGTGGAATAAATATGAAGGCCAAAGATCATATTCATTCTTCTTGCCAAGATGTGAGACTAGATTGCACAGCCAGTCCTACATTTTGGAGGAAGCTTATGATAATTCCATAAATAGGTGCTTATGATTAAAAAGACAGTTACATTTAAAATGACATTTGACAGAATTTTTATACGGTAACGATGTGCTTTGCTGTATCCATTCACTTACAAATGAAGAGTAATTAATGAATTAATTTGACTTCATAGAACCTATTTTGTCTAGATTTGTTAAGCAATAACAGTTGTTTATAGCAGATCTAATTTGTTTGTGATATTAATTATTAAAAGATACTACCTGAACACGTCAAATGAATCATGCAAATCCACTGTGACCATGTAGAGCTCATTTTGCACTTCAGTAGATTTAAGAATCCATAGCTGCTTCTGCAGCTCATTTATGCTCTAATGGCATTTTACTCTAAGACGAAAAAAAGTAGTTCCCTAGAAAAACCCTGTTCTGTAGTTTTGACTGGTATAGACTTAATTTCCTTCAGAGTAGCTTGTATGGGGCTACGTTTTGAATTTTTGTTGTAATCAGTGTTGATAATTCAGGAATGCTTTAGCTATTGCTGAGAAGTGCTTAGACTCAAGCCCTTTTCTGCCTTTCATCCCGCACCACCAGTGAAGAGACTGGGGAGAGCCACAGTTATTTGGGAGAGGACATGGCATGAACAGCTGTCCCTATCAGACCCAAGGGATATCTCACAGCATATGGCATCATGTTCAATGCAAAAAGTTGGGTGAAAGAGGAAGAAGTGAGGGTGTTTGTCTTCCCAAGTCACTGCTACTTTTGATGGAGTCTGGCTTTCCTGGAGGTCTCTAAACACCTGTCTGCCTGTGGGAAGTGGTGAATGAATTCCTTGTCTTGCTTTGCTTGTGTGGGTGGCTTTTGCTTTATTTATTACATTGTTTTTACTTCAACCCACAAATATTCTAACTTTTATCTTTCTGATTCTCTCCTCCATCCCATCAGAGAAGAATTAGGGCATAGCCTTTTGGTGCCTAATTTCTGGCTGGGGTTAAACCATAACACTACTTTCCCTGTGATAGAGACCTCCTGCTACCTATTCCACATTCATTACTACACTGTCACTCAAATTTTCAAGCTTTGCATGCTTTAGTTGGCTTTTGTATAGAGAGTTTTGAAAACATTGTACTGTCCCTTATATGCTTCTGAATAATTTTCTAAACCCTTTTAATAATTCTAATGCAAATTCAGTACCTTAAAACACGCACACACAAAAAAAGAGATAGTATTAAATTGAAAGGAATCACTGCCTCAAGGGTAGTGAAACTGACTTCACAATTATTGATGGAATAGCACTTAAAATTACCATACAGAAATCTGTATGACTGAAGTTTCGCATTTTGGGACAAAATATGATATAAACAATATTCATAATAAGATATGTATTTGGTATTTATATGTTTAAGGTCATCACATTTTTTCAGGGTATTCAACATGAGGACATAATTAGTCTTGTAGTACACCTATGCAGACAGAGAATGTATGAAATATGCTTGTACAAACAGTAAAGAATTAAATAGAAAGGCATACTAAGAACTGTTTTTTTCTAAAAGAAGTTTTACAATTTTCTGTGCTCTACCTTGACAGAAAAAGCTTTTCTTTCTATTTTTTTCATAAAATGATTCTTCCTGTAATATACTGGCATATTTACTTCTTATTCTAATTCAAGGCGCAAACATTTTTCAGCGAAGTCAATGAAAAAATCCTCTGTGATTTCAGCAAGTACTACACAAGGCCATTTGAAGACAAAACACAAGTTATTATGGAGGCAAAAAAAGCAGCACTCTTTCAGTTTGTGGGTTTTGACCTTTAGGCTCATGACCTACAATTTTTGCTTTAAAAATTAAGTCAGTGAAAAACTATAGAAAATGTTTCTATTATTTTCAGGCCTACTTTTTTATTGGAAACTTCAATTTCTTTCATGATAGTCTTAAAAAGTCAAACATCATTTATTAATGCCAGTAATACATAAAGTTGTTGGGTTTTTTTTCTCCTTTTCTATTTGAAGTCAAGAAAAGGGACTTTAAAAGTTAGGAATTCTCTCCCACATGTCTTCTCAGAGAGCTATGCCTTCCTTATGTCCTTAGGTAACTTTTCAGGCCTTTGATTTACAGTTTTCTTAGAGGAACTAGAAATCCAAGGAGTCATTGGAAGGATATGTGTTTCAAGGTCAGTAGGAGAAATGAATGAACAAGGAAACTGACAAAAACTATGTGATAAAACTTATACTGTCTCAAAAATAGTTTTCATACACTATCAAGAAATTTTTCCTTGTCATCAATAAAATTTCCAAAGACTATAAACTGTCAGTAAAATAAACCTTAGTCCAATGATAAAATATGCCTTAATGATGAATACTAGAAGATTTCTAGTACTCTTAAGATTCCCAAAACTGGATTGGACATTTTTAGGTTTTTCTTGAGTAATGCTCTCTTTTTTTTGAAGTCATACAAAATAGAATGCTTTATGAAGTGGTAATGTATGAAGTGTGTATGTATGTTTTCAGGGTCTGTACCATTTTTTATGAAACTGTTTCTATAGCTAAAATACACACAAAATTTTTATTTTCTAGTGACTTAAATTTGCCTTTCCATTAGGAACTTTGTAGGACACAAGAATAAAACCAGCTGAAATAATATTATTTTATGAAAAAAAAATGTAGATAAGATAACACATAGTGCCGTGTTCAGCTGTGTAGATATTGTATGGCTTCAGACACCTGCTTACTTAGATATTTAGTCTCAGGTATTTGGTTCTGAAAAAGTAGATGGTTGCATCCTATGTGATCTTTATAAGCCAAAACCAGAATTCTGTATCATATCTTATTCAGCTTTAACTTATATTTACTTTTGAGCTTTTCAAGTCTTCTGCAGTGCAGCCTGGTAGCTGATAAGGTTTTCCTTCCTTCATTGTTTTTTTCTTATTGTAAAGCTATGATGCATATCTGTAATTATCTGACAATACAAAATATATATATTTTCCTACTTCAGTCACGGGCATATGCAGTAACAAGATCAGATCACTCACTTTTTCTATAGTGAGAAATAATATCTCAGAGAAGACATTTAACTGCATCAGTAAATTTCACTCTCACATTTTCATGGCTAATCAATCAATACCCTGAGCAATGCTGATACTTCACACATAACTTATGTTTATATGCCATTACAAGGAAGATACGTACATCATGTTACTGTAAAATTTTCTGTCTTTCTTATCTTCTTACCAGGAGAATGTAAGCCTGACCTTAATGCTTTGAAATCCAAAATACTCATAGTCCTCACAATACTGGTTCCCGATTAAGCTTAATATTCTGCTGATGTATTACCAGCATTGCCTCTGAGCTGGCCTTTCTATTTCTTCCTAAAGCTTGATATTTTTAGCTGATATTTGTATTATAATTTCTGCTGTCAATCACTGAAACTGAGAAAACTAATCCAGACTTTTGCTTTCTGGTGATTGGCTGTCCTTTTCTAATGCTATTTCAATATAATGAAAATAGTCATAAAAAATCATCACTACTTCAAGACTCTGATTCTTTACAACATTGTCCCATGCTACTAAAAATAAAATTAAAAAATATATATATAATCTTTATTTCTGATCCTTGGGAAACATGGTTCACCTAACCCAATGGAAATAAGAGATAATCCTGAAAACTTGCTATACAATTTCCAAAAGTTCAGTTATTAAAAAAGGCGACTCAAACATAGTTAACACTCAACTGCAGCTTAGAAAAAACAGGTATATTTTATGTAATCAGTTTCATCCTGGCTTTCATTCACTTAACAGCACTAAGACATCTTTTCTGCATGTGTCTACACTTATGGCAAGTAGTTACTTTACACTCCTATTGGTCTTGATGCTTCTTTCAGTAGCACTTGATGCCTCCAGGATGAAGTCCCATTTCTCTGCATATGTCATCATGATAATTTAATGTTCCCTTTCTTAGATAATTTAAAAATTTGTCTCTAGCTTTATTCATGGCTGTGAGATTAGCTCACTTTGTTAGAGCACAGTACTAATAATGCCAAGGTTGTGGGTTTGGTCCCTGTATGGGCCATTGATTGAAGAGTTAGACTCAATGAGTCATGTGAGGCCTTTCCAATTCAGAGTATTCTCTGATTCAAATACAGCTCATTATTATTACCTGTTGTTTGATTTTTCTGCTGACACCTGTATTACTAAATTGTCAGGAGGTAGACTATCAATAATTTCAGTGGCACTCCTGACAGATTATATTTCCTCATCATGGCCAAGAAACACAACTAAAATTCAGATGTGGATCTTAGAAACATCCATGTTATAATATATGATTTGAAACTCTAGTAGTATCAGTATATGAAAAGGCAGGGTTACATTTTCATATTCCACAGCAGTGTAAAAATAATTTAACACTGTACCTGGCATAGGTACATGTATCTCAGTATAGTCATTCAACATCTCCCACTGGTATTACAGAACCAGGAAGATCATCAACTCTGCTAGTCTTTCTGCCATACCCATGAAATATTTTCCACTCATTCCAACTTTAGTCAGTAGTTAATTATACTACAAAGCATGATTGACTATATTGTTTCTATATTGAGAGAGCTCCATTAACTTTCAGCAAGACAGATGATCAATTTTAGGAGCCTGCTGCTTATGCACAGAGTCCTTCCTGCTGTGCTCCAATTTATTTGCAGGACATTTTTGTTACTGTACTCACCAGGATGTGTTTTATAGCCTCATTTCTATCTCTCTCTCTCTCTCTTTTTTTTTTTTTTTTTTTTTTAATATAGTTAGTGTTAATATAAAACTAATCATTTAATACGTGTTAGTATTTTCTTATGGGGTACTCTTACACATTTTATTAGAAAAACATTTTTTTTTCTCATATGGAGTTAAGCAGAATTTCCCTGTAACATAACTGGAATAGACCTTTATCAATTTCTGCATTTTGTTGAGATTATAAACAATTCACTGAATGCCTCAGTATTTGTGGTATCCACAGTTTGTTGTTAGACAGAAGTTAGATATCTCACATCAGGGAAAGGTCCTTGAGAACTAGGCTTAGGTATCTATGGAGTATTGAAATAGCTTAATTTTAGTTGGAAATTTATTTGAATTTTTGGTTGAAAGTTAGAAAATCTATTCAAGGTTTCATAAATTATTTGCTTGTGAAAGAAAATCCTAAGAAAAGAACAGATGAGACGTATCAGTGACAAGTTTTATTGTCCATGGAGGCCAATTAACTTCTGGAAAATCAAACCAAATTTTAAGACATGAGTACCTTTCAGGTCCTCCATAAAACACATAATTCCTTTTTACTTGTCAAGGGAAAGCTTAACTTCCAGTCTTCAGTCTATCCTTGCCTTAGTACTCTAGCAATAAGGAAACTATAATTCAGATGCAAAAGACAGAAAATTAAGCAAATTATGATAAATTCAGCTAGGTCCCACAGTCTCATAATCATGATGGCATAATCATGATGGCATTCAAGCCGTCTTACTCTGCAATTAGAAGTAACTCAACTAAGTTTTTTTTCATTCCAGATACTTCAAATAACTCAGTTTTTGTCTTTTCCTGACTACTGTCTTGTCCTTTGGAATTTTCATTGCCTTCTCTATTAAAGTATTTAGAGGATAATTTTCGATACCATCTTTCTTTATCCTTTTTCGGCTGGAAGCCATATTTGTCCCTTAATTTCTGCATCTGTTCAGAGCCATAAACACCGCATACGTAGGAATAATTTTGTGAAAGACTGCTTTTTTGCAACAACACTTTGCCATTATGCATAAATAATGGTACTCTACTCAAAAAACTGTAACTGTTTTAATCATCTCCAAAGTGATTTAACTGCTCCAGAGTATCTGCTCATCTTTTAATTTCATTTTGTTCTTCAGAACTCACAAGTTGTTCCACTTTGATTGTTATCATAGTTTATTTTTTCTGAATCTAAACTTGTCGTTGGTCCTGCTTTTAACTCATAACAATTTAAATTGACTTTAGTGCAATATCCTATAATTCTTTTAAGCTTTAAACACTATACTATTTTGTAATATTAAATATTTCAATTGAGTTCTGAATCTGGCCTTTCAATTAACAGGTTTAGTATTTGCTATTATGTAACATAGATAATAGCTCGGACTTGAAGCAATGCTTTTAAAATCCCAAAGTTCTGCAAAAAATTTTTGAAGAGGAGATGGCATTCATATAAATTTCTAAAATGCGAGCTGTGACATCTGTCTTAAAGTACGTATCTCCACTTACTAGAAGAATATCCAAGGCAACTCATTTAGACTAGACAATCAATATTTTGACAGAGGTTAGTTGTGCTGAGGTAAATTGGGCCATGCATTTGGTCCACAAGCTCTCCAAAATTGTCTGCTCAGATTAAGACCTTTATTTGTTCTAATGTTTCAGTCATTTTTCTCTTTCTTATTAAAAAATGCATACATGTTCTGGTTTGAAAGCAAAACCAGTGAGAGACTGCTGTACGTTGGCTTGGTTTAGTCAGGGATTTTATTAAATGTTAGTTAGGTTGGTTGTCTGTTCCCCCTATTTTTCCTCACAATGGTTCTCTCCAAGTTGTTTACCACAGGAGCACTTCTCACTCAGACATATCAATCTTCTCACCTCACACAGTTTTCTCCTTACATCGTTCTGTCAGTCAGGGGTTGTCACTCCTTGTCAGGGTGTCAGTCTTGTAGCCACTCCCTGCTTCTTCATGAAAGTTCTGCGTCAATCACCCCACCTTTGCGATGCTATTTGTCCCAGAACACTGTACCCACCTCTGTTATGTTCCCATAGGTTGTTATGTTCTATGTCACTCCCCTGTTGTCTGTCCCTATTGGGCAAGGGGGGTTTCCACCCCTGTCCACCCACCCCCTATTTAACCTAATGCATTCCATTGTCCCTTTGCCATTTTGCCTTGCACCGCACTGGGACCGGTCACTGCAACCATCACTGAGACCATGAGTGGAATAAAAGTTCTCAGGCCCACAAGCAAAGTCCTTCTCTTGTCCCTTCGCTTCCTCTCAGCGTGAAGCTACCAAAGTTGCATTACCCATGCCGGAGCGCTCAGCACTAGCAGGGAGGCAAATGCCAAAACCCTAGAGCGCCCATTCACGTGATGGTTACGGTCTCACAAAGGCAGCGCTAGTCGGGGCTTTTCGACTGCTTGAAGTCGTAGCAGGTAAAAGCCACAAGAGACTCCAAGTCAGAAATACAATTTATTGGGAAAAGGGAAAAGAAACAAAATACATGCAATAATACAAAAGGAACACCACTGACAAAGTGAGAATACAACTTGACACCCCTTTGGCCAGTGTGTTGGTAGCAGTCCAAATTGGAGTGGCTGCAGTCCTCTTGAAGTGGCAGATGTGGTTTCTGTTGGAGCAGTGGTCCTGTAGAAAAGGTGTAGTTGTCCAGTGGAAATCCCAGCTGTGTCCTCTTGGAAACCTGTGGGAAGGCTGCATTTCTGCGCAAAATTCCCAGAATATATCTCAGTGGGAATGCTTAGCTCCTCTCCCCTGGGCAGAGCATCTCACAATGGGCTGATGTCATTCTGAGTCATGTGGTGGGTCCTTGATCACCTGTTAAACAGAAACAGCTCCTAGAGGGAGTTATCTCTGAGTCATGTGGCAAGACATTGATGGGCCCATTAACAGGAGATAAGGAAAACTGCCCAGGAGACAACTGCTACACAGATGGCAATAGAAAGCATCCTGCTTCTCAGTCTCGGACAATGCATTAAATTGATCTATTTATTCAAGTGTAATCTTTTCAAATTGTCTTGAATAAAACGTCATAGTTCCTTGCTCTGTGTTTGTATACATATACATGTATGTATGTATATTCTTGCACAGATATAGAAGTATTTATGTACATGTGTCTAATAAGTATCTATCAAGCAAATTTCTGTTCAGCAGCTTCTGTTGCCTTTACAAAAAAGGGATTCTCTTCTCTTAAATCTCTTGTCATATCTTTTTCATTGCTAGAGAGCTTTAGCTACAATGACTGCTTTGGCAGCACCATTGTTTACAGTTTTTACTTTTTTCTTTATGTATTCTGCTTGTTAATGAACCTCCTGTTCTTTCCTCTCTTCTCAGGCAGCAATTTCTGAGACATTTGTATCATAGATTAGTTTTATGATGGGTCTTTGGTGTAAAAATTAGGTGTTAAAACATTAACAGGCATTTAATAGAAGAACATGAAAAGGAGCAAGAGAGGACCTAGGGAATTAAGGTAATTTGGACTGAATGTCCCTTGTACATGCATATGGCAAGAAAACAGCACTTTCAAAAGCCAGTTTAGGATATGAAAATTGTAGCCTTTGAATTGATTCTGGGGCGATATTCACTTCTTTTATTTTTATAAGAATCCTATGGAGATCAGAAAGTATATAGGTGTGAATAGTTTAGTTGGGTGAATAGTTTGATATATTTCCACCAAGATAATCAAAGAGACTCTGTACTCCCAGAACGCTGTACCCACCTCTGTTATGTTACCATAGGTTGTTATAATCCATGTCACTCCCCTGTTGTTTGTCCCTATAGGGTGAGGCAGGTTTCCATCCCTGTCCGCCCACCCCCTACTTAATCTGTTGCAAGTTCTTTGTCCGTTGGCATTTGCGCTGCATGCAGTCCAGAGAGCATCCCACCACGCATGGGGGAATAAAAGTTCTTTGGACCAGCAAAAAAGTGTCCTTCTCTCGTCCCTTCACTTCCTCTCAGCGTGAAGCTACCAAAACTGTGTTACCCACGCCAGGGCACTCCGCACCATCAGGGAGGCAGACACCATAACCCTGGAGTGCCCGCTCACGTGGCAGCTACAGCCTCACAAAGGCAGCATTAGCTGGTGCTTTTCGACTGCTTGAGGTTGAAGCAGGAAGCTGCCGCAGTGCTGGTTTTGGCTGGGGTAGAGTTTCTTCACAGTGGCTGATACAGGGCTGTGTTTTGGATTTGTGCTTAACACAGAGCTGGTGATATAGAAATGTTTCTGCTATTGCTCAGCATGGCACAGAAAGAGCCTGCTTTTTGAACTGCCATGATGGTAAGGAAGTTGGGGGTACTTGGGAGGTTAGGAGGAGAAACAGCCAGGACAGGTGACTCAAAGTGACCAAAGGGATATTCCAGACCATATGATTCATGCTCAGTATATAAAGTGGGGGAAAGAAGGAGGAAAGAGAGGACATTTGGAGTGATGGTGTTTGTCTTCCCAGGTAACCATTATGCGTGCTGCTCTCCAGGAGATGGCTGAACACCTGCCTGCCCAAGGGAAATTTAATTAATTCCTTGTTCTTTCCTCGTATGTGTGGTTTTTGCTTTCCTTATTAAGCTGTCTTTATCTCAAACCACGAGTTTTCTCGCTTTTGCCCTTCTGATTCTTTTCCCAAACCCACTGGTGAGGGAGCGAGTGAGTGGCTGCAGAGGGATTTGTTGCTGGCTGGGGTTAAACCACGACACTTGCATTTCTTGGAATAAAGATCGTTCTACAAAAAAAGCAAAAGACAATCAACCAACCAACCAACCAACACCTCCACAATCTCTAATGTAAAATCTTTTATAAGTATAAACCAAAAACTGACAACACTATGACCTGGGACTGTGTCAGAGATAGAAACAGAAGGAAGCAAGTAAATAATAAAAGAAAATATTATGGAAGTCAATGTCATTAGCTTATTAGAAACCTGAATGCTGACAAGTTTATTATAAGCATCAAGACAAAGAAGGTTTTAGGTCAAAATTTGAAGAATTTTCCTCGTAAGTTTAAGTAAATAACTAGAGAATTTTAATAGATTCATATTTTATCATTTGAGTGGGAGATGATGGAGACTGACCATGATGAGTCAACTGGGAAAAGGAAGTGAAATCTCCATTAATAGTATGTGACATAAGAATAATTTTGAAGAGCTATGAAACTGAAACCATGCTTTTGTTGCACATCACAAAAGAGGTAAGGGGAAAAGGTACAGAGAAGGCTAACAAACTCAAGAAAATATATTAGGAAAAAATATGAAAAGTATCCATATGTATTAAAAACAGGATAAAATATGAAAGCTTTTATTTCACAATATCAGAAAGTGGATGTCACCATAACTCCACAGGTATATGATACAGCTGGATGTAAAATCATGTGCTTGTGCCATGAAAACTTAAAATTTCAACTCTATTCATGTTCTGTTTGTCATAACCTCAACTCATTCAATTTTTTTTTTTTTTTGTGCTGGAAAAAAATATTTTGATACCTTAAAACAATACTGAAAATAAATAAATAATGAGATATATGTGATAATTAAAATAATACAAATGAAGCAGTGTTTCTGAATAACCAACAATACTGAAAACATCAGACAATATTTTAACACTTTAAGGGCATGTCTTTAATAAATAATATTAAGAAATCTGCCAAAACACAACTGATGAGAAAATGTTTACTCTCCATTATTTCATAAGTCTACACATTTCATAACAGTATGTTTTCTTTAGCTCATGGACTACTTAGATACTTTTCTTCTAAATCCATTTGTAAGCTTCTGAATAGGTACTGAGTGATTGCTAAGCATCATGCCTGATTCAATCTTATTTTACATGCAGAAGCTCTAAGCACTGTATTCAATATTATTACTTTATTAGATGCTCTTAGGATACTTTTTTACTGACAGCTAAATGAGATTTCTGCTAACAAGTAGCTACTTATTTCTGGCCTTAAAGAAGTAATTTACAAATGCAGCGTGAAATGAGGTGTTAGCAGTTCTTTGTTATAAACTTAAAGAAAATTCAGGTGCCTTGAAAAGGGCAAAAATGCCATCAGCTAAATGGAAAAAGCTGTGCTTTTTAACTGTTTTAGCCTGTTACATGAATCAATTAAGAATCCTCTGTGCCTTGCCACAGTATGTGGCTCCTACAGCATGAGTATTTTATGCTTCACTTGTTCTTCTATAATACCTCCCAGGAAGAAAAATGCAGGTTTTCTTTACTTATTGTTCTTCCCCCATAGGCAGCACAAGTATGCATCCTGAAAAAAGTTTAACATTTAATGTATATTACTTGGGCTACCTATTGTCATTAATTTTCTTATTTTATAAGTAATTTATAGTTAATTTCTGTCATGGTTTAACTCCAGCTGGAAAGAAAAGCCCCATAAAGACACTCACTCACTCACTCACTCACTCACTCATTACCCTGGTTGGATAGAAAAAGAATCAGAAGAGTGGAATTAAGGCAGTTTAGGAGGTAAATCAAAAACTGTGTATGCAAGGAAAGCAAAACAAGGAATTAATTCACTGCTTCCCCTGGTCAGGCAGCAGTGCAGCCATCTCCAGAAAAGCAGGGTTCCATCATGCATCATGGTGATAGGAGACAAACACCATCACTCCAAGTGCCCCCTCTTTCCTTCTTCCCCCCTCTTTTATATACTCACATGACACCATATGGTCTGGAATGTGCCTTGGGTCAGTTGTGGCCAGCTGTCCTGGATGCGTCTCCTCCCAATTCCTTGTACACCTCCAGCCTTTCACTCTTAGGGCATGGCATGAGAAGCACAAAAGGTCTTGATTTTGTGTAAGCTCTGCTCAGCAAAAGATAAAACATCCCTGAATTGTCAACACATTTTCAGCACAAATCTAAACCATAAGGCCTATACCAGCTGCTATGAAGAAAATTCTTTCCCAACCAAAGCTATCAGAATTTATCACTCATGTTTTTGAGACAATTGTTTCTGTGACTACCTAAGTTTAACAATAACTTTGACTACACATGGATTACTGCATTTATGGACTTAGAAATAATGTCCAAGTGTTTATGGTACCTATGGAAAGACAATGTTTGTTGATCCTGCAAAGAGAGAGAAATTGTCCTAAAATAATCACAGAATCACAAAATGGGTCAGGTTGGAAGGGATTAGCTTTCTTGGACCTCTCCAAGGTCCCTTCAGGACCTCTTCACATGGATTCTTCAGAGAAGATCCCTGAAGAGGCTAAAATTACCTTTCCTGAAGTACATGGTTGTAATTTTACTTGCAGAAATAACAAAGATCACAGTTATACTTACATATATGAATTATAGTAGAGCCTATGAGAATTAATTATTTCAGTAAAAACATGTAAATTTTATTAGAAATGTTAGAATATCTGGCTTTGGATGTGATTCTTCTCAGAAAAAAAAAAAAAAAACCACAAAACACAGAAATCAAAAACAACCGACCTAAACCCCTTATTTGGCTTTGGCTGCGCAAGAAAGCATTATGCGTGATGTTTGCAGAAGTATTGACTTAAAAGTGGATTTCGGCTTTGGGATTTAAGCAGTGTTAAGATGAAAACACTCAAATTGGCAGTTCTGTCCTTAAAAAGAACAAAAGTCAAAAAACCCTTTATATTATATAATTAGATTTTCATTGTGTCCTCTTCAAGTTAGTACTCATTGACAGAAGTAGACTCTCTGATGCCAGAGCCAAGATTATGGAACATGTTTACCTCATAAAATTTCTATAGTACAGGTCAAAAATAAAGTATGTTCTTATTTTGCTGAGGTTTTTTTTTTTACTTTCAGTTCATTGATCTTGGGAGACTTTTTGGGAAGGATAAAGGCATTCTAATCTTGTTTAAATATTTATACTGATGATTTAAATGTAACTGCATTCCTAAGCTCTACCAGTGCTGTTTGTCAGATCTGCTTGCCATGCTCTCTCCTAATTTCTTCAAAGACAGAACACAAAATCTTTTTTTTTTTTTTTTAAGGATGTTTTAGTCATTGACCAAATTCAATACAAAAGGGAAGTATTTTTAATTGTAACCGGCAGTGAATGTACACTATTTACTCTTGGGTATTCAAAATAACATATTCATGGCCTGATTATAGTTAGGTAGAAAAAACATAACTTTAATACGAAGTAACTTATTATTGGGTGAGTGAAAAAGACTTTAAATTGAAATAAAACCATTTTTCATAACTTAGTTTTATGTCCAAGAATTTGAAGAATTTTATTTATATAAGAAATTGAAAAACTGTGCCATTAAGTAATGTCACAGTCTAAGTAATTCTTAGGTACTAAAACATAATATAGAAATGCCATGGAGAAATTATCCAAACAGATTTTGGTCTCCTCATAATAAGTGTACTATAGAAAAATTCCATATGTAACAACAGTTAAGCTCATGTTCAGAATTTAAATATGTTACCAGACTTCTTGAGTTCAAACTATATAGACCTGTCCTATTATTAAAACTTGAGGATTATTAAATGTACTCTACAATACAATATTAGAGCATAAGAAAACCATTTGTAGTATAGTGAAAGTACAAGAAGCTGGATAATATTTTGAGAAACATTGAAAAATACTGTAGTTGACACTGAAGAAAAGAGTAAACCAAACCAAAAGTAATTTAAAGTTCTTTTTCCTGTATTTATCAATGAAATCCTGGCTGCAGTTTTTCATAATCAGATATCTTTTAACATCTTTTATGTAATGGTATTACATAAGTAAACCTTACATATAAACAACTACTGCAAAGCTAGACTGCACTACTCTACCTACCTTTATTTTCTTTTTCAGGAGTAAAAACTAAGTTATGTAGTTTTTAAATTAATATTCTTATCATAGAATCCTATAATAATATTATGGTTAGGATTAGAAGGGACCTTAAAGTCCACCTAGTTCCAACCTCCCTTCCATGGACAGGGACACCTTCAACTTGACCACCCTGCTCAAAGCCACATACAACATGGCTTTGAATATGCAAGGGATGGGGCCTCCACAACTTTTCTATGCAACCTGTTCCAGTGCTTCACCATCCTCACAGTAATGAATTTTTTCCTTATATTTAACCTAAACCTACTCTCTTTCATTTTAAAGCCATTCTTCCTATCACCATATGTCTTTATTAAAAGTCCCTCTCCAGCTTTCTTGTAGCCCTCCCTTAGAGCAGGGAGGACTAGTGCCTTCTCTAGGCTGAACAAACCCAACTTTCTCAGCCTGTCTTCATAGAGGTGCTTCAGCCCTCTGACATCTTCATGGTTCTCCTCTGGATTCACTTCAAGAGGTTGAGGTCCTTATTATGTTGGAAGCTCTAGAGCTGAATGCAGTAGTCATGATCATGCATCTTTTCATGCAGCCCGAGACACAGCTGGATTTCAATGTGTCTGCAAACACAAGGTTGTGTTGAGTTTCTGGTCCATGGCAAGACCTTCTCAGGGCTGCTTTCAATCCACTCTCTGCCCACCCTGTATTTGTGCTTGGGATTGTCCAGGTGCCCTTGCACTTGGTCTCATTGAATTTGATGAGGTATGCATCATCCCACCTCTAAAATCTGTCCAGGTCCCTCTGGATAGCATCCCCTTCCTCCAACATGTCCACCACATGGCTTGGTGTCATTGGCAAACTTGATGAGGGTGCATTCAATTCCACTGTCCATGTCACCCGGATAGATGTTAAGCAGCGCTGGTCACAATACCAGCTCCTGAGAAACATCATTCCTTTCCTTCTGAGAACCAGAGTGACTTTTCTTAAGCTTATGGGTTTTTCTCAAAACATGTATACAATATTTTTCTAAAATGTAATTTTAAACAATTGAAACAATATTAGTTGCAACAATGAATTATTTTTCTCGGCCCCAGTCAGCTCCCGAGTACCCGGCTTGGGCGCCTCTGCTTCTTAGCGGGACCGGTGCTTGTCGCGATTCCCGGGCGCTTCTGCTGCCGCGCACTGGGGTGGGCTGGCCGCACTTTGCTGTTGGCGCTAGGGAGGAAATAAAGAGGCAAAGGAATTGTCCAAATTCGTCCGCGAGGGAGGCTGGAAAGCTTTAATGGCCGCAGGAGCCACAGTGGAGAAGCTGCAGACCGCTCCCAATTCCGCATGGGCAAAAATGGCCACGGAACCGGGGAGGCACGGGACAAGGAAGGCAGAAGCCCTCCCACCCAATGGGGACAGGCGCCATGGTGGTGACATTGACCACGGCAACCAGTGGGAACGCAGCGGGGCAGACACGGGGCTCTGGGGCTAATGGGGCTGGTGGGAATGGGGTGACGGGCACAGCACTCTCCGGACAGGACAGGGAGTGGTTACAGGAGTGGCAGGATGAAGCTCCAATAGTAGGAGACCCAGAGTGAACCACTGTGGCGGGGGAGAAACACGGGGGGTGCACAGGGGTACACAGAACCAGCTAGTTAACACAGATCAGAACCCCTAATCTGAGCCCAATCCTGGGATGCAACAATTAGTCTCAGGTTGAAAAGGACAAACAAGGAATACATTAATAGAAAACAAGGTAAGACATTGATGCTCTTATTTCAGAGCGGGTGGGAAAGAGAAAACATGATGAAAGAAAATAAGTGAACATAAAATTTTAGCGTAACAATCTGCTAAACAAATTCATAGACCTGAACTACAGTAAGTATAAATGACAAATAAACTCTACTAAATATGTTTTAAGTATAAATGCCTTTTACTTTCTTAATTTAAAAGGCTTTTTAAATACTAAGGCTGGACTTTTGCCAACATTTAAAGTAAATTTAGGCTTTACTTTTAGGGGAAGTACTCCTAAAAGATAAAATAATTGTACATGAATTTACTACTCAGGGTGGGACCTTTTTCTCAATGACATTCTTGATACCTTAAATTGATTGTGTGTATTCTGACAAGGGTTTTCTACAACATAGCGAGTATATTTTTATGTACTTGTGACTAGTCTCCAAAAAATGATCATTTTACATTTTCAAGACACTCATATTTATCATTAATTTGTTAGTGTTATGATTTTCTATTATGATGTCTAAACTTAAAAAAAAAAATATTCAAATCAATTTAGAAATTAAGTCTCTACCTTTCAACAAAATAATATGTCTTAAAAAAATAACACCAACACTATGCCCCTTTCTAAATAAGATATCAACATTTAATGATACTAGAAGCTCCCCTAAAGGTTGCTTGGAATAACAGCCTTTTTGCAGCAGATTCAGGGGCACTAAGTATCCTCTTAAATTAGTAGCAATCCATGCACAATATTTTTCGTGGCTCTTCTGCCTGCAGATGTATATATCTAGGTATAAACATAGAGGCAATCTCCTGTATATTTGGAACAAAACCATTTTTGGTTATAGTTATTATCTAGAGGTATACAGTCATATATCAGTACATGTATTAGGCTACTCTATATCAGTGCATAGATGTCTATGAATTAAAATATAGGTATATAAGCAGACATACAGACGTACATTTATACATATGTGTGTATAGATAGAGATATATCCATTATGGTGAGAAAACAGCAAGGAACCAAAGAGATAATTGAATTTTCTGATGTAATATAATAGTCAGCATGACTCAGTCTGCATTGCTATTATGGATCAATGTGTTAAATGGATCTTGCTGTCTGAATTTCTGTTGCTGCCAGCTCTTTTCAAGCAGTGATTCATTTAGTCAGCTTTGGCTTGACTTAGGAATAGCATGAGACTTGGAATTAGATCCAGATATCACATCAACCTCAATGACTCAAAAAAAGCCCTGAACATTATGGAGATCTACAGTAATTTAGCCATGAAAGAAAAGAATTAGTTAGTTTTTCCATGATAAATTGTAGTTTAAACAAATTATATTTTACTGGATAGTAAAAATTTGGAGTGAAATCATATGCTGAAAAATTGAGTTTCACTTCAGAATGGTTCTGCTCAAGTCCCAGGCTGGAAACTGTTGCAGCCTCTCAGGGCTTCCTGGAGTTCTGCAGAGGCCAGGGTCTCCCTAGGCCTCAGGAGCTGGGGAGGACTCCTCAGGGTCTGTCAGGATACTGTCTGGCAGCCAGGGCCTGTGCCACTCACCATCCAGGGGCAGGGCAGCCAATGACACCAGGGCAGCCCAGGCACCAGTCACCTGCCTGAGGATGTGGGATGGGAAGAGGCTGAGGCTGGGCTGGGCTCTGGGGGCTAGCATGGGAACCTGGACCATGGACAGGGTATGGGAAGCCCTGAAGAGGTTGTGCAGGGTCAGTCAGGACAGATGGTGCCCTCAGTGCCCTGACAGTATTCAAGATTCTTGTTCCTTTTCTAACTGTACAGCACAGAGACTACTAATTCTTGCTGCTTGAATACCCCTGAGAGGCACTTACGTAGGGAAGGATCTTGCTCCATCTTCCTTCAGATGTTCCATTTTGCATGTTTCCATATCACATTGCCCAAATATCATCATAGGAAGGACTAAATTCCCTATTTAAATGTGACTGTCATACTTAAATCCTTATAGCATCCCACCATAACCACTGCCCTTTCAGTTTCTGCGTCAATTACTTATCTGAAATTAAATATTAGAGACTTCTGCTTTTAATAGCCTTATTACTTATTATACTACTTGGTGACAATCAATCAAGAACCTTGAAAACCAAATGCAAAAAATTCATGTGCACATTATAATAAAACATTCTCCTATCTGCTACAGCCAAATATATTTTTGGTATAAACATAAGAATCCCCATGCATTGTGAAATTCTGCAGCATATTCAGTCTGACAAGAAGAAGGGCTGCAATAGCCAGGCTCATCTCAACACTTAAATGCATTACCTTATTTATCAGTGAAACTTTATCACTCATACCTCAGAATCTTCCAAAATTTGTAACTCAGGCCATGAACCATTCATGAATAAAATAAGAAGAGTGGTTACTATATATGAATGTAAGCCACAGCAGTTACCACTGCCAAATGCCTACAGGTGAACAGATGAGAAGATAAAGTCCCATGAGGTTTCTTGAGAGAATTGGGTATTCCTTTCCTTCAATAATCATCAATGATGAAAATTAGAATAAAACTAACAAAAAATTTTAGTTTGCAGACAGATAATATTTTGCTATCAAGTAACTCATCATAGATCAGTCATTTTACATGAAATTCAAAAGAATACACAAAATTTAGTACACATCCTTTCCAGATATTGTCAAAAATCTCTAGAAACAGACAACTTGAACACAATCTCTTTGATTTTATCAATAAAAATGCATAAAATATATGACCTAGAACTGATTTCAACTAATCAGAAAAGCTGTCTGACATAGGAAGTAAATCTCCTGATGAAGACATTACAGATAGTGTAAAAGAAATACATAAGCTTGTCTTCATCTTTCCATTTAGGAATCCATAAAGTCTTCACATTGTTGTCATAAATTCTGATCACACAGCTATGGATACATGCTAATAAGCTCACTTTCTGTCATTTTAACTACTATTGTTTATATGAACATGAGAGTGACAGAACAATTTACATGGTGGCCACAATTCTATGAGTCAAATCAAACATTTGAAGGTTACTGTAGTATATCATGGCAATATGTAATTCCTGGGTTAGATATTTTTTTTTTATCTTTGACATTTCCAGGGGAAAATAAGTTTCAATCCCACCCAAATTAGCAATGTTTCATCACAAATTTTTTAAAGTCATATAACTTCTTAGATAAAATATCAAATTCTGTTTAATTTATTTTGCTTCACATAGGTATATAACTCAATCCATTCAGGGCAACTAGCCTGTAACAAAGTAACTTTTTTTTGTTGCATCTATTGTCACCCACTAGCAAAGACAGAAATGCTCCTATTCGATCTCTTCAAGTGTTCTGGCTTTATATAGAAATTTCCTTGCTTTGCATTAATAAGTTCTGTAGGCATTACTATTCTATCTTTGCAGCTATTTAGGTCTGACTGTCCCCTAAGTAGGGGGAAAAAAAAAAGGAATTTTACTTCAGGTACACCCATATGCTTAAAAGACCTACACAGCAAAACAACAGATAATTTTTCAAGACTTAGCAGCCCATATACTGAATTAAAAAGAAGTACTTAAATGACTCACCTCTGAATCTTGACAGCAAATATTGCTAAAATATTTTACAGCTGAATTCTGAGCTGCATCTTGAAGACTTAAATGCTGTAAAACTGAAGAAACCTTTTATAATATATATATTAATGTTACATTTCAATTGAAGTCTAATTAGTAGATGTAATAATTTGTCACACAAATTCTAAACTTCATTTTAAAGGATACTTTTCAGACATCAACACTGAAAGAAATAATAACTGAATTAAAATCTACCCTTGAGTGGAAGTGCATCAAATATAAATAAGTTATTTTCAGTAGAGTAGAAACACATTACTTGCTGTGACAGAAAAGTATAATGCTCAAGTTGAAGACATTTATTAACAAATTTAGAAACTAGTAGTACCACCTACTGGCAGAACTGCAAAACTGAAAAATATTTTCTGTTTATAATATTCTGTAGTAACACAATAGCAAACAGATTATTGCAACTCTAATATCATCTTTGATTGCAAACAATATGCAGTTAGGTATAGGAGATTAATTTGAGTACTTAGTATATATATTTGTAATGAAGTAAGCTACCACCCAACTAGTTATAAACAAAGTAACAGGGAAAAAAAAGAAAAAAGAAAAAAAGAAGTCATGATTGCAGTTTGGTAACGTACATAATGGTATAATTTAGAAACTAATAAAGAAAATCATCTCACATTTCTAATTACTTATTTCTTAGCTTTCTTAACTGGGTTAATGCAGAAATTCCACGTTCCTTTTATTCAAGAACTTTTTTTGATATTTTGCTTTTGACAACCATTAGCATTTAAGTGGCATTCAGTTTATCCTTTAGTGTTTCGAGAGCCACAGAAAATTTCAAGATCAATGAGAATTAGTTTGATCTGGATTACCTCAGATCTGTAGACTTCCTTCCTTCCGCAACTTCCGCAACTTCCGCCCTGCTCCCTCTTCTCTTCTCTTCTCTTCTCTTCTCTTCTCTTCTCTTTCTCTTCTCTTCTCTTCTCTCTCTTCTCTTCTCTTCTCTTCTCTTCTCTTCTCTTCTCTTCTCTTCTCTTCTCTTCTCTTCTCTTCTCTTCTCTTCTCTTCTCTTCTCTTCTCTTCTCTTCTCTTCTCTTCTCTTCTCTTCTCTTCTCTTCTCTTCTCTTCTCTTCTCTTCTCTTCTCTTCTCTTCTCTTCTCTCTCTTCTCTTCTCTTCTCTTCTCTTCTCTTCTCTTCTCTTCTCTTCTCTTCTCTTCTCTTCTCTTCTCTTCTCTTCTCTTCTCTTCTCTTCTCTTCCCTTCCCTTCCCTTCCCTTCCCTTCCCTTCCCTTCCCTTCCCTTCCCTTCCCTTCCCTTCCCTTCCCTTCCCTTCCCTTCCCTTCCCTTCCCTTCCCTTCCCTTCCCTTCCCTTCCCTTCCCTTCCCTTCCCTTCCCTTCCCTTCCCTTCCCTTCCCTTCCCTTCCCTTCCCTTCCCTTCCCTTCCCTTCCCTTCCCTTCCCTTCCCTTCCCTTCCCTTCCCTTCCCTTCCCTTCCCTTCCCTTCCCTTCCCTTCCCTTCCCTTCCCTTCCCTTCCCTTCCCTTCCCTTCCCTTCCCTTCCCTTCCCTTCCCTTCCCTTCCTCTCTGCTTTTTCTCTCTCCTCTTTTAAACATCTGAAATCTAGTTAAACTCTCTCCTGCCTTTTCTAGCACAATTTACAAGTAAAATTTTGTTAGACTTTGTGGTTAGCAGTACTACTCTACACTGATTAAAACCACTATGCAAAATAAGAAAGCAGCTGGTCTTTAACTCAGCAGGTAGCATGTTTCATTGAGGCCCTCAAACTTTCTGCAAGTTGAAACAGCAAGCCTATTCAAGCCAAACAACTTGAGAAGAATCTATACTTATTCTTACCAGAAGTATGCAACTAGAAAAAAATATGTTTAATTTTCATTATAATTTCCTGGGACACCAAAAAAAAATTAAGTAAACAGCTATGTACCTTTTCCACTGCTAACTCTATTATAGTTGCTTGGCCAGAAGCACCCTGTATTAAATTATTTAAAATATTTAGATTTTATATATATATGGCTTAACTGTCTCACTTTTTCTCATGTATTTCTTCTGTTTCCAGTCAGACCATCACCTCCATTGTCAAATTTTGCTCCCAACTTCAGTACCTAACACACCAACAGAAACTATGAATAGAAGTACTGAAAGTGACCTAAGGGCCTGCCGCAATGTAAGCTACTTGCAAGCTAAAAACCAGTTTGTTTCAAGGGAAACATTTACATTACTCCTCCATTTTATCTTCCATTTTATGATTCCTTATTTTAGTCATTAATTTCTGATGTGAAACCTTACTAAGTGTTTTTGAAAATCTAAATATACTACCATCTCCTGAATTGTCCTTATCTGTTGTGGCAGTAATATCTTCAAAGAACTCCAGCAGGTTAGTTAAGCATGACCTCTCCTGTCTGAATCCATGCTGACTATCCTTAATCAAGCTATGTGGATTTACATTATGTTGGACATTTCATATGAGAGTTCCTGTATTTTCTCCCAGAAAATTATAAACTTACTGTTTTCCCTCATGACCATTTAAAGGAATACAATGAAGTTCTCTTTGATGCCTTTCAATCCTTAGGAATCTCTCCTGAGTTGTATGAACTTTAAAAATGTCAGTGAAGAATTAAATTATTTCCCTACTTGGTTCCCTTAGCACTTTTTTGCTGATCAGAAGAGATGGAAATATTTTAACAGCTTTATTATATATGCCCACTCACTGTATTTACAGTTGTGTGTCAAATTGGGGAAAAATATCTGCCTCATACATCTGCTACTTCATCTGTCTGAGAAGAGTAAGAATAATTAGAAGACTGTTAAAAACAAAACCCAAATACAAACAAGCAAGAAAAAAAATACTAGAAAAAATCAACCACCAACTAGGAAATGTTCTAATTAAAGCTGAATTAACCTTTTCTTCAAACTAAAAAAAAAAAAAAAAAAAACAAAAAAAAAAAAAAAAAAAAAAAAAAAAAAACACTGAAGCAAAACAAAAACAAAACCACCCAAAACCAACCAAACAACCCCCCCAAACCACCACCACCACCAAACCCCAACAAACTAAGCAAACAAACAAACAAACAAACAACAAAACCCATGAGAAAAAAGGCTCAAAAAGAGATATTTCAGCACTTTTTTCCACTTTCAGCAGAGAGGAAAAACAAAAAAATCCCCAAATAAATCAAGTCTTGAATTCTGGTAAAAAATAAAACCATGTAAAATGTGAAGAAAAGGAGCTGCTGTCCGAACTTTATACATGCCACTTTTTAACAATTTTTATCCATTCTTTTTTAGAAGTTTTTTTAGTACATTTTTATTTTTATAAAATAATATGTAGTGGAAAATTAATTAATTTTTTCCTCATCGATAACATAAATATTCAAAAATATTATATTTTATATGGTGAGATTTTTGTTGTTTTATTTTTGGTTTGGTTTTCTGTGTTTAATTTGGGAATGTTTACATCTCATATATTTCAGAGCTTTCTTTAGTACTGTGATCCAGAATGAGGATTCTTCAAGGAGACCAACTCAACAAGTGACTGCCATTTCTTAAATTTATTTTTGAAACATTACCATAAAAAACACTAAAAGTATTTATTTTACTGGATTAGACTCAACAGAGAAGCATTTGTTTGTTTTCTGAACTTAAAATATTGGAAGCATGGACGTTTAACTTTCTCATACAATAAAATAATTAAATTAGACCCTGCTTTTTTGCCACTAGTATTTAAACTAGGGTTATAGTAACAGTACACAATTTTTATGAAAATATTTGAAAATAAAAACAGACTGCAAAATATTATTTTTACATAATCTCAATGCTAAAAAAGGTTGTTAAGTAGCCACAAAGGATGAGACACTGGTACACAGACTAGGCATAATCATAATGTTTGCATGCTCTGGAACAAAAATGTTGCTAAATTGGTAGCAAGGGCTGTTGAGGCCTTTCTACATCATGCTATTTCCATGGAGTCTTATTTCACAGAGGTCTAATAACTGTTTTCCCTGAACATTTTCTGAGCTTATTGTCACTGTCAAACAAACACACCATTGATTGCTATGCACTGAGTTCACTTTCTCATGAGTATAAATAGTGGTAAAAATCTCTTTCTGTCCTAGAGGATCAGAAAGGAAATTATATTTTGTTTCCTCTTTGAAAGATAGAGTTTAACAACTCAGTTGGTGAAGCTCAAGTGGCAGTGACTGAAGAACCAGGGCTGCAATCAAGCTGTACAGGGAGAGCTCCCAAGTTCAGGAATTGGTCCAGCAGCTCTGAGTCTCACCACGATCTGGAAGCCCTTGGCAGGCAACCAGGGGAGGAGGGGGTAGTGCCAGAAGCAGCTGAGCGTGATTTAAATGACTCAAGGGATTGTGAGTGACCCGGAGCATGGCAAACAGGCATGTGGCACATCAATGAGAGTGTGGCAAAGCAGTTTGCAGGACAGTTTGTGCAGGCAGGATGAGCAGGAAGGGATCCTCTCTAGCCATTGGAAAGCAGCCAATAGAGTCAGTAAGAGACTCAGTAGCTGGTAAGAAACAGCAAAGGGATCCTTTTAGCCCCAGTCTTACAGGCATGCCAGATTAATCTTCCTCAGTTATGGTGTTGACATGCCCTAAAAATCAATCCCATGTAGCTGCAAGGGTCACTGAAACAGCTGTGTCCAAGACCTCCAGCCAGCCAGGCCTGCCTATGGTAGATGGAGATCTCTAGGTCACAGAGTGCCTGTTGCTTCTTCCTAAGGCTGGGGCCAGCAAACATGTCTTTTGCAGAAGGTGTGTTGTGGTTGAGGAGCTGTGTCACCAGGTGAAGGAGCTAAAGGAAGAAATTGACAGGCTGAATAGTATTTGAGCAAATGAGCAAGACACAGACCGATTTTCAGAGATGCTACAGTCTCAAGACTCTTGGGAGTCTCAAATCTCCATTCCAGTGGAGAAGCAGATGGGCTCAGAACCCTGCAGAACCCAGTCCTAATTAGTTAAAGGACTGTTAGCCAAGGATTTGTTGCTGATGAAGACTGTAAGCATGCCCCTGCATGCACCAGGAGGAAGATTCCTCCTTCTACTCAGAATTTGACTAGTAGGGCTGGTATCTTCTACAACAGGTATGATGCTCTGGAATGCCAGACAACTGATGAGGTGGGCAAAGGTCCTTTTGCCATAGTGGGGCCTCCTAAAACAACACCACCTGTACCCTGTACCACAGCCTCCTTTTTTAAGAGGAAAAAGAAGAGTAGTTGTAATAAGGGGAACAGATGGCTCAATGTGCAGACCAGACCCAACTCACAGGAAGGTCTGCTGTCTCCCAGGGGCATGGATAAGGGACATTACTGGAAAATTCTCCAGTCTAGAAAGGCCCTCCTGTTAGTGTTCAAACTGACAGTGATGAAATAATAAAGAGAAGTCCAAGAGAAATCAAAAGAGGCTTCAGGGCCCTGGGATGATTGGTAGAGGAATCAGGAGCACAGGTAGTGATTTCCTCAATCCTTCTGTAACAACAAATAATATTTGTGGGAGGATGGATTGTGAGAGAATAGAGATAATGCTGAAGGCAATCTCACCTCTGAGGAGTTGCAGCTGTACTAATTACCAAAGAGTAGGAACAGCCTTGCCTTTAACAGGTCACACTGTGTCCAACAAGGATGATCCAATAAGGATGGGTAGTATAAAAGAGTGGGTTAGCTGGTTGAGAGGAGAGTTGGAGTTAGTTGGCTGTGCTGCTGTGAGGAGCAAGGGCTAGGTGGTTGTGTAAGGGACAATAAGGGTTAGTATGTGCTGCAAGGGACAGGAAGGGTTAGGCAGTCATGATAGGGACAGGAAGAAGTCAGCCAGCCATGTGGAAGAAAGAGGAAAGGAGTCAGTGTTATGAGGAGCGGCCCATGAGAACTCACAGAGTGAAAGTATGAAAGTTTTACAGTAAGATAATGTTCTGGTTTGAAAGCAAAACCAGTGAGAGACTCCAAGTCAGAAATACAATTTATTGGGAAAAGGGAAAACAAAAGACAAAAAATACACACAATGATACAAAAGGAAGACCACTGACAAAGTCAGAATACAACCTGACACCCGCTTTGGCCAGCATGCTGGTAGCAGTCCAAATTGGAGTGGCTGCAGTCCTCTTGGAGTGGCAGATGTGGTTGCTGTGTCTTCTTGGAAACCTGTGGAAAGGCTGCCTTTCTGTCTAGAAATTCCTGGATTTATCCAGGTGGGAATGCCTAGCTTCTCTCCCTAGGCAGAGCATCTCACAATGGGCTGATGTTATTTTGAGTCACAAGGTGTGTTCTTAATCACCTGTTAAACAGAACTGGCTCCTGGAGAGTGTTATCTCTGAGTCATGAGGTGAGACATTGATGGGCCTATTAACAGGAGATAAGGAAAACTGTCCAGATGCAACTGCTACTCGGATGGTAATAGGAAACATCTTGGTGCTCAGTCTTGGACAGATAATAAACTAGTAATGACAGTCAATTTCCATCCACTGTCGATTGGTGCCAGGCACTGACGCCAACAATTGGTGGCCTGTACGGGGATGGATCCTGACAAATATTGATAGGAATAGGCAGATCCATCAGGTTGATGTATGGTTCTGAAGTTGGTGTCAGTGGAAAACTTTTAGATTTGTTCATGGTAGGATCTACTCAATGCTTGTTCTACTGACATCTGATGGGATGCACCTATCTCAGAGAGAAAAAGGGGTTCTAGCACAGGAGCTGGTGGGGCTAACTGACAGAGCTGCAACTAACTTGGAAAGGGACAAAACCAGGCTCACCAGTGATGAGCAGTGGGATGATGTGCCAAAACTTGAGGAAACTAGCACTAATGGGGTCCTTCAATCTACTTCATAAGGTGTTTGCTCTAATGTACCACACCTGAAATGTTTACACTTACGCAAAGAAGTGCGAGGAACAAAAAGCAAGAGCTCAAGGCTTTGGCCCAGTCCCAGGGATTTGACATCATTGCATAAGTGAAACCTGCTGGAATGAGTTATATGATGAGTGCCTTGTTGAACACTTCCAGGCTCTTCAGGAGTGATAAGGAGAGCAGAAGAGGCAGAAGGGTGGCACTGTATGTAATAGAAGGGTTAGAATGTATGGAGCTCACAGTTGGCAGTGGCAAAGTTGAGAGTCTCTGCATGAGAATCAGGTGTAAACAAATAATGAGGATGTCACTGTGGGAGTCTATTATAGACCTCCCAGCCATGATGATGACATCAATTATTCTTTGAGGAGCTAAGGGACACTTCCAAGTCAAGTGTCCTGTCCTTATGGGGGACTTCAACTTGCCAGAAATTAAATATTAATGCCAGTTAATTGAAACATTAACTGTACAAGAGGTGGTACAACCCAGGTCGGAAGATTCCTAAAAAAAACAGGATGACAATTTTATGGAACAGATCCTGAGGGATCTGACTAGGAAAGATGCCCTGCTTGGTCTACTGCTTTTCAACAGAGTGTATCTTGTAAGGAACATAAAAACTGGCAGCCTCCTTGGCCACAGCATCCACAAAAAGATCTGGTTTAAGATATCTCTTGACAGATGGAAAAATATCAGCAAAACTTCAACTCTGGACATGAGGAGAGAAGACTTCAGGCTGCTGAGTGAATTTGTAAGTAAAGTCCCCCAGGAAAATGTTTTTGCAGGTGATGAGGCCCATTGGTGCTGGTGACTCTTTAAAGTGATGGTGATGACCTGCTAAGGGCACAGGAGCAAGCAGTTGCCAAATGTTGGAAGTCAAGCAGGTGATGCAGAAGGCAACAGGAAAATGATTATTGGCAGTGTGAAAATAACATCATCCTGTTATAGAATGAGGGTGGTCACCTCACAAACAGATTGACCAGAGAGTTTGTGTCAGCCCAACTCCTGGAAGTGTTCAAGGCCAGTGGGATGGGATTCTGAGAAACCTGGTCTAATGAAAAATGTCCCTACTTACAGCAGGTGGGTTGGAACTAGATGACCTTTAATGTCCCTTCCCACCCAAGCTATTCTATGGTTCTGTAGTTCTATGAATGGATAATTATTGTCTTACTGTCTTAAGCACAAGACAGTCCTTAAAAATCCATAGAAATACTGGACAATAGAAATGTAGAGAGCAAGAGTCACAGGGCTCTTTTCTTTTTCTCATCTCTAATTTTTTTTTTCTTTTTTTTTGGAAAAGAGCATCTTCATAATTATTTTTTGCAGACAAGAAGTTATATGGCTGGGGTAATCTTATGATCTCTGACAACCTGTATGGTAAATGTCCCTGATCAGACCATGGCTGTGCAGCTCTTCAGCCCTCAGATGGAGTGTCTTTATAGCCAGGCAACCCAAAGCACCTACAGTTAACCTTTACATGTTGCATCCTGGGATGTGCCGCATTTGCATAATTCTGCATCTACAGTTATAGATTTTTATTGACAGTGGAAACTAAAACATGATCTAGTCCTCAGCATTCTTCACTTGCACTTTAAGAAATGAGAAGAAACACCTGCAAAATATTGAAAAAATATTGCTATTTTATCTATAGTCCAATATTTTTACACTCTATTTAAAGTACAGTACGATGAATGGGGGAACTCTAGCCTTTAATTTTAGATCTCTAGAGACAGGAAAGGCAAAAAAGCGTTCCTTTCCAGAGAAAGAACGTGTATACCCTGCTTTGGTAACTGTAAGTATGTAAGCCACTTCAGAAAGAAAATTATCAAAGAGCAACATGACTGAGCATATGAAATAAATACACACAAGAAAGGAGTCACAGGTGTGTAGTGAGAACATGATGGCAACTGAAGTTAATCAAAGTAGTCTATCCAGCTCTAATTGAAATGGGAATAAATCTTGCCCTCTCACAGTCTTAAGTGATACTTGATATCTTCTTCAGTGCTTTAGGCTGTTGAAAACCAGAAAACATCTGCTCTATGAGTTTGCACTCTACAGAGGAAAGGGGTCAGTCTATAGCTCTTTCTTCGAGGACTTCTTTTGTTTTGTTTTTCTTTCCTTCAGTAACTACATTTCTCATCAGTCTCTGATAATGAACAATGTACTATGTCCTAAGAATCTTCTCTCTGTGATTTAGTTTTGAAGTGTATCAGCCTTTTGCTACAAGGACTTCTGCAGTAACACATTAAGACTTGAATATTTTGCAAAGATATTCACTAGTATTTGGTGCAAGGGGAGAAAGGCAGAAGTCAAGACATAAACTGTTAAAAGTTAAATTCTTTGTATTTAGAATATTCTACCTGTCTACAGACATGAATGTAATATTATGGTTGACAATATCAAGAACTATTTTCCTACATTTCCTGGCAAGGTTTCTTTTCATTTCCTTGTACCTCTTGCCTTCCAAAGTTTCCATAATAGGCTTTAACACTTTTTAAAGGTTAAAAATGTTACTTAATATGTTTTGTTTTGTTGGCTTCTGTTTTTTTTTTCTTTTTTTTTTTTTTTTTTTTTTTAATCTTCCTCCTACAAAACAGAAGTTAAGTATCTGATAGAGGCTCAATAGGAGCTGGGAAATGCAAAGATGCTTCCCTCACATATCACCAATCTCTTGTCTCTGCAGGAGCTCCACTCCAGTCTCCCATGTCCTTCTGGGTTTACCACACCGCATAAAATGGAAGCCACTACTTGCATATACATGATACCTCCAATCAACTTTTCTGTAGCAGAGTGAACATCCTTCTATATTCCAAGAGACAGAAAATTCAGAAAAGGGATAGATCCAGATCTTGATCTCTGTGGATTGTGTTTGTGTACTGGTTTGGGATGGAATAGAGTTACTTTTCTTTGTAGAAGATTGTGTGGGCCTATAGTTTGCATCTGTGACCAAACAAAGTGTTGGTAACATACCAAGACTTTTGCTATTGATGAGCAGCATTTATTCGGTGTCAAGGCCTTTTCTGTTTCTTGCTCTCCCTCAGCAGTATAGACTGAAGGTAAACAATAATCTGTGAGGGGACACCATCAGGACAGACCAGCCCAAGTGAACAAACAGATATCCCAGACCATATCATTGTGTACTCATGAATAAAAACTAAAGAAGGAAATAGGAAGGGTGGATGTTCAGAGTGATGACATTTGTCTTCCCAAGTAATCATTACATGTCATGAAGCCTTCTTTTCTGGAAATGGTTGAATCTATGGAAATCCCCTACTACTTAGTGTATTTGGTATAGGGTGGAAGACCTGTACCAGCTTCGTGATCAATATTTCCTTTAATTTTTCTTTGGCAATCAAATTCTTTATAATTTTCAAACCTTTCCAGGAACTCACATATGGAAGAGGTCTGGTTTATAGACCAGCTTCAAATTTTCATGAGAAAGATGAAAGACTATTCAACCTAATCAATATAAGATGGCTTCTGGATATATGCAGGAACAGAGTATAAAATCTCATGGAAGGTTAAAAAGGGACACAGCTAGAAAAATGAATACCTCTGGCTTCAGATAGCTGCTGAGAAGTGGATTTTTATGGCTATGACCTTTGTACCTAAATAGCCAAAATAAATATATATATATAGGTGTAGAAGAAGGGATTGAAGGCAACCTCAACCCCTGATAAGTCACAGTTGTACTAATTACCAAAAAGAGGAACAGCCTTGCCCTTAATGAGTCACAGCTGTGACTAATAGATATCATAGTGTGATAAAAGGGATGGGTTGGTTGGTCAGGGGAGAACTTGGAGGAAGAATCATGATCCTAAGGAGGGGCTGATCCAGGAGGACTGGGCAGAAACAGGTGAGAGAATCATTGCTTTGAGGTTAGTCTGGGTCTGCAGCTAGAGTCTGCTGTTGGAATCTGAAGTCACAGTCTAGCAGGAACAGCCTGCATTCAGAGTCTGCAAACTAATACATGCAGTCATAGTATATAGCAGGAAATAACTGCAGTCAGAGTCTGACAGGGAAACCAGCAGCAGGAGCTTGCTTCAGAGTCAGTGAATAGCTGGACTCGGGATAACTGTATTGTAAAGAGGAGTAGACCAGGACCCTTTTCATACTGTGATAAACAAGAAGTTAGTGTCTTGACTCATTTCTACCCCTAATGAGAGGGCTGCTTTAGCATATATATATATATAATGTGCCTGTATTGCATATATTTATAAAAAATTATGGTAGAAGAAAGACATAGCTAGAACTAGAATAGATATAGATAGACTATAGATATAAATAAAGAATTATAGAATGGTTTGGGTTGGAAGGGACCTTGAAAGATCATATTGCATGCCCCCTGCCATGAGCAGGAACACCTTCCAATAGAACAGGTTGCTCAAAGTCCCCTCTAACCTGCATTGGGCATTTTCAATGATGGACTGTAGGCAATTTCTTTGGGTAATCTGGTCCATTCACTCACTAATCTCATAATAAAAATGTTTTTTCTTTTGCCTATATTCTCTCAGCTTAAAAGCATTCCCCCTTGTACTATCACTATATACCCTTGGTAAATAGCCTTTCTCCATCTTTTCCATAAGCTGCTTTTATAGAGTGAAATTCTCTCAGTCTTTCCTTTTAGGAGAAGTGTTCCTGCCCCCTGATCATTTCTATGGCCCTCATCTGGACCTTCTCTAACAGGTACATGTTTTTCCTGTGTTTGGGACCCTAGAGATGGCTGATGTACCTGGTGAGGCTGATTAAGGGTGGAATAGAGCAGGGAGAATCACCTCCCTCAATCTGCTAGCTGAACTAGCTTTTATGCAGCTCAGGATATGATTGGTTTTCTGGGCTCCATGCTCACATTCCTGGATCATGTCCAATATTTCATTCACCCCCAGATTCTTCTCTGCAGGGCTGCTTTGACTCAGTTAATGCCCAAATCTGTGCTCATGCTAGGGATTGCCATGACCCATGTGCAGGATCTTGAATTTGGCCTGTTGATTGTTGTGGTGTGATTTCATGGTTTCCCCAGAATCTTGGTTTTCTTCCCTGAAGTTGTCATCCCAGGTGTGTCAATCAGTCCTCCTTTCCCCACCCTGACCCCTGCCAGCACTGTCCGTCACTCCTGGAATTCCAGAAAGGGCATTGAATGATTGGGCAGATTCAAAAGATGCTCTCCACCCCCAGGGGGCATTGGGCCATCCAGGTGTCCTTTGTCCCTTGAGACCTCCTCTCCTGTACCTGGTTGGTGGGCTCCCTACCCATCCCCTCCTCCCCTCCCCCAGGTAAAAGAGAGCAGAACCACACGTTCCAGGCAGTTCTGATGGAGCAGTGACCAAATTCAGAGGCCTGCAGGGGAATTCTGCTTGGAGCTGTTGCTACAATCGGAGGCCTGCGAGCCAGAACAAAAGTTCTGGATTAAAAACTCCATCAGAACCGACTCCTTTCCTTCACCATAGCCTTAAAGGCCTCTCCGGCAGCGAGAAACCGGAGGAGCAGACCCTCTGCAAGGGAAGCTCCATCCTGCCACCACCTGAGCTCCAGCTTGCCTGGACTTATCCTCATGCGCCCAGCTGCAACATCCAGCTAGCCAAAGGTGTGTCTGGGATGAAACACGTTGCCGCCATTTGGTCCAACAGCAGGGGCCAGACCAGCCAAGGCAGGTCCTGTTCTCGGTATTGAAGTCTCCAATAGTTGATCTTCATAAGCTTCATTTACAGGTCCACTCATCAAGGAGTCCCTCTGGGTGGAATCCCTTTCTTCTAGGAAATAAAATGCATCACTCAGCTTGATGTCACTTGTGGATTTGCTGATGGTGAAGTTTATCCCATTATCTATGTCACTAATAAAGATATTAAAAAATACTGATCCCAGAACTGACAGAAGGGACAGCACCCATTAGCGGTTTATATGTAGACATTGAGCCATTAGCTACAGTTCTTTGGGTGTGGCCATCCATCCAAATCCTTATCAAACTGAGAGTCCCTCCATCAAACCCATATCCCTGCAATGTACAAGTAAGAATGTTGTGGGAGATTCTATCAAAGTGCTTAAATAAGTGCAAGTAGACAACATCTGTAGCTCTTCCCTAGTCTGCTGATGCAGTTACTCCACCACAGAATGCCATGAGATTAGGCAGGCAGAATCTGCCTTCATGTGTGCTGTATCTAAGCACTTCCCTATCTTCCATCTTAACGTATCTTCCAGGGTAAGCTGTTCCATGATCTTTCTGGGCATGGAGGTGAGGCTGACTTCTCAGTAGATCCCAGAGTCCTCCTATTTACCCTGTTGTAAAATGGTCATTAAGTCATATATATGACTTATAATATTCCAGCCTGGCTTCAATATTAATATATTGTATAATATAACATTAATTTATTGTATAATTCAAACATATATATTTATAATGTTTAATGTATAATATATTAAATATACTGTATGATTATATGAGCCTATATATACTATATTTTAATAAATATTATAAACTATAATGTATTTATATTTTACTATATTGCTTATATAGAGTGTATATATAAGCATATTTCTGCTATAGCATCTCCAAGTTTCACACATTAAAAACATTATTTACTTCATTCATATGACAGTATTAAAAAAAATCTAAAACTTAAAAATGCATAGATTATAAGAGTTGATAACTGATGTTTTTGGTGTTCAGAAATTAGAACTCATCATTTCAAAATCTCAGTCTTTTCCATCATTGCCTAGTATTTTCAATGTAAGTTAAGAATCTGTTGTTCCTGCTTATGCTGAAAAAATAATACCCTTCTAAACCATTAAGCATAATAAGACTGCTTGAGTAATATGATGCTGTTCAGCAGAAGTACAGTCTGCAATATATCAGCATGAATAGTATTTCAAAGTATTCATCTCAAAACAAAAAGCAAACTTTGACAGACACAGAAATGAAAAATTGAAGAGAAAAATTACAAGCCTATAAGTAAGACTGTTTAGTATAATGTGCATTTTCATTAAAGCTGAGAAAAATAAAGTAGATAGTTACAAGAAAATATAACTGTAAAGCAATCACACAGAAAG
Organism: Vidua chalybeata; assembly: GCF_026979565.1. NCBI lineage: Eukaryota > Metazoa > Chordata > Aves > Passeriformes > Viduidae > Vidua > Vidua chalybeata. Next base: position 52,446,626 of record NC_071531.1, on the reverse strand, counting down.
CATTTCTGAGATGCCTGATAAACCAGAGCTGAAAAAGCAATGGGCTTGGAAAAAAGTAGTAAATATTTGTAAATTAAAAGACATTTATCTAACTATTTGAAATACATTGAGATTATAGGTGTGCACAAAGCATGTAAGATATTGGTATCCTGGCAGGCTGACAAATTATTATTTAGCTGGACCACTCTGTTTCTCTCTTAAGAAAATGGTGCATTACTAGTTATATGATCAGCAGATTTATTGGATTTAGTAGTTAGGAGCTGCAGTATATACATTATCAAAGCAAGTACAACTGAAGAGATGAAGAAAAACTGCATCATGAGTGTTATAAAATCTCAGAAGATAAAGACAAAATATCTGTATAATTTTCTTTTGAAAAAAAAGGCAAACTTTTTAATAATAGTTTTGTTGTTCTTCTTGCCTCATGGGTATGTTTTCACCCATGACAAGTTTAGAACCCCAATTACAGTCTCAGAAATAAAGCTAGTAATATAGCTCATTTTACACTGTGCAGAAACTCTCCTCTATCAAAAAGTACTGAATTAAAATCAAACATGACAGATAAGAATTGTAATACTATGACAAAATACCATACACATATGCATTACTTTAATTTCATTTATTTAAAGAGCTAATTAATAGTCTGTTTTTTTATATTTTAGCCAGAATATCCAAGTAGGTAACATTTTTATTGACAAAGTAGCATTAATTTCTTTTAAAAATAGTGTTATCTGTGAGGGGTTGCCTTTGTTGAAGCCATTTTTTCCTGGTTATTTTACTAACAAGCTGACACAGTGATAATGCTATTGTACAACCACTTCTCCCATTTCTTTTTCATCAGTACTGAGAATGCATTTCTTGGCAACCATCTGCAAAGCATCATCTCCCTGAATCCTTCAGGTCTTTTTATATTTGAACTTAGAACATCATCTGATTTCAATATTTCTTTCCATCCTACCCTTTTAATTCTGTCTGTTCATCTATTCACCCTTTCTAGTTGTAATAATTCTTTTTTCACTTTCAATTCTCCTGGCTGTCCACTGCTGCTCTTATAAAACACCACCTTAGAAAAGTCCTTACACTCATTTCAAGCTATGCCTATATTGTCAATCTTCTCTTTCCCAGTAATTTGCTTCTCAAGTCCACTTTGTGTCAACATTCTAATTTATTTTGTTCTCCCCACATGCAATTGCTATTACCTTCGTGGTCTTTCAGACATGTCACTTGTCTGTAGTCACCCTAAATCTCCTCTTCAACTGAATTCTCAGACTGAAAGGTTCTGTCACAGCTAATATTTCTTCATAGATATAGAGATAATGAATGGTAGTGAAAGCGGTGTTTATTGTCCAATACATATTTGACAGCAGAGTTCATACACTACAGAACTGGAAGAATGAGAGCTTACAATAGTGGAAAACTTTTATTATTAAAATCAAGTTTCAGAAAGATAAAGAATGTAAGCATAAGGAAGTTTAAAAAGAAACAGTGCATTAGTGAGTTTATGCTGAAGAGTCAGGTACTACATTTATGATCTCTAAATGTGAATTAACAGAAAGGGCAAGAATTAATAGAAAGGACAATTTGGTTTTATACAAATATAACTTTCTTGAACTTTGACCAGGTCAACTGTTAATGACTTCCTGTATTTATTTTTGTTAGCTTTATTAAATAATTACATTGTGCATTCTTTCAAAAAGGAAAAAAAATGATGCAAGTATCAAAAATTAATTGCACATAAGGAAAAAAAAACTAAACAAATCAGATCCTGGATTAAATTTCTTCAAAAATGAACACTATTAGGACAACTAAATTTATAAAAATATTGAGCATCTTCTAGATAACATTTATCAAGCAATATAAAAACATGAATTATAGCTTTCAAAATCTAGAAAGATAAATCATCTTTATTTTAAAATTTATCAGTGTTTTAATGTGTTCCAAGCACAGTAACTGTTTTTTTAAAATAGAAATAAATAACTCAAAGTTAACAAATTGCTTTCTTCTACCTTTTTTGCTGCCAAAGAGCTTTAGTTCATTACCCTTTTGGAGAAGAAAAGCAGATAAAGGAATAAATCAGATATATTTATATTTATAATGTTAGTTTTCCACAAAATAAAGGTTTTTTTACCTTAAAATAGTTGTCTTTAATATTGCCAGATGGCATTATGAAGACAAACAGAACCCCTAAACACAACCATATGGATATATACTTGCATATATATATATATATATATATATATATATATATATATATATATATATATATAGTATGCATACACATGCAGGTGTGTATATGCAAACACGAAACAGCAGTTTTCTTCCTTTCCAGTTATATCCTTATGTTTGGAGTTCTATAAATAATCCTTCAGGAAAAAAAAAAAACCTACTAACCTACTATTAACTCACAAGAAATAGCATTCTTTTATCCTTGCAGTCTGTTGATATTGCCTCTGCACATTGTGACACTGAAGTATCAGAGTAAATATGCTTTTAAAGTCTTTAAATATGTTGTTCAATTCAATTGGAAATTTTGAGTTATGGAACTACTTATTAATTATTTATAATTTTCCAGAATTTCAGGTGAATCTGTTAAAAGTTATTTTGCATCTCCTTTGTAATAAATTAGGTTATTCAAATGCACAATAGGCCCTTATTAAGGTGTATTAAATTAAATTAGTTGGTCATAGGCAGGCTAGAGAGAAAATATGTAACTCATAATGTTAAAAAATATTACTGATCTATATGCATTCTCTATGTAGAAAATGCATAATTTAACTGTAACTTTACAAAGGGTTTCTTTCAAAATGTTGTGTAGAACTTTAAGGTAATTAGGGCTCATGTCTGCTGGGTCTTTTTTACAAATTGAGATATAAATCCTAATTGTAGCAATATAAATGCCAAATATGTTTATGAAAAGAAAAATCATCTAATAATTTAAATTAAATCTCTCATTGGCTGCATTGACTAAAATAAAATGTATGGTGTAAGTTTTTTCATATATAGGAAGTGAACCAGCATTTGCACAAGTAAAGGAAGAAACAATTAATTTTACTTAGCCCTTCTATGAACGCTTATTTTAATAGTGGTAAGGGAGTGTGCCTTTATCCCACAGTTCTGACTACTGGATCCATCTTTTCCCCTTTAATCTGTGATAAATCTAGTTCAGTATGTAATTTCTATTTCATTCTTCCACAGTTTATTTCTTTGAATCAGTCCACATAAGGATACTTTTCTCTTACCTTAAATATGCAATTTACCCTCAAATACACAACAGTTTTTTCTCACTGTATTCTATTTTGCATATGTGAAAAGCTTAAAAAAACACCAAGTAACAGAAGAACAAGAAGTGCAATCAGCTTTTGGACATAACAATGAATACTCAGCAAATGAAAGGAAAATGACAAAATTATCATAAAAGATCCATCTTCAGAATCTGAGTATATAAGTGCCTGATTTTCAATTTTAAAAAAGAGACAAACATGTTCTGGTTTCTCTTCCTATCTGCTTTGTATTGTGTCAATAATGGGGAAAAACACCTCCAGTCTTGCAGACCTTGATGCCTTATAATATACTAATTAGAGAAAAGCCTCACAAAGAACTTAGGATATGTTATGGCAACACTTGTTACTTCAGGCACTTAGTATCCTACTGGGAAAAAGAACATGCAGCTGGAACCATGTGATGTTCTGTAACTTCAGTGTTTTGTTATGGTTTCTTACAGTTGCAAACAACTATAAAAGTTGAATATCTAGCCTCAATTCTGCCAAGAGTCTGGCTTGCCCCAAAGATACCCAAGAAGTGGAAGTGTGGTGCAAGTTAACTCTGTTGGCTAAATTATCTTTAGTGTAGGTGGCCCAGATGAAAACATGGAATAAAACATTCTGTGAGTTAAAGAATTATTTATGCATCTCATAATCTTACCTGAACTCTGCATGTTTCAGGTATCAGATTGTTTAGAATTTGGTTTTCACTCCTTTTGTATTTCACTAAGAGTATTGTCCTCTGGTGATTTTCACCAATAAAGTTTACCACCTACTTGTTCAGAATGTGACTTTAAATAATTATAAACACTCACACACAAAAAAAAAATATAACACAAAGATCTATCGCTGTTTTTTTGAATGGTGATGGTGCTACTTTAATATTTCATTCTTTTACTATTCTAGAGTTTCCAAGTGTTTCATTGGTGTATTTTTTATATGTTGGAACAGTGTTTAATTTATTTATTAAAATAAACACAATAGTATACGTTAAAGTAATTTGATAAAGATCCTACCAAACCAGGAAAATAAAAATAAAAAAAAAAAATTAGAAAGAAGAATCCCCCACTTTTTGTTGTTTGAAATAGTACTCAAATATAGTTTTCCTTTACCCTGATTTAAAAATTTCTTTACGAGAAATAAAATTGTGATAAATAAAAGGCCACCATTGTGAGAAATAAACCTGCAGACAGAAAGGTCAGAGAAGAAGGAGGGGGAAGAAGTGGTCCAGGCACTGGAGCAGAGATTTGCTTCCCTGTAGTCCATGGAGAAGGCAGTGGTGAGGCAGGTTATTCCTCCGAAGCCCATGGAGGAGATCATGGCATTGCAAAGAAAAAGTGTCAGGAGGAAGGAAAGCCAGACTCTTATGTATTGATTATAATTAAAAAAAAAAAAAACTTTTATAAGAATTTCACCATTTTGCATCATGGCATATACACTGTTCCATTTGTTTATTTCATCATTCACAGCAAAAGATAATGATGGCACAGTCCCCAACTAATAATTATATTTGGTTAATCAGAGTCGTAGTGTTATCAGTACGTCCTCCCTCTCACAGCCTGAGAAGCATGAATGTAAACATGATTTCCCAAATATTGTTAAGTAGGATAGTGACATTAAGAGGGGAAAACACTTTCTTTTTCTTTCTCTCTCCCTCTGTGACAGAAGTTGTAGCAGTTGCTCAGACATATGAACGTGAGAGTCCTGGCTGAACACTGGACCCCGTGCCTTATTGCAGGTATGTCCGAGAGGCAAGTATCAGCATGGATCTGTTTTATTCAGCTGGAACCAAAGTGCTACCTGTATTTTGAAACTGAACTAAAATCTTTTTTCAGAGATTAATGAAGGAAATAGACCCATAGTGACATAAATATGGAGCAAGAACTAAGCACATAAATTATGCTGTACTGTCCATTTATAATAAGTACCACAATACTGCAGGTGACAATTCTAGCACTGGCAAGCACAGCTAGCTTACTTTAGCTTTCACCTTTTCCAAAACAATATAATCACAATATTTAGTGTAGACAGGGCATTATACACTGGTGTAGGTGTTATCTATACTCTATGAAATGCTGAGTTTACTTTCTTTACAGTTTTTGTTTTTAGTGTTCAGCTAAGATGCAGGTTAATACTAAAGTATAGGCTCTCAAATGAAAACAGCACAGTTTCCTGATATTTCTGGCAAGCATACATGACAAAATTTACCTTCGTTTATGTAATTTTACATAATGTAAATAGCAAGAGAGTGGCTGAAATTTAACCTATGAAATCCAAACATCATAAATCATCTAAGGATTTGTTACAGGGATTTTTTTCTCTGAGGGAGTGTAACTTTCATGTAATGTGATTGTCAAAATTTCAATATACATCAATATTAATATCTATCTCTTTAAAATAATTATGTACACACAAACATAATAAACTGGCTACTGACACAAAATTATATACAGCAGATAGCAATCATGTAATAGAAAAAACCTCACTGACCAATCTTTCTCAAATTTAATATTGGCTTGCTGGCTTTGGTCCCATGCTGCTCTTAAAAATCTGAAGGATATTTAGGATTGTAACTGCAGTTATTTAGTAGCTGACTGAACAGACTAAAAGCCTTTTTTTGTCTCATTGAAGTTCCATAGAGTTTAGTATTGAACAATAATTCTTGTCAAGATCCTGCCTTATGCTATTGAAGATACATGGTATGATATATGCTTTTTCAGTCATCATATGAAAATATATTAAGATTCTAAACTTTGATAACTCTACAGATAGACATCATATTACAACCAAAATTAAAGTTCAGGTCAAAGTGAGGAAAGACAGAATGATAAAAAGGTGAGTATAACCAGCCAGTTGCTTCTGAGCACAGAATCATAAGCAATGAATGCAGCATTAAAATTACAGACAATTTGGAATCAGAAAGTCTGTAGTCAATGCTTGTCTAACAGCAGTGAATACAGATAAATAAAATTGTGTAACAGGAAGACAGTTTATTTTATCTTTTTACAAAAAAACCCCATGTTGATTCCTGCATGTTTCTTTGTTTACGTGCTGTTGTAATTTCATGTCTCAGTCATTAAGTAGGATGGACATAAGATTTGCAGAAAAAAAATCAATTATTGCTAAATACCTTACATTATGCAAACAAAACAACACTAGGACTACAAATATCCATATTGCCCTCATAGGTACAAGACACAGTTTTTAATTCCCTAAAGTAATTCAAAGAAGTGTGATATATTATGCTGCCCTCTAAACAGTGTGACAAAACATTTTTCATTTGATATTGAGATGTAAATTAAAAAATTTTCTTTCTGGGCAGCTGTGAAAGCAACATAGTAAAGGATTTATTTGAGGAGCATAAATTTAGGAGCCCCAACCATTTTATCACACTAATTTCCTTTTTTTTTTTTTTCCTCAGAACAAAGAACTGAATGACTAATTTAGTGCGAAAACAGTTCAACAATAAATTTTCTATCCCTCAAGCATTTCTTTAGATCTAAGCTCCACTGTATTTTGAAATTACTTATGTCAAGGCTATTGAGATTTCTATTCTTAGAACAATAATTTGTTTTTGCATAGAATTACTATCAACTGTTTTGTAGTCTGTGAGCTACAGAGGCAATAATAGAGAAACATTCACATGGCCCATTTACTGGATAAGGTTGTATAAATTCCATCTGATTATGTATAAGTGGTTATTAGGATAGTATCTCAAACGAGTCATAAGAGAGCTGTAAATCCTCAAGATGTCTATTACAGAGTCATTTTACAGGATCTGTGGGTTTATGAGTATTAGATACTTGGTTAACTATGATTTCTGGACAACAACGAATGGTATTTTTACTGGCAAACTTCAAAGTATAGAGTTCAAGTGCCAAACAAGCCTGTTCTTTTAAATCAGAAATATTAAAAGCAAATGGGAGAAAAATTTATTGATAACAGCAAACTCTTTTGGTACTTGAGAGAATGGAATTGTTAAGCCTTGGCAGATTTCATGAGGCATTATGAAGTTCTGAAGAGAGATACATTTTCTTATGAGAACTGAATGCAGTGACTTACCAGCATGAAGGTTTGAGTTTGCATAGATCCTTGGGCTGTAGCATAGAGAAATGACAGAAAAGCTACTAGCATTCAGAGGGCAATTTTAAATCTAGTAGTTTGTGTCATAAAGACATAAAGGCCTGAATTCTTTAAAATTTGCTTGTTCATTAATTCATTCATTTTCAAGATTTTTCATCCCTACTGTGATCCAAGGCTATCTATGATCAGAGAGAACTTCTAGTTGGGCAGTGTTGCATCCTGGGTTTTGGGTTTAGATTTGGGGTTCTGGTCTTTGTTAGCTTACGGTTCCATGTATCCTTGTGCATCCCCCATGTTATCCCCCCCATCCCGGAAGTTAGCCCCAGGCTGCTGGCCATTGGGTATTCTCCCCTGCCACTCCTATGACCACTCCCCCGTCTGGTCCCCGGCAGTTCCGTGCTCACCACCTCATTCTCGCAGTCCCACTGGCCCTGAACCCCTGTGTCTACCCCTGTCGTGTGCCCATTGGCCGTTGTGGCAACATCACTGCCACGGCATCTGTGTTCATTGGGCGGAGAGCTCCCATCCTCCCCTGTCCCACCCCTATATCCCTCCACGGCACCCCAGCCTTCGTGCCAGATTCGTCCAAGCGAGGCTGGGAGCGGCCGCAGCTTCTCCATTGCGGCTCCCGTGACCAATAAAGCGCCCAGCTGCGATGCGGATGGGTTTGGACAATTCCCTGCCTCTTCGTTTCCTTCCCTCGCGCCAACGACAAAGCACAGCCAGCCCACCCTGGAGCGCAGCCACAGAAGCGCCTGGGAGTAGCGGCAGCATCGACCCTGACAAGGAGCTGAGGCGCCAAGCTGCGTTCTCGGGAGCCAGTTGGGGCGGGAAAAGTGACGCGCCGCCAGAGGGCAGAAAGAAATCCTATGGTGCTAAAAAGGCTTTGAGAAAGATGCTATTACTGAAAGTATCCCGGGGTGCAAAAAGACATAGGCGATCACATTTAGAACATTGAACTCTTAAAATACTGTTTAGACCTTACTGATTAAGGATGAAACACTTTCCCAATACTTTCAAACCATGTCTTTTATGCTACCCATCCAATGAAAATTGCAAACAAATGCTTGTGTATTTAAATTTCCTATTTTAATTTGCGAAGTTTAGTAATTTTGTGTGAAAAACTTATGAGCAGTTTTGCCACTGGAATTATTATTTATTTATATAGAATTAAATCTTTATTTCAGTTTTGTATAGATGTTTCTGCTTTTTAGTATCTCTTATGAAAAATAAACTTCGGCTAATAAACATTTCACTTTCCTGGATAGAGATAAATCTTCAGATTTATCAAAGTCTCAAACCTGAGACTTGGTGTAGGATGAGCAGAAGCTATTTTTGGCATAGACAAAGTAGAACCTAAAATAAATTTGAGTAGAACCTACCCACAAAATAAACTAAGTTCAAAACAGCCAAGATGTCTTGAGACATGAAAAGAGGAAGATACGTATATTTTTTTTCTGGTTTATTTTTTTTCCAAATTCATAATTAGGCTAAGGGTGCTGTGCCAAGCAATTTCTTTGTGTCTTGATGGCTATGGTATTTGGAGGGGTTTACATCTGCTCACTCTTTAATTCTCCACTGAACTTCAGTAGTTGCATTCATTAAGGTTCAAAATGAGACATGATAATTTGAACTTTTATTTAAAAAAATCCAAAAAGAGGCCTGAAGATAACTGCTTGCATTACTGTTTCTTAAAGAAAGTTGAAAATATGTCTTGAAGGTGAACAACTAATATTGACTTCATCATCAATATAATGAAATTCATTCAAGAAACGACCTTTTTTAAAATATTTTCAGTAAAGAAATATCTCTTAATCTACTTGAGGCCCTTCACAATCAAGCGGAATTTAATTGTTTCTTATCATTGTTACCTTGAAAAAGTGGATTGGAAAAGATAAGAAAACTGCCCAACAGATGGCAAATAGAACATATGCTTATTTTACAAGCCAGGACATTATCCACCCCTTATTCTATTTCTATCTGCATCACAATGAAATTTTACACCCAGTTCTCACTTAAGACTAGGTTTCCCTGTGGTACACAACAGGTTTCCCCATCTTTCTGCATTACCTACCAAGTGTAACCAGGTCCTTGAGCAAAAACAATCCCACGGATGGGTTTGTCTTTGCCTGAGGTGGGATTACTCCAAACAGTTTTTCCTAAAATACCTTTCATATGTACTACAGGGACTTTATCTCCATCTACTGTGTGCAAGGGTTCTTACTGGGCAGGACCAGCTCGATTGATGGACCTTCGGGTGTTGACCATCCAGGTTGCTTTTGCCAGGTTCATTTCCCGGTTTCTAAATATCCCCCCACCAAGTGCCTTCAGGGTAGTCTTAAGGAGTCCGTTGCACCGTTCAAATTTGCCATCATCTGGAGCATGATAGGGAATATGATATATCCATTCGATACCATGTTCTCTGGCCCAGGTGTTGATAAGGCCGTTCTTGAAATGGGTGCCATTGTCAGACTCAATTCTCTCAGGTGTGCCGTGTCTCCACAGGACTTGCTTTTCCAGGCTTAAGATGCTGTTCCGGGCAGTGGCATGAGGCACAGGGTAGGTCTCCAGCTATCTAGTGGTGGCTTCCACCATGGTCAGCACGTAGTGCTTGCCTTGGCATGTCTGAGGCAGTGTGATGTAGTCAATCTGCCAGGCCTCCTCATACTTGTACTTGGACCACCGTCTACCATACCACAGGGGCTTCACCCGCTTGGCCTGTTTGATGGCAGCACACGTCTCACAGTCATGGACAGCCTGAGAAATTCTGTCTATGGTTAGATCCACCCCTCAGTCTCGTGCCTACTTGTCGGTGGCATCTCTGCCCTGATGACCTGAGGCATCATGAGCCCATCGAGCCAGGAACAACTGAGATGGCCCAAGATATGCTAGACTCCACAGCATTTGCCCTGTGCACCTGACCTTGTCGGGGTCATTATCATGCTGTCCATCCCTCTCAAAGAGTGCCTCCAATACTGCCACTTCCCTCAGCTGTTGGATCCCTTCCTCAAGGGTCTTCCAGCGCATTCTATGATGGTGCTCCTGCATTCTCTCCCTGTGGACAAACCTCTCTCTGACACTCATTAAAAGCCGCTCCCAGAGAGAAAGGGACCCTGGCTCCCTTACAAAAATCTGATTCATACCTGAGTCCTGGGTCAAGGGTCCCAAGTTCCTTGCCTCGCCACTATCCAGCTGGATGCCTGTACCCATAAGGTCCCAGACCCAGAGTAACCAGGTAGCATAAACCTCACGTTCTTGTCTCACAATGTCTTTGTGCAAGTTACGGAGACTTTCATACATCAGGGACTCGGTGATGATCGCAACCTCTGGCTCCCCTGTGGATTGTGAGGTTCTTCCATTCCTATCCCTATCTGAGTGCTCTGCTTTCATCTTAGACCTCCTTGTTTCTACCGGGGCAACTGCTGCTGCCTGGGACTGCCTTTGTGGTTCACCTGGAACCTGGACAGTTGTAACATCTGTGGGTTCCACAGCTGTACTATTAGACTGTCCCTCTTCAAGGCAAAGGGAGGGTTTCTCACCAGCTGGGGAAATGTACTCCTTCAGCATCTCACGTATCTCCTTAACCAGAACCCTCACCCAGTCTGGGTGGTTGATTTCTGAGGTGGGCTGTGGGGCAGGGTCAGGCTCTGGAGCAGCAGCATCTCTAGTCTCTGGGGCAGTGTCAGGCTCTGCAGCAGTATCCCTAGTCTCTGGTGTAGGTGTCAGGGTAGTTATCCAGGTTAATCTTCCCTTATCTCTGAGTGCTAAATAGAACAGGTCTATCAGCAACACTACACATTGTATGATGTCATTAGCATTTAGAGTGGATCTTAACCCTTCAAAAACTGGTGGAGCAGACCCAAAAAGATGGTTAAAAGGTTGTGAGAAAAATTCCCCCGGTGTCATTTCCTCACAGTAGGTACCATTATTAAAGTAACCCCAAAAAACATACAGTTAGTGTGTGATAGCTCTGAATCTATGTACCTTCCAGAGGAAGTTAAAGATCCATGAATTCCTCACCTTATTAACCCATAAGCCAAACTGGATAACAGCCACAGCAGCCTTAGTTATAGGACCCATGTCTAGATAAGGGCCTACAAATGGGAGAAATATAGCCACGTGCCACCCAAACCAGGGTAAACTAGATCACATGGTGACACTTAAAGATGTTTCTATATCAGCACACACAAAAAAAATTAGATTACTTAAGAACTGTTAATCCTTTTTTCCTCTCAATGTCCTCGAGCCCCGCATTGGGCGCCAAAATCTGTCTTGGTTTGAAAAGACAGGAGTCTGTGAAGGAAGGCAAGGGCCTCCCGTGAAATGCAAAAGGTAAACCCCTTCCCTCCAAATTACCACAATTTCAAAATAAAAACGCTCTCAGGCAAAGATATGGGAATGGGAATAACATTTCTTTAGTAGGAAAAAACTAAATTAAAAAAAAAATGTAATTAGTACAAACAAAACTACTCATAGAGTCAGAAACCTGACACCCTGAGGAGTCAGGGTGTTAGTGATAGTCCAGTTAAATGGTGGCTACTCCTCCTGCTCCTGGAGTGGCAGATGAAATGCTGTTGAAGCAATGATCCAGTAGAAGGGTGTAGTTTTCTCTGAAGGTCTGGTAATAGAGTAGATGGGCCTCGTCTTCCTCTGGGAATCCAGTGAAGAGGCTGAGTTGCTGTCTCAAGAAATGCGGATTTTATGCAGGTAGGGATGCTTGGCTCCTCCCTCTGGGTGGAGCATCTTACAATGGGATGATGTAACTTTATCAGTCATGCAGTGAGCCATTCAATGGCGCATTACCAGAAGATATCTCCCCGGAGGGAGACATTGTTCTTGGAAAAGATAAGAAAACTGCCCAACAGATGGCAAATAGAATATACGCTTATTTTACAAGCCAGGACACTGAGGAAAATTATAATTATCCTTTCAAGTTCAAACTGCTAGCAGCTCACCCAATTTCCTGACATCCTGCCCCTTGCCTGGTACCCGCAAGATAGGCAGGAACCTCCCTCAGGTTATTCGCACAAGGTGTGATTCTGTACTATACTTGTACCGCTGTGCAGATGAGATGTGTCATGGTCCTCACCCACATCCAGAAGGCTTTGGCACTATTAGCTGGTGCTGCCAGATGACCCACACACTAAGTGTCACACACTAAGTGTCACTGAGAGTCCACTAGAGACCTGACATCACTTATGATCCTGTTTTTGCTGTCAGTGATTGGGTGAGTCATCTTATGGATGTGTTGTTCCTAATCTTTCTTACTGTGTCAATAAAGGTTTACATTATGATGTTTTGTCAGACTCCATTTCTTTTCAGACCATAGAGCGGGAATCAATATCTGTCATTCATAGGGGAAGGGGTGTTCACAACAGAAAGCTATGCCTGGACTGTCTACCTGGCTGTAGGCCAGCTATCTTGTTGGTATAGAAGCTGGAGAGACAAGCTCAGAGAAAAAAAAAAAAAAAAAAAAGATTTAATAGTTGAAAAGTGAAGGCAGACAAATTAAACTAGGAACAAGCTGGAAAAACAAGAAAAATAAATCACAGTAACCGTTTGCAATCACACGGGAATTTCCAAGGAGAAAACATTGGGACTCTTTTTTGAAGCAAGGTAGTATTTTGTGTTTATGAAGTGTGTTTGCTTAAAAAGAAAAAGAAAGAAAAAAAAATTGCTTCCATTTGTTTTATTAATTGAAAATGCTTGCCTGGGATTACCTTCAGACAATAAAGCAGAAAGAGACACATAAGGAGAATCCTGGCTTGCTGCAATTTTCTTTCTAGAGATTTTGAATTTTAGCCATTAAGCTTAACATCACCTTCAAGACCACAAGATTTTATTTAATTCTGTATATTCTAGAGGATTTTTGCCCCAAAATCTAAATTTTAAGGTACAGGCACTAATTTATCTTTCTAGAGCTTTTAAAAAGGAAAGAAGAGACATATCTTGCTTGTCATTAATATTCATTTCTGTAGTAATGTTAAATAATATTTTCATTTGTCTAGGATGCATTGTGAAAATGTGATAATGCATCACATCTCATCAAAAAGCCTGAAACAAAGCTATACTCTCTTATGTTTCCCTTTAAATTTGAGTATTTGTTTTAAACTACTATTTTCAACTTCATATTATTGAAAGATGTGCTCTTGCTTTACTTTAGGATCAATGGTATCAGATCGTATTGATCTCTGTAAAAAATTAAGCACATGGATATAGGGAGATATCTAGAAAGGAGCTACATAATTTTCCATTATAGTTAAAAGATTATCAATATATCACAGTAGTTATAAAATCTCAGGTCTCTTAAAGGATGGATATAGAGGCCAAAATCTCACAAGGAAATAATTCACACACTATGATGGTCCAGTCCATTCCTGTAGTAATCACTAAAACTCATTAAGACCACCCTAAAGCTGGAAAAGCAACTCTGGCTGCAAATATGCAGTGCTACCACTTCTTGATGCAATGACTAGGACAACAGCTGCTGAAGGAAATGTTCAGTATGTAACATATCTATTGTCTGAAAAAAGGGAAAAGAGGTTGGTAAAGAAGGCCATGGATATAAATTATCCTCAAAGCTGGATTAAAAATCACAGTGCTTTTAATAAGAAATACAATAGAAACTATGAATCAACTCAGACTTTATTGTTCCCACGAAGCCAGATGACTGCACATTCAATACTGTTTCTAAGCTCACAAGCAGATCCATAAAATAAATAGGGAACTACCTGAACTTCCTTCAAGAACTCAGAATAACTTGTATTTTTACAGCAAATGCCATAGTGTCCCTGTGACCTAAAAACATATCAGTAAGGATTAAATTGAGTTTATATTTCTAAACTGAAGATATCCATGCTGTAGCTAGGACCCTAAAATGCAATGCACATAGGACTCTCAAACCTGTTAAAAAAATGACAAAAAAGCACATGGAAAAAAAGGTTAAATAGCATGGTTGATCAATAAATTAATATACACAGATGTACAGAAGTTTTGCTCATTGTATACTGTAAAACTACATTCTTAGAAATTAAACAAAAGGATGAAAATGTAAGTTTATGTGGAAAGGCGTATTAATTTCATTATTCAAATCAATAACTCTTATTGTTGTTGATGTGCTACTATAAATTGAGTGAAACTTCCGATCCATGAACTAGAAGAATGAAGCTGCAGAAGGAGTTAATTTGTGCCATAATTTTCAAGAGTAACTAGTCTCCTTCGGTGACAGGTATTGTTAGGGTAAGACAGAATGATAACATTTAAATACCCGCTGAACCAGAGAATAAAAATCTATAGCTGACATGAAGCAATAGAATGTGGCATTATATTTTACCAAGTCCACATCATCACATCAAAAACACCTGGTGAAAATGACACTTGGCTCTCTTACTTCTTGTCACTCACAACAAGCATCAAATTTCAACAGCAAAACTTTATACAGTTATTTCTGCCTTTTATGGGAATGTAGATTTTTTTGTTTCTAACTTCTCTTCTATCTGCAGTTCTGGGGTTCAGATGGCTGTGACCAAGAGTCAGAAAAAGAAATGTCAGACTACTAAATTTGCTCAAGAAAATATCTGACACTTTGATTGGATGTCAGCAGAGACATCTTGCATAGCAGAAGGATGCTATCCGTAGATCAGCCACACAGAAAGAATGTAATGAATCCAGTTACTGAGGATTC
Source organism: Vidua chalybeata (assembly GCF_026979565.1). NCBI lineage: Eukaryota > Metazoa > Chordata > Aves > Passeriformes > Viduidae > Vidua > Vidua chalybeata. The sequence continues at coordinate 52,431,599 of NC_071531.1, read as the reverse complement.
TAACTTTAGTGCTTTACTTAGAATAGACTCTGTCCTCACATCTTAGCTGGGTCTGCTACAAGCATGATTTATTACAACTGGAATTTTAGTGTTAACTCCACATACATTTCTAAAATCATATAATATTCTGTCAAAGAGTATGTGGACTGTAAATGGCAACAAGTAGTGATAAAAGCAAAAATTAACAAAATTTTAGTTCTTGTCTTATGCTACATATTCTTTGCAGCAATAACTCTCCATTGTCATGGGGAAATGCCTAATATTTTGTGTCCCTGGCCATTAGAATGCCTCAATTTTTAGTAATCCCTAAAGTTTCTTCTCCTGTGATGTATTGTTCACAGCAAGTTCACAGTCCATTGTATCTGATGGCTGATTTTCTGCATTAAAAAAAAAAAATCCCATATAATTTTATTGAATCACAGAGTCTGTGTGATGAGTTGGATACTGACACTTCTTCAAGTTGATATCATGGCACTGCACCATATTGGTATAATTATAAACAACCCCTACATTTGCCATTGGATTGCATTTGTTGTATTATCTGTATTTCAGGAAAAAAAATCAAAATAATGGTTTTTAAAACCCTCATATTACTGAAGGACACATGACCACAAGTATTTGCACCAAATATTATTCTACTAGACAAATTTTAAAAAGCTTAAGTGCATTTTCAGTTTGTGCATGTGAATACAAAATAGGTACTCCAAAAAAGCTACTCATCTAAATCTTCCCATAAATACTCTACTTCGGGTTGTCACTAGCTACCAAGCTGTCTCTGCTTGTGACTGTGGTTACAAACACTGTAACGATAACGTAAAGGTGATATTATTGCGATGCAGATCTGTGATCCCAAAGCAGTAAAAACTGACACAATAATCATTTGCACCTCATTGGTCCACTTGCTGTAACCATGTGGATCTTTCTGCAAAGCCATTATAGAGCCTATGCCTGGAACACTAGACACAACAACATTATTTTCCAAGCCACAAACCCAAGACTGTGGGACAGTAAAATTTTTTTGTTCTTGTTGTTGAACAGGAAGTCTAAAGCTGTGCACAAATCTGCAGCTGAAAAGTCACATCTTCAATGATACTGGGTTCCAATTTCAGAAGTAATTTTGAACTGTACATGCAAATTTTAATGCCCACTTGTTTATGTACGTGAGTTTTACTGTCACTGAGAGTCTTAGATTTTCTGTTAAACTCTCAAGCAATTCACAACTATACTCAGTAGAACACTGGGTATTAGGCACATTAAAATGTAAGCTGAAACAGCCTTAACACTTGCTGACCAACACTTGGTGATCTATTGCATGACTAAGAGATTTTAATATATTTTCATTCCAAGGCTGCATAAAGAGTTACAGACCCATGATATATCTTCCACTTTTTCTCCTTATGCATGGTCACTGTATATTAGGAATTCTCTCAGATTACTTATGGCTCCAGGAGAAAACAAAGTACAATACCCATTTTAAAACCTTTCTAGATGGTATTTACCTACTGTTCAGAATTAAATGGAGGGTTGCACTTTCCAATGATTTAATGGGATAAATGAAAGCAATGAGTCCATATTTTAATGCAACAGCCGTACTGTGATTCATACTGTGTTCCAATTAAGCATTTTTTTAAAAAGATACTTTTCTTCTTGGAAAAAAAATCCCAATTTTTCCTTCATTAGGTGAAGGTTCTTCCACAACTTCACAAATTATCCTACAGAGTGTCAAGTAAAAAATTTAAATAATTGCTTTAACAAGGATGACTGAAAAATATACCAAACTCAAACCCACACTTCTTATTTTAATCTTAAGAGATTCTAATAAACTAAACTAAATTTACATTAATTAAATAATTTTATGAAGACATTTTCACGGAAAAATGAGCTGTTGATGTTCCATAGCATACATAGAAGTGTTATTCAGGCCCCAAAGTAATCATGTGAATCACATTGTTCCTTTCTGATTCTATTTGCCTGACCTGGTTTTTGAAAACAGGAGGCATTCCATAACTCAGCTTGATGTGGCTTTGATTCTCCCTAGAAGAGGATGGACTCAGCAGGGAAACAGCTCTTGAAGAAAGAGCTGCCAGGAGATAAGCAAGACCCAAGGAACTGTCAGTCAGGACACGGTTCTATATTGCTGTGTGCAAGCAAAAACCTTCTTTAAGTTATGTATTCTAAGTGAAATATGTAACTCCAAGTTCTTTATGAATGGGAAACCAGGAAAGAGAGACAGATAGAAAGTTTTAGATTCTTTATTGTATGAGAGCTTCAAATACTTCATTATTAATTTAAAACAAAGCAAAAATATTACATAATGTGAATAGTAAACTCATCAGAAGTTTTTTGCTACAATTTTTTATAGACTAAGTCAAATTCCCTATTTCACAAAATATTACCAACCAATAATATTACCAATATCAATATTATATAAATTTAAAAATAAAAAGTCTTCTAAGATTGATTAAGGAACAGTTATTTTTATACCATCATATTGTATAAAAGACATACTTTCATTTGTTAAACCACAAAGCAGATTTTTTCTGAAATTATACACAATAAGAATTTAGACCTTCCACTATTCTGTGTCGTTTATTTCATTTCAATATGTTGAGTTTTATAATATGTTAAAGGTTAATGCCAGCATTTCTGCTTTCACTCTCTGAGTTTATTGAAAGCCTTAGGACATGTAATGTAGTAAAAACTATTTGTGATAGAAGAGTAGATTTAAGGTTTTTTTCAATGTGAGAAATGAAAAACACATAAAGAAGGAGAGTTTTTCAATAACCAAATCTTGAAAATACAACAGCAGGAGATTATAAATACTCATACAATACTACCTTTTCACAAAAGGTCTATAGACCTAATGTAGAAAATCCTTATTTTGTGAAGCCTTGTGTTGATCAGTTTTAAAGCCCTGTATTTTAAGAATAAGAGATGAAAATAAGAATAAAAATGTTGTTTCAGTTTCTAAGTAAACAGGTTGCTAGCTCTTATGACTGCAGAGAAATGTATGAAAAATTAACACAAAGATACCCAAGGAGCTGAAAAGACAGAAGTGAAAACCATCTTTTCCATAAAAAGATTGCAAGTTTTTGGGCCCTGAGTCATGCATCCTTAGCATTTTGGTCTTGGCAATATATTTGACTCTGACTAACTGAAGGTACTGATCCAGACTCTGAACATGGAAGACAATTAGGGTGAAAATGAAGTGATAGAGTCCATGATTGTGAGGTAATAAAGGAGTAACAGTAGCAAAACCATGACAATGGATTTCAAAAAAGAGAGAGACAGTTCATCATACTCTGGAAACAGGTTGATATGGTAGTAAGGGAAGGATTTTCAGGCAAAAATAAATATAAGAAATGGAACTGCAGGGCAACTAGGAATTTCCAGGATGTAGAACATAAAGAATGAATGTGGAAGAAAAGTAACTACATATGAACAAGTATATATATATATATATATATATATATATATATACATAGCAGCATGAAAAGTATTATTTGACTTGACACTGAAATCATACCATTTAAAATGGAAACAAAATTTTATAAATCAGTATAAGATAAAAAATAGAATAGGAATTTAGAGGACAAACATGTCAGATATGGAAAGGAAAAAAAAAAAACAAAATTTTAACCCATTGAGTATGAGATAAAAAAATAAATTGATTTCTTAACATTTTTCAAGAAAGGATATTGTGGCTAATGGGAAAAAACAAGTAGAAGATGAAAAAGAAAAGACTGTAAAGGTCAATTTCTTTTCAACAGCATTCTTGAAAAAAGGGTTTGACTGTGATTAAATGTTTAACAAGTAAAAAATGGGCCTGAATGAAGTAAGATTAAAGATTGTGTAGGTAAAGGTATTGAGATAGCATGTTCTGATGAAATTTGCTATATTTAAAGAAGACACTCAAAATAATTTCTGACTCATTGACAGGTATTATGGAAAGTTTACAAAGGAAGAATGAAATCTCAAAAGACAATAAAACAGCAAATACAGTATCTGTGTTTTAAAAATAATAACTGCATATGGGGGATTTACAGCTGGGAATTACAGCCATTTTTGGTATCTGACAAGATGCAAGGACAGATTATTAAACAATCCATTTGTAAACACCAGGAGGATAATAAGATCGTAAGAAACAGCTTAGAGATTTATCAAGATCAAATAATGTAAAATAAATCTAATTTCCTCTTTGCTCAAGATAACTGACCAAGGAAGCAGAAGAGAGGCTGAAGAAGATATTTTTTCTTTTACTTTGCAAAGGCATATAGCCACATGAAATCTCATAATCAAATTACAGAAAAATAGTGTTGAGTAAACAAATACAACTCTGGCACTTATGGGGATGAAAACCTTTCTCAAAGGGCATGTACCATTTTCTAATTGCTAGCCTTGGTGAATTACTCAGGTGTGATCCATGTGAATAGTATTAAAGAAATATATATGTTCATAATTCCATTCAGAATACATATTGGTAACTCACAGAGATGTTTAAATGGGAATTCAGCAAAATTGTAAAAATTTCTATAAATTCTGAAAATAATCTAAATTAATTTAAATATTTTAAAATAGACTGATGTGTTTTTTTTTCTTCATAATGTTGAATAAGGATGATACTGTTTAATTTAAAAAACAGCCATCAGATATATGCATACATCAAGATAGGCATACATCAAGAAAGGCTATTAAAGGAATTACCAGAAACCTATATTCTAGATTTTTGGTCCTTTCACTCTTGTGTCAGAAGAGAGGATGGTTTGTGTATATGGAATAATTCGTGTGTATAAAAATGTTATATATATCTTATATATATATTGGTAAGAAAGACCCTTATAAAAGATTTTTAAGCACACAAGTCAGTGTCAAGGATTGCATCACAGTGTCAAAACCACCTGGACAAGAGGAAGGAGAACCTCATTTACAAACGAATAAGTGTGGCCAGCCTGGAGATGGGTCGTTCCCCAAGGTGATCCGAGGAATGCCCGGATGATGAATATGTGCTAAATATCTAAGATTGAGATAGCCGGAGCCATCAAGCCATCGGGTGAGATACATCTCAAAATCGGATTCCAGGAACGCGATCATGGATGTTCATCACTCCCCAGACATGGTTTTGTTCAGTTCCTCACAGAGAAAGAGCTCCACATGAATGTGTGAAGTCCTGAAAGGAAGAAAAGGGACTCTGCCTTGGGCAGAGAAAATCGCATAAAAACTGCTTGGGCAGAACAGTCAGTGTGAAACATAGGGGACCCTATGCTGTAGCGGTCAGACCTGTGTCTCACCCAGCACTAATACCCTGGCTCGGCACTGACCCTTTTTGATTGGATTGTGGCTATATCGGACTGAATTTCGGTTGCATAATAAAAATCTATTTTTATTAAATATTAAATTTAGATCAATTATTTTTTACTTATAACAGTTTAGATTCCTTCCTTGTGTTGGGATGACTTATAGCAAACAAGTGAAACAGTCTAGCATTATATTTAGGAGTCTCTTCCTCCAACAAAAAATATAGTTGGTTGTGTCTAAGAAGGTTTATGGTTTAAGTATAGACAAATTCTCAATGAATTTGATAACTCTGTTTTTCTTAATAGCATTTTATTAACACTATGATTAGCTATTCTAGGACAAATAAAGTATATCAAATGTTAGTACATATTTGATTACTGAGATTAGTTAGAGCATGGTGCTAAAATCACCCCAGATTGCAGGTTCAATCCCTGTACAGACCATTCACCTAAGTGTTAGGCTTGATGCTCTTTGTGGGTCCCTTCCATGGGACCTCTACTTGGTCTGACAGACATTTCTGCCATTTTCCCATTAACAGGGTCAACCAGGAGCAAAGTTGTGCTCCCAAGAAATATGCACAGCCACAAGCAGATCCACACAGGATACAGACACAGGTGGTCATATACTCATCATCAGAGAAGGCTCTGCCCTCAGAAACCCCCACACTTAAGACTCACACCAGACTACCTAGCCACTTTTACCTACCCCACAGGTCCCTAATAGCCAGCTGCTCCAGTTGTGTGCTCACTGGATACACACAGCACTAGTCCTACAGGCACACCTCTCTTGTGAGTCCTCCTGAGATGAAACCTCCACCCACCTGGCACTCCTGTCCAAACCCAGAACTTCCTACTTCTCACATGGGCCTGCTGACAGTTTTCCAGTGAATCCACACACAGATCCTACACACACACAGCTGGGCATGTGTTACAACCTGCCCTAGAAGGCCAGGGTAAATCCGGTTCTTATTAAGAGATCCTGTGAGGGAGATTATAGTAAACAACATGGAACAACTGGTGTTTGTAAATATATATATATATATATATATATATATATATATATAGGGTTTGTTTTGGAACAATTTAGTTGCAATAGAAAGCAGGTATGTAGCCATTTATTATCTACAGCAATATAAATGTACAAAAAATAACAGTTAAGAAAATGAAAGAAAGAATGAAAGTAGAACGATAAAGAGTGCCTATCCATTATCCAGAAATTATACTTGATTGTTGCAATTTTGATGTCCCTTGGTCGAAGCAAAGGTCATATTCCTGTTAAAATTATGATCTTGATCTGTCAAGGAAAGTCCATGAAATTCAAAGATTTCATGAGTTATATTCACTCAGGTGGGAATGACCAATCTACCCTGTGGCAAGGAGTTTTGCACTGGATGATGTAATACTGTGAGTCAAGAGTCCAAGTGGTTTCAGCTGCAGTTTTTTAAGTCAGTGCAGTTGAATCCATTAAAGCCCATCATGGCCATCAGCAGAGATGGATGCCTTCAGGCTACCTGTGAATGTCACAGTACTTCCCAGGGAAATTATCACAGCTGAATTCACTTACCTAAGGACAAAGAGACAATACCCCAACCTACCTCATAGGGTTTGGCTCTTTCTTTATTTTGTGCAACACCAGATGTTAGCCTGAGGTGTCAGGTGTGTTCTCCATCTGTACCTGGGAGGTTACTTTGCACCTTGGCAGTTTTTCCCTGACTGTTTGAGCCATCAGCATTCTACTCTCTCTTCCAGTACTACTTGTGGATACATTCTTCTCCCTAGGCCTGAGATGATTGGACAATAGTGCCCCTTTTACCTTATCTCAAGTTCCCATCACTGTCCAAATTCCTGTTAGCAGGCATATTTGGGGAGGAGTGGGCTTCGGTGGTCACAGATGAGCAACCACTTCTTTGCAGTTTGCCTTAGTGTACAAAGGTCCTTTGATGATTTTAGCAATGTTTAAGCCATCTACCATTTCAGTCTTTCTCAGGAAGGTACAGACACTTGCATGCAGAACCCGGTACACTGGGGTTGTGTTCCACCGTCCTGCTTCAGCCACAGGCAGGGAGCCCTTTCCATTTGCCTTACTCAGCCTTGTCCTCAGCTGGGTAGCTGGCACTGAGTTCTTGCAGCACTGTCACTCATGGGATAGACAGTAACCTTATGCAGAGAGAACATTAAAACATTTTTGTACCTTCTTCTATTCTCCTTTACCCGTCCTCTCACATTCCCTTTCTGAGCATATTGATCTATATGCCTGTAATTCAATTGACATACCTCTGAACTCCCCAAATACCCAGGATCCTCACATTTGCATCCTTATCATCTATAAAGAGCAGGCTGGCCCTCTTTGAAGTAGTGCCTGCAATTTCTTGATAGCCCATCAGTTTGACCTGCAAGGTTCTTTTCTTCTAATTGTCTCCATTGTTTTTGTGAGGTCTACCTCCTCCTTTTCTCTACCATTCTGCTTCACAAAGTCTTTTGTCCTGGTTTTGGCTGGGATAGAAGAATTTTCTTCTTAGTAGCTGGTACAGTACTGCAATTTGGATTTAGAATAGTGTATTGGGTCTTGTTGAGACAAAGTTCATTCTCCTACAGCAGCTCTCCCAGTGCTGTGCTCAGCTTTGGTAGCAGGAAAGGTGTTGGATAGCACACCAGTGCTTTGGCTACTGCTGAGCAGCACTGACACAGCATCAGCACCCTCTCTCCAACATTATCCCCACATCAAGGGGCCAAGAGTGGGGAAGATACTGGCAGGGGACACAACTAAGCCAGCTGGCCTAAATTAATTCAGAGGGATATTCCTTACCATATGACCCCAGATATAAAAGCTGACTGGTGCCTTCACAACAGAAATTTTCACGAGCTCAGAAAATTTGGTTGTTAGGGTGGAAGACAGAAAATCACATTAACAAAAATATGTTAACATATTACTTTTAATTTTAGTTATTTTTTCTGTCTTATTTAATTTGTTCCACTACAAGCCTACTTTTGTACATCATGTACGTGATCAACACAAGAGGCAGCAGCTCAGTCCATATCTTCTCTGATTAGTTGATCACCTGTCACCAGAGCTTAGTGAAACAAAAACCTGGGCCTATTTGTGAATTGATACAGATATTAAGGCATTAAGACCTTTCTTGTAGCTAAGGTATTGTTTTCTTTAGAGAAGAAGAGATTGAAATATTGCTCAGCATTATCTCTTTCCCTCACTTGAAGAAAGAACTTACATAAGGAAGCTGGCAACTGGATTTAAGATTCCTTGCTTTTGTGTAGAAACCTTTGTTCTACATCTAGCCCATTTTTATGTACATAAACTTATTGGAGAAGACATCATCAGGTATTAGCCATTTATTTCTTCTAAAGGATGGATTTTCATTCACCTGCACTAGAAGGTCAAAGTAGAAGCAATGAGATTCATCCCTTATAGACACATCCTCAGCCCTAACTGAGCTGATCAACTCAAATTTATGTACATTACCTGACCTATGAAAATGTTTGATATTTTAGAATGTCTACTCTAAAGATATTTCTCAGTTAATAAGGCAAGTAAAAAAAATAATGACAGTACTTCTTAGCATAAATAACTAAACTAATTCACAGAATATTTTTATTTCCCAATTAATCAAATTTCTATTTAGTTGTTGTGGATTTTTTTTTCTGAAACACCTTATACACGATTATTGTTTCTTTTTTTCCATAAAAATAATTTCAAATAAATTTTATGCACTAAATTCTGATAACAAAAAAACTTAAATCTTGTTATGGATTGTGAATTTTGTAGACGTTTTCTCCTCCTTATTCATCTTGCCACAATCTGTTTCGAGGACAGGGAAAAAAGGTAATTTTCTACCTATACCCATCCATTTGGCAACTTTGTGGGTATGAAAGAATAGCTCTTAAGTTTAATGAGAACTCATGCAGAGCTATGTTCAAATGCCTTCTTCAGACTAATTTTTCTTAGGCATAATAATGTTTTAGCTTTGAATTGGCTGGGTTAAAACTAATTTTTCATGCTTTGGGGTAAAACTGGGAAATATCAGTTAGTATGCATTGAGATAAGGTGATGTAAAAGAAGAGTTGCCATGCTTTGAACAAAGTGAGACATAATAATTTCCTTAAGCCTTTCTAGAACTTGAATGAGTAAGGTATTTGTTCCCTATGGAATATTTTTCTGCATAATTTGTTAACATTAAATATAATTTTTTAAATTATTAAGACTTCCTTGTCATTTATACTTTAAGAATACAGTTACCTCGAAATCTTTAGCTTAATAGGGAAAAAAAAGAGAGTATGAAAATCTGTTAGTATCTGGTGATCTCTTGTAAAAAGGGTCTACTGTTGTTATAAATTGAGGCGAATAATTTGTTCAGCCTTTCAAGAGTCAATCAGACTTGATTACAGCAAGCAATGGCAAGCAAACAGCGCTGGGTGCAGCCGGGGAGTCAGCTCTCTGCCAACGGCTCACGCCGTTTCCCCCTTCCCACAGTATTTTTATACTCTCTTTCTTCCGTGTCCACGGTATCTCTGGTTAAGTTCTAGTTACACAATCAGCTTAAGTAATCAACATACTAGCTAGTTTCTGTCTGGCGGTTTTCTGTTATCTACACAAGGCTTCTCCTTTCTGTCTTGATGAACAAAGAGTCTTTTCTAACTTATCACACTATGACCATTTCTTACAAAGGAACTTTGAAAAGTCTACCTTGGTGCTGCTTTCTGCTAATGAAAATGACTGTCTCAAAAAGTTATTTAGTGAAATTCTGTGAAAATCATCACATTACTTGGCTTCTAAAGGTACAAAGAAGACCCAAAGCAAGTGGAAAATCACAGCCAGAATTAAGCTACAATTTAATCTTGAAACTAGATTTGTAATATGCTGTCCTAAAGTTTGAATATTTGAACTAGAGGCAAAATTGCAGGTTGGCTTTATTTTTGCTAGATTAAAGAAAAATAATGCAGAAGAAACAACAGCAAGGATTTCAAAGACTGAGAAGCAGAATTCACATTGGTCTTGCAACAAAACTGTGTAGATTAAATCCTAGATGCAACTGACTTGCATACTACTAAGTATTTCAGGATATTCAACAGGCTCTCGAAAATTACTGAAAAGGAATAAATGAGTACCGACTGACAGAACTGAAAGTATTAAGGAAAGAGATGCTCAAGGAATATGAATATTGGTAATAGGAAAGAAGTCAGGAGCATACAGCATATGTAGAAGGATTAGGTGGGCTTATCCTGTGGGTTTTCCACTAATATAAAAAGGCGCCTGAATTGCTCTCTCTCTATCTCATCTGGAATTTCTATTCCCCTGTAGGTGAATATATAACACTTTGAAAGCTAGGAGCACAAAATTAGGATTACTTAGATTTACATAACAACAAGCTTGAATTCACAAGTGGCTTAGAGTAGCTGACTGGAAGAGTGAAATAGTAAAATTGGGAAGTGGAATTGGAAGTTTTAGAGAGACCATGTAAGTAGAATGCCATTTATACCAAAATTCATAGTATTTAATATAGGAAATGTACAGCTTTCTGATAAGCAGTTTCCACAAAAGGCATCAGACAAAACTACAGCTTCTCTATGAGGCTGTATCTTCTAAAAATTAATGAGATGTTTAGAAATAAAAAAGTGAGCTGGAAATTGTGGCAGGGAGGACTGCGTATGTAATGGGATATAAGAAAAGGAACAGTAAATGAGTAGTAAATAGTAAATTCATGCCATTGCTCCCAAGAGTTCTTAGAGTCGCTATAATTGCTATCTAATATGTCAATTATGAAGCCATATTTGCCCTTGCTGCTATATTAACATCTATTGCCAACTAACATAAATATATCATATCTAATCAAAATAGCCCCAAAGCTATATCAGAAAAAGACCACAAAAGGAAAAATAAGCTCTTTCATAGTGTAGAAGGGGAAGGGTATCTATGAGGTTTAACTCCTGTAAAGAGAAAAACAGCTAAAACAACTAAGATGCCTAATTACAAAAGTAGATTCTTAAATCAGAGTAATCTGTCTTGTACTATGTTTGGGAAAACTAAAAGTCATGAAACCTAGTAAATCCCAGGCTCCTAGACCATAAACCAATTTTCTGTTTATTTTCCCTGGATGTAAAGGCAGTCTTTAGACATCTACTTCTGCAGTCTCTCTCTGTATTGTGCTATCTTTTTGAATGCTGAACAGCTCTGGAGGATTACAATTTTGCTACATTCTGCTTTATCATGCAGTGCTAACACTCTTAATCATGATTAAATAAACCAACTTCATTCATATAATATGTATTTCCTGCCAGTCCCCAGGTCAAGAAGATCTCTACACTCTCTTCACTAAAGCTGTGCAGCACAGAACTGGCTTGAGGTATGTGATATTAATATACATATATACCTTCATCCATCTCCTTGCACACTTAGGGAGAAGGTTCTTTCCTTCTAAAAGAAGATGTTACTGACTTCTTAATCACTTTGCCACAGTCTCATCTCTGGCAAACTGTGCTAGTGGATCCATCCACTATCCTGTATTTTTCATCCATATTGTTAGTTAGTTGGTGTACATTGCAGGAACAGAAGATGGAAGAAAAAAGGAAAAATGCATCTCTCTACCTAATCTGCCATTTACCTCCATATATCTATTTTTCAAAAATATTAGCTCTGTGAACTCATGTTTTTTGGAGTAATAGTTAAAATTGTTTGGCAAAGAATGTTTGTTTGTTTGTTTGTTTAAGTTGGGATTTTGTTGGGTTTGGTTTTGGGTTTGGTTTTTTTGCTTTTGAACTATCCATTCGATCATTTCAGTGTAATGAATGGAACAGTTGACTGTATTCTTGGCTCACTTGATCACACATGAAATGTATAGCATTCCAAATTATATCAATTGATAGTTGAATAATAATCTGAATTGGCTAAAATTATATCATCTTTCTGCCTGAGGCATATAAATGATCCTGCAGTGGTGTGCATACATTATGATAAAATCAATTTTTATTCTGGGGAAGAATCAAATAGATAATGGGAGTGGTGATCATATTAATCAATTTCAAGCAATAATTCAGAGTTCAAGTATTGAAGAGGGAGAAAATTGTTTTATAGGTGCAAATACTAAGAAGTGGAATCCTCATTAACATTGTATAATCTTTTTAGTTTGAATTACAACATTTATCTGAACTGCATAATTTAAAGGTCAGGCAAATCTTCCGTTTTTCAAGTAAGAATACAGATCTTGACTTTCAGAACTTCAAGCAGCCAAAAATAATTTCGGACAGCAGCCAAAAGTCTTGTCAGAGAGTAGGCTTTGATTTACAGGTGGTGAAAACTTTTCTCAGTCTCAAATGACTAGGTTTTATTGCTTTTGTAAGCGGATCTCTTAAAACAAACATTTCCTGAGCCAAGAAATTATTTTGTGTTTTAGAGCGTCATCTGATAATTCCAATGGCCGAGATATGAGGGCAGTTTATGTGGTGTTCAACAAGATGTCATGTTTATTGGAGTTAAAGAAGACATTTATTGCTTCACACACCAGGATCTCTTTTGGGATTCTTTTTGAAATACATGCCATTAAATCACCTTTAGCCAATTACTGCATTGATGGCTGTGGGGTATCTGCCAAAAAGCAGAGGCTTAGGCTGAATATAATACCAAATTATTTGGTTTGATTCTGACTGTTTTCAACTAACTTTTGAGGGAAAAAAAAAAACACAAAAAAAGAAATTTAAAGTTTAAATTCCTTAATCAAACTCCCAATAACAAAAAAATGTGTTTTAGATACACAGAAAAAGTCTGTTTCTAAAACATGCAAAGTTTGTTTTTTGTATAATATTTATAGGTTTTATTGACTGAAAAGCAAAAAGTCTGTTCATTGAAATAAGTAACACTTTCCTGCTATGATTTAGAAATTATTCAGTTTGTTTAAGAAAAAATTATTAAATTAACATTTTGAGATACTGAAGGTATAGATCATGATACTGGTCAATGCAATATACTCACCACACATTTGGGAATAATGGAGAACTGGAACACAATATTCTTATGCCTATCTCTCTAAGGAGTAATGCCTTTCATGAGAGGCAAGGTCAGCAAATCAAAGACACAAGTTGCTTTATGTTTCCCTTTTTTGTACCATCTGAACATCCTAGAGTAAAATACAACTTGAATTCTTTTGGTTCTCATGTGATTTGATTTCAGAGAGAAGATTCTCCACTGTACTCTAAAGAATCTCTATATCTTTGTATATAAATCTATGAAGAAGGCTTCTGGACCTCCAGAAGTCCCTTTCAAACTAAAATATTTAGTGATTCTTGGCTGAGAAACCATAGTGAAAAAATAAATTATTTTAAATGGAAGCCTAAATATTGAAACCAATAAAGTGATAACTAAAAAGATTAGTTAAAAGACTTGTGTAACTCCTACATCAAAGTAAATTGGCATGAGTTTAAAACAGCTAATGAGAAAGTAAGGAATTAATGGAACACAGTGCAGTGTTTAAAATGGTGTAAAAGTCTATTCTCTCTAAAAAGGGTTGCCAACATAGATATAGTGGCTAGGTCTCTCTCTTAGTGAACTGAATATTGATCCAAGTTACAAGGAGGGAATATCTACAAATCTTCTCAGTGATTGTCACACAGCATGTCACCTGCCACATAGAAGAACATATCTGTCATGGATATATAGAATTTAGACAACTAGCTTAATCTAAGTGTTTAGTTCATAGATAAATGAAGTGAGTGCTGAACTTCCTACCCAATTCAGTCAATATAAACCAGTTATATCCCTTTGCTTTTCCTAAGGTTCAAGAGATACATGTGTTGTACCAGAAGAGAGAGCAAATGAAATAAAACAATACCCGATATATCTCTGACAATCTAAGAAGGAAAACTTCCTTCTGATCTGAAGGAGAGGAACTGAAGCCTTGGAAGACCGAAACATTCCAATGATGTATTAGATTGACCAGAGTTTAAAGACTTGCAAGTGAAATCCTTAATTTTATTTCACTATTTTAGAAAAAAATATCTTTTTTCTATAAAATTATTTGTTTCTTATTGTTCTTCTCTTTGCATCTTGTCTTTAATATATATTTGGATTTCTTCTAAAATTGATTGGAAGACCACTATCAGGTAAGTTTCAAAACTATTTCCAATTACTACAAGAAATAGAAAACTAAATTAATATACTTTATATCATGTTAGTAAAACATATTTTCTCATTACGCTTCTGAATGAGACACAATTAAAGCACATTTTACAATCCCCAAAACACCACAATCCATAAAAATCTATTTTGGGGAATAATTTTAATTGTTAATCCCATTTTAATTGTTTTACTCTTTACTTAGATTTGCTAAAGAATCTCTAACAAAATTCATCCATGGGAACTGGTAACTTTAAACAACTTCAGGAAACAAGCAGGTAAAAAATTAATTCATGTAATAAAGTGAAATTAAAAATGGAAAATCTTAAATTTCCTCATGTGATATCTGTCAGTATTTCAGAGCAAGAAGTAACTTACTTCTAGATCTCTATATCTAATTAAGCTTAAATACATTTTTCTCTTTTCTCTGCTTAGCAGAGACTTTGTATGTGTGCATACGGCCTGAACTATGACATTGCAGGTTGATAGGTAGCTGAACAGGGAAGACCCACAACACCTAGCTCTGTTCTCAGCTTAGTTGAACATATATTAATGTATCTTTATGGTAGATATTCCTGCTGGAAGCTTTGAACAGAAACTGCCTTTTACTGTGTCTTTTTGCACTAGAATTAGAGACAGTAAAATGATTAAGGGATTGCAGTATCTGACATGCAAAGAGATGGTGAGACAGCTGGGACATTCTAACCTCAGAAAGAGAAGGCTCAGGTGCATTCTATCATTGTGGATAAACACCTGATGGGAGGGATTCAGAAAGGCAAATTCAGAATATTCTCAGTAATGCCCAGAGAAATACAGATTGTCACACAAGAAACTCCAGTTAAACATAAGAAAAACTTTTTCTGACTGTTAAGGAGGTCAAACACTGGAGCAGGTTGCCCAGACAGGTTGTGGAATCTCTCTCCATCCTTGGAGATATTCAAAACCTCACCATACACTACTCTGATCAGCCCACTCTAGGTGACATAATGATCTCCTGAGCTCCTGCCAACCTCAGCCATTCTGTGATTCTGGGATAGTTTCTAGCAGAGTTCTTTGACCCCTAATGAGTAGTGCTAGTCAACTTCATTATATGTGTGTAGATAGATAGATAGATAAATGGCTTAGTATTAAAGAAGATGGTTAAGTTACATAAGTTTTTGTATTTTCACTGGCAATGATCTTGACTATTAAAGCTCAGATAATTTATTGATTAGATCAGTAATTATATTATAATCATTATAGTTATCACTATGCTTTAATTTTTGCTCCAATCTTAAATACTCTGGATGAGATTCTTCTTGTATGCCTTTTTTTGATTGCTCCCTTCTGGAGATGCTTTTTTACCCCTACTACTGCACATGGTATGTCAAGAACTAGCCTGAAATAGCCCAGAAAAATATATGTTTTTTATGGCCAAAGTTAGGAGACATTAATTATTTCTAAACATTTGCCCAAAAAAACCCTCAACAACGATGACAACAAAAACAATAACAAACAAAAAATCCCAAAACCAACCAAACAAAATTATCACCCCTTCCTAAAAAGAAACAACAAACAAAAGTTAATTACTCAAAAGGAAGATTCATTTGTACTAACTTGGAAATGTAAGGAAAAATTTTTGGACATGCATTCTGAAGCAATATATTTTTCTTCTTTAAAAATCTGAAAAAAAACCCTCTCATGTAATTTTTACCACAATGTAGCATAGGAGGTGCATTTCCTTGTAAATAAGAAATATAACTTGAGACGTTTTTCTTGTCAAAAAAAGAAATATAAATCCCTTCTGGAAGTAGGGGAAAAGAGAATTTTAATTACCCTAAGCCGTGTGACAGTTTGCATTTGATAGGTTGACTTTTAATTTCAGTGGTTACTCACAGAGCACATTGCATTTGCTCAGCCATATGACATCTTATTTCTATTACAAAGATAAAGATACATTTTCTTTTACAAGGCCAAATTTCTGAGGAGCAGTACTGATAAAATTGGCTTGGCATCAAGTGCAAGAAACTATCATGCTGGGCTAACCAGTATTATGAGAATCCATGTGTTTATAATGTAGTTGATAAACTATGTAGTGCAGTGACTGAAGTTGTTCACAGCCTACTTATAGATTTCCTATGTAGTACTTTTAAAGAATGATGAGTCTAATAGAAAATTCCTGCAAAGAGTTTTTCCTTCTCAGACAGGAGAGCTCTAAAACACCTCTCTCATTCATATTTTCTGTTCTTTTCTTCTTAAAAATAAACTAGATTCTTCTACTCTGTATCTGATTAACTCAGAACCTTTTTAGATTGTGTTCTTTGTATTTTGCAGACTTTTCATAATTACAAAGAATTTCTGGTCTTCATATGTATTTTAGAATTGTATCACTATTAAAAGCAGTAACTTTGAATGTTGTTCTTTGTCTAAGCTTTTGCACAAATATATTTTTCTTTAATAAATATTAATATCGGTTTTGCAGCTTATAATCAGAGTGACCACTGTCAGAACAGCACACGGGAAATTAAAATGTATAATTTCGGTAATTAGATATCAAGTCATCTTGACCTTACCTTTTTTTTTTTTTTTCCCCTCATGCATATGGGCCACTTTCTGTCCAGGAAGACTCCCAGCCCATTTTCTGTCAAGCTTCTTTCCAGTTAGCAGGCCTCACAGTCTGTCTTGGTGCCTTGGATTATTCTTGCCCAGTCATAGGACTTTGTATTTCCCTCGTTAAGCTTTGTAAGACTCCCACCAGCCCATTTCTACAGGTTGTCAAGGTCACTCTGAATGGCAACACAGTGGTACCTTTCCTTCCAGTTTTGCATCATCTGCAAAAGTCCTGAGAGTATATTGGTGTCACCAATATTGAGAACGGGACATGCCTTGGCTGGTCTGGCCCTGCTGCTGAACCAAATAGTGGCCACTGTGGTGTTTCACCCCAGAGACACCTTTGCCTAGCTGGATGTTGCAGCTGGGCATGTGGACACAAGTCCAGGCATGCTGGAGCTCTGGTGGCGGCGGGACGGAGCTTCCCTCGCAGAGGGTCCACTTCTCAGGTTTCTCGCTGCCGGAGAGGTCTTTAAGGCTATGGTGAAGGAAAGGAGTCGGTTCTGATGGAGGATTTTAATCCAGAGCTTTTATTCTGGCCCGCAGGCCTCTGAATGTAGCAACAGCTCCAAGAGAACTCCCGGACCACGTGGCTGCTTGCCCTTTTAAATGCGGGAGGGGTGGAGGGGACGGGTAGGGAGCCCACCAACCAGGTACAGGAGAGGAGGTCTCAAGGGACAAAGGACACCTGGATAGCCCAATGCCCCCCGGGGGTAGAGGGCATCTTTTGAATCTGCCCAATCACTCAATGCCCTTTCTGGAATCCCAGGAGTGATGGATAGTGCTGGCAGGGGTCAGGGTGGGGAAAGGAGGACTGATTGACACATCTGGGACGACAACTTCAGGGGAGAAAACCAGGGTTCAGGGGGAAACCATGAAATCACACTGCAACAAGAGTGCACTCTGTCCCATCATCTGGTCATTAATAAAGATGTTAAAAAGTACTGGGCCCCGCAGCAGCCCTTGTAATACATTGCTGATGTCTGAGATTCAGATGGATTTTGTGATGCTGATAATGAGCCCCCAAGCCAAAGGGCTCATTTCACTTTTCAATCCACCTTCAAGTCCTAATCACTTAAGTCCAAATCACTCGCCTGTGGCTAAATAGCTTTTACTACCGTATCACTGCAAACTTATTAAATCATATATATAAAATCTGCTTTAGTACTTACAGTTAACAGTAACACTAATACAGTTGAAATTTCTGTAAAAGTTTTTTTTCCATAACTGTAAACATATTTTCTTGCACCAAATCACTGATATATGCTATTTAAGGTAGATGATATTATGGTTAGGAAATTGTAAGATTCTCCCATAGTCAAATAGAATCCATAGCCAGAACTCATACAAAAGAGATGTGAAAATATTATGGAATGTGTAAAATATTACCTTTTTCTATTATTGCTGAAATTTACCACTGTTGCTTGAGTAGTGGAAAAGGATACCATATCCATTTCTTGAAAATTTGACTGATCCTCCTAGGTACATAAAAATAAAGTCACACAAAAGATCATTGCAGAGCTTCAACGTTATAATAAAGACATTCTTAATATGTTGAAAAAAACCTCAGATACAAATGAATATTTTTATTATTCTGGGAAACAGTCCTTTGCTTGTTTGCCTGACTGCTCTTTCCTTGATAAGAATGCAATTTGTGGCCCACTGAGTTATTTCAGAATTGCATTTGAACACTCATTAGGAAGCATTGAATATGCTATGACTACAAAAAATAACACTTGAACATTAAATAAAAAAATACAGAGAGTGCTTTAAAACTTATGAATATCCAGATCATGAACAGTTGCATGCAAGTTTTATAAAAGCAAAATATATTTCAGAAGGACACTAGAAAGATTTAGTTTCTCCCACACCTACCCTTTAGAAAGAATAGCAGAGAACAGAACTGTTTCAAAAACTCATAGCTGAAAGCTTCTTCAACATAAACAGTCAAGACCCCTCATATAGGAGTAATGCTAAAAGGAGTTTCAGTAACATTTTATGGTCTGAAAATCACTGGTACAAAACTGGACCAGAAAAGTCCATTTCCACAAGCAGAAAACAGGGCAACAGAAATGCACTGCTGTCTTGTAGAGTGACCTGACTGGGAAATGCTGAAGTGTGAACCAGAAAGACTCAATTGCATGAGGCTGCAAACCAGTCAGCTCTGAAATATTACTTGATAAATCACAATTCAACTGCAAAAATAAAAGAATGTCTGGAGTTAAAGTTTTGCCTAGTCCAGCCATGAGAACACTGTTCATTTTACTTAGTTTACAGGATTACCATCATTCAGTCAAAAGGCAGACACTACATATAAATTTAGAACAGGTAAAAGGGTTGATTCAAAGCTAGAAATTCTTTTGTTGATGGCCCTTGTCTTACCCTGATGTTATTTTCTATTTGCCAGCACAAAGAGATCAACACTAATAGAAGTGGTGTTCATTATTATCTGGTGGGTAATAGCTCAGTTTTGTGATTAGCAAAAATGAAATACTAAATTCTCTTGTTCATCATTATTTCAAATCTCTACAAAAGCATTTAAATTGTTAATTATGCTAAAAACTATTTCAGTATTTATAACTTTTCCTGCATTTATGTTCCTGTACTTGATGATAAAGACTTCTTGTATAACCCAATGATCTACTCCCACTGCCTTCAGGAAAGCAGATAAGCTTATTCATGTCAAAACATTTAATTATAAAGCTGATCATGTTGCTTTAGAACATCTTCTAAGAAGGAAAAAAATCTTAAATTTTATTTTGAAAAGTCTTTAACATAAAATAGGAAATAGATATGTAATTTAGGAAGAAAGTAGCTTGGCAGTTCAAGGTAATTAATGAGCTTCTTATACGCTCTAATGATGAAAATGACTACTGTACCCAGAAAAAAATAACTCTAATACGCAATAAAATTATGGCACATAATGAAAAGCTGCTTCTAAAACATATGCAATTAGTAATTGTGGTTTCACTTCTGTTCATGGCTTTGCACTTCCAGACAGTTAACAAAATAATAATGTAAAATAAATATGAATAGTAGAGTTGGCTAAAACGTAGTGCTCTTTTTGTTCAGTAAAATATTATTTTCCCCTACATTTTTTGCATTTGTATGCAGATGGATGAACAGAAAACCAAATGAAATAAAATGGAGTTTTTATAAAGAACTTATTTACTTTACATGAAAGGAAGATAAGGGGTTTTTGTCCTCAAGGTAGTTGAATTGCATAACTGGGAGGACTAAATCTGGGATTTCCTTATTTAATGTGATGTGGAAGTTCCTCTAGGGAGGATAGGAGAAACTTGCAAAATTATCGAATGGTCTGAATTTCACAGAGATTTGTTGTGATTTTTGCACTTCTGTGAGTTCTAGGTAGGACTGTAGAAGTGAATTAGAGTGAAATGAGTACTACCAGCAAATGTAAGGAAAAGATACACTGCATATTTCAGCTATGCAACTATGCTGTATGCTGGGATTTGGTGGAAATTTTAAAAATTGCTGTGGGATAGAGGCAAATGTGTGATGACAAAAACGATTAGACTATTAATACACATAAACAAAAGGAGTGCCCAAAGAAGAATATTTTCAAGAGTTACAGGTAGTTAGAGATTCTATGTTGGTAGGAAAAATTTTAAACTGAGAGTCCAAGATGAGCACAAAGTATTCTTCAGCAAGAATTCAAAGTCATTATTGGTCAGCTCATATAGACTGTGCATCATAATGTTTTCTGTCCCCAGTGAAGAATTTGGTTTGCTGGCATCAGCCTTCTGGTTCCATTTGCACACTGCCTGCATGTTGCATCCTGGGATTGGGTTTTAGGGGTTCTTATTTGTGTTAGCTAGTCGAGTCCTGTGTACCCCCATGCTTCCCCCGTGTCTTCCCCCCACCTCCCCCCCCCCCCCCGCGGTTTCTGGCCCCATGCTGCCTGCTGTTGGGCTTTCCCCCCTGCCACTCCTGTAACTACTCCCATGTCCGGCCCCGGGAATCCCCATGTCCGCCGCCCCATCCCTACGATCCCACTCAGCCCGAGGCTCGGTGTCCGCCCCTGCAGTTCCCTGCCCTGGTTGGTCACTGTCTCACGTCATCACTGTGGCACCTGTACGGATTGGGAGGGGCGACGTCTGCCCTCCCTATATCATCTTGCTCCCTCCTGGGTCCTGGCGCCATTTCCCCCATGTGGAGTGGGAAGCGCGGGTCACTACCCCCCACTTCAGCTCTCCGTGACAATAAAGCCTTCCTGCCTTCCTCATGGGTGACTTGGACATTCCTTCCCTCTTTGCCTCAGACCCTCGTGCAGGCGACAGAACCCAGCAGACCCCGACCGGTGTGCCAGCAGCAGCGGCACGCGGGAGAGAAGAGGTGGACCCGGGCATCTGAGGGGAGGCGGCGCCGAAGGGTGCCGGAGCTGCTCCGGACCTGGGAGAAAGAGTGCAACGCCGCACCTGCATTCCTGCAGTATGTATTTGGATTACATAAAGATCATAGTTATCTGCTAAGCTAAATGAGTGATGCAAATGAGACACCAATTGAGGTGCCTTCCAGTTACACTGTGGAAAAAATAGCTGCAAACACATCACTATAAAAGCACCAGGTAATGAAAAAAAGCATACTTTAGGAGTGCTGGCAGTAAACACACTAACTATAAAATTCCAGTCATGTGAGGTCTTCTAGAGACTCTAATATAGAGCTAAAGGAAAAGCTGTCTACTCTTAAAACTATTAGATCTCAAAACCAAGAAAGAATGTCTATCTACTTAACAAAGTATTGTATGAACTTTGGTTTGGGTAGGAGATCCATTGTTTTGTTAAGAAAAAATTAAGCTTGCTCTAGAGGCATTTAACATAGAAAAAGAAAACCATTAAAAATTAATACTGATCTTGAGTTCTTACTTGAAGGAAAGCTGACACAAGTGCAGGCATTCCAAATAATAGTGAAAAGCCTCTATCGCTATATGACTTAAAAATTTATAATGGCTTTTGGTAAAATGCCATGGCTCCAACCCACACAAGGAAAACAAATAATCCTAATCTACCATTGTATTAGGCATTAGAAAATTTGTAACTGCATCCTGTGGATAGAACTGAAGTTGGTTTGTTTGAACAGAGATGTTGAGAGCAATAAACATTTTAGAAATTAGTAAGAATTTGAAGATGGTGAAGAAAAAGTGGCAATGATGAAAACAATTAAGAGGCATACAGCTGTAAAGACAAGAGTAACAAAGCTCAAGACGTGAAAACAAACTAACTGCGGGAAAATTTTTCATGTATCAACCACAGATAAATAATACAAAGGGGTCTTATGTGTACAATATTTAGAGGATATCTTTCTCTTAGGTTTTCTACTTGGTTTGATACAATAGTTGCTTTCTAAATCACTGTAACATTCTGTCATACATGTTGTATGGGCAATGGACTCCACTGTAACTGTGCATTGTGACAACACTGCCACCTTCTGTTTGCTTTGACCCAGCCACCAACTAACATCATTTGCCAGCTACCCAAAAAAAAAAAAAAAACCCCAAAAAAAAAAAAAGAAAAAAAAAAAAAAAAAAAAAAAAAAAACACAAAACAAAACAAAAAAAAACCCAAACCAACCAAACAAACAACAACAAAATAAAATCCCAGAAAATAAGTATTCCCTAGTCACAGTCTTGTATTCGTGGATCCCTTTCACTGTATGCCATAAGATAAACTTGAAGTGCATTACCCTTTAGGTAGTATATTTTGTTTTATATTTCTGTAGGAATGAGGTCTAAAGCCATGAGGCATGTGCTGAGGGGATTACCATGAGAAAGGAATTAATGTGGGTGTGCTAGCCTGCTGATGGAAGTGACAGGTTATCAGGCAGAGGTAATCTTAGCCTCAGGGGGGTCAAAGAAGGAGTGATACCAACATGTCACACCCTAACACAAGACCTACTGGGCGTTTGTAAACGAAACTCTCTGTATCTCTCATTCACATGTAAAGTCTCTGCCTCCCTTACAATTATGACAGAAATCTGGCATTTGAAATCCTCCACGGCAGAGGATAAGAATGCAACACCATTTCACACACAAATCAACATGCTGGCTCCTCTCTTCTCCCCAAAGTAGGGATGCATCTTTAATAAGATTTGAGTCTCTGACTATGTCAGATAACACCTAGGTGAAAAAAAGCTTAATTGATTGCGAAGTTAAGATTAATGAATTACCAATGGATTTTTTCTTTTTTTTTTTTAGCATGTCTATATGTCTATTTAGCACTAATGCAGTAATTGCATTTATCAATGGTAATTTCCAAATTCGTATATTCTCTGCTTCAATAAATCCCAATATCATTACATTTGTGATTGTGAAAGTTTTTATTGAATGCAACCAGTCTGATAGTGTCAAAAGATTATAATTAGAAATTAAGTGCAGCCAACCTCACGTTGAAATAAGAATTTACTGGAAATAGCAACTGGAAATAGCAATGAGATAAGAAAACAAAGAACAACAACAACAACAATATTAATAACAAAAGGAGTAAGACAAAGAAACTATTCACATGGAAAATTTGCAGCAAACACTAACCACCTCATCAGGGCCCAAACAGAGCCCACACCCCACTCTCAGAAGCCGGAGTCCCTTTTCCCCTTCCTCTGGCAATGACATGAGGTGGTACCAAGGCATATTAGGGTCTGGTTGTGTTCTCTACCAGCTGTTGCAAATAATTTGCCCTGTCCTTGCCTGAAACTAGAACAATAATATGAAGAAATGGAAGTCACTTAAATTCGTCAGTATAATAAATAGAAAAAAATTAATATAACAGTAGCAACCTTCTCTCTAGTCTATCTTGGTTGTGTGATATGGATGGTTAAAGGGGGATTTTGTAGGCATTAAACCCATCTTCGCTCAGTGGCCATGAATTATGAACTGATTGCAACAGAAATTTGAGGTAGCTGGTATGTCCGGTTTTTGTCGGTTTCTGTCATGGGAATGGCTTAGAGATGGATAATTTAATGTAAAGGATTTTAGGACATATTTTTGTTACAGGACAAGATGAAAGACTAATGGGTCAGATGTCAGTTCTTGTTTGAAGGCAATATTAAAAATAACACTGCCTTAAAAAGTTTAGTCCAGTTCCCATCAACACAAAGTGTTTGTCACCTAACTCATTTTGCAAATTTCTCAAAAGGCAAATAAAACCTTTTTTCACCTTTCTTCTTTACAGCCTAATGAAAAAGGTATCATAGTGAACATGAAATAATCTAATGGGGCATTTTGTTGCATAAACACTGGTATCTAACAGCTAGTGAGATGATACCAAGTTACTGGAAATATGTACCTTTCTGAAGAAGTAGCTGTCAGGTACTCCCATAGTGTCTGCATTTAGAAAACTGAATACCAACCCTAAAACTTCATTTGCTTCTACCTTGCAATTTGATGTGCACAATTTTTACATCCTTGATGGATTATATTATTTCAGGTGATGAAACCTTCTAGGTAACTTCACATATTGGTCTATTGTCCCCAGTGAGAACTGCCCAGTCTGCCCTCATCCTCTCTTTGCTCTTTCTCTCTGTTCTTCCTTTTACCTTTTCTTCCTTCTGGCCTCCTGCCCTTCTTCTGTAGGACAAAATTCTTTGAGTATTTTTGTACAGCCAGGAAGCCTAAATTTTAGCCAGACTTCCAGATGAGATGCCAGCCTTTATATTCCATGTCCAAAAAAGTGTTACCAAGACCTTAATTTGTTTAGTCTAGAATATGTTTGATAAACTGACATATATTGCCATTTTGACACCATTTGTGTCAGTATTGTGCTCTTGCTCAGAGTTGTATGATAGATAATCCTCTAGTACCTACTGTTGCCTTAAACTATTAACTGTAACTTTAGGCCTTGTCTTTTTCTAGTTTATTGAAGACCTATCAGCTTCTTATCTGTGTTGGCTCCAAAATATCTGTCAGCAATGTATCACTGAAGAATCTTAAGATCTTCCTGTTGATCTCTTTCGTTATTTTAATCAGCCTCTGTTACTAGGTATTCTATCTTCCTGTTTTCTTGGAAAGGTGATCTTTCTAGATGAGTCATTAACAAGTACTTTTCCTTCTGATGATTACTGATATATTTTTCTGCAATTGATATAATCACTTCCAAATTCTCACACACACACACACACAAAACTTTTCTCCACTCTTCTACAAAAAAAAAAAATCCCACGTTTTTCTGTGTTTTTTTTCTTTCTCCAGCACATACACCTATATATACCACACATTTGCGTTGCACTTGATTAGATTTTTGTGTTTCATTCACTGCAGTGAAGGGGTCCTATTAGTGCAATAACTCTTCAAACTTTCCTGTTTCTTCATCTATTTTATATATAGGAGAATCTTTACTGTTTTCTTTTCTTCTTGCCCTCACTATCCCCGATGCCTCACTTCACTTTCCAGGCTGTGTCCATCTTTGAGGAATTGTTTCCATTTTATGACATTAACAAACATTACTTTTTATCCTTTGTTGCATCTTGTTTTGGAACATAAGCCTGAATCAAGGTGAAGCTGAAGTCTAGAACCAATTATTCTCTTTCTGCTATGTAGATAATAGTCACACTGCTGACTGGGTATTATTTCTTGATTTAGAGATTATGATAATTCATTAAATTTCTTTATTTTCTCTACACCCAGTCTTCTAAATTATCTCACATACTATTTTCATCCTTAAAGCTGTTTTTTTGTTGTTTTTTAATTCCCGAAGCAGCTCAGCTCAACACAGCCAGTCCCTCACTGGCACTGTTGGGTGGGGGAGGGAAAAGGAAAGAAAAAAGTATTTATATCTTGAGAAATAAAGACAATTTTAATAGCAAAAGCTGTGCATGAAAGGACAAAATATCAAGAAATTCATCCTCCACTTCCCATAGGCAGGCAGATGTTTAGTCATCTCCAGGAAAATAGGGCTCTGTCACCTGTACGAGTGACTTGGGAAGACAAACACCATCAATCCAAATGACTCCCTTTCCTCCTCTTTCTCCTAGGTTTACATGCTGAACATGACACCAAATGGCCTGGGATATCCCTTTGATCAGCTGGGGTCAGCTCTCCCAGCTGTGTCCCCTCACAACTTCTTGTGCACCCCCAGCCTTCTCACTGATGGGATAGGTTGAGAAGAGGAAAAGGACTTGGCTCTGTGCAAACACTGCCCAGCAGTAGCTAAATCATCCCTGAATTATTGTTTTCAGCATGAATTGAAACACAGCTCTGTGTACCAGCCATTGTGAAGAACATTAACTGTGTTCCAGACAAAACCAGAACACATGTTGAGCACAATTCCTTAAGTATTCCTCCAGCTATGGAACAACATCACACTACAGAAATGAGTCAGTATCTAAATCAACGTTTCTGGTGGTGGATAAAACTCTCATGCTGAATAATTCTTGAAGTGTATGTTCAGTTCTTCTTCTTGTATGACTATTTTATGACTTTCATCGATAAATAAAAATGCCGCTGGATTTCTCTCCACTATTTTTTTTTTGCTCACGGACATTTTTTCATTTTTGAAGACAATATTGCAGTATTAGTTCTGCATTAAAATATTTTTACAGCATTTGTCAGTCAAATCACTTAGGAATGCAGAGGATCTATGAAATTTAAATCAAACAAATAGAAACAGACTTATGTGAAAATCCAGACTGAGATCAAAACTGTGTCTTTATGCTTCTTTTATGAATTTCAGAATTGAATCAAAAATGTTAGCAGTAGAAATATGTTGAAGATATGTTAGAGACTCAAATAGCCAAACCTTTATCCTACAAATTCAGGTTTTTATCAAACTAAACTGAATAGCATAATGTGCATCCTGTTCTGTCAATCTGTTGCATCCCGGGTTTGGGTTCAGATTAGGGGTTCTAATCTATGTTAGCTAGCCAAGTTCTGTGTATCCCCGTGCAACCCCCGTGTTTCCCCCCACCCCCTCCCGCCTGGCGGTGGTTAGCACCAGGCTGCCTGCCTGCCATTGGAGCGTCCCCTCATCACTCCTGTAACCAC
This sequence comes from Vidua chalybeata, assembly GCF_026979565.1. Taxonomy (NCBI): domain Eukaryota; kingdom Metazoa; phylum Chordata; class Aves; order Passeriformes; family Viduidae; genus Vidua; species Vidua chalybeata. Next base: position 52,404,604 of record NC_071531.1, on the reverse strand, counting down.
TCCCTGCCCCGTCCGGAGCATTCAGTGTCTGTTACCCCAATTCTGTGACCTTCTTCACCCCGGAGGCCCATGTCCACCCATGCCGGGTTCTCATTGGGTGCTGTGGTCCACGTCATTGCCATGGTGCCTGCCCCACATTGGGTGGGGGGGGGGCTCTCCTCGCCCCACCCCTGATAAAACCCCACGCCTCCCAGGTCCCAGCCGCCAGTTTCCCCACGCGGGCGCTGGAAGCACGGGTCACGGTCTTCCCGCTGCAACTCTCCGTGGCTAATAAAACCTTCCCGCTTCCCTCATGGGTGATTTGGACATTACCTCGCCCTTTACCAACGTCCCTCATGCAGGCGACAGAACCTGGCAAGCCCCGGATGGCACACCGCGGCAGCAGCACATGGGAGCAAGCGGTGAACCCGAGCTCCAGAGGGAGGCAGTGCCGAAAGGTGCTGGAGCTGCCCGGAGCCAGGAGAAACGCCGATTCAATCACACAAACTTTCTTTTTAGGCAAAAGGCACCATTTTTCTTCATGCCGTGTAAAATAAATATAGAGATATTGATACATGGATGTGCATCTGTGCATTTGTGTGACCTTTACTCCTCAAGGCTGCCGTATATACATATTTCTAGATCCATCTGACTACAGTTAAAACCATTACATATATAATATTTACTTGACACACCAGTTACAGGAAGCTAAAAGGTTTTAAGAGCTTTATATTTCTATTAACGCAGTTCAGGTAGATATATTTTATATAAACAAAATTGATTTTGACAAATATCCTTTAAAAGCAAAGAAAAAATTATGACCAGTTTTACATATAGAGATATACACAGAGAAATATATATGATGAGAAGAATTCTGCTTTCAAGAACATGAAAGAACACAATTACTACTAAATAGCTTTTTTCTAAAGATAAATCAGATCCCATACAAACACTTTCCTGTCTTTATTAATTAATAATTAATATTCATATTGGAAAAAATAGAGAACTCCATAGGAAAGAAAACTTCCTTATGAAACATACTGGTTTCCATATCTACTTTAAATTTAGAAAGAAATAAAAGAGGAAAAATAATTTAACTCTTTGGCAGCAATAACTGAGTTTTGAAGGAAACATGTTAGTTAGAGATAATATACCAGGCTGTTCAAAGTACCAGTCTATTCCTTCTGAATAGACCTAGAAAAGAATAAATATGCCCTACTTTGAATTTCTTTTCTTACTTTATGTTGCATCCCGGAGTTTGGGTTTAGATTAGGGTTTCTAATTTATGCTAAAATAAGCCAAATTCTGTAATCCCGCGTTTCCCCCGTGTTGTTCCCCCCCGCGGTTTCTGCCCCCATGCTGCCCGCTGCCGGATCTTCCCCCTCTGCCGCTCCTGTAACCACCCTGCCGTCCGGCCCCGGGAAACCCCGTGCTGGCCGCCCCGAGCCACACGGTCCCGCTCAGCCCGCTCTGGCTCAGTGCCCGCCCCTGTGGGGTTCTCTGGTTGGTCGCTGTTGCTGGCGTCACCGCCACGGCAGCCGCCCCTATTGGACGGCAGGCCGTGGATCCTCTCGCCCCACCCCTCCATAAAGCCCTATCCCGCCGGCAGTTAGGCGCCATTTGCTCCCATGCGAGTGCCGGGAGCGGTCGCGTCTTTCCATCGAACCATGCCACGTGACCAATAAACCGTTCCTGCCAAGCACGGAGTAAATGGACAAATTCCTTACCTCTTTGCCGGGTCCCTAGCGCACGGTAACAGAGACTGGCTGGCCCACGCGCCCAAGACACGGAGCCGTGTCTGGGAACCCGCGGCAGCAAACCCCAGCAGCACGTGGAAGCTACGCCACAGCCGGGCTCCCAAGAGCTGCGTGCAGCTGGGGAGAGCAAAAACCCACGCCGCAACTTTACTGCTTCTTTCTCCTACTGTAATGTTTTACTCATCTACTGCTCTTGGCATATGAGCTTCCTAAACATGTCCAACAATGACTGCATTTTTGTTCTTACTTCCAAATGAACACCCTCAAAGAAGCAAAAAGCAAAAAAAAGCCACAGTCACATGGTGTTTTGAGTTTGAAAGACAGACTTATCTGCCCCTGGGCTAAACTAAAGACTATATTGTTTTCCAGTTAAAAATATATCAATTTTGCACTTGTGTACATTCAGTTCTGCAATTAAAAATTGCGCACAACATATATAAATGTAGGTCTCTAAAGGGCAGATTTAACAATATTAATTATTTATTCTTAAATTAGTTAAAATTATTTATTTGCAATTAATCCCACCAAGGTTTGGTTTGGTTTTGGTAGTTTTTTGGGATTTTTTTGGGGGGGAGGGAGCTGGTAGGTGGTTATGTTCATTTGCTTATTGTTTTTTGCTGATTTCAGGTTTCTGTGTGTTTAACTATTTGTGTCATTCCACTATGCGATAATGTTCAATTGAAAAGTTCAGCCTTCCTACAACAATATGGAGGAAGATTTCTTCTCTGAGAGGAAGGTTTCTCCTGTGAACTCTGCAGCAAAGTAAATATCTCACACAGCTGAGATGCTTGTATGTAAATTTGAAAAACAAGACAAGGGTCATGCTTCAACATTTCAGGTAAATGGAATAAGAAGATTTTAAGCATCCCATCTTACCAGACATTGATCAATTAAAAAAAAATAAACATACATGACTGTAGCAGTCAAAGGCCCTGCAAGGCCTCTATGACGGTCACTAGCCTAAGATAAGAAATGCAGAGTCATGATGAGTGGACCTGAGCTGCCCCTCTTCCGCACTCAGACCCCTGTTATCTCTCTGTAAGGCTATAGGTCCTATTCTCCTTGACCCCAACCACTGGACAATTCCCAATCCCCCAGTACCCTACTGATACTTAAACCCTCACCTCTGCCCAGTTCAGTGGAAGAGCTGTCACTGGAACCCTCTGCAGAAGCTGCCAATAAAGACATCTCCACAGAACTCCACACAGCCTTCACCTCTCTCCATCCCTGTGTCTGTCAAGGCACTTTGCGAGCACAGAGCTGAAATCACTGAGAGCTGAAATCACTAGAGCTGAAGTCACTCCACAAGTGCTCGCTAAAGATGCCTGTGGCTAGGAGCTAGCCGGAGGGCCCAGACAGGCTGTGCCTCATCAGCACAGTGCTATCCGGGACACCTATGGTGGCTGCTGCCCAGGGGGCCAGACGGACCCCTGGGACTCCAGGCCATGATACATGACTTCATGTCATGTATGCCTTTTAAGTATGCAACTGCTACCTAAAAGTGGGGTTATTTTGAATAATTTATTATTCAGAAATTATTATGTCCCCAGCAGTTTAACTCCCTGTGAACTAACTATACTAACTATACTAAATCTTAACAGAATAAAGTTCCTGAAGGTTTTCCCAAATTAATTTTTAAGGTAGTGACATTGAATGACAAGGCAAGATATTCACACTTCCTACTAGTTACTGTCAAGGGAATGCTTAGTCCCTGTTCCTTGTAACCATGGCAGCTGGAGGTCCTGCTTTACTTCTTACAGCTGAAAACTCTCTGTTTACCACAATGGACTCTGCACTTGCCTGGTCTTGCTCCAGTCAACATCATGAAGTTCCTACAACAAAATCAGGGATGTTTTAACATCATCACATGTACAGAGAAATTAAAAGTTTAAATATAGAATTTATTTTAAAAATATTAAGAATCTAGTAGGAAGTTTTCTGTAAAGCTGCAATATTTAGTAACAGGAGAGATCCATAGAAATAATTTCACCCACCATATTTACAAAGCTAAAAATGGTAGAATTTTTACTAGAATAATTGAATAATGTAATGTTTTAGTCCATTCTGCTTTTATAGAATATAAAAGATGAGATGTTGCATCCCGGGTTTGGGTTCATGTCAAGGGGTTCTGATATATGTTAGCTGGTCCTGTGTACCCCCATGTTCCCCCCGCGGTGGTTCGCACCGGGTCACTTACCATTGGAGCATCATTACGCCAGTCCTGTAACCACCCCCCGTCCACTCCTGAGAATTCTGTGTCTGTCCCTCCATCCCTGCACTCCTGTTCGTCCCGGAGCACTGTACACACCCCTGTCGTGTCCCCATTGGTTGCCGCAGTCTACATCACTCCCCCGTTACCTGTCCTCATTGGGCAAGGGGGGCTTCCACCCCTGTCGGCCCGCCCCCTATAAAATCCCATGCATTCCTTTGTTTGTGGCCATTTTGTCCATGCGGCGCTAGGGAGCGGCCGCTGTTCTCCATCGCAGCCCCACGCAACAAAAAATCTCTCCAGCCAACCGCAAGAATAGGGTGTGCCTCCTTTGCCTCTTCGTCTCATCCTAGCACCGGCCACAGAGCGTGGCCAGCCTCATGCCACTGCACTGAACACCTCAGTGCCTGGGCCACGCGGCAGCGCCAGTTCTGCTGAGAAACAGCGCCTTTAGCCAGGCTCTCCAGAGCTGCCCAGGACCAGGGAAAACAATGCAATGCCGCAATGAGACATGAAGAAAAGCTTCTGGCAAATTTTATTCAGAATTTGTGAAAGGACTGAGCTCTAAGCATTTTATTGCTTACCTCCATGGCAGCAAAAACTCTTCCCATTTTTATGAAGACTGAGAAATATATATGTTGTCATTTTTAAGGACTGAAATGGAAGAAACCTATTTTTTCTGGTCTGTCACAAGGTGAAGGAAGATACTTCACAACTAGGTAACTAAACATGGCTCAATTTATACTCTTCTAAATAAAAACCAAGTTTCTAAGATCTCAGAATATCCCTCAGAGTATTTGCAATGCAGAATGTATCAGGATTGGTCACCTTCAGAATCAATAAAAAGAAAAAATAAGAAATTTCAGTATGTACTTTCTCTTATCTTAAAGAGCAAATATAAATAGGTCAGATAATTTTTGCTCAAAAGGTGTGAATTTTCCTCACTAAATTTAAAGGTAGTTTATAGTAGCCATCTCAGTGTGGATAATAACACATTACAGCATGCAAAGTTAGGTAAAATTTATCCTCTTCTCTGACACCAGAATTTTGCTACATCCACCATCTGTTGTGCCTGAACAGATTCCATTTCCATCTCCTCTTGAGCTTTATGCTTTTAGTTTTTTCTTTTGAGTTTCTGAGCATACTGGAAGGTGTCATAATGCACAAAGCTAACTTGGGGATCAAGACTTTTTACCACTAAGAAAATTCTTCTCTGAGTGTGAATTGACAGAGATACATTAAAGTTGCCTACAAGGTTTTACACCGTTCTTATACAGAAATAGATCCAAGGGTGTCTCCCATAAACTGGACAAACAATATAGACTCAAAAGGATTACCAACAGATGAGAAAAAATCACAGCTGCTCTAAGATGTATGATGATGATGAAAATCTTATAATGATTGAAAAGCTGACATTAATTTCTTACAATGATATTGTCTTATGATAGTAATAGAAGCATGTGGAAGAATTACCAGCAAATTATTAAACTGCAAATGAGATGAAAAGGAAGTGTTTTGTGGATAAAAATACTTTGGTTTGGAAGTTCAAAGGATGAAAGCCTGAAGTGTGACTTTGTTCCTCTTTTTTTTCATGCAGTTAACTGTCCTCAAGTTTTGTTTTCTTTGATCCACTATTTGTCTAAAAATATCTATTTATGTCTAAAACATAAATAAATCTTGAAGGATATCCAAGAGATTGTATGGACAATTCCTTTCATAAAGAGAATCAAACCACCTTTCAAGTATTTTGTTTATATCAAAAGGTACACTTTACAACATAAATCTCCCATTCTTGCATTTCATATAGATTGATAAATGGTGAAACCAGAACAGATATATATATATACACACATATATAGGTACTATAATATTGCACATCTTCTATTAATCTACTCAACTACTCCTAATGTTGTGCTGTCAGCATCAAATAGTGCTAATAAACATAAACAGCATTGCTTTGTGGGATTTTTAGAAGAGTGATGATTTTAAAAACTTGTGAATATATGAGCTCAATTTTAGTTAAAGGTATGTGTGCTATATCCAGGTATCAAAACAATCTTTTTCCCAGAAGATGAGGAAAAATTAATATCTAAATCGAAGGCTGGATATTTATTTTGTTGAATTTAAGCCTTGTCACTTATTTATTTGCTGTTTTCTCATGCTCTCAAATACTTCCCAACAGTCTATTGTCATCATCCAGTATATGGCTCTTTCTTTTGCATGTCTGTTGGTCTGTTGGGGTTGCATCTTTTCCCCCATGGTAAGGCTTATCTAAGTTGTGCTGATGTGTTTCTGAGCCTGTCGGAAGCCTTGTCTGGCTCCAAATCCAATAATTAAACCATACATAACATGTTGTTGCTGGACCACCACACTGATACATAAGTATGGATATCCCATGGTATAGGAACCCAGACAATGCAGTTGTTATTTTCAAGAGCAAAGTAGATAATTTCACTTGAACGTGCTAGTAAAAGCTGAAGTATATTAGAAAAGTTTTAACAAGGGTGTAATTCTGAACATTATACAGTATGTGGCAAGTAGCATTGCTTTGTAAATTTGGTGCAGTCCTTGTTTTGTTTCATTTCTAGTATTGCCATGGGAGTATAGTTATTTCCAAAGTCCCATACACACAATAACTAAATTCAGCAGTTGTGTGAAAGGTTAAGTGTAAGGCAAATGGATTTCTAGGTTACTGTCTCAAGGACATATGATAGGGCAAAGTCTTCACAATCCAACCAAAGAGTAATCAATATGGAGCTGCAGATGTTCCTACAGAGCTCACAGAATATAAATAGAAGTCTAGTTTTAAAATCCTTCCTTATTGAAATAGCTGCCTCCTGCCCTGGGATTACAGTACCTGACCTCTTTAGACACAGCAGATGTACCCACCTGCCTTAGTCACAATTTTTTAAGATACAGGAAACAATCCTTACAATATTAGCATTCTTTCTGTAAGATATAATGTGTACTTAACAACTACTCCCATGACTAAGAAAAACAAAACTAAATAAAACTTGATTTCATAAGACATATAAACATTTTTGTGAGAATGATTTAATTAGTACAATTATGAGCCCCAAGTATTTTTAGTTTGTGAAAATGGATAGCTATCTTGTTTAGGAATAGGTTTTTATTATTGTACTATGCAAATAAGATAAGTAATGGACGAGCTGTTGATAAAATTGTCACGCTTAGAGAGGGGAAGTAGCATTATAGTTATGCTTGAACTTTAATAGGATAAAGGAATCTGGCCTGAAATGTTAAAACACATCAGTCCCTATAACTTAGTTCATCAAAAATACTGGGTATTCAAGAGCTTATCAGTTCTGACTGTCAGTATCTGCAGTCAAAATTGTTATTCTAGGAATTTCAGTTTACCTTTTGAAAGCAGCTAAAACCTATTAACTCATGTTTTCAGCACTGGAGGACTTTAGGGATCAAAGTATTTATCAGCATTTTCAGATGGCTGTTATTCATAATTATACAAAACAATTCAGCTTTTGTTATCATCTATAATATCTACAGGGAGATGAAGAAAGAAAGTATTTCTTCATCTGTGTGGGTCTGAAACTTGATCTGGTCATCTTGGGTTCTATCATGTATTGAAAAATATACAAAATCATATGAAAAGAAAGGAACAATTCAGCTTATGTAATTCACATGTTGAGGATAGTTTATCTGTCCAGGACACAGAATTCCATTTTTTTTTCATCACATACTTCACATTCATAGTACAATTCTTCTGTAAAGAACATTTTGCTTATCAAATTATTGTGTTTTGCACAAAAAATTAAAATATCCTAGGGGCAGAAGCATTCAAATGATTTCTTTGTTGGTAATTCTCTAATTTGAAATTAGATATTTAGGAAAACAAATGTTTAACACAATGCATTTTCTTAAAAAATGTTGCACAATATAGTCAGGTTAAAAGTTTAAATGTTTCATAAAGCCATTCATAAATGAACAACAGAGAATAGCTAAAAATCACACATAATCATTTTGTATCCAATGATTCAAAATAATGTCAATATTGATCCTCTGAAGTAATAACCAGAAGAGAGCAGGTTTTCTATTGTTTCTTGGAACTTTGTTTACAAGTACTACTTACAGGAAGACTGACCATCTGTCTCTGAAATAGCTCTGCGCTGCAGTGTGAAACAGATTTGGGGCTTTCTCATTTGTTTTGCATTCTCTGAGGCTGTCAGCTTGTGTGAACTTTTTTATTCGTCTTCCTCAGACCATATTTTGAAAATGTGCATTACTTATTTAGAATTTCTTAAAAATGTATGTCACTGAGTTGAAAAACTCCCTTCAGGTTCATAGCTGTGAAAAGTCAAATGAGGCAGAAAGCTGAGAGTAAAGTATCTTCAAAAACTTGGAGAATTCTAGGCAACCCAGGGACATAAAGTGATTAATATTTAATTATGCAATAAACATGGGAAAAAGGGCTTTACTTCTGCAGTGGCTACTATGTGTGTGATATAAGCAGGTTCTGTGACAGTACTAAGTGCATAGAGGAGGAAGACAAAACTGCAGTGAAAATACAGATTTCACTCTTTTTCATCTTTTTCACCAAGCTGAGAGCAGAGACCAGATTGTATCTAGTTAAAAGGAAGTTAAAGGTGTCAGTGCTGAGCTAGGTTATTTAAGCCACCCTTTGGAACTTCTACATCAAATCAATCTTGAACGGAGGATATGCCTAAAACTGCAAATGGTTTTGCTTCCTGTTTGTTTTATACAAGCCTGAGATAAATTAAATGTAGGCAAAATTACAGTTATGACACTCTGCAAAACAATGAAGGGCATATGGACAGATTGGTAGATATTTCAAGAACAACAGCGTAATCCAGCAAAGCACTTAGACTTTTAAAATACTTAATGGATGCAGATGTTCAAGAGTGCCATGTAGGAGTCTCCTCTAGCCTCCAGAGATAGCTCTGCCCCCCCATCATGCATCAGGCCTCAAACTGACCCATTTCTGGCATATGAAATTGCACTGGAATAAATGTCCACACTATGTGTCTAGAACACAGATTAGAACAGCAGTTGCCTCCTGTGAAAAGGCATGAAATAATCTTCCCTTCATATAACTTGTTGGAAAAATCCAAATATCTAGCCAAACTTAAACCATGTTCTCTCAATCAGGCTACTGGCCAAGATAGTAGGACAGTAACAAGATGGTAATCAAACCACTTGTTAAGGAAGTGAGGAGATTTAGGATTTTGCAAAAGTAGTCTAAGGCTCAGTCTTCAGTCAGCTCTGCATAAAACTTGTCCTCACAATTCTTTTGGAAGTTATACCCCTTGACAGTCAGAAGTCCTTGCTCCTCTTGAATGGTGAATACAGGCTAGACACAAGCAAAGAAGCATTTTGTTCTCTGAACTGTAGCTGGATTTTTCTGCAGCAATTCTCAAAAATTACAGGAAAAGAACATGCACTTTGTCAAGGCTGATCTTAGTTCTGTACTGTCATTAAAAAGGCAGGTGTAACTTTGCCAGCTAGCTGCCTGGTGTTAAGTGAAAGACTAATATCTACCTTAATGGAAAGACATTTCTAAGAACTGTAGGAATCTTATCCTCAAGCTAAATGGGGTATCATCGGCAGTGGTAGGCAGATTTATAAATCACACAAACTCAATTACTTTATGGATCCTAGATTTTTAAACATATATGTCTTTTTTATCTCTCTGTTGGCATTTTGGCTAATACAGGCTAATACAGTGAAAAATTTGGCTAATACAGTGAACAATAAGCAACATGTAATAGATCTTCAACATGTTATTCCATCTTCCTAATATATTCTGCATTTCCTGTCAAAATCTGTGTCAGTACTGGGAAAGGTTTGTTTCCAGAACCGGATAATTCCCTTTTAGCTATTTGGCCTCATAGTCAACTCTTCTTTCTGATGAAACTTGCATCCCATTTACAATTTATTCCCACTGTTTTCAGTACAGCTCTTCACACATATGGAAGCTGAAGAACCTTCAGAAACGCAGTGCTGTATGTTAAGTTAAATCATTAGAAATATAAATTGTTCTAACTCATTCTTGATTTCTTAAGTCAGAAAGCTCTTTGGCTGCCCATGAGAACTCACAGAGAGAATGTATGAAAGTCTTACAATCGGATGGTAAAGTGGTGGTAACAGTCAGTTCCCATCCACCATCGACTGGTGCCAAGCACCAATGCTGACAGAACATCAAACAAGTTGCAGTGGGATCTTTCCTGCAAGCAAGGCTCTCTGGCTGTGACAAAAGTCAGTGTTTTCTCAACTATATATGAATTTTAAAAATTACGAAACAATGTAAATTAGTTGCTATAACAGAACTGAATGCTAGCTTTGGTAAAGGCGAACTCTCATACCAATTCTGGTACCTTTTTAAAGAAAATGTTATTCTGTTTTTCATGGCAGTCAGTTGGAGAATATCAGTCAGTCCAAACAGATGTTACTGTATTGTAGGCTCCCTCTTTTGGATTGGCAGCTCTCTTGCTGTAGCTGAATCCAGGAAACAGAAGGCAAAAGAAAGGCCAGGCCATCTGGTTACTTCAGAGTGTAGCATTACTGAAGATGACTGAAGTATTATTCTAAAACCTCATCACTTGATAGTGAGAACAGAATAAGGAATATTAGGCCAAAATCCTACAAAATTAAGGGAATTTAGTTTAGCAGGGGTATTTACATTAAACTTTTTCAACAAGATGTGGTATAGCAAGGTGCAGAGTTGCTTCAGTTCAAAGGAAAAGCTGAATAGGCTGTTGGAAAATGATTAAAGGACCTGTATTCCCATCTCTAGAATTATGCAAATAACAACAATTTTAGCTTTTGTTGGGTGCATGAGATGTATTTAAGGATAAAAATGTCTTAATCCACAGAGAATTCTGTTTGTAGAAATAAGCATCAAGAAGATGTTTTTAGGATACTTCAATTTATCCAAAGTAAAGCATAGTTAAACTATAAAATGCACCATGTGTAGTGAAGAACCTTCAGAGAATTCTGTTCAGCTTGAAGACTTTACTATTTTTTCTTCAGATAGTTCTTGGTTTGTTGGGGTTTTCTTAAGTAAGGTATTTTAAATGTAGGATACCCTTGCCAAGGAACAGAAATATGTACTTTCTCTGATTAAAGGATCTTCTTTTCCTAAAGTCTTCTCTCATGTTTTTTTCATTGGCAGGGTTGGATTTCAGTTTGTCAAAAGTAATTGGTTAGCATAATGTCTTTTGGCTCAGACGTGATGACTGAAATTAAAGGCAGTAACAAACAACTTGCATTAAACTCATTATTATAAAAGTACATGACTGTCAGGTTTTGTATTTTGAATGTAATGCACAGTTCAGTCAGTTTGAAAAAGATGAAAATGAAATGTGAACAATGCCCACTGAGGCAGAATGTAATGTTTTAATATGCAGTCGGTTAATGTCTTGTTGACCACTTTCTAACCTCAAAGAACTCTCACGGTGGAGCTGAGCCACAAGAAAAAAGACCATTTACCCAAACCTGGGCCTTATGAGGTTTTATTTGGCACAAAAAGGCTTCTACTGACCATGAGCCTATTGTCTTGTGAGCTGCATACAAAGAGGAAGAAAGATCTAATGCATCTGAATTTAAGAGATCTTGGTTTAAATCTTTCCCCCTACATTATCATCTGTTTCTCTGCATTCTTGTAAATGTCTGCAGACTTGGTAGTTTTGTAAATAAAATAACTATGCATGGGTAAAAGAGACTTTGGCACTTCAGAAAGGATTCCACAATTATCTGCATAAAAATAATGTATCAGTTAGAAACACCAAAGAAAATTCCTGTCTGAAAACCTTTTCTTCCAGGGTTTAGGTGCCTAACTCAGTTTTGGTAGTTTTCCTATCTTGATTCAGGAGTCATAAGTCAAACTCATGGCTAGAAGCTGAAGAGAAAAAACATTTTTATTTATTTTGTTAAAATTTATTCTTTACTTGTGATTGAAAAAATCGCCACATCCTGTAATATAAGAAAACCTATGTTTCTTTGCTTTGATTTAGTGTTGTCACAAATGCAAGAAAAGAAAGCAAGAGTAAAATAATTCAATTTTTTCTCTGGTAGGGAATGTAATATTGTAATAATGTAATATTATATATAATATAAATATATTTATTGATGCCTTTCTGTAATTATAGAAACAATATGACACTAAACTCAAAAATACCTCAAGAAATCCTTCTTGCATAAACTTAATCTGGATGACAGTTATCTCATTCATTTTGCTTACCTTTGCTCTTGCAATTACCTTGTTTTTCCATCTCTAATACATTTTCAGAATGAACTGACTTTGAGTTATGACAGCCTATTTCACCTGAAAATTAGAGTAAAGGTACATTGAACCTCATTCTGTGGCATTGCTCTCTATATGATCACTTTTTTTTTACATACATATTTATTCATTCCTTCTAGTGAAATTGTTACAGTTCAATTTAGTTCAAAATCTCCTCAGACACAAATTTATCCTCTCATCCACAGACAATGCATTTTTATTTATCATGGCTACCTAGAAACAGGTAAACAATAACATTTTAAAGCTGTCAAAGGCTCTGAAATGGCTGCATTTACTTACTGCAGTTTTTGCCCTTTGACTGTGCATCTCAATCTTTGCAATGCTTTTTATTTTTGCAATACTAATTTGCTACAGAATACCTAGGCTCAAAGATGTAATGCCAATATGCGGCGTGGGTTTTTGCTCTCCCCGGCTGCACGCGGCTCTTGGGAGCTCGGCTGTGGCGTAGCTTCCACGTGCTGCCGGGATTTGCTGCCGCGGGTTCCCGGACACAGCTCCGTGTCTCGGGCGCGTGGGCTGGCCAGCCTCTGTTACCGTGCGCTAGGGATCCGGTAAAGAGGTAAGGAATTTGTCCATTTACTCCGTGCTTGGCAGGAACAGTTTATTGGTCACACATGGCGCGGTTCGATGGAAAGACGCGACCGCTCCCGGCACTCGCATGGGAGAAAATGGCGCCTGGGTGCCGGCGGGATAGGGTTTTATGGAGGGGCGGGGTGAGAGGATCCATGGCCTGCTGGCCAATAGGGGCGGCTGCCGTGGCGGTGACGCCAGCAACAGCGACCAACCAGAGAACCCCACAGGGGCAGGCACCGAGCCTCGGGCTGAGCGGGATCGTGTGGCTCGGGGTGGCCAGCACGGGGTTTCCCGGGGCCGGACGGCAGGGTGGTTACAGGAGCGGCACAGGGGTAAGAATCCGGCAACAGGCAACATGGGGCCAGAAACCGCGGGGGGGAACAACACGGGGGAAACGCGGGATTACAGAACTTGACTTATTTTAACATAAATTAAAAACCCTAATCTAAACCCAAACTCCGGGATGCAACACCAATAGGCTTGCAATGGCAGGTTGAACTGAATAGACCAATTGAGGAGCCTGTCTGGTCATTAGAAGTCATTATGAGGTGACATCAGAAGCTGCTGTCTTCTGCACATATGTTTGGGTTCAAAGGTGCAGCATACCTTAAGAAATGTGGACACATGTTCCTACATTTTTATAAGAGATATTATTTTGATTCAGCTACGTGGCGTTGCATTCCTCTCCCCGGTCTTGGGCGGCTCAGGAGCCCGGCTAGGCTCTGCCCTTTTGGCAAGACTGGGGCTGCTGCGTGTAAGGTGCTTGTTCTGCTTTGAAAGCAAAACCAGTGAGAGACTCCAAGTCAGAAATACAATTTACTGGGAAAAGGAAAAAAAAAAGACAAAAATATACACAATGATACAAAAGGAAGACCACTGGCAAAGTCAGAATACAACCTGACACCCGCTTTGGCCAGCGTGCTGGTAGCAGTCCAAATTGGAGTGGCTGCAGTCCTAATTGGAGTGGCAGATGTAGTTGCTGTGTCTTCTTGGAAACCTGTGGAAAGGCTGCTTTTCTGACTAGAAATGCCTGGATTTATCCAGGTGGGAATGCCTAGCTTCTCCCCCTGGGCAGAGCATCTCACAATGGGCTGATGTTATTTTGAGTCACAAGGTGTGTTCTTAATCACCTATTAAACAGAACTGGCTCCTGGAGAGTGTTATCTCTGAGTCATGTGGCAAGACATTGATGGGCCCATTAACAGGAGATAAGGAAAACTGTCCAGATGCAACTGCTACTCGGATGGTAATAGGAAACATCTTGGTGCTCAGTCTTGGACATTATCCACCCCTTTTCCTATTTCCATCTGCATCATGATGAAACCTTACACATACTCCTCACTTAAGACTAAGTTTCCTTGTGGTACACAACAGGTTTCCCCATCCTTCTGCGTTACCCACTAAGTATAACCGGGTCCTTGAGCAAAAACAATCCCACAGATGGGTTTGTCTTTGCCTGGGGTGGGATTAATCCAAACAGTCTTTCCTAAAATACCTTTCATATGTACCACAGGGACTTTATCTCCATCCACTGTGTGCAAGGGTTCAGACTGGGCAGGACCAGCTCGATTGATGGACCTTCGGGTGTTGACCATCCAGGTAGCTTTTGCTAAGTTCAATTCCCAATTCCTGAAGTTTCCCCCACCGAGTGCCTTCAGGGTGGTCTTAAGCAGTCCATTGCATCATTCAACTTTCCCAGCAGCTGGTGCATGATAGGGGATATGATATATCCACTCAATGCCATGTTCTCTGGCCCAGGTGTTGATAAGGCTGTTCTTGAAATGGATCCCATTGTCCGACTCAATTCTCTCAAGGGTGCCGTGTCTCTACAAGACCTGCTTTTCTAGGCCTAAGATGGTGTTCCAGGCAGTGGCATGAGGCATAGGGTAGGTTTCCAACCATCCTGTGGTTGCTTCCACCATGGTCAGTACATAGCGCTTGCCTTGGCGGGTTTGGGGAAGCATGATATAGTCAATTTGCCAGGCTTCCCCATACCTGTATTTCAGCCATCGCCCACCGTACCACAGAGGCTTCATCCGCTTGGTCCGTTTGATTGCAGCGCAGGTCTCGCAGTCGTGTATGACCTGTGAGATGTTGTCTATAGTAAGGTCCACCCCTCGGTCACAGGCCCATTGGTATGTTGCGTCTCTCCCCTGATGACCAGAAGCATCATGGGCCCAACGAGCTAGGAATAATTCTCCCTTATGCTGCCAATCTAGGTCTACTTGTGATATTTTCACCTTGGCAGCTCGGTCTACCTGTTCGTTGTTGTGATGCTCTTCAGTAGCCCGACTCTTGGGTATGTGTGCATCCACGTGTCGGATCTTCACGGTCAGCTTCTCTACTCGGGTGGCAATGTCCTGCCAGGTCTCAGCGGCCCAGATGGGTTTCCCTCTGCGCTGCCAGTTGGCCTTTTTCCAGCGACTCAGCCATCCCCACAGAGCATTAGCTACCATCCATGAGTAAATGTAGAGATAGAGCCTCGGCCACTTCTCTCACTCAGCAATATCTAAAGCCAGCTGGACAGCTTTAAGCTCTGCAAGCTGACTCAATCCACCTTGTCCCTCAGTAGCTTGTGCCACTTGTTGTGTGGGGCTCCACACTGCAGCTTTCCATTTCCGACTAGTGCCTATGATTCGGCAGGAACCATCCATAAAAAGGGCTTATTGTCTTTCAGTTTCGGGTAGCTCATTATATGGTGGGGCCTCCTCGGCACGTGCCACTTGCTCTTCTTCTTCAGAAGACAATCTAAAAGTCTCCCCCTCAGGCCAGGTTGTTATAATTTCCAGAATCCCAGGGCAATTTGGATTTCCAATATGGGCACGCTGAGTGATGAGGGCAATCCATTTACTCCATGTGGTGTCTGTGGCATGATGTGTGGAAGGAACCTTTCCTTTAAACATCCACCCCAGCACTGGTAGCTGGGGTGCCAGAAGCAGCTGCGTTTCGGTGCCAATTACTTCTGAGGCAGCTTGAACTCCTTCATAGGCAGCCAAGATTTCCTTCTCTGTGGGAGTGTAGTTTGCTTCAGAGCCTTTGTAGCTCTGGCTCCAGAATCCCAGTGGTCGACCCCGAGTCTCCCCAGGCACCTTCTGCCAAAGGCTCCAGGACAGACCATAGTTCCCGGCTGCAGAGTAGAGCACATTCTTTACCTCTGGTCCTGTCCTGACTGGGCCAAGGGCTACCGCATGAGCTATTTCCTGCTTGATCTGGGTGAAAGCTTGTTGCTGCTCAGGGACCCAGTGGAAATCATTCTTCTTGCGGGTGACCAGGTAGAGAGGGCTCACAATCTGGCTATACTTGGGAATGTGCATCCTCCAAAAGCCTATGGCACCTAGGAAAGCTTGTGTCTCCTTCTTGTTGGTAGGTGGAGACATAGCGGTGATCTTGTTGATTACTTCTGTTGGGATCTGACGACGTCCATCTTGCCACTTGACTCCTAGAAACTGAATTTCTTGAGCTGGTCCCTTAACCTTGCTTCGCTTAATGGCAAAACCAGCTTTCAGCAGAATCTGGATAATTTTTTCTCCTTTTTCAAAGACTTCCCCTGCTGTGCTCCCCCACACAATGATGTCATCAATATACTGTAGATGTTCGGGAGCCTCATTCTTTTCCAGTGCAGCCTGGATCAGTCCATGGCAGATGGTGGGACTGTGCTTCCACCCCGGGGCAGTCAGTTCCAGGTGTACTGCACTCCCTTCCAGTTGAAGGCAAACTGAGGTCTGCATTCTGCTGCCAAAGGAATGGAGAAGAAGGCGTTCGCAATATCGATGGTCGCATACCACTTTGCTGCCTTGGACTCCAGCTTGTACTGAAGCTCCAACATGTCTGGCACGGCAGCGCTCAGTGGTGGTGTAACCTCATTCAGGCCACGGTAATCCACCGTCAGTCTCCATTCCCCACTGGACTTGCACACTGGCCATATAGGGCTGTTGAAAGGTGAATGGGCCTTGCTGACCACCCCTCGGCTCTCGAGTTTACGAATCATCTCATGGATGGGGATCACAGAGTCTCTGCTGGTACGATATTGCCGATGGTGTACTGTTGCTGTGGCAATTGGTACATGTTGTTCTTCAACTTTCAGCAGTCCCACAGCAGAGGGGTCGTCTGAGAGAACAGGAAAAGTATTCAGCTTTCTGATGTCTTCTGCCTCTACAGCAGCTATTCCGAAAGCCCAGCAATGTCCTTTTGGGTCTTTGAAATATCCATTTCTGAGATAGTCCATGCCAAGAATGCATGGGGCCTCTGGGCCAGTCACGATGGGGTGTTTCTGCCACCCATTCCCAGTTAAACTCACTTCAGCCTCCAATACAGTAAGCTGCTGGGATCCTCCTGTTACCCCAGAAATAGAAATGGATTCTGCTCCTACATATCTTGATGGCATCAGGGTACATTGGGCACTGGTGTCAACCAAAGCTGTATATTTTTGTGGTTTAGACGTGCCAGGCCATCGAATCCACACAGTCCAATAGATCCGATTGTCCCTGTCCTCTACCTGGCTAGAGGCAGGGCCCCTCTATTCCTGGTCATGGTACACGTTGCTCTCTTCCTGTAAATAGGTTCTTGAGGTTCCTTCAAGAGGATCAGTTATATCATCATTCCTATATTTTCTGGAATTCTGTGTGTGAGAGACTGGAGCAGCATTGACTCTAGATGAGCTTTTTGTGTTAGGTGTTCTTTTTAGTTCACGTAATTGGGCTGCTAAGGAAGAGGTGGGTTTTCCATCCCACTTCCTCATGTCTTCTCCATGCTCCTGAAGAAAAAGCCAGAGGTTTCCTCGTGGAGTGTATCCTTTCTCCTTGGCTTGGGAATGCTGGCTCTAATGGCAGAGACTCTTGTTGGTTGGTGAAATATGGTAGACTTCTTCCTTAAGTTCCTTTTTTAGTTTCTGATGACTCTCTTCAATCAAGTCCCAGACTTGCTCAGCCAAACTTGTTTCCACAGACGAGACATGGGTACGAAATGGGGCGGTGACAGTATCCTTGTAAATTCTTAATTTATTGGCTAAGACGCCCACCCTGTCCTTGCCTTCCCTCCACTGCAGTGTTGCCAGGTAACGGGAGTACATCTCTGGTCCAAGCCGTGCAAATCTCAACCACATTTGCGATGTGCACTGGACACAGTCTGGACTCTTAGGAAATCTCTCGTCTTCTGAGAAAATTATCTCCAACACAGCCAATTCCCTCAGGCATCGGATACCTTGTTCCATGGTGTTCCATTTTCCTTGGTGCACCTGGAGGTCTTCTTTACAAAGGTATCTGTCCCTCACACTTGCGAGCAGTTGCCGCCAGAGGCTGAGAGTTTCTTGGGTTCTCCCGATCTCCTGGTCAATGACCACATCCCGGGACACTGATCCCAGTTGCCTGGCCTCACTTCCATCCAGAATGGTGTCATTGGCTGCAGCATCCCAGATGCGGAGCAGCCAGGTCAGGATGGACTCATTTGTCTGGCGGGTGAATTCCCTCTGCAGGTCACGCAGCTCACCCAGGGATAGAGAGCGAGTGATGATCTCTGGTTCTGTTTCTTCTGCTGGGTGCGAAGGTCCTGCAGCGTCCTCATCAGTCACTATGCGGACTGATTTGCTCCTTGATTTCTTCTTCTGAACGGGGGCAACTACTATTGGTTCAGGCTGCTCTGGTTTGGTGATGGTTTGTGTGGAGATGCTGATGGCACTTTCGGTTCCTTCCTCCTCTGTGTCGGTCTGTGTAGGCATAGACACCCTTGCTTTTGGTTTCCTCCTCCGTGACAGTCTGCGTAGACACGGACACTGTTGTTTTGCTTTTGCTTCCTTCGTCCTCTGTGACAGTCTGCGTCGACATGGATGCTGTTGTGGCATTTTGTACGGACACGGACACTGCTGCTTTGCTCCTTGCTTCTTCTTCCTCAAGAAGACGCTGCATCACACTATGTATGTTTTGCTGCACCGTACTATGTAGTGTTTTGTTTCTAAGCATGTTGCAGACTGTGCAGAGAAGACAAAGCAGAACTAACAACAACATTATGCTGTCCTTGGCATCCAGAGGGAACTTAACATTTTCAAAAACTGCTGTGTCAAGCCTGAAAGGTTGGAAAAAAATCAATCTTTACCCCTCCCCCAGGGGCTGGGTGTGGTTGCCGAGGCTCCAGACGTAGCAGCCTAGATTAGGACAAGCAAACAGAATTGAGTACATATTCCAAATCATGTTCATTGCCTCAGAGGTTAAAATGCAATAGACATAATAGATCAATAAAGCAATTCTCATACCATACCCTGGTTTACACATGAGCATTACAACTGCCAGATAATTCCCCACATTTGGGAAAATATAGAGAGCTAGGTATAAGACCCAAAAAAAACATGTTAAGCATCATAATGAATAGGTACCCTCTACAATACAAAATTGTAATTCTGACTTCTCTCAGTACCTTCTTGCCCCACATTGGGCGCCAAAAATATGTTCTGGTTTGAAAGCAAAACCAGTGAGAGACTCCAAGTCAGAAATACAATTTATTGGGAAAAGGAAAAAAAAAAAAGACAAAAATATACACAATGATACAAAAGGAAGACCACTGGCAAAGTCAGAATACAACCTGACACCCGCTTTGGCCAGCGTGCTGGTAGCAGTCCAAATTGGAGTGGCTGCAGTCCTAATTGGAGTGGCAGATGTAGTTGCTGTGTCTTCTTGGAAACCTGTGGAAAGGCTGCCTTTCTGTCTAGAAATGCCTGGATTTATCCAGGTGGGAATGCCTAGCTTCTCCCACTGGGCAGAGCATCTCACAGTAGGCTGATGTTATTTTGAGTCACAAGGTGTGTTCTTAATCACCTGTTAAACAGAACTGGCTCCTGGAGAGTGTTATCTCTGAGTCATGTGGCAAGACATTGATGGGCCTATTAACAGGAGATAAGGAAAACTGTCCAGATGCAACTGCTACTCGGATGGTAATAGGAAACATCTTGGTGCTCAGTCTTGGACAGTGCTCTAGCGCTGAGCGCTCCGGCGTATGTTTGCCGCGGTCTGTATCCAACGCTGAGAGGAAATAAAGGGACGAAGGAAGGCACACCTTGTCCTGCGTGGCTGGAGAACGTTTATTTCCCACGCGGCCACTGCGGTGGCTGGAGCAGCATCCCCTAGTGCGTGCATAGTCAAAATGGTGCCGAGACAAAGGAAGCATGGGATTATATAGCGGGCAGGCAGACAGGGGCGGAAGCCCCCCTCGCCCAATGGGGACAGGCAACAGGGGAGTGACGGGAACCACGGCAGCCTACGGGAACACAACAGGGGTGGGTACAGGGCTCCGGGATGAATAGGAATACAAGGATGGGGTAGCTGACACAGAACCTTCAGAAATGAACAGGGGGTAGTTACAAGACTGATATGGGAAAGCTCCTATGGCTGACAACCTGGAGCAGACCATTGTGAGGGGAAAATTGGGGTACATAGAACCTGCTAACTAACATTTATTAAAACCCCTAACTGAACCAACCTGGGATGCAACATAGCTATGTGATCAAACATTTTCTGGCCCTTTAATTAATCAAAAGGCAGAACAAAGGACTGAAAATATGGACTTTTCATGCACCACATATGTAGAAGTGGTAAGGAGGAGATGAACATTACAAAAGACAACTGAAAACTAGGAGAAATAGGAAAACAAATATAATAAAGGATATATAGGGAAAAATACTGCATAACAGGATGATGCAAGATATAATCTGGAAGAGAAATTATGTCATGTATAGTGTCATATAACTTGACTTCAGCAAGGAATTTGCACAATATCCTATATTATCCTTGTAGCAAAAGTGTTGAAGCATGGACTGGGCAAGTGGAAAATGAGATGAGCAGAAAACTACTTAGACCATCGTGATCGAAATTGATCATTACTGTACTGTGACATTCATAGAAGAATCACTTGTAACTGGTGCTTCCCCTCAAGAATCAGTACTTGATCCACCACTGATGAATGTGTATACTAAAAACTTGGAACGATGGCATGGAGAGCACACTGAGCAGCTTTGCAGACAGTAACACATACAGGGGAGCAGTCAGTATGCTGGAGGGTAAAGCTGCTATTCAGATAAACTGCAGCAGGCTGGAGGAAGGACTGACATAAATCTCATGAAATTCAGAAATGGCAAATGATAAGTCATGCATCTGGGAGGAATAATCCCATACACCAGTACAGGTTAGAGAGACTGTCTATAAACACTTTTGCAGAAGTGAACTTTGTGATCCCAGCAGATAAGTAGAAATTTGAGCCACCATTGAATCCTTGTAACAAAAATGGTTAACCACATCTTGGGCTGCATTAATGAGATGACTGCCTGTAAGATGGCAGAAATTACTTTTTACAATCTATTTCCTACTTGTGAGGTTACATCTGGAGTGTGACATTCTAATTTTGAACTCCCTTGCACAATATAAAAAGACACCAATGTATTGGGATGCATCCAGCAAGAAATTACCCAATGTTCATGGGACTGGAAAGCCTAAAGTACAAGGAAAGGCTAAGTGGATTGGGTTTTGTTCAAACTTAAAAAGAGAAAAGAAAAGGGAGATATTAATGCTAATACCTAAGAGCAGAGGTTGTGGAGGTGGTGCCAGGATCTTCTTAGTTGGGTGTTAACAACACACAGGGTAGGAAGCAACAGACTGTAGTTAACATCAGAGGTTATTCTCAATTGATGCAGGAAGCAAGAGCTATCAAAGATAGTGGAATATGTGGTAGGGTTTCTGAGATACATGTGGAATTTCCCTTTCTGGTGATACACAAATTTTGGTAGGGCTAGGCCCTCAACAGCTTGATAAAACTGACCCAGCTTTAAGCAGTGGATTTGTGGTGGGTTAATTTTGTGCAGCAGTGAGATATCTACCCACACGGAAAAATGTGACAAAAACGCTTATGAGTCTAAATAAAGATAGGGAGATCACTTAGCAATTACCATTATGTGCAAAATGAACTTGGGAAAATTAATTTATTGCTAATTAAGATAGATTATTGTGGTGAGAAAAAAGATTAAAAATTAAATCACCTTTCCCTGCACCCTCATCCCTGGTTTCAAAGTCTCAGTTCATTCCATTCTCATTGTGTCTTACAGTGGATCCATTTTGGAGCTGGTCCCCTCCAACTTAAATTACTCTCTGATTTTGTGATCCAGTGTTAGTGGCAAGCAAATGAAAAGATGAAATAAAGAGACTTACACACACAGCAATTACAACTTTGTGGTACAGGTGAATGTATGGAGACATGGGCAAGGAGGAGGGAGAATAAAAAGGAACAGCTGCTCATCAGCCTTTTCTCAGTGTATATGAGTACATCAGTAATCCTTATCATGGTGAAACTGCAGGAGATCATTTGTGTATCTATGACTGCACATAAAATGTGCAAATAATATGGTTTAAAAATAAAACACATATAATTGAATAGGCAGAATTGCAGTATCTTAATATTTTCAGATAGCAGTGTTGATAATTTGTAAACAAGTCTTCATTAACTTGACAGGATGATTTGCAGGACTGATTAATGCATTGAATAAGTAAATAGATAGGGCTCTATGTTTCATGATGAATTTGATGCAGAAAAAGTATGTATGTATAGACATAAAGATATTATCTTTAAAATTATCAGTGACTGTTTGATGTATTTATCACAATTTTAGTGCATCTATGCCACAGGAGGCTGTATCAGCACAATGCAAATCTTTTTATAAACAAAAGTATAGTAACAAAGAAAAACAAAGTGTTGGTAAAAAATACTTTCTTTTTTGATGTACCACTATTGTCTCTGATCTTTGTAAAAAATAAATGCAATCAATCCAAACTTTATCTCTGTCCAGATTTCACAGAAAGTATGGTTTTCATAAAATAGGTAATTGCAGTGCTCTTCTTTAGCTTAGCTTTAGTCACTACTGTGATTCTCAATTTGATACTGCCCTCCAGGGAAATACCCACACACTTGTCATTTGGCCTAGGAGTGCAGTCATCACTACAGAGAACCATTTCTCATGCTTGTCACTCAGCTCTTGAAAGGAAACACATCCACATATTGTATATCACATACATTCCACACACCATAAACAATCACCTCGCACTTTTGATCTGTGCAGAAAAAGATGACTATTTGCAGAGCTTGATATTGGGATTTAAATTGAAATGTCCAGACAACCTAGAAAATGCTTAGCTACGGAGACTAGTTTAAATGCATTCTGTGTAACACTGAAATTAATGCTTGTGATCTATTTGTTACAAAATTTCATAAACTAAGTTTTCCTATGCAGTACTTTTATTTTATTGAGACTTTGTGCTCACAGGAATACTTAAAACAGTTTTAAAAATACAGTACCACTGTCTAAGGAATTCCATGGTTTTTTTCTGAATACATGGGCTTTGTATGATTTGCCTAATAAGCTGAATGTATTCGTATGTTAATAAATTTTACTTATTGATGTTTTATTTGACAAAGCAATAATTTGCATACAGACTTCTACAGCTGCAAGATATTCATGTCTCATGAGATTAATTTTTAAAAAAAATAAAAAAAAAGATTACAACTCCTTATGGAAAATGGACATCAAAGGTTACTCTGTTCAAGAATAGTGTTGAAAACTCCATTCACACTGGGGGAAACAATGGAAGTTTTATTACAATCATTCAAAAATGCAGACCAATTTTACATTGACTCCTCACAGAGAGTAATTTATCTGCCTAAAAATCTATTCAAAAGAGATATATTATAACTTCTTTTTCAATTACTTACTTCTACATACAATATCTTCATCATCTTGGACTCAAATGGCTGTATTCTGTGATTTTACTTTTATTCTAAAAAGAAATTTACATCTTTTCTTTTTTCATTCCAAGAATATAGTACACAAAGCAGTATGGAGCTTCATATGAAGCTGGGGTGAAGCTAGAGTATTCGTTATAAAGAATTTACTTTACAATTGAACCTAAATATTTTTACAACTACTCTTTTTCACTTCTGTTTTCTACCCATTTTTCTCTTCCTTCCCAATATTTTCATTCTTTTCAAAGTACATTAGTGAACAGATATGCTACTCCACACCTTAGCTTTCACTTCTCATTTTTTGCACACCATGTTCTGTTGTTTAGTCCAACCTCAGCAGATGCAAAAGTACATTTCATGAACATTCAAAAATACACAGCAGGTTTTTGCACAGTTCCAGCTGTCTCCTTTTGTTCAACTTAAATGAACTAATCAGAAACTGAAAAACTCTAGGTCAGTTAGTACTACAAAGCATTACTAAATGGTTGAAATATTCTGCCACCAATTTGGAGTAATTATAGTTACCCTAATAGAAGTTATTCAATAAGCAAAAATGGAGAGTAGAGTTCCATCCTTTCTTAATGTTCAATATTTTTTGTCCACATTCAGATGCTTATGTTTTTCTTGTCTACACTAAACTTGCTATAATTTGTACTGTCAGAAGTGTTAAGACTTGTGTTTTCATCTTTATTCCAGCAACTATTAGTACATTAAATTATAAGACTGTAGGAATTTACTTTAACAGATTAATAGGATTACTTAGGATGCCGCATAATCTTTGCATAAAGTAGATATAAAACTCTCTATGGAATATGATGTAATTCCAGAATGATATGTATTAGAAAATCACAGAACTACTATTTCAAGATGAATGTAAGTAGGAAATCACTTATTTCATCTTAGTGCCTCATTTTTATTAGACCTCTATTAAACACATCCAAAGAAAATGAGGTTGGCATTCTATAACTTTGAAATGAGGATTCAATCCCAAACACTGTCCAAGACTGAGCACCAAGATGTTTCCTATTACCACCGAGTAGCAGTTGCATCTGGACAGTTTTCCTTATCTCCTGTTAATAGGCCCATCAATGTCTCACCTCATGACTCAGAGATAACACTCTCCAGGAGCCAGTTCTGTTTAACAGGTGATTAAGAACACACCTTGTGACTCAAAATAACATCAGCCCATTGTGAGATGCTCTGCCCAGGGAGAGAAGCTAGGCATTCCCACCTGGATAAATCCAGGCATTTCTAGACAGAAAGGCAGCCTTTCCGAGAAGACACAGCAACCACATCTGCCACTCCAAGAGGACTGCAGCCACTCCAATTTGGACTGCTACCAGCACGCTGGCCAAAGGGGTGTCAGGTTGTATTCTGACTTTGTCAGTGGTCTTCCTTTTGTATCATTGCGTGTATTTTTGTCTTTTTTTTTTTTTTTCCTTTTCCCAATAAATTGTATTTCTGACTTGGAGTCTCTCACTGGTTTTACTTTTAAACCAGAACACATCAGGTAACATATATGTATATAATATTTTATTTCAAAAACAGTGAATGACATATTTGTATTTGTATTATAAAGAAAATGCTTAAATGCATTATTTACTTATTTATATACTAACATTATTTATATACTAACAACAGCATAAACAACATTAAAAAATTGTCATTTGCGTCTTAAAAAGTGGAATCTAGAGAAGGTATTTTAAATGTTAATATTAAGGAAAATCGATGTTTGAATAATAAACAGGGAAGTCTTTTTATGAGGTTGAAAAATAAAACTTCTGCAGTAAGGTTTTTGCATTTATTGTTGAACTAATCATGTGCCATTTTGAATCTGGGTGGAAGCAAATATCATCCTGTCTTGTATAAGATAGTGTGGCCAGCAGCACCAGAGCAGTGATTATCCCACTGTACTTGATGCTGGTGAGGCTGCACCTTTTGTGCTATGTCCAGTTCTGGGCCCTTCACTACAAGAAAGACAGAAGTGCAGGAGCATGTCCAGAGAAGGGAAAATACTTCTTCCTAAGAAGATGGTGAATGATCTGGAGTACAAGCCTTATGAGGAGCAGTAGAAGGAGCTGGGGTTATTTAGCCTGAAGAAAAGAACATTCAGGGGAGACCTTATTGCTCTCTACAGATACCTGAAAGGAGGTTGTTGCAATACAGGGGTTGGTATCTTTTCTCAAACAACAAAAGATAGGGCAAGAGGAAATTTCTTCAAGTTGCACAAAGGGAGATTTAGATTGGATATTAGAAAAAAAATCTTCACTGAAAGGATGGTCAGACACTGATGATGATAAGTCCCCAACGCTGAAGGTTTTTAAAAGACCTGTAGATGTGGTGCTTAGGGAGATGATTTTCTGGTGGACTTGGCAGTGCTGGGCTTAGGGCTGGACTTGATGATCTCAGGGGTCATTTCCAACATAAATGATTCTATAATTCTATGATTTTAAAACACAAATATCTTCTGTGGGATTTTACTTCCATTGAAATCTCTGATAGCAGACCTCTCTCAGAAACAGAACAGACTGTATCTTGTATTCAAGTTATCAAATCTGTTCTATTTTTCACATTTTGTGGAAGAGCGTGTGTTTATGCTTCCAGATAATTTTCCAAAGAAATATCTCAAAACATATACAAAAGTTAATCATGATTATTCAGAACAGTGAAGAGACATATTTAAATAATGAAATAATTACTAAGAGAAAAAAATATTTCATGATCCCAAACTGAAAATTAAACAAGTTTCTTCTTAAGTCTAGTGATTATGTATACCTTCAAATAAGGTTTCAGTCCTGAAATAAGAAATGGTATTAGACAACAAGGCATTTATTCAGACTTCATCATCACTGTGATCAATATCTAAGTTGATAATTTTATCTTTCACCGTTATTAATTTTAGCTATATTCTCATCCTTTTATGATGTGAGTGGTGTTGCAAGTCAATCTTATTTTCTTTTAATTGGCATTTAGACATCATGTAAATCAAAAGTGTCTTTTTCTGATTCAGACTTTGTTTCATTTTGCATACACCACAGAGAGGCTTCAGTAAAAACACACATACACTCACACAGACACACATACACACTTACACACTTATGCACTTCCTCAACCCCTTCATCATCTCTCTCTCCTCACACTGAAGAAAAAAGGAGGGTCACTTTTCATGTCTCCTTGAATGACTAAATCATGGGTTTTGCCTGTCTCACTTTGAGCATTTTACTGTCATAAGGGCAAAGCAAGGGTCTTTTCATAGATTTTGAAATAATACATTGTTTCTTTGGAGATGGCGCTGTCATTTGTTTTCGTTTCACCAGCACGTCGCTCTTCAGATTGAAATATATATTAAAAGGAAAGTCCACTTTCTGAGAAATGCGATGAAATGGATGAGTTTTCTTCAACTGCCTTTCATCTGAAACACAATCCTCTTATAACAAATAGTGTGATGGATTATAAAATATATTTTGAAATTCAATACTCTTTTGTTGCTTATATTATTGTAATTCTAGAAGAGAACACAGGAGACAAGTTGTCTCCTTGTCAAAATTACAGCTTCATTTTACAAGCTTGTCTATATTTATGTAATTTTCTCAGAAACAGTAATCTGAAATAGTGTATATAAATAGATAAAAACATTATTTTTCTTGTATCTGTTCTTATGCTGCATATTATTGAAAACTTTATTTCCCTGCAGTAGCAGAAAGGAGGAGAATCAAATAGGCTTTTAGATTTATAGAACTCAACAGTCAAGAATACAGATAGGTTTGAATATGACTTACTGTTTACCTGTGCATTTGCAGGCACTTGCTGAAGTATAATTCATCTATGGACAATGGCTGCATGTGTATTGGTGTGCTTTGATGCCTTTACAAGTTCTCATTACCAAAATCCAGAGGCTACAAGAAAGAAAAATTGGATATTTCAACATCAGGCAATCCATAGACCATCCAAAGATTTTCCTATTACACATCTAAAGAGATGAGATAAACCCTGATTTTGATCCAGCAACAACAGTATGGTGACTTACAGAATGCTTCAATGAAGCATGAAGCAAAACACATTTACAATGAGATTGTGAAAAATTGTCAGTTATGTCTTTGTTGCTGGTCATGGGCATTGTTGTTACTGTAGTAGTTTGGTGGGTTTTGTTTATTTGCTTCTTTGTTAGTTCATTTGTTTGTTTATTTTTGAGGGGGGTGGTTATTTTTTAAGATGATCATCTGGGAATGTATGTAATCTTATCCAAAGCACATAGGCCTTGCATCTAGACAATTTTAAGAGTGATAAATAAAATCGCAAGTTTTTTTTTTTTGTGGGGGGGGTTTGTTTGTTTTGTTTTGTTTTTTTTTTTTGTTTGTTTGTTTGTTTATTGTTTTTGGTGTTTTGTTTGTTTGTTTGTTTTTTAGTTAAAAGAATTATTTGCAAATGGACTTAATCCATCTCTTTTAGTTATTTCTACTTATTCTCTCCTGAGTTTGTTTTCAAGAGAGCTTGAACTTCTCTTGAAGCATCTTTCCTGTTTTAGCTAACTGTATCTGTTTACAAGAATATTCTCCTTTTTTCTGTCCTCAGTTAATATTCTTCTCATGTCCTCAGTTAATATTCTTCTCATTGAATTAATATTATATGAAGTTTTAACATTCACTAGAAGTTACATAAGTTGTCCATAGATTAATGTGAGACCTCTCTGAAATTTTCTTGTTATGTTGAAAATGCATAGAAACTGGAAATAATAATTTCCTCAATGTTATAGATATGTGAACATGTATCTGCACACATACAATAAATAAAAATAATGACAACTCTACAGAGATTTTTACATTAATTTAAAGTCTCATCATTAGGCAGGAAAACCTGCAAAAGTATTCTATAGAAGAAAGGAGACTTAGGAAATTTTATGCCAAGGACAAAAAATTCTTTTGAAATTTACACAGATTCTCTTTTTTGAGTCAATGCACACATGGATTTCTTTGTTTTGGTCTATTGATAACAAGTCATATTCTACATTCGCAAAGTAAAAAGACTTCTCAAGACTTCTCAAGAAAAAAAAAAATGTTATCATCACAATCATGCAGGGTTTTTCTTACTCAGGAGAAACCTTAGCCAATAGAATACATTATTTTGTATAGTGAGAGAAAAGTTAAAGTAAGTGACCCTTCATTTTCATATGATTCTGTGATTCAAAATTTCTAATATAGTTGATAGAATTTATCATCACCATGGTTAAAGGTATCAGAGAATTTATCACAATATTTTGAGGCATCTGTATTCTTAATGCAATTCCAAAAAGTACGTAATATTAAAAAAATATATTTTATTTTTGTAAAGCACCATCATTAAATATGAAAAAATCCAACCCTGTACTGTGTATTGGAATCTGACATGTCTCTTATACACAGCTTTTTTTTCAACATCTATTTTTTTTCATTTCAAACAAAGAGACAAAATTGTTTTTGAGGAAGATAGTACAAAGAAAAGGCTTTTAAAAATAAGCCTGGCAACTATTTTTAAACCATTACAATATACTACATTTGTCAGAATCTAGAATTACTCTAAAATATTGCAGTAATATTCACAATAGTGATGAATGATCAAGTGGATACATTGGCTAAAATGAAAGGAGCAGCAAGCATAAGCAAGATAAACTTAGTATATAATAACAGCGTGTGGCTGGCCTAAATGTCAAGAGGGTATACAAAAATTGTTATATCTTTTGATGTGTTTTGGGTGAGTATTTCTGTCTATTCCTTCACTGAGCTGTAAGTTTGCTTGTAAGAGCAACATATGTTTTTCCAGACTAGGACTTGTACCATAAGAACCAAGTAACGTTGAGATGCTAACTACATTGAACAATACAAGAATTTCATGAGAATTTATCTTTTTGAGGCTATCGTACTCTTTGGGTGTGAAATATTTGCACATGTATGAATATGCAAGCAGAGAACTGCACCTCTGCTTCTCTAGGCTTCTTAACTTATGACTTTTTAGAAAGTAATATACACCAGCTACTGCAAAGCAAGCCTCTCAAAACTGTCTCAACAAGAATTGTGTGTATAGATTATTTTGCAGTTTAGAAGACAAATGGGTCGAAAGGATAATGTTTCTTTTTCTATTTTCTTTTTTTTTTTTAATTAAAAACTATTAGTTTACTTTTGTCACTTTAAGCAATGAGCAATTAGAGGAAAAGGAGGTATGCAACCATAAATACTTTTGTGAAAATGTAGTGCTTTATTTTTTTCTCCCTAACCAGTGATATTCTGTGGATTTAGATCAAATCATATGATGAAAACAACATTTTTATCAAGGTCACCTTTAACCAAAAACAACAACACAAGGGAGAATCAAGCTTTAATTGTGTAAGCTCTATAAATGTGAAAAAAAAAAAAAAAAAACAAGCAAAATGAAACAAATTTTTTTTCCTAAATGCATCATGCCCAGGCTTTACTGATGAAAATATTTGTTTTTCTTCTTTATTAGTCTTTCTTCTTTAACTGAGCAGCCCCAGAAATACATTTTTGACAAACACACTAAATATCTCAGAAAACACGTGTGGATCCAGCACAGATTCTGCCTGTTTAAAAGCATACTAAGCTGGTGACCATCATTTCTCCAATAAGAAAAACAGGTAGGTGAATTGTTTCTCCTGTTTTTCTCCTGTTTCTCCTGTGTGTCATGTAAGTGAGTTAGGTAGGCCCTTACTACTGGAGGCTAGAGTGTGGTATTATCTCTGTTCTACAGAACATGCTTATTCAGTGTTGGAGGAGCACAGAGTGAAGAGGTCTTGTGCCTATATCTGCTTGTTATCATCCTTTTTCTGGTGAACATATCTGAGGGAACAGTGAGCTTTTCTAGCTAAAATTCTTAGAAGGCATTAATCAGCTTAATAATCAACTGCTGAGAAATGTGTTACTTCAGCTAAAATTTGGAATCAGTTTTTTATGCAAAACACACAGAAGAGTTATTAACTTTGAACCTTCTCTTTGCTTTAGGGGCAGAATTCTGCCTCCAAAGGAAAGATAGATTTGTCTTCTGCTAATAAAAAACTTAATTTCAGCAAAAAAAGAAAAATTAGTTATAAAACTAGGAAAACCAAATATGTAGAAAGCATTAATTTCTCCTCTCTAGCTCTATTAACCACCATAGGACTAGTTAAGTAGATATCTTAACTGGATATGGCAATAACAGACATCTGGTATGAGTACCAGCTGTAGTGAGAAACTCTTGCATTTACTACTGAATTGCAAGGTGAACAAGTTTTGTGGGCATAAACTAAAAGGAAAAAGTATTTTCTTATAAATAGTGTATAGGAAGTGTTTTTCTTCTTTAAATAAATAATCTAAGATACCTTTCTACCAATTGTATGTGTTTTTGAGGCACCTATCTTCAAAATCTATAAACACAAACATTCTTGTTTTCTTTTTACTTCTTATGATTCTCTTTTCCTGTACTCTACATCTTTATCTTTTCCTATGATGACTGAAAGATAAATCCCAGTGTTGCACTCTTTCTTTCTTTTTGCTGACACTCTAAGCTAGAATTCAACAAACACAGAAGTGGAAAAGTTTTTTGTGTTGCTGCCATGGTAAAGGTACCAAAAGATGATGATTCAATTTTTGAACTACATTGTCCCGTAAGATATATTTTATTTACCATAAATTTTACTAGGAATCTTGACCATGTATTTGCATGATATTTTAATAAGTATCATCTGTCTCAGAAGATAATGATGATAATATTTTTCTAGCTACTGCATTTCCAATTCTAAGAAATACACCCGAAGAAGATATCTAGATGGTATATATAAACTGAAGGAGTTGGTAAAAATTTACAAAAATCAGAGTTAAAATACATGTTTACAGGATGCTTTACTTTCATCCATAGCACACAATGAATAATCAGAGTTAATTGTAAGAAAAAGATAATACTCTTCATTCACCAATGACAAGAAATCAATTTTGTACCAGGAGAAAGGTAACTAAGCCATTCCTTCTTATGGTTGCTTGTTATGAAAGTTTTGTCTTGAACGGCTACTTAGTGAAACCCACTGAAATGGGTACTTGCAAAAAATTTATTATTTGTGTCCTTCTCAATTGGTCAAATTGAATCCTATAATTTAAGTTTCCTGAATGAAACTCTCAAAAGATGTATTTTCATACAAAGATTTTAAATTAATATTTTGAATTTTTGACTGTAGAAAACCCTTGGGACAGACAGGAATATGAGGGAGTTCTTTAAAAACTTACAGTCAGACCCTACAGCTAGCATTAGAATTTGTCTACTAATTTCCCAGCTTGGTATGTGTGCAAGAGTATGTATGTGAACACTTCAGGTGGGGGAAATGTCAAAAAAGATTAGTAAAAAGCTGCTATGATTGGCTGGATTACATTGACATTTACTGTACCAGAAAATTATGGAAACATTAGAGCCATTAGCTGTCAGTCATTTCTGTGAATAGTTCTAAAACAGGATTGTAGAGAAAGTATCTGTTTAGTTTATTTTTTAAAGTGAGTTTCACAGAAGCCACAGAAGTGTTTAGAAAGTGCTGTCATAGAAAGTCTTTTATTTCTTTTCCCCTCTAAACAATAAAGTGAGGCACTGAGGACTACAGCATTAGTCTAAAGATCATTGTAGAAAAGTGAAAAAGAAAGAGAACTTGAGGGTCAGAAATATAGAGCAATTCAGTGTGGAATCATATAATTTAAAAAGGCATTTTTTTCCCCAAAACATGAAATTTGTAAAGGTCAAACTAGTTTATATAACTTATTTTTTTTTAAGAAATAAACAGTTTTACCATAATGCTAGGAAATGTTTCTTCTTTATTACTTTCTTCCCTGAGAACACTCTGCCCTGGAGGTAATTTCTGTAATTCACTGAATTAGAACCTGGAAAAAACAGAGAGAATGATGGAAATTCAAGCACCTGTGAAGTTTGAATGTGTGTGCTTCAAGCAAACTCCTTAAAGATCAGTTATTTAACCTATCCTATAAACCTTGCTCTACTGATTTCTGTTTCTCAAAGCAGCAACAATGTACTCTGGTGCTAACTTTTTACAGGTTAGGAAACTGTCTCACATTTGATTTATTGTATTTTTTTAAATACATAACACAGTGATGTTAAAAGAATTGCTCATTGTAACAAATCTCTCTGTTGCAGGTAGAAAGATAAGCAAGATATCTGAAAACTGATCCTCATTTAAACTTTGTTAGTAACTTTTACTGAAAGTCTGCAGTGTCATCCAAATGGCTACAGGAGAAGGGTAAATCTAAAATCATATGGCAAAAAATAATTTCTAAAGAAGTATGACTACTAATGCATGGCATTTAAACTGTGAAATATACCTTTTAAAATTCTTATGTAAAAAAACCTAAGGATACTTACGTAAAACCCTATATAAAAACTATGTTATTATGAGGTCTCTAGCATTTGACTATGACTGCAGTATGCTGGAAGGTGATTTGTTATGCATAGTCAGCATGTTGGCTGTACAGGTCTTTGCAGAGCAAAAATCTATCACACTCTTCACATCAGCATTTGGTGCACAAGCCTGTTTATTGCCATAGGCACAGCTTTGGATGCCTCCTTTGTCTTTCCTGCTTTTCCTGCTAAAGACTATGCGACATTTGCTGTTCATATACAATTTTCTCCTTCCTCATCTCGCTGTCTTGGTACTGTTAGTGGCTAGAGGCTTAGATGGCTTCTCCCTAAGCTGTAGT
The DNA here is from genome assembly GCF_026979565.1 of Vidua chalybeata. NCBI lineage: Eukaryota > Metazoa > Chordata > Aves > Passeriformes > Viduidae > Vidua > Vidua chalybeata. The sequence continues at coordinate 52,371,307 of NC_071531.1, read as the reverse complement.
AAACTTTTTATTTCTATGTTCTATTTATTTTTATTTCTATGTTCTTTTAGTTAAACTCACTTCCATCCACAGTCCTCTTTGTCCATTAACCATCACACCGGCATACAGCTTTGACCATGGTGAAACTTGTTTGTTCATTATACCATCGACCTTGTCAATTTAGGTGGACAAGCTTCTTCATTTTGGAAGACTTTGCCTAATGATGAATGTTATTGTGGTGAAGTTTTGAAGCAACGACTGTTAGGTCCAGCTTCAGCTAGCTCTTACCTTGGAAATACAAAACCTTTCATTGCATGTTCATTCTTGCTACAATAGTCACAATTTGATAGACTTCAACTCTCTCCAACACTGAAATTTTGATTATAGTCTATTTGTTCCTCAGGCACAGAAATTATGCTACAGTCTAAAATTGTCTTCACCTTTTCTTCTGTCATATTTTTTTTGTTGAAGCATTTGAATTGCTTACAGTCTTTGTCACAATCTGAAACAATCCATTAGTTCTAATTTTAAATTATTATTCCCAGAGTATGTGTGTGTATGTATGTATATGTGTATGTGTTTGTAAACACTCCTAACATTGTAGCAAAAGCCTTCCTTTAAAGCAAGACCTGCAAGCAAGACTTGTAGATCTCTCTAACAAGTTGAGAGAATAAATTTTCAAATCCTTCAAATTCAAGGTGTTTTTCTGGTCTACTCCATAATATTAATTGCAAGAGAACACATCAAGTTTTAAGTGTGAAGTGTGTAAACTAAGCAATGTGAACAAAAAGGAAGGGAAAATTATTTAAGATATAGTAAATGTTTAATTAGCTGAAGATATTTGTGTCTTCAAACAGACTCAGGCTGGGGGTGCTCACAAAATGTATGAGGAGAAAGGCAACCTGTGGAGGCTGTCTAAACCAGCATTCCTGCTCCAAGTGTGGTTACATAGAACAGGTTGTCCAGAATATTGTGAAATCAGTTTTCAAACCTTCTAAAATAGACATTCTCTTAAATGTCTATTTAATCTCCTAAAATAGGCATTCTACAACCTCTCTTAGCAAACTAATCAGCCTCACAGGAGACACCGATAGACAGAAAGGTAAGAAGGCAGGAGAAGTAAAGAAAAAGAAAAGCAAGTTTTATGTTCAAAGGTCCCTGTACTCCCTCTGTCCCCTCTGTTCACATAAAAGACAATTCCCCTTCTCCCCTGGTCTGTTCTTCCTGATGAAACGGCGACCCATCCGCAGCAACACTCCAACCATGTGAGCTGTCTCTCCACATCTCTTTGAAATTGCAACTCTTGGTCTGCACACAGATCTCTACCTCCCTTCTTTTGCTCCCCATTGTATGTGCATTAGCATACAGGAACTTCAGAAAAAATCTCAGTTATATTAATTTCATGGAAAGGCTATGAGACCTCTTTCTGTAATGCTGCCCTACAGACACTTCCTGATTTGTGTGTGTAGAATTCAGATGACCCCACTTCAGCCCTGGAGAAATCATGTATGCCCAAATCTTCTTTACCTCAAGCAGAAAGGAGTCTCTAAATGTAGAAGGTGAAAGAAAAAAAAAAATTGAAAAATCTCTATAAGATATATAACGAAGACCAGAATGAAAGTAGGAATGCTCAGTGAAGCAAAACCACAGAGTTACTCAGATATTTGAGAACCTACTTTTAACTTCTTTTACTATGATGGCTTGCTTCAGACAACTAAGAAAACACTTAAAGAATAAGTTATACAGACTAAATTATTCCATACTGCCTTTCAATCAGATCATTCTTTTTAATTAGCTATAAATAAGCCCATTGATTCGTAGGAGGGAGCTCACAGGAGCTGTCTTCAAGCACAATGTTCCTGGAAGGTAGGAAATGTATATTTACCATAAATTTTGTCTCCATTCTCATTCTGAATTTCTTCTATTCGTCTTGTGGTCATACAAAAAATTCTTCTACCTAAGCTTGGTACAATCAAACAAGGCTAAGATATTTTATTCTGCGATAGTAATCAGCAATGTCTCACAAACAGCTACCTATAATTACTATCTACTAACAGTGGAATTGCAGCACATGATTGCACAAAGTTAAATTAAAGCTGAAATAAATTTATGGAGTAGTTATCTGCTACTAGACAGTCTTTGTGACTGCAAAAAGATAAAATAAAATTACTTCCATTCAGGGCAAGTGTTAAACATGTTAGGAAAGCCTCTGAAACCAGCAGCCTTTGGAGCCCTGGGCCTCCTTCATGGCACACCCTGAGATGCAGATCTCTCAATCCCAGGCTCTTAGATAAAACTGATACTTTCTCCTTTGCAAATCCATCTACTTTCAAGGCTGACCCCTAAGCACAGAAGACACTGGTACCAACTGCCACACAGACTGCTGCTGCCAGGGCACCACACTCAGCAGCAGACATGGATAGTGCTCATAAAGGGTAAGGAAAAAAAGCCAAGTCCTGCACTTAACCTCTGGCTGATCAGGATGTTCACAAGTGTAAACACACTTTCCACAAGCATACTCATACTTAGGTTTGAACATCAGCATGGGCCCTAAACACATCTGATATCAACACTCACGTCATGGGCCCACTTACCTAGTATAAAGGTCTCCTCCTACTTGCTGGGTATTCCAGTCTGAAATAGTGAATTGTACATACACACACACAAGATAAATTCCTGGGTTCATTTATAGGTGTGTGTGTCCCAGGTTAAGAAGGTCAGAGTCATTAAGTTCTGCTAGTGCCTTCAGGGCTTTGATGCATGCCATCTGAAGCCCCGCAGGTCACTTACTCATAATGAATACTTGAAATATCTGATGGATCAGCATCTAAAATATTTTTTTTAAATTAGATGAGAGAGTAATTCATCTTTACAAAATATAAGTAACCATTATTCACTTAACTATTCATGATGGCAAAAGTACTTAGTACACTAAGCAAATTTAAATCAGAAAATAATATTTTTATTATAGTGTTTGGTATATTGTACCATAAATATCAAGTCCATACATTTAAATAGTAGTGTAGTGAAAATGCAAGGTACAGAACTCCAAATTCTACTAATAATGCAGTAGCTTTCTTACCAATACATCTAGAAAAATCATGAATCAAACCCTCTCAAAAAATTAATGAGCTAAGAAAATGTGGAATTAAAATAATGTGCTCTATACTACACTATTTATTCACTTCTATCCTTTTGCACTCATTTATATCTCTGTTCTTAATGAAGCAGACTGGGAGGGGAAGATTTTTGCACTTGACTATCAAGAGTATAGAACATTTCTCAGATGGAACACATAATAAATTAGTGTATTATAGGTGGTTATGACCATCTATAGCAATACTAATTAATGGGCAGATGACTATTAACAATGTTAAGTGAATGAAAAAAAGTAACAAAAAATCTTTCTGTTCTGGAAAGCACTATTTATGTAGTCACTGTAGTTCCTCTGTAGCTTCTCCAAGACATCCAACAATGGCTTTGCTGGAAGCTGAAAGTGCCTGCAATGGTCTGTTCATGAATATCTGCAAATAAAAGTGAGAAATGGCCTTTGTCTCCATGTCTAGTTCAATGCATGACTGGCAAGATGGAAGTCAGGCTTTTGGGGAGGGGCAGATTTTCTGATAATCACTTGTTTTTAAGTGCTATTGACCAAAAGTAGAAGATGTAATGGCATGATGAATTTCAACTAGAGTTACACCCTAAAATTAACTTATTTTTAGACAAAAAATGACACAAGTGAAGCAAAGTTTAGATAAAACTCCCAAACCCAAACTTAAACAGATATAAAAAAATGAGACGTTTTCTAAATTATTCTTATTTCTAAGGATTATTATGTATTCATTTACTTAATTACCTGGGACATTGCTGCTCAAGCCCCATAAAGAGAAATTTTTAGGGAAAATTATAAATATGATTAGTTATATGACAATAAAAACATAAAATTTAAGACGTGAGAATATATGTTTGAGATTTTTTCCTATAATGCTATTGAAAATTATTTTCATAAAAAAGAAGTTAAAGAGAACAGTATTTTGTGGGGGGAAAAAATAAATGACAATAAGATTTTTTTTGGGGGGAGGATTCTTTTTTGTTTGCTTGGTTGGTTGGTTAGTTTGTTTTGGGTTTAGGGTTGTTTTGTTTGGTTTTTTTGTGTGTGTGAAGGTTTTTTTTGTTTGTTTTGTTTTTTGAGTTTCTTAAACTTCCATAAGAAGAGGATTACTGCTGAGAGCTCAAAACTATGTTCCAGGAACCAGATCTATTATCATTTTTGCATCTATATGACAGCATGAATAAACTAAACCACATGAAATTTTGAATAGATTTTTTATTAAAAAAAGGTTATGCAATTTTTGAAAGATGAATCCAAACCTTTAATATTGCACATTGACATAATACTTTCTTGGATAAACCTGCAGTTTTCAGAGCACAGATGATTTTAAACTCAATCCATAGATAAAATAATTCTACCTCATTAAACCAATAATGACATTTATTGGGCACCAAAACAAAAAGATAGAGAAATCAAAATATTGTTATTCAGATGGCAGTAATAAAACAGACATCATTCTCTCTATATCTCATGTCTGTTGTAATAAAGAACAAAAAACATGCTTCTCAGAAACTTCATCCAAATTTCCAGGACTTTGGGTGCTACTTTTTTTTTTCCTTTTTTTTTTTTTTTTCCCTTAGAATGTGAACATATTTTAGCTTTCTATTGTTCTGGAATTAAAAAAAAAGAATAATTTTAAAGAAAATAAAAATCTAGATTTCTGATTTGGGTGTAAAACCCTCATGAAAATAATAAGTTGTGAAGAATTTTGCTTTTTTTTTTTAAACAATTATGCTAAACTTTTAAATTAAGTCTTCTCCAAATGTTCCTCTTTTCAAAAAAACTTAAAATGCAGCCAGAAGTTATAGCAGAAAGTATCTTACTGCCAGGGCAAGATATTGAAATCAGAAAGGTTGTTTTAGTTTTTATTACAGTTCATTCAGGTAAGATCTGTAGAAAATACTCATGTTTAAAGATCTTTGCTCTCTCTTTAGAAAATTATCTGACACTAAGTAATTGAAATCTATAACATTGATTTGCTTTAATTCACTGCCCTTTTAGTGTCAGCTTGTGAAAAGATGTGTCTAGTTTGGGTTTAAAATGGCTTCATCACTGATTCAGGCTCATAGCACCCAACATTTTCTATATGCACATTTCATGTGTGGTTATTTCAGGTCCTTACAACATAAAAGGATTTCCAGTTCTGATATATATATCTTTTTTTTATACAACTTGGAGGACTCAATCAAATTTTTCAATATAAATTCTGCACACAAGAAATAAAACCAAATTAAAATTTATTTGTAAGTAAAATGCAAGATTATCCAATAATATCAACAGATTGTCTGTTTCAAATATCTGTAGGCATCAGTTATTACACACAGTGTAACACAGTTTCCATATTAATTAACTATACGATACAAAATTTAATTGCCTAAATCATGTCACTTTATTGTTTCAGTCATGGTGCATTGTTTCTGTGATACTGTCATGGGAAGGCTAGAACAAGGATTTAACATCTTTGACTTAAAAAACCTCTTAAAAGTAAAACATTCTTCCTCTTTATCTTTAGAGATTCAATTTATCAGAGGGAAATTTCACTTTATGTAGGAAAACTTCAGATAATGTCAAAAAATGCAAAGATAAATCTAAGATGAGATTAAGTAGGCTTGAATATATTCTTAACTCTTGTAATAAAAAAGTGCTGTCACTTTTTTTACTTAAAATTTATGGAACTTAATCCATAAAATACATAGATTTAAGCAGAACAATATTTACTGATACACTCAGAAAAGACACTCCAATGGGGCCTAAATAAACTGCTTGTTTTGAGCAATATGCTGAAAGCATGTTTCAGGTGTGCTGCTTTCATCATCCACAGCTGCATCATTTGCAGCAGTTATCACTGCATCTGGATGACTTTCAGGTGACTGAACGGGGAGAACAAATAATAAAAATTAAAGGGAAAAAAGTTGCTGCACTCACAGACATTGTAATGTTAATTGTTCTGCTGCAGGTGTGTATGGCAGAATTCTTCCCCTCAAAATACATCCTCACTTCCTTCGTTGCTGAGATTGTTCCTAAAGAAGGATAAATTGATTGTCTGAGTGGCTTAATTTTTCTCCACATCCAGTTAGCAAAAGAAGTGATCAATAAATAATATCAAAACCCCTTGTCAGGTTATAGTGGTTTTGAATATGGACATAATCAGATTGTATTTGCCTGTGGATAGTCCATGTACTTCAAAAACAAAGGGAATTCTTCAGTTACAGAAGTATTCTGTACGTATATACAGAACATAGAGCACATGTATATACATAAAAATGTATATCTAATAAACATAGATATGTACATATACAAAAAAAGACAGAGATGTTAAAAGCATAAATTCCAGAAGAATAATCCAGGAGAAGAGTATTATCAGCAATATTCAGTATATTTGAAAAACTCTTTACATGCTTGCTTACTTAGTGTGAACATTAACAGTCAATTAGATGACCGATTCCTAAGGTGCAACAGAGCGCAAAAATACTTGCACATACATGCATTCATGATCAGGGAAAAAGGGCTGATTTTATTAAGAAATAAAGACATACCATACTTTCTTCATTTTTTTAAAAAGGACCCTTTTGAAAAAGGTGTTTTTTCATGATTAAGCTATTAATCTTAAAAAAATCTCATCAACGCAGCAAAAACAGATTACCCCACAACTTATTCTGTGGCTACTAGTGCAAACATTAAAATATTAATTAGATACACTCTCAAAAAAAAAAGGGCAGATTTGTAGTAAAATCCATTTTTTTTTTACATTGCCTGTGCCATGTTCCCTTTTTAAAGCATTAATATTAAAAAAGGTGAATAAACCATGTGTAGATGGTTTAAGTCTATAATAATGGTACCTCTACATATTAGTAACATATGGGGTGTGTTAGTGCAATGATAATGCAAGTCCTAGATTCTTAGGGACGGATTAATATGTATTTAGCAAGCGTAAGGAACTAGTCAGCATCTGACATGTTAGACAGAAGTACATCTGCTGAGGGCCTGAATTTGCTGGAGCTGCAGGCAGAACTCTACAGCTGCAGTAATGTCACTGAAACATGTTTTACATGTTAGAATAAAGAGAGCAGAAAGAAAGGTACAGTTGGGCAATTTACTTTAAAATGGTGGAAACTTTGCAGTATTTAACATACTGCAGATAACATGACATTTTTGAACAGTGCATTGTGCGATTTCTACTACATCACATTTTTTACTGTTCAGCTTTTGTGTGCTTACAGCACCATGATTTATTATCTGCTGCTAGTTGCTCTTCAAAGTAATTCTCAATCCATTTCATTTCCTTCATTAGCTCTCTCCTTGTTTCCCTCCTTCACCCTTAATCTCCCTTGCTAACCTTTCCTGTTTAATTTTCTTTTCCTATTTAAACACTGTATCCAAAATGCATCCTCCACAGTTTTAAGAGCAAAATCCCCAGGCGTTCACCTTTCCATTCTTCAATAAAACTCCACTTGCAAAGCGTGTAACTATCTCAGCATGTTATTAGTCAGTGTTGAGCAAAAGAAATGCTGCAGTGCTAAATGGAGTCATTAAAATGCCTAGTGACAACAATAAGTGCTTGAGGAAGCTGGCGTTTCCCATTTGCTAGTCTAATAGCTGTATTAGGGCCATCTTTCTTTTGTGGAGAAGATAAAAAGAATATATTCAGTATTTGATTGTTTCCACTCTCCACCATCTCACTGCTTGTGCCCTGACTTTATTCTTCTTCTGCCGCTTCCTACCCATTTCTGGAAAACTGTTAAGTCTTTTTCTCATTCCTTTTAAATCATTACTAGTTTTAATATCAGCTTCAATGAGCTATGTGTATCAGGCTCTGGAGTGGAAGGTGGTTCTCCACTTAATGCTTTTTGTCTCAACGAGTGTTAAGTGCACCTAGCCTATGTCTGCTTGCCTGTTACAGATATCTTAGGTGCATCTTAATAGGCTAGTCAGGGTACCAAGAGAAGCATAAATATGTTAGCACAGCAATCAACACAAGCTTAACTGACCCTGATGAGGAGCACGATATTTTATCTAGAGGCACAGAAGGTTCTTGTTCATGCGTCATGGAGATACTTACTAATCATTAAATTAACAGCACTCTTTTTGGATTCCAAGTGGTAGGCCCATTCTGATGGAATATTTTACAGTCTTCTACCTAAAATGGTGGGTTTGTTCTGGCTGTAGTTTCTAAGTGGATGGTGGTTTATATATGAATATATATATGATTATATATGTATGAAGTGCATCAGTTTTTTGGGGGGAGTTTAAAATTTATAAAAACGAGTCAGTGAACACATGGGCCTTGTGCTTGTTTCTTCCCAGTGATATAAAGTATAGTCAAATTCAAGGAATTTGAGATCAAGATTTATTCTTAACTCTTCAAACAATTTCCTGAGATTTGTTTGCAAAGCAGAAGCATCAATCAGGTAAATGAAGTAGAGAACCTGTATGTAAAAGAAGATGTAATTCAGAAAAAAAAAAAAAAGGAAACTGAAAAAGAGCATTAAGTATATTTTTAAACATAAACCTCTCATATGTACTAATATCATCATGGAGCAAATGTTTGTGCAAACCTAAGAATAAAAAAAGGTTAAAATTCAGGTCACTGTATGTTCCAATTGCTAGCTTTGCCCTCATGTCTTCATCTCTCACTGGACACTCATTTAACATTCCTGTCACAACATTTATTTCATTTTAGACTGTACTAACTGATAGAATAAATTATGCAATATAACCTTAAGCAATGAATTGTTAAGGGAGTTGGTATGTCCTCTCATTAAGCATCTGCTATTAGAAGTCATGCTATATGTTGAGCTAGAATCTCCAGACTAAACCAAAGAAGTGGCAGATAATAGTTCCATCTGTCATGAAACTAGGGGGAAACTTGCCACATTAGAGGAAACACTTCAATAGCATGAATATATTCATTTGCAGCTAGAACCTTAGAGAGCAAATAGGAATGTAGATGCAACTTCCCATGACAAATAATGTACATCAAAATTAAGTTGTTAATCTTGTCCTTACTGGATTCTAACATCAGATAGTATGTACAGATAGTATGTACAGCACCGTTTTAATGCTTAAATGTCATCTGGTTTGGCTTGTGTTTTGCAGCATGTAACTGAAGGTTTGTGTGGATTTTTTTGTTTGTTTTTTTTTTTTTTTTTGCATATTGACTGCTGTTTCTATTGAGTTATGCAAATTTTCTTTGACAGTTTTACTAAAATTATAATTTCTTCTCTGAGGGAAATGATCAACAGAGCACTGACTCATTAACCTTTGTGGTTTTTTAAGACATTGATGCTGAATTTCTGAACTTGGTTTAGCTGTCATGTAACTGCCAACTAGTCCCTCTCAATGGCCTCTACTATCCATAGGTCAAAAACGCTGAAACTCACAAGAGAAAGAACAAGGCGTCTGTCAATCAAGAAACAAATCACACAGTTTTCCAGCCTTTTTTTTTTTTTTTCATAAATTTGAGGGTTTTGCTGCACACTAATTTTTTATCTTTTTTTTTTTTTATTTTAGGCATAAGATAGTCACGGATGCTTGAGCTGAAACTTCTCTGCCCTCTGCCCTAGCTTTAGACACCTACACTTAGATGTGCATAACCCAAAGTTACCCAGCTTAGTCTTCTTTTGTCAATCAGATGAATCGCCCCCCTTGAAGTTTCCTGTTCATATACATTGATTATTAAAATATAAAATCTACCCCTACTGTCAGTGATCAATCCTGAGCATGAACCATATAAAGTGGCTATTGATAAATATATTTTCCTTATGAATATCTCCTTTCTATGGAGGTTACTTCATCCCTTTATGTTGCATACAGAAAGAGCAAGAGTAACATCTTCAAAAATGAGGTAAAACTGATTCATTTTGAGTAAGGACTTTTAATTGCACATATAATAAGCAAAAAAAAAAAAAAGAAGAATAAAAATAATTAAATTTTCATTTGAATTGACTGTACTTGGTCTTTTATCCCCCTGTGTTCATACTCAATATCTGGAATTGTAGATAATTAAGTAGAATGTATTCTTGGAAGTTTTTTAAACCTATCTTACTGTAAAGTATTTTAAACAATAATCTAGTACTAGAATTTCTAGTTGCATTTTTACTTATTGCATTCTTAGGAAAATAATAATAAAAATTTGACAAAAAATAAATATTTGCGGTTTGCCTGTTTCTGCCAAAACTATGATGATCAGTTTTCACACCCTGTAATTCCCTGACCTGATGCAAATATATTGAAAGAGCTCTGAAGGATAAAGGTAGCCTGAAGCATAAGGAATCAGTTATTTTCAGAAGTCCCAAACTGTCTTCCTTTATAATGAACACTCAACTTAACATTTTCAAAAGCTATCTCTCTCTTTTGCAGAATATTTAATCTACATGTAAAACCGTTTCAAACGTGGGTCCTTAATGCATGCAAAAAAGCCAATAGAAAAGAAAAAAAAAAAAAAAACAAACCACAAAATTCAACAAACATGTGCCACTACTACTTTCAGTTAAAATAAATTAATGCACCAAGACATGCATGCAATAAAAGAAAAGATCTAGAAGGTAATTAGTAAGGCATCAGAGAAATTTTTAAAGTGGTGTTGCAAATCAGAGAATCACAGATTGGCTGAGGTTGGAAGTGAACTCTGGAGGTCATATGGTTCAACAACTCCTTTACTCAAGGGGAACAAATCATAGTTTGTTGCTCAGGACTGTGTCCAGATAACTTGTGTAGACTCCTTAACCTCTCTGGGCATCTTGTTGCAGCATTCAGTCATGCTCATGGTGAAGAAGTGTTCCCTGAAGTTCAGACTGAACCGCCTGTGTCAACTACTCCCAGTACCTGTTGCTGGGCTCCACTGCAGAGAGCTTGTCTCCATCACTTTGCACCCTTCCTTCAGGCATTTATATACACTGATTGTTAATTTGCTTCTTGAGCCTTCTTTACACTGAACTGTCCTGGTTTTCTCAGCTTTTCCTCATGAGGGACAGTCTGTTCCTTTAATCACCCTTGTAGTCCTTCGAGGACCCTCTGCAGTGTGCTCATGTCTCGTACTGATGAGCTCTGAATTGGACACAGTATTCCAGGTGTGGTGGGTTCATCAGTTTTTGAGTAAAGAGGAAGGATAACGTCTTATTCTAACACTGCTTGGTGAGCATGAGATTCTGCAGAACACCGGCCCTCATTAGCTCCTCTAGCATGTAGAAGAGGAAGTCATGAATGCCCTCTGAGAACTTTCTGTACTGCTGTGCTCCCTCTCCAATATTAGGATGGTGAAAGTGCCCCTTGAGGAGCAGGACCTGTGATTATGAGGCTGCGTCTGTCTATCCTGATCCTCTTGGTTCTATCGAAAATAGAAACACTGCCAGAGGATTGAGCTAGTGTGGATGAAAAGCATTCAGAGTTTTCAAGAAAATAGGCATCATTTAAATTCTATGCATGAGTTTAACTGTCTCATGGATTACTGTGCAGGGATATTCCAGATGGTGACAAATTTTATTAAATTTTATTTATCTGGAAAACAAAAAAGCTTATATTTTGACTTTTTTTAAAAAATTTATTTTAAGACTGATAATGCAGCTTAGCTTTGTTCCCTTTATTGTTAGTTAAGGAAATATTCAATTTTGCTTTTAACGGGGCAGCGTAACATTCCGAGAAGCAAATTCCAGATGAACACATTTCAGCTACATTATCTGATATTCCTACTGGCCAATTTACTCCAAACAGGAATTTTGCAAAACTGTCTCCTCTAATCCCAAATTAACTGTATGACAGTGCAACATGCATTGGATGGGAAATTACTTCTGTTCTACAACCCTTCAGCAAGATGCACTTGCCTTTGCATATGTCCTTTCAATTATGTCAAAATAATAATTTTGCTAATTCCAGGGTTATTTAACAAGTGATCAAATATCTGACATTTCACAGTAACAAAATTTAGTAACAGACACTTAGTGACAAATTTAATAAACACCCATTTTTGTTTCATGGGGATTTTTAATGCTCCATTTAATATTAGAAGTTTTTGAGTCATTTTTTAGAAATATGAGTTCACATTAATCGACATAGAGTTTAATTTGCTCAAATTTATGATCTAGTTCTAGATTAATTGCAGGCATGCCCTATTAAAAAAAAACCACAGAATTTTAATATACTTATGCCAAATGAACACATGCTAAAGAATATATCTACAGATCAAAAAGTAATCAAAACCTAAGTGTAGGAATCTAGATCTAGTTTAGAAATCCTTTTTCTAAATTTTAACTGTATCTGCCAACAGTTTCATAGTAATAAATGTATATTTTTCTTGTCATAAATCACACATTAGGTTATAGTTTGGTGATCACTATGTAAGAAAGTAGATTAAACTGCAACATCTCACCATGTAATTGATAAATTTTCCAACAAGATGATGTCTGGCCCATGAATCAGCTCCCTCAAAATAATCACCCATATTTCTGCTACAGTATTTCCCAGTGAAAGTAAAATATCTTCCAGCAGGAGAGACAATAGGAAGAGCATACAATGGTGGGTAAACTGTCTCACATGTACTGCACGGTAAAAAATACCCACATGCATTTGTCCCAGTTTCACTATTAACTTAAGGTTTACATTAAAGTCTTGAGTTAGAAAAAAGTAAGATGATATTCAGTTCTCAGTCAGCATCAAAGTTAACATATCATCCTAGCACTTCATTACAGTGAATTTTTAATTTTCATTTAAATTCATGAGATAAAAATAATAGCCCAAACTCTATCCTTTATGTTTGACTTAATTAAAAAAGTAAATTGAAAACCAGTACAAATATTGTTTCATATATACCACTATTTTTTTTTTGATGCTGATATTTCTAATATTTTCAGTAGCTTGTTGCACAGAAGTCATTTGTGTAGATCTGCCATGTTCTAACAAGAGGCTACTGGTTTGCTAAAATATTTCTTTGAAATTGTAAACTACTTAAAAATGGATTAATGTAACTGCAATTCTAAATAAACTAATATTTTTTATTTCTTTTTAACTAGCAAACATCTTTTCTCCAGAACAAAGGTAAATCTGGTGCTAAAATGAAAATAATTTATTTTCTTTTTTCTATTTATGATCAAAAGTTTTTTCATTTTCTTCTCATTTCTGCCATTATTAGTAATACTGAGAAGTTTAAAAGACAGTTCATTTACCCTGTCCATATTACTGCTATTACAAAAAAAAAAAAAAAATTTGGGGATAACACATAATTTCTATTTATACTAGCTAAACTGGTCAAAAATAGTAGGCTGTAGTCAATTTATTTCCAAGGAAATTATAAAATAATTGCATATATAATTTGTAACATATTTTTAATAATCACTCAATTCAAATACTAGACCTAACCTGCTAGAAGATTTTTTTTATTTCAACATTGACATGTTAACTACAAAAATTTTAAACACCTGCTTTATAGTTGCTTTGCAGATTCATTTAAAAATTAATTGGCAGATTTTTACCTTACCTTTCTCACTTAGAAATCTCATCTGATGACATTTTATCTTTGCTCAAATATTCAGCACAAGAACAGAAGGAAACCCACAGTATTTAGAGCAGTACAAACATTTCAGATGCTTAGCTTTGTATTAGTCAGAAAGAGAAATTTACTCTGCTTAAAACCATACTGTTTCTGTGAGTTTTTATGTGGATTTTTAAAAATATAGGTAATAATTTTTGAAAATCTACAGAATAAGTACTAATGCATCTAAATTAGTACCTTCTCCTGCTATTGATACTAAAAAAATCATTTAAGTGCTTTCAAAGAATTGATCCAGCCACTCAAGATTATGCCTGCCTCTCTTTCTTTCACTATGATAAACATCAAAGTGTAATGGTGGATAGAGTTTAGACCCTTAGCATACAGGGAAAATTTATCCAGGAAATCAGGATTGCTAGGAACATATCTACAATAGCATCACCTATATTTGTCTGCCTTCTTATTCTCAAAAGTTCCCCTTCTATGAATTATAATTCAGTTAAAAAAAAATTCAATGTACTTTTTGGGTTCTTCTATGAGCAATGATACCTTTAGAATTGTTTTTAGGCGTGTGTATTTTTCCTTTAAAAGAGAGTGGCTGTGACAGAAGAAAACCTCTAGAGAAATTGCATCTTTGCTGAACAAATAGGTATGCCCCAGGAGAGAAGCTTCAAAGCCTGTAGGGTGAAAACTACACAAAATGCAATGATAGGAAGTGTGAAAAGGGTTCAATACCACCAGGGATTTGGAGTACTCACAGAGCAGAAAGGTTGAAAAAGACAGTCTAGCTATCATGGGGATGAAAAGAGAAGGTAATGAAGGATCAGAGTTTTCTCTTAGCAGACTTTTTCACAATCTAGAAACTGCAGAATATGCTGATGCCTTAAAGTATGATCCACTGGATGCAATAGGAAAATTATAAATTATTCAGTTACATTTTTTATGATCTAATCTCCTCAAGCTTTCTCTGTTTAAAAGTGTCTTGGAATTTTTAATACATGTGTTCAACAAAACTGCCTTCCTATTTTTAGTGGGTTGGGATTGGTTTTAGGTTTATTTTAAATATTTTTCTATTGGGTTTTGGGGAAGGGGGGTGTTTCTTTGCTTTTTAAGTTTTTTTTTTGAGAAATGCAGTATAAAATAACTAGTCAGATCTACACAAAAATGGCTTATTCAGGGCCTTTTTACTTATTGGTTTATAGATCAGTGGAAAGTGAAGCTGGGAAGGAAGTCAGGGTAGGGACCTACTCTGGCCCCTACCAGCTCGGATATCCAACTATGTCTGAAAATTTCTTTTCCAAATTGCTATTAGAAAGTATAATGAACAGAGTTTCACATAATGAACACAACACATTTTATGAAATAGTCTTCAACTCTCCTGGTCAATAAAATATCTTTTGGATAAATTTCTCTCATGCATTCTAACTCTATCACTTCTCAGTCTATTTGCAGAAGGCTAAAGAGACAGCTCTTTCCTTTTATCAATTTTTTTTTTTTGTTGGCTTGTACATTTGAAGATATTTTTTGCTGATCATCAGCCTTCCCATTGTCCAAATGCCTTTTAAATGCTGATGTGTTTAAGCAAGTCATGCTTGATAGATCATCATGATGATCATTACTGATATTCTTTTTGAAGATTTTTCAGTTATTCCTCCTGTCAGAAATGAACATAATATTTTAGCAAGAATTTCTAAATTATATTCCTCTGTTTTCATATGCGGGCACACGCACTCATATGTGTACATGTACATCTAAATATACATAACCTATGCTCACTTAAACTATTTGTCCCTAGAATTTGTTGGCAGTTTGGAGTTTTTTAGGGTTTTTGGTTCTGTTTTTTTTCAGTTTACATAAGTGGTGCTGTTAATTGATCTAATAATTTCAGAGGTTAGACTTTTAAGCAAACAATAGATTAATAAATTAATTATAAAATTGAGAGAATGAACACTGTCCAATGTACAAAACCAGCTGTTCTGTACTCATAAGATAAAGACTACCTGAGGTGCATACAGAACTCTTGGAGTTGGAAGGGACTTCTGGAGATCACCTAGTCCACCCCATTTTCAAGGCATGGTCACATAATGCAATTTACACTCTGATAGCTCCTTGTCTTTTTTGAATAGTGGAAACCACAATTGAAGACTATACTTCAAATGTGGCCTCACGTCACCCTTGACCAGCTGGCCACACTCTTCCCAGGATACCATTGGCCCTTCTGGCCACAAAGGTACTGCTGGCTCATGGACAACTTTTCATCCACTAATACAGTACTGGCCCTTCTCAGCAGAGCTGGTCTCCATTAGGTCAGCCTGGGGGATCCCTGGGGAATATCACTGACTACAGGCCTCCAACTGGATTCTACTGCACTGGTCACAACTGTGATCTCTGCTGTTCAGATGATGATCTGATGATGAAGTAATCATCATCATCTGATCATCAGCATCATAGGATGATCCTTATAACAACAAAACCTTTAATCTCAGCAAGTCCACGAGTTAAGTGGACTTCTCTTCCACTTCTAGAAGTAATTTGTGACTTTCATGGAAACATATTTCTATGCACACACTACAATACTAGTACACAGTTTCCAAAGGAAGATAATTTCAAGAGCTGATGACATAATGCTCAAGTAAAGTTTACAGGACTAAAATAAACAAGAAAAAACCTATTTTCTCAAACTAAAATTCTTCAATGGAATTTTAATTTCTCCAATCCTTTGCAATCTATTTAAAGACCTAATAAAGAAAATCAAGCAAATGAGTCATGAAGTCCAATACTAAACTCAATACTGGTTTATGTTGATCAATATTACAATTTATTTAATGCAATTCAACTTCTTTTGTGATTTTTGTCTACTACACAATGCTCCTTTAAGTCGTCTTGCTATTAATTCAATTATTGTAGGGAGATAGACATTCAAATTAAATTAAATCTAAATACTTTGACACATGGGAGGCATTTAGCAGCTGCTAATGTGAAACACTAAATTGAACAGAATCTAAACAAGAGTTTTAGAAACACTCCTCAAATGAAATTGCTTTCCTTAATGCTTCTGCTGTTGATCTTACTCTTCCTTCCCCAGAAGAATTTTTCAAGAGAAAAATTTTCCAGGTAGCTAGGATGTCAAGTCTCTGACAATGGGCACAATCTTACCCAGCAGCAGCATCTCTCAATAAGTTTTTTTTTCCTTCATCTTTATTACCCATACTGCTATTCTTTAGGTTTTGTTTCCATACAAATTCCATAATGCCAAAAAATTGTCATCATAATTAACTATAGAAAACATAAATTAAATCTAAAATTTATGTTTGAACTGTTAGAAATAGTTCTGTCCTTTCTACAAGACAAATAATCAAACAAGTTTATTTATTCAACGAGCTAACCACATGCTGTTTTTTTGCATTTACTATTTATAATATTTGGCACTTATAACATCTCTGCATCATAGTTTTTTATCTATTAAGAACTATCATAGTATTATTTTAAGTCTGAAAAACTGAAGGTTTTCTTTTCTGAAGCCATACATCCAGGCTCAACAGAAAATGTGGCAAATTTGTTTTTTAATAAAAATATTTGGCTTGCACCATTGTGAAGCACAGCAAGATATCAGGACCTAGCTGAGCAGTGATATCTTGGTAACTAAAAATTAAAAAGAAAAAAAAAATAATTTTAAGAAAATCTTTTTGCTTTGTTGAGGGAATATAATTTTTTTGAAATCTTGAGATTTACTATCCCATGTCTGTCTGCAAGATGTAATACATTTCTACAACAAACATTTCTGTGAGCATGTAGATCCCTTTAAAAACTGTGGTTCACCCACTTATCAGTGAACAAGATTAAGAGGAAACATAAAGTTTATGGAATTTTTTAAGATGACCTATAATACAAAAAGATAGGAAGTAAAAGGGAAGAATAAATAAAAGTGATAATTCAGATCCAATAGCACCTTGGAACAGTTTTGAATTATTTAAAGATATTCAACTGCAGACTTCTTATGCAATAGAATGCTGAAGTATCATGCTACTTACCAATGTTACTTTTGCTCCAGCAAAGGAGATACACAATATTTAGTTGCTGTATGCCTTGTAAATAGGGTTTTGACTGATGCCAACCCATAGGGACATCATAAAGTCTCAGAGCAACCTAGCAGTCAACCAGGAGCACACATCTGATACCCCTACTTCCCTTTCTGACTCCGGGCCATAATCTCAAAACTAGTCCAGCTACATATTTTCTATACATTTTACCTTGCATGTTTATTTTAAAAGTTTATCTTGAACACTCACAACAAATAAAATGTCAACGTGTGCTAACTAAATTACTCTATTACTTCAGAAAACCACTGAAAATGCAAAATTAAGCTGTTTCTTAGGTACTCAGTCATCAAGGCCAACTCTTAAATGTCTGTAAGAAGTGTGTGTTTCCATCACTTGGTGATTTTATAAACTTATGAGAGTACCTTTTTTCCGCCTTTAATTTAAATATGTGTTGCCAAACGTCTGTCAAGACAAATATAAAGAGTACCCTGTAGTGCTTTCTAAAACTTTAATGCTGCTGTTAAGAAACCATAAAGCTTTCACAGGGTAGTGACTATGTTCATGTAAAAGCGAGCAGCAAATCATGAATTTCTACATTACCTACAATGGCCAGACCAGTGTGAAAGATTTGGTTATTCTTTTTCTCAATATTTTTTTCATTATCAAAAATCACATTAGAAGTGCAAAATTTATCTTCTCATTTTAAAAGGAAGAAAAAGACTCTCACAACGACCTAAGCCAGGCTAAACTTTGTGGTATGTGAAAGTAAAGCCTTAGCATAGTGTTGCAGTGTGCAGCTACGCAAATGGAGCAAAAGGGCTTTGTGAATTTGAGATGGGAGTTTCTGTTTCCTAAACCTAAAGCTGGAGTTTCTATTCTGTATTTTTACGTGTATTCATCCTTCCCCCTGGAGTTATTCCCATTGGATTTTACCTATAATGTATTCACACTGGGCATTGTTCTATTGGTTTCACCTTATCTCTTATTTTCCCCTATAAAACCTTTGTCTGGACCCCAGAGCGGGGTCACTTGTACATGCGGCGATCGGGCAAATACAACCTACTTTGGACTGCACAACAAGTGTCCAATCTCTTGAGTCTCTTTATCCTGGTCTTGATCGCGCTCTCTAAACAGCTGTGTCCATATCAAACGAACCCACAAAGGTGTTTGTTGCCTCTCTCTCTCTCCAGCTGCTCTCGGAAGCGCCTGGCCAGCGCCCCAGGAAAGCGGAACGGGCGAAAACAAGGAAGTCGGAGAGAGAAAAGAACGAAGAAAAGCAACAGCATAGCATTTTTAATTCCAGTATCAATATTCATTAAAATACAGCCTACCTCAAGGCTAATCACAGCAGACTATAAGATAATTCTCCAACAAGTTTTTTGACTCTCCTTTATATAAGCATAATGGAAAACATTTTAGCATTCTTTCAGTCAAGAAAATGTGAGTATCAGAGTAAAGAGATGCACAGTAAATCTTGACAGAATGATTAAATGCCTTAACCCAACAGGCAGCTAAGGTAGAACACAGAACCCATCAGGACTGCACTCCATCTCTTCACCTACCCTTTGATTCCAACTCTTTTGATTAAGGTGTCCTTGTCACAGAGGTCAGTTTAATTCTATCACATCTAAATATTCTAGGTAAAGTGGGTTGCACATGTGCAGACTGCAGGCTCATTTGTTACATTATTGTTTGCTGCCACTTTTGAAGGTAGGTATCTGTTTGAAGAATGTGCAGTGGTTGGAGGGTCAGGGGATTTGCATAAAGCTTGGCAAGAACCTCTTCAGGCACAAAGTGTGGGGTGCTGCCACTGCCTGTGTGCACAGAAAGCTCACAGCATTCAGCTCATGGAAACTGATGATGTTATGGGTATATCTAGCTCTTTTTTTTTATTCCCAAATAATAACAGCTTAACAGTACCTTCAGTGAATTCATCATGAAACTTTGATTTACTGTTCTGTTGCCCAGTTTTTCTTTCTCACCAAGGTAATCATGATCTGCTGAATTGTCCTATATTGTTTGCGGATCACTGATTACCCTATTTTGGAGGTATTTAGGTTTCTTTCAGTTATATCAGTAATTATAGCTTTCAGGAATGCAAAAAATATTGTGGAAAGTAATTAATTGTTTTAATAATAGATAAATTTTTACATAATTATACCAAAGACATATATGTGTTTAGAAGAAGATAGGAGGGAGTGATTGAATATTGAAATAAAAGAAATATTTTTTTTTTTTAAAGTGTGCCTGGGAGAGGTGTGTTTGCCTTTTTTTCTTGAGTTGTTTGTTTTATGTGTTTTAATTATTTGGGACAAAGGATGACTATTTTTACATTGGAAAAGTTCCTGTGACATGAATATTCATATACTTCAAAACTTTCACATCTTACTGAGCTACTAGAACATAAAGATCTTCCATAACTTTTGTGGTTTTGTAATAATGTACAAATTCATCACCTGCTTTCTGCACCTGAAATGTAGGTAAACAAATATATACTCTGCACATATGTCCAAGTAAATATAATGCTAACTTCACATAATAATTTTCTTCCTTCATACAGAGGTGAACAAAAAATCAACAGGGGGTAAATACATCTATGACTTAAACTCAAACGGAGCTGGATGCAGTATTCCAGTATTCTGTTCTCAGGTGTGTTCAGTAAAATCTTCAGCTCCTCTTGATGCTCAAGAGTGTTGAAGCAGGTCAATGTACCCATTACTTACATGAACTATGCTATCATCTGAAATTTCAATACCTGAATGATAGCTGCTTAATACCTATGACTAATGTTGGCTAGCTCCATCTTAAAGAGAAAGACTCTGAGGTTGTTTATGAAAAAAGTCTATACATAAGAGTGTTTTGTCATTGTTATGTTCAGCTTAAATAGAGAGGAGTCACAACATGCAATTTTTTAATTTTGCTGATGTCAGTCACTGCCCAAACTTTCGGCCTCTCATTTTCTCATTCTATATGATTAATATAACACATCTGCCAGCCTTAGTCTTCATAATGAAATTTCTCTTTCTGGATTTAAAACATGAAGAGCTGGATTTGTTCAGGGAATTATGAGTAGTGGAATGCGGCATCCCGGAGTTTGGGTTTAGATTAGGGTTTTTAATTTTTGTTAAAATAAGTCAAGTTCTGTAATCCCGCGTTTCCCCCGTGTTGTTCCCCCCCGCGGTTTCTGGCCCCATATTGCCTGCTGCCGGATCTTACCCCTTTGCCGCTCCTGTAACCACCCTGCCGTCCGGCCCCGGGAAACCCCGTGCTGGCCACCCCAAGCCACACGATCCCGCTCAGCCCAAGGCTCGGTGCCTGCCCCTGCGAGGTTCTCTGGTTGGTCGCTGTTGCTGGCGTCACCGCCACGGCAGCCGCCCCTATTGGGCGGCAGGCCGTGGATCCTCTCGCCCCGCCCCTCCATAAAACCCTATCCCGCTGGCAGCCAGACGCCATTTTCTCCCATGCGAGTGCCGGGAGCGGTCGCGTCTTTCCATCGAACCGCGCCATGTGTGACCAATAAACCGTTCCTGCCAAGCACGGAGTAAATGGACAAATTCCTTTCCTCTTTGCCAGATCCCTAGCGCACGGTAACAGAGGCTGGCCAGCCCACACGCCCGAGACACGGAGCCGTGTCTGGGAACCCGGGGCAGCAAACCCCGGCAGCACGTGGAAGCTACGCCACAGCTGAGCTCCCAAGAGCCGCGTGCAGCCGGGGAGAGCGAAAACCCACGCCGCAATTGGCGCCCCAACGTGGTGCCGAGGCCAGCGCTGAGCTGATCGCGTGGACGGAGGTTCACCGCGGAGCTCCAGGAACAGCGCCGGGAGCCGCCGGAGTCGCCTGAGTTTTTTTGCTTTTTTTTTCTCTTTTTTACTGCCCCAGGGGTGAGGTGGTTTGGGTGGAAGAAGCATGGGGACCGTGCTATCTGCCCAACAAAAGGAATTTTATTCCCAAGTTAAGGAAATCCTTTTGGTGAAGGGCCCCTACCCAAAAAATTTAGTTAAGAAATTTGTCCGGTGGTTGTTCTTTGCTTTCCCCCGTCTGTCTACCGAGGACGCGCGCAAAACAGAATTTTGGGAGCAAGTGGGAAAAAGGCTAGCAGAGGGGTTCGGTAGGGATCCCTCCATAGATGACTGCTTCCCTAAATTCCATTTGTTGATCACAGATGTGGTAAAAACAGACCCCGCGTGAAACTCGGTTGGGAAAAGGAAAGAACCATCCAGAAAATCTGTTACTCCCTCTGAATCTGTTTCCCCATCCCCTTCTCCTACCCCTTCTTCCCCTAACCTGGGTGGGCGACGGGGGGCACCCCGTTGATCTGAGATGCAGGGCAGCTCCACAAACCTGGACCGTGCTCCTGGCTCCCCTAAGCCACCCCAGCATCCCCGCCTTAGCGAGATCGGTCGATTCGCTGAGGCCACGACCGTAAACCCTCCTTCCAATCCCTTTTTCCCAGTTGAAAATCCCAGTTTCGGCGCTACCCCGCGCAGTTCTGTTTCTTTAAACCCCTTTCTTTGTACCCCTGAGGAGGCCGAGGCCACGTGGTTGATCTCTTTGTCTTCCCAAGATGGAGGGTGGCCACATGGCAAGGCTTCCCCTTCCCACAATTCCTTTCTTCCCTTTGTTCCCTATGACCCCACCCCCTCCTGCTTCCTGGTGAGCACGAGCACCGCCCACTCAAGGCATCGGGTTACCACCCCTCTCCCTGTCCCTCCTCGGGTAAGCATAGGCGTTCCCTCCTTGCATGTTCTACCTGCCGTGTCAGCAGCCCCACCCTCTCCCACCCGGGAGGGCTCAGTAGCCTCCTTCCCACCTTCCGAGGAGGTGGATTCTCCCCGCCCTGTCCGTCCTCTCCCTCGCGCTCCGCCCGCACGTTCTCCCGCTCCTCGGAGACCTGGGGTTGGGGGAAGGAGGGGGGGTGCAACGGAGCCCAGTCCATGAAGTCGAGCAGTTGATCCACACTCCAATCCCCTACACAAGGGGAGGGGAAAACCCTGCGTGGACACCCCTCTCCTACGATTCACTCAAAGAGGTCTGCAAGACATTGCAAAAATTTGGCAGAAAGAGTCCTTTTTTTAAAGGGATTCTAAAAGCCACTTTAACATCTAGAACTGTAGTGCCGGCTGACCATAAGCGTCTATTCAACTGCCTGCTTCTCCTTTCTGAATACGACCTGTGGGAGAGGAGGTGGAAAAGGCTAGCGGCAGACCTGCTTCCCGAAATCCACGAGGGGCCTTATGGCCTGGATTTCGCGGAAGAGCAAATCACCCTAGACCATCTTGTGGGCGAGGGAGAATGGAGTGAGGGGCAACTGCAAGCTCGGGGAATTCCCACAGCAGTGTTGGACATGTCCAGGAATGCAGCAGAGCGTGCGTTCCTGGGCATGCCCGCCAGGGATCCGGGGATACCCTACACGGCAGTCAAGCAAGCCGTGGGGGAGCCTATGTTAGATTTTGTAGATCAGGTCCGGGCAGCCGTGGAGAGACACATAGAAGTACCTGAACGCCGGGAAGTGGTGCACATGAATGCCAACGCCATGTGCAAAAGAGTCATCATGTCAATACCGGCCTCACCACTGCCAACCCTCAGCCAGATCATCGAGGAATGCACACTGAAGGCGCACCTGATTGTTGCATCCCGGAGTTTGGGTTTAGATTAGGGTTTTTAATTTATGTTAAAATAAGTCAAGTTCTGTAATCCCGCGTTTCCCCCGAGTTGTTCCCCCCCGCGGTTTCTGGCCCCATGTTGCCTGTTGCCGGACCTTACCCCTGTGCCGCTCCTGTAAGCACCCTGCCGTCCGGCCCCGGGAAACCCCGTGCTGGCCGCCCCGAGCCACACGATCCCGCTCAGCCCAAGGCTCGGTGCCCGCCCCTGCGGGGTTCTCTGGTTGGTCGCTGTTGCTGGCGTCACCGCCACGGCATCCGCCCCTATTGGCCGGCAGGCCGTGGATCCTCTCGCCCCTCCCCTCTATAAAGCCCTATCCCGTCGGCACCCAGATGCCATTTTCTCCCATGCGAGTGCCGGGAGCGGTCGCGTCTTTCCATCGAACTGCGCCATGCGTGACCAATAAACCGTTCCTGCCAAGCACGGAGTAAATGGACAAATTCCTTTCCTCTTTACCGGATCCCTAGCGCACGGCAACAGAGGCTGGCCAGCCCATGCACCCGAGACACGGAGCCGTGTCCGGGAACCCGCGGCAGCAAACCCCGGCAGCACGTGGAAGCTACGCCACAGCCGGGCTCCCAAGAGCTGCATGCAGCCGGGGAGAGCAAAAACCCACGCCGCACCTGATGGAAGAGGAGGAGGCCCCAAAGAAAAAGGACAAGCAAGTTGCCTCGGCCGCTGCTCCTTCGAGGAACCCAGCACTGAAGCGACTTCCATCCACACGCCGGTGTTACCATTGCCATCAGGAGGGACACTTCCAGGCTCAATGCCCGCTTTTAAGGACTGCGCTACCCAGAGTTGCGGGAGGGGGGAGGGGGAATGGGAACCCCGCGGTCCAAAAAAACTGACCCATGAATGCGCACTTGCCGCGCGTTCAGACAAAAATGAGGCAAGTCGCGGTGCTTGCTGCAAGAGGAGCCGCAATGCACCATCTAGTACCATCAGTAAGCGGCTGCCTCTCAACTAGTGACAATCGGGAGCCTTATCGACTCCGACTCTGTTCGTTTCCGTTCCCAGGACTGGCAGTTTTTCATAGCAGATGCAGAGCTTCTATCGCACATCTGCCGCTGTGAGACCAGGAAAAAGGAAGATCTCTTAAATTGAAGGTACCTCGTTGCTGGGGATACAAAGAGCACTCCGCTGGAGATAGAAGACCCTCCAGTAATCTCCACCCTCAATCCGAGGCTCTTCTATGTCTCAGCACGCTGTGTCCACCCCCCCCTCTTTCTGCCTAAGGGCCAGGTAATTGCACAAGCAATTCCCATTCCTTGTGCTCTGTGCAATGACCTGGAGCTCTCTGTGTCTTATGCTGGGAAGTTGGGAGAGGAAAAACCCCTCATATGGTGCAAACTCAAATGCGAGGGGCGATCTGTACACCTACAGGGGATGTTGGACACAGGGGCAGACGTGACAGTCATCCCACCACAAAAGTGGCCGTCACACTGGGAGCTGTAAAGCGTGGCCACACCAGTCTTAGGACTAGGCGGGCCACAACCAGCAAGACAATCCAAAAACATTGTCCAAATTCAGGGTCCGAATGGGCTGCTGGCCTCAGTGTGTCCGTTCGTGATCGACTGCAAATTTACATTATGGGGGAGGGATGCCATGTCGCAATGGGGAGCCAAATTGGAATTTCCGGCCCCCCAGCATTTTTTGGTGCGGCCACTGAAGAGCGCCCCACACAGAAAGTAACATGGCTCACAGATAAGCCTATCTGGGTGGAGCAGTGGCCGCTGAGTAAGCAAAAGCTGCAGGCGCTCACCAAATTAGTTAACGAAGAGCTAGAAAAAGGACACCTTGTAGAAACAAACAGCCCCTGGAACTCTCCTGTGTTTGTAACAAAAAAACCGGGGAGAGACAAGTGGTGACTCCTCCACGATTTGAGAAAAATTAATGAGGCAGTGCAAGATATGGGCTCCCTTCAACCGAGTATGCCATCTCCATCTATGCTACCCCAGAATTACAATTTGGCCGTAATTGACATTAAAGATTGTTTCTTCCAAATCCCACTCCATCCGGATGATGCTCCCCGTTTTGCATTCTCTGTGCCTTCCATCAACAGAGAAGCCCCAATGAAGCGCTACCACTGGATGGTACTACCACAGGGTTTTAAATGTTCCCCTACTATATGCCAGTGGTATGTTGCTAGGGTTCTATCCCCAATGCATGCCAAGTGGACATCCTGTATTTTCTATCATTACATGGATGATGTGCTGATTTGTGCCCCTGACAGCGAGATCCTGCAAGTAGCACTGGAGGACACTGTTAGGGCCTTGTCGATGGCCGGATTTGAGTTACATAAAGAAAAGGTACAGTTGCTGCCACCCTGGAAGTATCTGGGCTTGGAAATTAACAACCGGACGATCAGACCCCAACAGATACAGATAAATGATAACCCCAAGACGCTGAATGATCTCCAGCGCCTGTGCGGGTCATTAAATTGGATCAGGCCATGGCTAGGACTCACTACGGGGGAATTATCCCCCCTCTTTGATTTGTTAGCAGAAAGGGAGGGGGATGAGGGTTTAGGTTCCCCGAGAGTCCTGACCTGAGAGGCCAGAGCAGCACTCGAGAAGGTCCAGAAAGCCATCACGAGCAGACAGGCCCACCGTTGCCAACCTGGGCTGCCTTTCCGATTCATTGTCTTGGGTGAGTTGCCCCATTTGTATGGTGTGATATTTCAGTGGGACAAGGGTCAACGGGACCCCCTCTTAATAATAGAGTGGGTGTTCCTTGGCCACAGGCAGTCCAAGAGTATCACCAGGCCACAGGAGCTGATGGCGCAGCTCATAATACGGGCCAGGGCTCGTCTGCAAGTACTAGCTGGCTGTGACTTTACATGTATCCATCTCCCCATCAAAACATCCACGGGGAAGATGACCAAAGAGGCTTTTGAACACCTGCTTAGGCAGAATGAGAACTTACAGTTTGCTCTAGACAGCTTCTCAGGCCAAATTAAGATCGGACATCCTGGCCATTATTTGTTCAATACTGAATTCAAATTGTTACCCAAAGAATTACAGAGCAAAAAAACCCTCCGAGCACTAACAGTATTCACGGATGGGTCAGGGAAGTCCCACAAGTCAGTGGTGACTTGGAGGGACCCAGAGACTCAGGTGTGGGAATCAGACATTAAGGTAGTAGAAGGTTCCCCACAGGTGGCTGAGTTGGATGCTGTAGTGAGAGCTTTTGAGAGGTTTGAACAACCGTTTAATTTGGTAACAGATTCGGCATATGTAGCTAAAGCAGTGTCTAGAGCTGAACATGCAGTTGTAAAAGAGGTGCCAAATCAGGTCATCTTTGGGTTGCTCTCAAAATTAGTACACCTGATTTCTAACCGTGAGCATCCCTTTTATGTGGTACATGTGAGATCACACACGGATCTCCCAGGCTTTATTGCCGAGGGAAACCGCAGAGCAGACGCCTTGGCAGCCCCTGTACAACTAGGAGGCCAGCCGAGCATAGTCGAGCAGGCCAAGCTGAGCCACCAGCAGTTCCATCAGAATGCCCCGGGGCTTGTACGCCAGTTTAATCTGCAGCGTGACCAAGCCAGGGAAATTGTGGCCTCATGCCCCAACTGTCAGGAGGCAGCTTTACCAACACTGGGAGCAGGTGTGAATCCCAGAGGTCTCCGCAGTTGTGAGGTGTGGCAAATGGATGTCACGAAGGTCCCTGAGTTCGGTAAGCTCAAGAATGTCCATGTAACTGTAGACACCTTCTCGGCGGCAGTTTTTGCTTCAGCACACATAAGGGAAAGGGCCACAGACGTCAGGAAACATCTTGTCCAGGCCTTTGCCACCTTAGGGGTCCCAACCACAATTAAAACAGACAATGGTCCAGCCTATACTGCCAAGGTGTTCCGCAACTTCCTGCAAGATTGGGGGGTTCAGCATAAGACCGGGATTCCCCACTCCCCCACCGGCCAGGCCATAATAGAGAGAACCCACCAGACTCTAAAGCAAGTCCTCAAAAAGCAGTGAAAGGATGTACAAGTGCTGTCACTGCACGAGAGGCTCTGTAAAGCATTGTTTACCATCAATTTCCTAAACTGTTCCTTTGACAGACCAGAACCGCCAGCCCTGAGACATTTCAAACAACATCAGGAGCTCCAGCCAGAGGAGCAGCCTCCAGTGTTAGTGAGGGATCCGGACTCTAAAGAAATCCAGGGTCCATTTCCACTTTTGACTTGGGGATGGGGATATGCCTGTGTGTCTACGCCTTCAGGAGTGGATCCCCAGGAGGCATGTTAAACCCTACACAGCAGAGCAGTCAGTGAGTCAGAGTGATACGGTGCCAGTAGATGCAACCTGTGATCCCACCAACCTAGGGGTTGCATCCAATCGCAGACGCCGCAAGGAAGGAAAAGATTCTACCTCTCTCTAACCAATGCTTCCCTTACAGCTACCTCAGCCCAGTTATACCCCCAGTTCCTGTGTTTGTAATAAAGTTGTCCCAGTTTCCCTATCCTTAAACACCCTGAGAAGAACCAGCCCCAGCACCATCTCCATGCCCTCTCCACCTGCGTAGCAGTCACTGCAGTTGCAGCAGCAAAAGAAGCTAGGAGAAGAGGCCACCGCTTGAGAGGCTGAATCAACACCACTGCTTTCTTTTTATATTTTATTAAGCGGGGAGATGTTGCATCCCGGAGTTTGGGTTTAGATTAGGGTTTTTAATTTATGTTAAAATAAGTCAAGTTCTGTAATCCCGCGTTTCCCCCGTGTTGTTCCCCCCCGCGGTTTCTGGCCCCATGTTGCCTGCTGCCGGATTCCTACCCCTCTGCCGCTCCTGTAACCACCCTGCTGTCCGGCCCCGGGAAACCCCGTGCTGGCCACCCCAAGCCACACGATCCCGCTCAGCCCACAGCTCGGTGCCTGCCCCTGCGGGGTTCTCTGGTTGGTTGCTGTTGCTGGCGTCACCGCCGCGGCAGCCGCCCCTATTGGGCGGCAGGCCGTGGATCCTCTCGCCCCACCCCTCCATAAAACCCTATCCCGCCGGCAGCCAGACGCCATTTTCTCCCATGCGAGTGCCAGGAGTGGTCGCGTCTTTCCATCGAACCGCGCCATGTGTGACCAATAAACCGTTCCTGCCAAGCACGGAGTAAATGGACAAATTCCTTACCTCTTTGCCGGACCCCTAGCGCACGGTAACAGAGGCTGGCCAGCCCACACGCCCAAGACACGGAGCCATGTCCAGGAACCCGCGGCAGCAAACCCCGGCAGCACGTGGAAGCTACACCACAGCCGGGCTCCCAAGAGCCGCGTGTAGCTGGGGAGAGCGAAAACCCACGCCGCAGTGGAGGGATTGCACTTGATTCTCCAGAGTCCTTCCTTTTCACCTAAAAGCTGAAATGTTAGACAGTCTATAGTTTCTGACCTATTAGATCTGTTTAAGGACATACATGGTTGCTATTACTCTTGGCATGTTTCACACATCAGGCCAAAAGAGCATAGAATGCATTTCATTCGTAGGAAAAACTGAAACTGTATTTTGTGCAGTTCTATTTCACTGGCGATGCTCTATAAATTCTTAAGCAGTAGATCCAGAGAACCACAAATTATTTCTTTCCTTGTTTCAATGGTCATATGCAGTACATTAGAATAGCTTTAACTGAGAAGAAGGCTAAATTCTCTATTGGGTAGTTCTCCTGCACTTTCTGGCTACTTCTTTAAAACTGCTATGAAGGGGTTTTAGATTAAAAATGGTTCATTTTGATCCAAAGGACAAACTGCTTCAAAGCGATAAATGTTTTTATTCCACAAAGAGCAAGTGTATCAAAAGGAAGTTCTGTTGACCCAATCTTGACTAAGACTGAGCATTAATACTCTCAGTGACTTTCAAGTGGAATATTAATAATAGAGTATGTTGAATGTAGATGTAAAGTTAAAATGTTAAATTTATCAATAAACCCCCAAAGATTTATTGGTGAAAGTATATTCTAGACAGCATATGCAAAATACTGAATGCAAAATTCTGTACAGATAAAGGTAATTCACAGCACTGTCAGAAAGTCACATATGTTTTCATGTAGTGCAACTGGGGCTGTCCAGAATGGAGGAAGAGGGCACTGATAGCTGAATCCCTGGAAGCTGCTTCTGGAAAAAAATATATATTCAGTGTCAACCTATAAACAGTTGTAATTTTAGATTACTCTAGTGGAGTTATTTACGATGCAGGAAATCACTGCAGTTCCATTGTCCAATGTGACTTTGGGGATTACCCCATAAGGAACCATTTAGAAAAACTATGCAGACTTACAAAAACCATTAAAATGTTTATAATTTTGCTTACCTGGTAGTTTAAAATTTGGGACTAAAATATTTTCATCAAACATTTCCTAACCAACCCAAGAGGACTGTCTGTCTGTACATTTGTCTATAGCTATACTGGTTGCCAGTCTAATACTTTTCTGTTGCAATTTTTACATTTAGATTTCCAGAGTTCTATCCAACACACCGCATTTCTGTCACATTAAAGTGATACATAATTTTCTACATAAAACAGCCCTGATTAAAAATTAAGTCCTTTTCAATTACAGCCATAGATTGTAGCAGTAAAATGTAACATGAAAGAAAATGCAATTAAAACTGTAGCGAACATTTATGTAAATCAGAAGTCGGTAGTGAAGCAAATATAACGAGCTAGTCAAACTGTGACTAAATCAGATTTGTTTAAGTTTTGTAGACATGTATTTTCACAGAAAAGAGTGTTGATTAATTTAAATCCCATTTTTTTGGACCAAATTCTGGGATCACTTTTGAATTATTGTGGTCAACCCGAGTTACGTGAACATAGATATTCTTTTTGATATTTCAGTCTCTGAGAATGATGGTCTTTATAGCTCCATGACCCTAGTAACACAGTTACTCAACCATCAAATCATCTCTAGCCTGGGAAAAACATAATCTATACCTAAAATCTAAGGAATTTACCACTCCTAAGATGTTAACTCCTGAGATGTTAACATCTGCCTTAATTTGTACTTCTCACATGTTGAGATGTGTCAGGAAAATGTCAGAGTTGTCACAGGAAATCTAGTCTTTGAACAAATCCAAGAATTTTTACAGCTTCAGACACTAAAGATAATTTCTGTAGGTATCTCCTGCAATGTTATCCCTACATCTGCATATGGATCAGATTTTCATATACAGTCACTGTAGGCATATGCAGTATTTTTTCATCCTTTTCAGAAATTCTAAGTATCCTGTATTGCATCCAAAATAGACTTCTGCTGTATTATTTTTTGTTGTTGTTGTTTTATGCCAGTCAAGTCAATCTAAAATAATATTATTTCTCTTTTAATATTAAAAAACTGAATGAATGATGTGCTACTACCGACTCTGTGGTGCAAATGTTCCAAAGAAAGGAAAAATCAGTGGTAATGGAGCAGTACATGCTAAATGTGTTGTCCATGATAAGAGTTAATGTTGTAAAAGGAACATTCATTTTAGATGTCTAAAAAACCCAAAGATTTTGACAGACTAAATTCTGTACAATTAACAATCTCCCTTCCACACTAGCTACCATAAATATCAGCTCAGAACTTTGAGAGACTGTTATCAAAGTTTAGATACTTATTTAAAATAGCTGATCAAAATTTCAATAACATTTTATTTGACATCTGTGAACTGTTTTTCTGTAATGACATCTCAGATATCTATGTCTCTATTTGATGTTATGTTTGCAATATACAAAATAACAAAAAAATGGAGATAAATTGAAGCACTGGGAATTGGAAGAAGGCTTCTAATTAACAAGATCTGATTCTAGGAGAGCACTAGAGCTGGAGTCATGGACTAAACAAACAAGAATTTAAAGAATAAAATATAAAAGAATTTAGCAATTCAAAAAATAGGTACTTATCCTTTAATCATGTCTTTCATTTCTGTAATTTCTAAGATTCATATAAGTTTTTTTACAAAATAAATCCATGAAGAATTCAAGTTAACATATTTACAAGAGAAATTAGGAAAGAATATGAATTTTCACTGTATTTCTTTCCTTAAATGTTGTGTATGAATGGAGAATGGTCGCTCTTATGTCTGTTCTCATAATATGTATCTTCCTTTCTTAGTGAAATACAATCATGATGGCATTCACCCACTGAAAATTATGGCTGCGTGTTACTTTTCCCAACCTGATTGGGTCCTGAGCACCCGGCTTGGCGCCTCGGCTTCTTGTTAGAGTCAGTGCTGCTGCTACTTCCGGGCGCTTCTGTGGCTGCGCTCTGGGGTGGGCTGGCTGTGCTTTGTCATCAGTGTGAGGGAAGGAAACGAAGAGGCAGGGAATTGTCCAAATACATCCGTGTACCAGCTGGACGCCTTATTGGTCGCAGGAGCTGCGATGGAGAAGCTGCAGCTGCTCCCAACCTCGCGAGGACGAATCTGACCCTGAGGCTGGGGTGCCACGGAAGGATATAGGGGTGGGATAGGGGAGGATGGGAGCTCTCTGCCCAATGAACCACAGATGCCATGGCGGTGATGTGTGCCACAATGGCCAACGGGGACATGATGGGGGCAGACACAGGGGTTCAGGGCCAGTGGGACCACGAGAATGAGGTGACGAGCACAGAACTGCCGGGGACCGGACAGGGGAGTGGTCACAGGAGTGGCAGGGGAGAATACCCAATGGCCGGCAGCCTGGGGCTAACTTCCGGGGTGGGGGGGATAACACGGGGGTTGCACGAGGATATATGGAACCGGTAAGCTAAGAAAGATCAGAACCCCAAATCTGAACCCAAACCCAGGATGCAACAAAAAATAACTACTGACTCTTCAGCTAGTCATCCTAAATTTCATTTAGAGCAAAAGGAAAAGATAAAGCAATTTCTAGAGAGTAATTGATTTTATTCTAAATCAGACATACAACAGATTAGATTAATCACACCCAAAAAGTGCTTATTTCTCCACATTAACTATCATATATATGAATGCAGGATGGCTAGTTCAGATGCAGATAATTACAGTATTGATGTCTGTCTCTAGATAAGAGTAGTCACTAGATTGCTTACTTTGGATTCTAATTATTATCTGTTTAGCAAGTTAAATGCTTAAAAGTTTCTGCTACCACCAAAAATCACCGTCTTTCGAATTATTAAAGTTTATAAAATACAAAATTATGCAAAGTGAAGAAAGTTATTTCACAAGCCTCCCAGCCCTGAGCCATAATTGTATTGGAACACTAACTGTGAAAGATAAAACTGTAATCATGACTTGTAGAAATACAGAAGCCTAGTTTTGAGGAAACTTCCCTATGCAGTTGAAGACGGGGCTATTAGAAATATTAGAATCAATATGTGTATTTCAATTAATACAAGTACCAACCAGAAGATACTTTACAAAAACATAAAAATTCATAAATATTTAAACAAACATTTAGTATTATTTTAAATGCAGTAGTTTTCTGCAAGATATTCAGCCTTATATATGTGTTTGATGAAGGGAGTTCAATAATTCCAGAATATATTGCAGTTTTAGCAACTATGTCAGTAAATGAATCATCAGCAAGATACAAGATCCAGGAGGTTAAAGGCAAACTAACTCTCAGAGGACCAAATCACCAATTTTTTTTTCTTCATTTTATCTGCAGTTAAACAGAGTGACAGCAAGTCATATTGTTGTTTCTTGATTGTAGAATGCAGTATTTACAAATATTCAAAATGCACCCTTGACTCTGTCTACCATATGCCAGTCACTCAGAGAAATTAACACAGACAGACTAAAGTCTACCTCTGGGTTTGGGTTTTTTTTTTCAGTATTCTTAATTTCACACTTCATAAACTATTCTGAAATTTCACTAAACCATGTTTCTTCTGTAGTCCAGATTATAAGAATCAAATTATACCAGAATAATAATAGATAACACTGTGCCTATGTGATGAATGTACTGGGTACTCTGTTACCATATTTCCCTTCAATTATTATTTTTCATTTCTAGCTCCTGCAAACAGGAATCAGCTTGGCTATTCCATGACATTCAACTATCAATAGAGAGTAATTCATTAAAAATATTTTTGATCTACATTTTCTTAAAGCAATTTCTTAGGATAAAAGACCTTGAACTTGGCTTCTTTGATTAAATGTCTTCAGGGCATTCATGTCAGTATCTTGTTATTACCTACCATCTTCAATCTTGTTCAGTTAACAGTCAGCATAGCCATTTACTTACCATGCAAACAGAATTAAGGTTATGCTTAAAACAATAGCTTCTAGCTGTTTCCAGCTTCAATCATTAAAAATACAACATTCTGGTCAACTGAGAGAGTAGCTGCCAGTTTTGTTCAAAAATATAATTTAGCAAGCGTAGTAAATAAGAAATTAAATTGTAATGTAATAAAAGGATTTTAGATTGACTTCCACAGAGCTGTAGCTTGGCTGCTGTGTATAAAAGATAAAAATAATGTATGCAAATTAGATTAAGTTGAAATTAAAGATGTCTAGCAGAGAATGGCTAAAGAAGCGAATTTTATTTTATTGTTTGTAAGTGGATAAATATTTCCCCAGTAGCCATGAAAACAACAGAAACTGTGCCACTGAGTTCATTTGAGTTTTTAATTCACTTCTCATCCTCCCTCAGAAATTGCTGGTGAAAAGTTGTTAAATCACAAAAATACTTCAATCTGCTGACAGTCCAAGGTGAATTTTTAATATTTACTTGGAAAGTAGCACAAAGCATACAGTTTATGCACGGTATTGCGTTCTTTTCCCCAGTCCCAGTCCAGGGCAGCTCGGGAGCCTGGCTAAAGGCGCTGCTTCTCAGCCGGACCAGGGTTGCCGCTGGTTCGGAGGCTCTAGTGCTGAGCCTCCACGTGGGCTGCCGCGTTTGTACCCGACGCTGGGATGAGGTAAAGAGGTGAAGGAGGCACACCCTGTCCTGCGATTGGCTGGAGAAGGTGTATTGCCGTGTGGTGCTGCAGTGGAGAGCAGCGACTGCTCTGAGCGCCCATGTGGACAAGATGGCGGCAGAACAAACGAACGCATGGGGTTTTATAGGGGGTGGGCCGACAGGGGCGGAAGCCCCCCTCGCCCAATGGGGACAGGCAATGGGGAAGTGATGTAGACCATGGCAACTAATGGCAACACAACAGGGGTGTGTACAAGATTCCAGGACAAATAGGGATAGGGGGATGGGGTAACAGACACAGAACTCTCAGGAATGGACAGGGGGGTGGCCACAAGACTGGCATGGGAAGGCTCCAATGGCAAGTGACCCAGAGTGAACCATTGCGGGGGATATGGGGGTACATAGAACCGGCTAACTAACAGTTATTAGAACCCCTAATCTGAACCAAGCCCGGGATGCAACATTTATGAATAAACATTTTTTTAAAAAGAATTTTGTCAGAAATAGCTATTTACGAGATTATAATTTGTTGTTCTGTTCACATTTTCTACCACTTACATACATTATTATGCTGTTGACTTATATTGCTGATATTGCCACAATTACACAGTTTTACTTTTGATTTCATGCCTTCACACTTTCCATGTCACTTCCTTATCTTCCTTTTAAAACATACAAGGGCCACTACATATTTTTTTCCTTAAATTTCTTAATATTTTTCCTTAATACTAAGTGGAAGGTGGCTTAAAAAAACTTGCACATGTATTCACAGCTGCTCAGATGAAAGGCTCTGCAGTGGCAGTACAGTGCTGTCTGCTTATTAGACAATTTGTTATTTCTTCAGTAAGGTGTATGCACCAGTTCTATCCACTTTTAAATTTTAAGAGATAAAGCCAATCTTTTTGTTCAAATATGCATAAAATCAAACAAAATAAGCATCTGTCTTTGATGCAAATGAGAACTTAAAATACTGTCTGAAAACTCCCAAATGTTTCTTTGAGGATTTTACCATTCACAGCAGTATTACTGTTTCCATTTTTCAAAGGAAAGATGAGACTAAGCGAGATAAAGGAATGAACTCCCAGGAGTAGCCACTTGCCTGAGAAGCACTATTAAAGCCCTCTAAGAAGTTGTTTTTTAAGTTCATCAGCGAGAACTACATAGTATTATCCTCTGTATGCTGCTCAGTTATAAAGGAAATCTGTGACAGTCTTGGAAAAGTACCTACAGCTCTACCTATTCAGGTTATTTAATTCTAAAATAATTAAAGTAACTTCATCAAAGTCATTCACAGATTCCATAATACAAATCAATACAAATTTTTAATACAAAATCATCACATGGAATTAACTGCCCATCTACATCATATCAGTAAGTTAATGTCTACATTAATCTTAAGTATGCCTAATATATATCAAGAATAGCAATCTTGATAGATTCTTAGCAACTCTTAATTCCATTTTGTTTTATTTCTCTAGTTCCTAAACACTTTCATTGTGTCTTCTAAAATGCTGGTACTAGATTTGGCCAGATGCCAATCATTCTCCTTGGTGATTATTGTTGTTGTTATTATGTTTATGTGATTATCTCAATAATTTGTGAGTAGATGATTGTGAAATTGTTATCTCAATAGAGAATTTCTTGGTGGTAAAGCTGATCATGTTCTGGAAGGCTTTAAGGTGGCAATATTTATAGGACTACTTCTTGATCCAGTGCCAAGCACAATGTCATCTTTGTTCCCTGCAAGTGACATAACTCTGACTGTTGTTACCTGGTGTGGTGTTATATTTTAGTTAAATGGTATGCTCTGTCTCACCCCTCGAAAATGTATGGTTTATTCCAAGCCTGTAATCCTCCCCTGAAGTATCATGTGTCTGTATCCCATTGGCCCAAATCTTGTTCCGCGCCCGCTTTGAATCTGCCTGTTAAGTGTGCTGGAGGGATGGGGCGGGCTCTCTCTTAGCCCACTCTTGTGGCTGGTGCTCTCTTGGCCCCTCCCTCTCCCTCCCCTTTCCCCCCTCACTCCCCCTTCCCCCCCCCGCCAGAAACCATGCTGCTCTCGGGGGTAGGACCCGCAATAAACCCTCATCTAATGAGCACCCGCAGAAGCCGTGTGGAGTCTCCTTGCCTGCCTGCTGCTACCAGCGAACTCGCAGCTTAGGGGGCCTCCCAGGGACAACCCGGGGGGTTCCCCCAAAACACGTCGCAACAAATGGCACCCAACGCTTCGCACAAGGATCCACAACCCTGAGACTGCCACCACCCCTCCAGGACAGCGCAGAACCCTGCGGAACACTGCTTCAGCACCGCCTCCAGTGCCGCGGAGCGGCCACGCCGGGCCACAGCCGCGGACCCGTGCGGCCCCGTCGCCACTGCGCAGATGCCCCGCGATCCCACTACCAGCAGCCGGCGTAACCCCAGCCTGCTGCGGTCTGGCCCCGGCCCGGTGTGGGTCCGGGCCGCGGCGCAGCCCCAGCGGGTCCCGGCACGACACGACCCCAGTGCAGTGCGGCCCCAGCGTGGCCCCGGCCCGCCGTGACCCCGCCGCTGAGCGCGTGCGCCCCAGCACCCAGAGAAGCCGCGCGGAGTGCAACAGCCCCCTGCCTGGCAGCGGGGGGGCAAACCCACAGAGAGGGCAGACCGTGCGGAGTGCCGAGCCCAAGCAGCCGATGCTCTGGACCACAGCAGCAGCGAAAACCCACCAGTTTCCATGAGGGAGCCACCAGACGGCCCGGGCACCGCACCCCCCAAAACTGCTTTCATCAGTTCTGTGACCTTCGTCCTCAGTCTCTCTCCCTCCCTCGCTGCCCCTTCTCCCTAAATTCATCCCTAACCCCAGGATTATCCAACATAGCCACGACCACGTGTCAGCCAAGATGGCTCCAGCCACATGGCACGGCACCATCTTCTGCTTCTCTGCTTCTCCTTCCCTAAATCCCTTTCTTCCTGCTTTTTCTCCCCCATGCACTGCCCCTTCCCTGTCTCTCATGAACCAACCCCCCCCCCCCCCCCCCCAGATCCTAATTCCCACCTTTCGCTTTCCAAATCCCACAGGGTGGGAGCTGGAATAGGGGAAGAAGCTAAGAAACCAAAATCCGAAGCTAAAATAATTTTGTAATACCAGTTTTAACAGCCGTGTGTATTTAGTTGAATTGCAAATTGTACTTCATGATCTCCTTTCCCTGTTATTCCAGGAGCAGGATGATATTCTCTGCAATCCATACCCCTTTTTTCCTTATTTTGGGTAGTTCACTAGGAGCAAACCTCTTGAAGGCGTACCCCGAAAAGATTTTTCTTTCGCAGAGTCCCTGGCTCCCCATAACCTCCCCAGTTCCCAATCCCTATCCACTTGTTCTAGCTGAAAAGAGCTCGTCAGCTAGAACTTTTATCCTAAAACTCTCTAACCTTTTTATCATTCTTATCCCATACCTGTCTTCTCTCCATTTCCCTCCCATCCCCATGAAGTAGTTTTTAAAATTATGTTTTTCTAGTTTAAGTGTGTGTTCATATTGCAGATTTTCCTGTTTTCACTTTTAGAAAGCAGGGGCCTGTAGAGCCAATGAGAAGTAGTTTTCAATTGTTTCTTGAATAGCGAGTGTTCAGATAGTATTAGACTGCTGGATCAGAATTGCTTTTGAGTTTATGCTGTCCTCAGTAGGTTCTGAGGGTGACTGATAACCTAAAATGATGTCTGGGAAAGTATTTTGAAGTTTTTTTGTGGTGAATGCTCCCAGAGTGTAGGCAGTAGCTGAAGCCAAATTTCTTTTTTTCTTTATTTTTTCTTTTAACAACCTAAAACCAGGGGTCTCCTGGGTTAAACCAGTTGGAAGGTGAAAGCAGTGCTAAAGCTCAGATCCAAGGGTGAGAATCTGAGGCCACAAACCTGCCTGGAGTCCAGGGGGCTCCAGGTGATTCCCTGTCCCTGAGAGGGGGAGAAGAAGTCGGTGCCATAGGCTAAAACTGGGGCCTATGGTCATCCGAAAAGCCAGTTGGAAAAGGTAAGACACCATTGCGCCAGTCACGCTGAAAAGGCCAATCCCAAAACTCTCACATGAGCTGAGTGCCAAAGGCAGAAGCCCTTGAAGCACTCGCCCATGCTTTAAATTCATTTAAAAATTGCAACATGGACCCAAATAAGCCATTTATTACAATTAAATACTCATTTTATCTTTGCACTGTGTCAACACCCTTTCAGAACTGAACAATGCCTACCACCAAAGGCAAACAGCAAGTCAAATAGACTGTTTATAGTGTATTCAATTTATCCTCACTACAATTGTACTTATTTTATGCTGTGAAACTGTGTAATTACTGCTTCATTTTTAAATTATTAATGGTCATAATTATCTTTCATCTTTTTTTTCTAACAAAAAAGGGTGAATTTTGGTGTTATATTTTATTTAAATGGTATGCTCTGTCTCACCCCTCAAAAATGTATGGTTTATTCCAAGCCTGTAATCCTCCCCTGAAGTATCATGTGTCTGTATCCCATTGGCCCAAATATTGTTCTGCGCCCACTTTAACGCCTGTTAAATGTGCTGGAGGGATGGGGTGGGCTCTCAGCCGGCTCTCATGGCTGGTGCTCTCTCGGCCCCCTTTGCCCCTTCCCCTTTCCCCCCTTCACACCCCTTTCCCCCTTCCCCCCCCCCCCCAGAAACCATGCTGCCTCCCAGGGGTAGGACCCGCAATAAACCCTCATCTAATGAGCACCCTCAGAAGCCGTGTGGAGTCTCCTTGCCTGCCTGCTTAGTTGGGCCTCCCGGGGACGTCCCAGAGGGTTCCCCCAAAATGCCTCGCAAGAACCTGTGTTTGCTTTCAGCAGCTGATCCTCTCAGATAATAGAATCTTAGAATTGTTTGGATTTGAAAGGACTTTAAAATAATCTATTCCCATGGGCAGGCAGCTTCCACTTCCTTGAACACTTCCAGGGATGGGGCATGTATTACTTGACAGCTTCCCTTAAAAACAAAATTTCAGTACTTCTACTTTCACAGGACTGTATCTGGCACACTTTCAATCAAGCCAAACTTTAAAATCTGCTGATGTAAACATTTTCCAACTCCTCAAAAATAGCTGTGTCAACACTGTCAAGCAGCGTGTTTTCACATCACTACAAAATAAATTTTTTGACTGACTACATTGAATGAATTCTGCTTCAGTCAGAAGTTTTCTTTTGAGATCCACTGTCTCATTGACTTCAAAACAAAGCCTGGATTCATTCAGGTGACACTTCACATCTAACAGGCCACTGGGTCAAATTCCTTACATGTTCCTATTCCACAAAAGTAACATAAATTCACAGATTTTTTTTTTTGTAATGATGCAGCAATAATGTGAGCTACAGCACAACCTTCAGATTACTTATAAAGCTGAAAGGTAAAAAAAAAACTGGAAAAGCACCTGCATAAATACAGAATGGGAACTACAACTTAAGAATAAAAAAGGCATGACACATATCCTAAAGGAGATTTAGATCAAATCCTGTGCAATAGGAACACAGACTTTTCTGTTCAATTTTGAAACTACAGATTATTGTCTGAAGTTTGCATCTTCAGCAGTATCAGTGTAACCAGTACTTGGTAAGAGGACTTAAACAACGCAGTTGCATGTCTCAAAACAGTGACAAAGGAGGAAATTCCCATAAGATAAGCCACCACAACAGAACTTGTGGTAAATGCAGATGGCAACAACAGGTAGATGATAATTTGAGGCCTGGTGAAGCAGAGCCAGAAAAAAAAATTACCACCATGGCAAACTGAGGGAGAGGAAGCAAGTGCTCATACCATGCCACATCAGGTAATGGGAATAGCATCTATGTCCTATGGATACAGGATTTGGATTGTATAGAAGGTATCTCCAGAGGAACGGCTCTGGGACCTGAACACCAATACCAGGGTGAAGAAGTACCAAAGGGATGCCATAAGAATCCACATGATGGTGACATTTTTTGCATAATCTCTCACTTTCTTTCTCTTCCTTTTCCCCTTTTTTCCTGCCTTCTCGTATCTTTTTATCTCTCTCTGTCACGTTTATTGCTAAATAAAATCCATAGTATTGACTTTGGCATATGGTCTTGTTTGCACCTTAATTTGGGCAGAGACATCTCTTATGATTGGATCATAATACCTAGTAACTCATATTTGACTCAGTGAGATATGTAATGTAATGAGAAAATTAATTTTAGCTTTAAACATATTTTGTAATGCACAAGGGGAAATTTTCAAGGTTTGAAATCTGATGAACAAGGGGAAATTTTCAAGGTTTGAAATCTGATTAACTCTGCCAATTCATTATTTGGGGCAAATTTTACTTCCTTTTCAAGCAATAAGTGTCATTCATTCTGTAACTACAGCATGTAGAGTTTGAGCCCACATAGTTTATCTCATGTACAGTTGAAAATATGAGACTTTATCTGCAGCTAAGTGCAAATAGGTAAGCAAAGGAAATGTCCCAGTGTGAGAAATTAAGTTAAAATAAGCCACCAATCACCTATGGCACCTATGGCACCTATGGCACCTATGGCACAAGAATCCCAGTGAAATCAAAGGAAAGAGGAGCAGTGCTGGCAGGAAAATTATGCAATTAAATTGTATTCTGCTCCTACTAAATTTAATGAGTCTTCAACTAGTGACAAAGGAATCAGGATTAGACCTTTCATCATTAAATAGCTACTAAACAAGTGAGCTGACAACATTGTACTTCTTTTTAAAGGGGCGCTAAAGATGATCCAAGAAATTACTGCCTGATATGCTTTATTCTGGTGTTAGGAAAAAATGTTCTCACACAAAACAAAACAAAAAAATCCATTAATGGAGGAGTCATAAACCACCTAGACAAACCTAATACATTAGGGAGAAAGTAATAATGACTTCTGAAAGGTGACTTATGCCACCTAGAATTCTTTAAGGACTCTTGCAAAATAGAGGGTAGAGAAGTGTATGTACTTAGCTTGATGTAGTCCTGCATAAGAGAGCTTGCTCCTTTGTGAAGTGCAATTATATTACCATAATTCTACTCTCTTGGAAAGGCCTGGTACAAGCAAATATTTGATGTAAAATAAAGAATAGCTGAGACTAGAGAATCTTTCTGCATGGACATATTACATAAAATCTTCATCACTACTGCTACATAAATCCTACTCTGGCATTGCTAAACATCTGGCTTTGAAAGAATGAAAGCATAGGTAAATGTGCATATTCAATCTATTCATTCTCAGATTTAATAAAAGACATGTAAATGTCATTCAATCTTTTACATCCATGAACACAATACCAGTTGTGCCTCTTCTAATTTGAACTTGCTTATTTATTCAGATGCATTTACAATTTCATGCAACCATACCCTGAAAGCTATGTTTGAAAAATTGTCCTTTAGGATCAAATTCTGCCACTGGATTAGTTTTTTTCCCTGAGGTAGCATTATTTTTTATTAATTTAAGAAAAAAATTCCAAATATCTTACATAAAATTTTGTTTCTCCCTTTGATTTCTTATTCAACCATTCATTACTTTGAAACCTGTTTATTTAACTAA
Organism: Vidua chalybeata; assembly: GCF_026979565.1. NCBI lineage: Eukaryota > Metazoa > Chordata > Aves > Passeriformes > Viduidae > Vidua > Vidua chalybeata. The sequence continues at coordinate 52,329,664 of NC_071531.1, read as the reverse complement.
TTATTGAATACAACCTTATATAAAACCTTTTAATTTTCAAAATATAATACACAGCACTTGAAAATAAATGAGAAAATTTTGATTAAACAGTTAACATTCCATGACTGTGGTACTTTGTTAACTAAAATATGCTATTATTTATGGTACATTAGAAGTGTAGATTGCCACATATATTGCATTTTTAAGAATAAAAAATATAGACTACAAATGGTCAATTTCAAAGTAATTACAGTAATGTTCACGGTATATAAGCTCCACTGGAGTGAATGATTTCTGATTTATATGCATTCATGTGTTGTAGACATATTTAATAATTCTACTGATGCACACAATTTGCTAGCACCATATAATGTTTGGAACCTTGAGAGGTTATTCAAAAGTGATTTCTTCCAAAGGTGTGATAATTTACAATTTGACATTTTTCCTTGCCCCCTTAGTCTTCCCTTTTTTTAGCTAAGTAAAACAATGCACATATCCATTCAATTGCTGAAGCTTTTCCTTTGCATTCTCTCATCCATTACTGCATAGGATGTATTAGATAAAAGGTGGTGCTTAATTTAGGCAACTGTTGAATATGATTTTCAGATGCTGCACTGACAAATGCTCAGTGACCTTCTGTAAAGTTAATCAACTGCATTTATTCAGTAATTGTTTGCTCAATCTATGCCTCAGATTTTGCCATTCCTTCTTCACAAAGCAACAACATATATTATAATACATTAGACTAGTTACACAGCAGTAATCTTCAATTCTCTTAAATTTCACCACCAAACAGAAAATTTGGTATAGGGACCTCATCATCATATGTGGTGTCTTTATTAAGTATATAGCTCCTTTATAATGTCCTGTCACTCTTTACTAAACACAGAGCAAGACACAGATGACCATGGTGTCTTAGCTGGCACTACTTGGTTCTGTGAAGCAGAGAAAAATGGTTTTTTTCTCCTGCTACCAATATTTTATCACTTCAGAAAAAATCTATTAATCACAACACATGTAAAGAACAATTACTGTAATACTTACTGGATCTCAAAATAAACAATAAATTTAGTCTGGAAGGAACTTCTAGATCTTATCTAATGCCACTTTCTGCTCAAAATCTTACCATATTCACTGCTAGAGGTGGTTGCTCTGGGCCTTCCAAAGCAGAAAGGGCTTGAGTGGGGGATTAGGAGGCTTAGCAGTTCTAGTTGCCTCACTGTGCCAGCAATAGCAAGCTCTCAAGAATGAAGAGGAAAAAAATAAAGGATCATAATTACATGTTTTTTTAATGACACTATCTCTGAAGGAAAAGTGCAGAAATATCAATCCCAAAGCTGTCTGGGAAACATGCTCAGCTTTTCCATATATTGTACAAATGATTTACCCTTAGAGCAAAACAAAATAATTTTTTAGACAGTTAAACCCTGTGACGTAGAGCCTGGAGTGTGACCTCCTCTGTTGCATCCTGGGTTTGGGTTCAGATTAGGGGTTCTGATATGTGTTAGTTAGCTGGTTCTGTGTACTCCTGTGCACCCCCCATGTTCCCCCCGCGGTGGTCCACTCCTGGTCTCTTGCCATTGGAGCATCACCACGCCAATCCTGTAACCACTCCCCTGTCCACTCTGGAGAGTTCGGTGTCTGTTACCCCGCTCCTGCAACCCTGTTAGCCCCGGCACCCCATGTCCGCCCCTGTCGCGTCCCTGTTGGTTACCCCGGTCCATGCCACTCCCCCGTAGCCTGCCCCCATTGGGTGAGGAAGTCTTCCGCCCCCCTCGGCCCGCCCCCTATAAAACCCTGCGCCTCCCCAGTCCCAGCGCCATTTTGTCCACGCGGCGCTGGGGAGTGAGTCTCGCTTCTCTGCTGCAGCTCTACACAACAATAAAAGCTTTCCAGCCGACCACGCGGACGAGCTGGACATTTCTTCCCTCTTTGTCTCACCCCTCACGCCGACAGCAGAAGTGGCCAGCCCCACCCCCATGCGTGGAACACAGCAGCGCCCGGGACGAGCGGCACCCTGGTCCCGCTGAGAAGCAATGCCTTTGCTGGGATCTCCAGAGCTGCCTGGGACGGGGGAAAAACAAAGCAAAGCCGCACTCCTCTATGGATTTTCATATTCCATATAATACATTCTGTCACAATAGAGTGGTGAATCAGGATTCAGCCATAGTAGCTAATTATCCACAACAAATCATCACGATAACTAGGCATGATTACATGATGCACGTGTCATGTGTGTTTACCATGCTGATAAGATGAGACACTGTTAGGTAAGCAGGGAACAAGACAAATGGAGCTAAATGTCTTCACTTAAAAGGCTTCCATCAGTCTCATATTTTGCAAAATACTGATTTCAATTTTTTAGTTGATTTTGAAAAACCTGTGATATTGCTTTGGTTTTTTTTTTGGTTTTTTTTTTTTTTCATTCTGAAAGGCTAAATTCCTTTTCATTTGAAATCTAGTTTCCCTGCTTCAGGAAGGTTAAGTTTCTTAAGACAAGTTATACAATAATTAGAGGATATCAGATTATAAATGAGGTACCACTTGTGGGATTTGGAAGTCTATAGCTTTCAGAAAAAACTCACAGTGAAATATAATTATTCCAATTTCTTAGCACATCACACTGAGTCAAGCTCGAGGATTCATTTTGTAGCTAAATGGCAACATTTTTCTTATTAATGAGGAAAGCATTTTAACCTCTTGAAGAAATGTATTTCTGGAAATCTCTACACTTTTACTTGAAAGCACTAGGAAGACACCTCACTTTATGTAACTTCTCCTGTGTTACTGTCTGCTCTTGTATATTTTATTCTATTTTGAAAAAGAAAACTTATTATATCTGTTTCTTTTTATTCTAGAAACAGCAAAATAGATACAGATTAAACAGCAAGATTTAAAAGCAAATTTGTATGTGGAATCTTTCAATAAATAACAATACTTTGGTTTGAAGGGGGAAAAAAACTGCCAATGAAATTAAATAAGGAAACAAAATTTATTCAGAAATTACACTGGTGGCCAATTTATTTGAAGATTAAAGATGATTTTTAAATTTTCTTGATTTTTTTAATGTTTTAAAAGATGGGATTAAAAGTTTATTCAAGCTAACCTCAGTCCCTCAATATTTAAAATTAAAATACTGATTATATATTTCTAGCCTTCTGTACAAGATATATTTTTCATAGGAATCAAAATGGTTTCTTTAATCTTTAGGTTATAAAAATTGTAAGTTTTCAGCTTTGAAAATGTTCATTTGAAGATAAAGAGATAAGAGGTAGAAATGTGTATGTTTTGGACATTTTTAAAACAAAATGAAAGGAAATGGCAAAGTGAAGTATTTTTAAAAATCAGTTTTCTATGCCATGAGAGGCCACTTGGATCAGTCAGGTACATCCCTTTAGAATGTATGCTATTAGATAATATTAAGTTTTTAAGTGCTGTTTGAAAAATAATTATTAGCCACAGGAACTTGAAAGAAGTCACATAGGCATCATTAGAAACTGCACTTTGAGAAAGGAAATCCCCTTTAAGAATGGAAGACTGCTACAATGTGTCCCCTGAGCCTTCTTTTCTCAGGCTGAACAACCCCAGCTCCCTCAGCCTGTCTTCATAGGTAAGGTGCTCCAGCCCTCTAATCATCTTTGTGGCCTCCTCTGGAGACTTGCTTCACCATGTCCATGTCTTTTTCATGCTGAGGCCTCCAGAGATGGATGCAATACTCCAGGTAGGGTCTCACAAGGATACAGTAGAGGGGTAGAATGATCTCCCTTTGCCTGCTGATCATGGTTCTTTTGGCACTGCCCAGGATATGGATGCATGTCAACAGGTTCCATGAGCATGTCAATGAATTCCATGCACCTTCAGGCTCTTTAAATAGTCTCAAATCTGATGTTTTCCTGTAGGTTCTTCACTTTCCCATGCCTTGCCTTTGCCATCTGCAATTTGGGTTTTGTGGCTGGAGCACTTGCTGGAGAGACTAAGGAAAACAGTTCTTGAATATTTATCTCAGCTTTCTCCATGTCCCAAGTAGCCAGGTTTCCCATTTCTTTCTGAAGACAGCCCACATTTCCCCTAGTCTTTCTTTTATCACCAGCAGAAGATTTTCTTGTGGCCCTTCATTACCCTAGCAAGATTTATTTCACTCGGGGCTATAGCCTTCCTGACCTGACTCTTGGATACTCAGAAAATTATTTTGCATTCTTCCCAGACTACCAGTCTTTGCTTCCATGCTCTGTAGGCTTCCTTTTTGTGTTTGAATTTGTCCAGTAGCAAATTGATTCTCCATGTAGATCTCTTGGCATTTTTGCATGATTTACACTTTTTTGGGATGCATCACTCCTAAGCTTGGAAAAGGTGATCTTTGCATATTAACCAGGTTTCTTGGGCCCCTCTTTCCTCCAGGGCTTTATCCCTGAGTAGGCCAAAGCCTGCCCTGCTGAAGTCCAGGGCAGTGAGTTTGCTCTGCACTCCCCTTGCTAGCCCAAGAATCCTGAAGATGTGTGTCTATAATCTGTCTATAATCTGCCAATTTTTTTTGTCTTTCCATTCATTTGTTAGTATCAAACATTTCTATTGTATTGTCTGTTTTTCATAGTTATATCTAGACAGCTTAAGAAGGGGAAGGGGTGGAGGGCAGAGCTAAGGGCAGGGCAAAGTGGATTGGTCTCCAGGGGAGAGGGCACAGCCACCAGGACTATGCAACCAGTGAGGGAACAGGGAAAAGAGAAACCAGGGAGCAGTGAGACAGAAGTCCATGTGAGAGTCTTGACTTTTCACCCAAGGAGGAAAGAACTCTATGGTGCAATGCCCTTGGGAATTGGCTGGGGTGGGGGAAGGAGTTAATGGGATACTACATTTATTGTAGTCTTGCTACCATAAATGAAAGTTTGCAATTCCAAAAGTACTCTGCATAATTTTTTGTTTATATGAATCATAAGAAGGGAGAACTGCACATTGGTAAATTGAAAGACAATAATTAGTTTGAAAGAAAATATGCATTTTATACATGTAAATCATAGAAGTAATAAGATCATTGATAATAAGATCAATCATGCAATTTATATACATATCTCAGAGATTTAAGCTGTGAGTCTTCAAAACAGCTCCGATGTTTCCCTTTGCAAATGGAATTCAATATTCTGCCCTCGGCCTAGACTGAGAATCATTGCCTAGGGGAACAGATTTAAAGGCCTATTTTTAACTGTAATTGTACCAAAACAAGCTGTCCAGTATCCTTCTAGGCTCTGACTGGTGTGACAGTCAGAGCTGGTGCTAATCTTATTGTTAATGTCAAAGACCAAGTGTGACGGCAGCAGACAAGATAGGCTCTAGTGAATGACAGAGTAATCAGTCTGGAATAAAAGTAGTTCATCCATAAAGAATCAAGCTGTGGGAAATCAGTATCAGCATGTCCACATGTTTACTTCTTTTTTCATTCTGATGGCAGTTAGATTGTTTAACAGCATATTTCTTTGTCAAAGATTATTTGAAATTCATGTTATTCTAAGACTGTAAACCTAAAGGGATACAAATCATTACGTCTGCCTGTATTATCAGTACTGAACATTTTAAGATATAGTGAACATTCTTATGTGAAAATAATTCCAGATATAATTTAACAATTGGTTATAATGAATGTCCCCAGTCCTGCAAAATGCCTTTTCAGGTTTCATTCCCTGTCATAATAGATCATCATATATATTTGATAGTCAGATTCTTCCAGAAAATAAAAAAAAGGAAAATAATTTGAGCATCATCAAGTTTATAAGCTAATTTTTATTGGTTTTAAGTCATGCAACTACCCTTGTTTCATTATAATCAAGCTTCCACCCAAAGAAAGGTAGTTAGTGTTGTGTTTTCAGTGTGACCTTCAACAATATCGGCAAATACTTTTGGGCAGATGTGCTCCTTATGCAAGCAAGCTTGTCTGACAATAGAACAGAGGCAAAAGCAGAATTTTAGTCTCCAGTTTCCATGCTGACCCTGTCATGGTGTCTCCATGAGAGTGCAGCAAGTGCTGCGACAACTGCATTACAGTGATGGCACTGATACTCTCTGACTACAAAGGTCTTTCAATGTTCCCTTTTTGATACACAAAGAGAGAATACTGTCTCCCTCTATTTTTTCTGCATGCCTGGCAATGACTTCTGTGATTCTAGCTCAATGGGACATTTTGTGCTGGGGTCTTACTTTAAATGAGAAAGAGGGGGAGAATAAGGTCAAGGTAAGGCCATCAGAATTCTTGCTGATGTACAAGTCTTCTTGAATAAGATTCAAAAATGCCTTTGAAGTGCCACAGTATGATCTCTATTCAGTTTTCAAACTGACCTGTTACAAAGCCTTAGAGGATCTCTGCCAATTCTGGTTTTCTGGCAAGATCTAGTTTTGCTTTCTTTTAACTGCATAGTAGTACTCTCTTTCCACAAAACAGGCTTTTAAATCTTGGTGCTGTTGGCAACAACAATGAAACATAAGAGTTGTGCATTTCTAAGCAAACATAAATTTACAAATCAAACTAATTTTATATAATATTTTGGCTCAGGAAGGTCAGATTTTAGATTTTGAATACAATGTAAGTACAAAATTATCACTGTGTGAAATAGAGGTCCAATACTTAACACCATTACTTAAATCTTGTCTTCATCAGCTATAGTTTTGCCTTTGTGTTAGGCATTTCAGTAAACCAGATGTTTTCTCACAGCTATCTATCTATACTACTCTTACTTTCAGTTTCCAATAAGCTTTGCTTGTATGTCAACAGCCAAGAATAAATATATTTCATAAAACTCAAGTCATTCAAAGAGTTCCAAACAATGAAATAATCTCCTACTAAATTTTGTGTGAAAGTGCTGATTAGCAACTATAAGTTTTGAGATCTCGTAGTTGGACTTTGAATGAGATAATTAACCAGCTGCTAGCAAAAAAGTGGCTGATCCAATGCTAATCCGAACATGTTTTAACTGTAAGAGAAGGAACAGGTGTTCATTTATAATAAATCAATTTTCTCAGTATTTACAGGTGAATAAATATTAAATGCCTAAAAGAAATACAGTAAAGGTTAGATCTCAAATGTAAGCAATCAGAAGAATGTACTCCAAGCATAAGTAGTAGCTAAAAACTCAAGTGATTCATTACATGATTTGCCCAATGAACCTTTTCACCTAGAAAGGTTGTGCAGTGTACATAATTTACTTACTATTAATTTTCAGGTGATGTTGCAAGTTCAAGAAATATTTTAGCTCTCAAAAATACTATAATACTATAAAATACTACAGCATCCCAGACAATCCATGCTCTTAAACTGAATAGGGTGAATTTTATTTTATTTGTTTGCATTGGTATGTAAAGCTCAGTATGGAATAGGATTCTAGAATTAGAGGATAGAAGGACCTGCTTTCAGAAGACACTGAAATTGGACTTTTAATTTCAGGAAAAGTCGCAAAGCAAAATATACATAAAAAGAAGGAAAAATGAAAGAAAGAAGCAGGATATAGAGCAGAACATAAAACATTTCAGGTTATGTGAATAAATTTTGAGATATCATGCTTGACTTGGGGGATAAATGAGGGTTCAGTTTAGCATAGCTTCTCAGGCATATATAGCATCCTTTAAAATATACAATCTATACAGTAATAAGGATTCTTGGGTCTTTTGTTTGCTCAATATTTAATGAGTATCCCTTTTGTAGAATTACAAAGTCATAATCAACAGCTAAGGAATAAAGATATCAAATTCATATTACTAGACCAAGATGATCCTGTCTGAGAAGTATCCATCAATGCAGTGAGCAAATACATTTTAATTAAGAAGCTGATAATAAGTGTTAGTTTTTGAGCATCTGCTTAGTCTTTCAAATAAAATCATCCTACTACCTGGCTGAGTCAGGATATTTGATTACTTTATTTAATTTCAGTATCAAATGGTCAATTTACAGAAGGATTTCTCTATTTGAATCTGTTTGAGATGGTTATTTTTCATTAATTGACATCAGCTGCATGCAATCAACTTTGTTAAAAAAAAGTAGTTCAGAAGAACAGATTAAATGATAAATATTCAAAATCTAAAATAAATGGCATCTGTGAAGCAGATTTAATTTCTGTACTTCAAAATGTGCCATATTGTAATTACAAAGATTTAGGTAAATTTAACTACTTTATGTAAACTCAATAAGGCAAATCCAATTGTGTTTCATTTGTTTTAAGTTAATTATGCTATGTAATATGTTTCTTTCAGTTTGCAGGCAGCACTGGCAGTACACAAGCTGTTTATGAAACTTTAAATTAAATTTTTGGATGTACTCAAGATACAAAGGAGAAAAAAAATGATGTTAACAAAAGAATCACTAAAATGAACTGAGCCTTATAGTTTATTCCTTCTTTTCTTTCAGGCAGATACATGAAATATATATATATATTTTATATAAAATATATATAAAATATATATATATATTTTTAACTAATAGTATCCTTTAAGCATTTAATTTTTCAATGTTTCACTCAAGAATTAGAAAGCACTGTTTAGGTAACTAAAACATTCTGGGAGTGATATTTATACCTGATATATATGTTAACTAATAGTCTGGACTAATTTTCTGTTTTCAATTCAATGTCACATATTTGATGTCATTGTCAGAAACAAAAGAAATACCTCTTGCTCTAAGACTTTTGGGCTCACTGGATGACAAAACACATTTTTAAGTTTTCTTTTGGAGAAAATAAAAAAAAAATTCTATAATACAAGTGGTCAACACTTAAAATTATAACTTTCAAGTATAGATATATAGCTGTTCCAGAAAAACTTTGATAAGTCTCACAAAAACATTTATTAATTTTTTTTATTAATAACATTTATTAATTTTTTCAAAAAAAATTATGTCTTTATTTTAATGTTATTCAAATTATTTCAAATAATACTTAGGAATTCTTGCAAAATAGCACATTCTCTACAGGATAACACTCTGTCAACCAAGAAATATTTTATTCATAATAAAATTGTGTAGTCAAGATATAACCTTTATTATTTGTGTTCACAAATGTTAAATTACTTTAGAGTAAAGCCTTGACTTGGACCGAAGTGTAGAAATGTGAAAAGAATTCCCCTTCTGGTTCTCTGAATTAATTTACAGATCCTAGAAAACCTGAAGAAAAACGACTTTGTTAAAATGAAAAGTACACATCTCCAGGGCTTGAAATCAGTATGTACTCATTTGATTTCTACAAGCAAATACCTCAAATTCGCAATATGTTGTAAAGGTGAGAAATTGAAAGCTTTTAGCTGAAGAGAGGCATTAAAAAAAAATAAAAGTCACGGGTTAATATTTGCTTTAGATTTTTGTGTTAGTGTTTTGATTTTTTCCTTGATTATGAAGAATCGAGAGAGATGACTTTAAGAACCCCTTTACTTAGATACATTGTGAAAGCTTAATAGTATCACAAATATCTGGTAAACCTGGTGCTTCAAATAGTTATATCAGCTTCTAATGCATTTAAAATGTCTTAGAGTACCTCGGTCTGTACTCCAAATTGTTTAGCTTGTCACAGCAAATAGCAACATTATAATGTGATAGGTAGCAAAGAGTTTAAATTCTATACTTAATAAATATGGCTGTAGAACATTAAAAAACCAAAACAAAAGAATGACTTTTACTGCCATTTCTTCATGGCAGAAATCCATTCCTTTCCTTTGAAAGTCCTAACCTCCTGATTGGCTCACATAGGCAGAGGAATTACACAGATTTGTTCACTCAGACTTGCATTTTACTTTTAGTTATATTTTCATTTGAAATACTCTGGCATGTTCAAGGATGTTTAGGATGTTCAGCCTTATGCATCTGAAACATATTATGGAGGCATGTGACAGAAAATTTAGGTGGCATTGTCACAAGAACAACTCAAAGGACACTAGACAATTACATACAGCTGAATTAAAATCTGAAATAGGATTCAGCCTCAGATTCAAACACCTAAACAAGTTATAAACATAAATTTTAATTTTAGATCCTTTCTGATGTGTGAAATATTGCAAATAGCTGGCAAGGCTTGACACAACACTACAGAGCAGCACTTGCATCATGCCTGCATCAGCATTTTCTAATGAGGTGAGATATTCCAGGGCATTTAAAACCACACTAAATGTCTAATGTTTAGGCAACTAAGCATTCTTCTAGTTGATACATTCACACTAGAGAGCAATCCAGCCCACCAAATGTAGATGTCTGTTCTAGGATGTGATCAGTATGTCTGGAAATCATTAGCTGTGCTGAATGGATGTTTTTTTGACTAGGGTAAGTTTAGACACTCAGCTGTTATATAGATTCTTATAATGGTGGGTATATAAATTTAGCTCTCTGAATCTCTGAGGTTCAGGCCTACCCTAAATATTTTTCTTGGATTCATATCCATTTGTCTTTTGCAAGTTTAAAATGCATGACTTGTCCAACTGCCTGTCATTTACAATACTTTTTCACCATCATCAGTCTCTACTTTCTCCCTGCAAATAAGACTGGGACCTAGCAGACTGCATTTGTAATCAGTAGGAGCAGTTCAGAAAAGAAACATGAAGTGTAGTCCATGCTGAATCATGCATAATCAGAGGAGCCAGAAGCTTCTGTCCTTGTCCAGTAGAAAAACTGGAAACATCATTTCTCCTTGCCTGATTGGGATTTTCATGGAAATCTTTTTCTTGACCTGGTTAGGATCATCCACATATAGTAAATTTTACTCATCTTCCATCCCTCAAGAAATCAAAAAGAAGTTGAAGAATTTTCCTCTAGGTCTTCCAAATTTGAATACAGTGGAAATATCTGTATTAATTCCCCATTCACCTTACAAGAGGATCAGGTCCCTGGTAATCCAAATTACTTGGAAACTTCCTTAGAAATCTGTCTCTTTCAACAGTGCAACACTGTGAATTGTGCTAAAAATCTAGAGGTTCTTCAATCTGTTCCTGAGGTTTAGAGAATTTTTAGTTTGTGAGTTTCAAAGATCATGAAAATCTTCAACTGTATTGGGCCATTAAAAAAATTACAAATAAACTTCAGTTCATCAAGGAAAATATGAACATTGAAAAATACAAGGAATAAAACTTTAAAATTAAAAGCAAAAATGGAGCTAAAGAGTTTCTACTTTTTTACTATTTGGGGGAGATGGAATGCATTTTCTATACTTGTCTGGTTTTTGCCAAGTACATCACATATGCTTTCTTTACATTATTGATGCTTTGATCGATTTTATTCTTCCATAACATGTAAATATCTCTTTCTTCTTTCAACAAATAGTGGTCTAGGATTTTCAGTGGCATGTCAGGGAAATTCTTTCTCACAGATGAAATTTAGTAATCTTATGGTGTTTTAGCTTTAAAATCTTATCATTGCAAAAGAATACAAATGCATTTTTGTTTGAATTGTGAGGTTTATGTGTAACATAAACATACTTCATAGGACTGCAGTTCAGTCATGTTCAAAAAAACTGAGAACCTTGGCCATCAGACACAGAAGGAAACAAAGTCTTTCAGAAAGAACTCCCAGGTTTATTCTTCCCTTTTTCCTTACTCTTAAAATACATGTAATAGTTAGTATTGGATAGATATTGCAGTAAACCAAGCAAATAAACAAGGTATGGGATTAGATATTATACTTATACAGAGATCTCCATGAGATCAATACTCACAAGCATTTGCACATATCCATAGGAATTAGTAGAAAAACTCATGATATTAAAAACAAGCAAAATACAATATCTTCAGGGAATTAACACTATTCTTTATGCTATTTATGCTCACTCTCTACGTTTATAATTCTTTGAACACTGAGTATTAGAAGAAGAGAAACGAAACATTGTGAGGAGAGACAACACTTTAAGATGGCAGTAGCTTGTCAAGCAAAGATGTTTTATAGTTCCACAGGTTCCCCTCAACTCTTTCCTTATGACAAGACAGAAAATTTTCTGTAGATTTAAAGATATTCAAAACAGTAAGGATGAAAGCAACTGAAGAGATAAACAACTTACAATATTCAATTATAATATAGAACACTGAATAAAACATCATAATACCATTTTACAAATTCCTACAACAGCTATATATTAAACAATTGTGCATTTTTGGTCCTCATATCTCAAGGAATATTTGAAAGAACCATATAAGATTATTGGAAAAGTGAAAAAAACACCCAAGACTATGGAAAAAGTACTATGTATAAAGAGTAATTGACATATGGAGACACCTAAGTCTAGAAAATGAAAGAGGGAAATGGTAAGGGTTTATAAAAATTTATGTTAAATTAAAAAAAAAAAAGTGAGCCAGGGTCTAATCACTTATTTTGAAATGTGTGAGAACTTAATGTGTGTTCATGAAGTAGGGGAAGATATAAACTGTTACAAAACAGCCTTAGAGAGGTTGTTCCTCCTACATTGCTAGAACTGTGGAGTATATTACCTTAGGAACTACTGAAAGAAGCTTACACAAAAGTTAAAGCAACTAGATACATTTTCAGAAGAATAATTACTTTAAAAGTATCTGAGTTTCTGTCTAATTCCATTAAATTAAAATTCTACTTTTTTTTTAAACCTTGTGTTCCTAAAAAAACTTAAGAAGAAACAGAAATATGAACACAGAAGTATTGTCAGAGTGTCTAAGTTTTCATGTACGACCATTGAATAATTTTCCACAGATACTTTCCCTTACTTAGACTAGGATTCATTCTGATGTGAATCAAGGTTAAACATTTAAGGTCATTTTATTCTTCTACAGAGTTCTTTGATGTTGAGACGTTATCATTATTTATGACATGGTTTTAACGTCTTTGTTCATTTTATGGGTGTCAGATTTTGGATCAGCTTTTCTGAAGAGATGAAAATTTCCTTATGAAATAGGTATCAATGAAATTTTCTATTATTTATGAATAAAAAATGCTAAAGACTCCTAAAAATAATGATATCTTAGGCTAGACACTCATAATAAGCAGAAAAAATTTATCTTAATATCTCTATATCTCAGATCTTTGTTATAAAATTTGAACTTCCCAGGATTACTACATTTAGGGTTTTATATTTTGGTGAGGTTTTTTTCCTGACCTTTTTATTTTGTATTCAGAACTACTTTAATAGATTCTAATCACTAAAATGGTCAGCTATAGATAAGGCAGGGAAAAAGAAAGAAAAGACAACAAATATACTGAGTTATTGTTCAGTACCTAAGTGTTTCCTTCTCCTGACTGTGAATAAATGTAACAATGTAGATGACACAAATAAAGACAAAATGTAACATGTTTGCACAAGAAGATTAAATAAAAACTGCATAAACAACTTTCATAATGATATTTTATAAATACCAGTGCTTAGGTTTGCAGCATTCTGTCCTGCTCGTTTTTTTCTAATCTATTGCAATGTGTTCATGTATGTGTGCATGTGTAAATAAAATATATATGATTCTATGAATGCTTAAAATTTGCTATTCTGACAGATGCATGAAAGGGCAAGACTTAGATCTTTTTTGCTCAATGTAGTGTCACAGATTTTGCCATGTGTAAAAAGCAATTTTTATTTTCCAAAACAGCTGTTCACGGAGTGGAAATATATTGGAGATTGCATATGAGGAGAGCAAAGGCTAAAGAGAGCAAACAGTAATTTTAATTTGACTCTTTAAGCACATGGAGATAATTCATTCACTAAAGTTTAAGTTGAACAAGGAGTTAACTTGTGTCTCATAAAAGTAATCTGAAGAAAGGTCTCTAGATCTGCTCATTTTTATACAAATATTCTTTAATAATGTTTGTTCCTCAGTTCTGTGTAAGAAACACTTTATTTAAAATAGTTGCCTCGCCTCCGGGTGATCAAAAGGACTTAGAAGCAAGGGGTTTTTAAAATTTTTTATCTCTTTATTCTTTTATCTGTATATTTTTACCTCTTCTTAGAAAGTTTTTTCATTTAATCTCTCCTCCTTTGTCAGTTTCACTTAAATTAATCAACAATTCGTCATTTTAGTGGATTTTGTAAGCAGTTGATTGTCTTTTCTGTTTTTGTATATGTAAACCACATCCAGATAAGCTATACATTCAATTTATTTCCTCTTCTTTCCCTTTTCTAGGGTAAGCAATAAGATGGACATCAGCCCTCTACACCCTGGCTGCTGTTTATAGGAAAGAAGAATCCAAATCCAGGCAGGAACTGAGGTTCCTTCTAGCAATAGGGGTAGGAAGCCGGTCATATTACACACACACACACACACACACACACACACACACACACACACACAAAAGACCAAGCTAAAAACTAAATATAATCAGAAGAAAGCCACACTCTCTGCTTAGTGGAAACTTTATATGTATATCTCAATATTTGGCCTGGGTGCTGAAGAGCTGCAGTATACAGCATTTATCAACAACTGGTCTCATGCAAGATGCATGGAATAAAAACCACACTACAATGGGGTAAGCATGCTGAACACATTTAATCTATGTTTCTGCCAGACGAAAACATAGTGAACAACTGTTACCTGGTTTCTTCATTTCTAAAAAACAGTTCTCTAATTCTGGTCATGGCAGACACCTATCGAATTTTGTCATTGAGAGCAGTAAAATACCAGTATTGGAAGTCCATAACTGTTAAAAGTTTTTGTATGGCATTAGAGGCTCGGGGAGAAACTAGATATGAATTCAGGTTGTTAAAGATACTGATAACAACTTATTATGCTGAAAAAGTGTAGAAGAGAGAAAGGAGAGCACTTATACAGCTACAGAATTCTTTAGATTTGTCCTTGATAAACATTTATAAACATTTGTGAAAAGAATGAAAATAATTGGAAGAGAAACATGTATGCCTCATGCTGACAAAAAATATGTTTGAATATGTTTGTGCCTAATAGATTGGAGAAATTTTTTGAGAATTGTTTATTCTTATGGAAAGATTGCCCTGTACAGTGCTTCCAAGGACAATTTCAGCTTGAATGACCATCTATATAATGACATTCACTTAAGTTATAGCAACTTAACTTTTAAAGCAGACATCACTGCAAAGTAAGAGGTGCATAGGCTTTTTGTGTTGGTTTCTTTTTTTTTTTTATCCTTCCAACTGAATGAAGAAATGAAAAGTGGTATTAAAAATGGAGTAGGAAAGACACACATTGTTGCATGAAGGTGTGTTCTATGGGACCAAAATTTCTTATATTGAAAAATAAAAGATTGTCTTTTCATGTATTTATATTTTTACATGCGAAAACATTAAATTTGTTCTTCCCCACAGACAGAACATTATGTAAGTGATGGGGTTTTTTACCCAGTGGGACAAAAAGGTTGTTATTCTACCTGTTATGTGTGGATTGTTTTGCACAGTAATATGCATTTTCAAAGTCTGTAAGTAATTGTTTGTACTGAAGGACACATGGTTTTCTTCTGAATATACCAGTTATCTGTGTTCTTATGCTTTACTGAATTATTGTACTTGATGAAGTAAACCCAAATTCTGTATTCCTCATTGTGTCTTGCAGACAACCTAACAGAAAATTTCTGGCAGATGAAGCATGCATCAGAGAAATGCACTACATTGGGAGCACATTTTAACAGCACTACAATTAAAGATGAAATTATGCCTTTGCTAGAGTAAAGACTCACACATTCCCATAGGAGCGGATCAAAAAGCTCTACTAAATATGCTTGTTCAGGAAAAAAGCCAATACAAATAATTAAGGTATTGCAGTTATGAAAGACAATAGTTAACATGCAACATCCTTCTCACTCACCTACGTAAGCAGAAGAGTTGAGAAAGAAAATATATACCAACACATATGCTTTTGAGAGTGTATTCTTTTTTCAGTCTGACACCACAGTAATGTAAAGATGATGGAGTAAATACTATGTGTCAGGAGTGATGTTAGAATATGAGGTTCTCCTTGGAGACTTTAAATTCCAAGAAAAAGTAAAGATTGAACATATTGCATATGCAGTACAATATTTCTTGGGTTTGTGGTTTGTTTGTTTGTTTGGGGTTTTTGAGGCTTTTGTTTTGCTTTGCTTTGGTTTGGTTTTGATATTTTTGTGCTTGTTTCTTTGTTTTTGTTAGCTTTTTTCTCATCACTACTCAAAGAAAGAATTTATTCCACCCTTATTATGCTTACTAGCAGGAATTCTGAAAAAAAACCAAGATAAACTGCTGACTTCTGAAAGGAATACAGAGCCACAGATATATGTAATATCTCTATCTTCCTTATCAAAATGAAGCACAAAATGAATAATGCCTGAATTCCAAAAAAATGTCCCTGATGTTCATCTTTTTCCTTCCTGCCATCCCTGTTGCATGGCCATATAGTTCAAAGACAGGGAGGATGGGAATTTTTATTAAATGTCAGCGATGTTGTCTATATGGACAAAGTTGAAATAAACATGGGAAGTTACTTTCAAGCACACAGTCTCAGCAGTGGATAATTCTCTTGTAGAGTACCAGTGAGCTCACTATTATTCTCAATGTAAAATGGAGTAGATAAAACTACTTCAAATGAACTGAGGAAAAAATAAGGTGAAAAAGTATATTTCTGAGGTTGATTCTTTTAACAATGACACCATGATACTCTGTGTTTTATTTCTATTTCTTATTGATTTGTTCTCATGGATGACATCCATCCATGTATGGGTATGGATATTATAAAATAAATAGACATATAAATATATAGGTCTTTATATACAATAAATATATAGGTCTTTGTTAAGTTCATGGGAAGGATTTTTTTGTCTTCCAATGGGGCCTTGTAATGAAGTTTTATTTTGATACTGAAACAAACATTTGGGATGTCAGTTTCCTAAGATGCATATTTTAGCAATACTTTTGAGATAAGAAATGCAAGAAGAATACATATATTGCACCAGTCTATTACTGACTGACAGGTTTTATAAGATATTTAGCTATTAGGTAAATTCCTACACTGTCAAGAGAAAGAATTAATGATTGTGTTATATATATTAATGATTGTGTTATATATATATATTGTATTGTTTTACACTTTTTGGCCTGCTAACTTCCAGGAATTTTTTCTCTCATGATTGGAGAGGTGCAAGAGTTCAGTGCACTTAACTGGAGTAATGTAGACATGAAGAAGAGCAGACACCATGCTTCAAAAGCAGGTTGTATTAAAAAAAATTAGGTGAAAAAGTGTATTCAGATAGATGATAGATAGACAGATAGACAGATAGATAGATAGATAGATAGATAGATAGATAGATAGATAGATAGATAGATAGATGTTATATAGATAAAACCCTCTCAACATTTATATAATTTATCATACCAGCAGTAAACGGATAAGAAAAAAGCAAAATATCTTTATTAAGAAGTCCTGTTCCGGCATTTAAAAATTAATTTTCACTTCTTTGCTAACGAAAAAATCCTACTATATTTCCTCAGGCTGTATTCCCTAGTCATGATCTCACTGCAAAAGTAAGCAATCACCAGCAGTTGATATTAGGTTGTCATCAAAAGCAGGAAGAATCTGTACATTACTTATTGCCAAAATATGAGATAAACCACATGCATTTTTAAATGATAGATTGAATTTTTACAAGATAAGTAGCAAATCTACTTTATTTTAAAGGCATTGGTAAGCTCTGTAAAAATCAGCAGGAGCTTAAAAATAATGAAAACTCATTCTTTTCCCCATTGAAAAGCTATTCAATAGAATATGTTTTCATTAGCAAAAAAATAGATGTCTTTTAAAATCAATGTTTTTTATCCTGGCAACTAGGTCTAAGAACAAACAGTAAGTGGTCTGTGTTGAAGATCTTTGTAGATGAATAGTCATTTGCTCCAGTTATTAGTTCTAAAATCTCATTGAAGCAAAATGCAAATGTTGGGAGTCCACAAATGTAGTATTTTTAATTGTACATATTGTAAGTGCTACATGAATAGTCACAAGTTTACTTTCATAAGACAGCTACCTGTTGTTTCAGTGGATTTACTAAGAAAGAAAGGTACTAAATTATAAAACTAATTAAACTAGAGGTTCCTCCATTTGTTCAGCAAAAATACTTGTTCAAAAATAGTAACCAGATAATGAAAGAATGTGAAAGGTTCTGTATTTTGGCATGCTCATGTTTTGGATGCTTTCTGAGAGTGATTAATTCTTCTTCAAGGTCTCTGACTACAACTATTATAGTAATATCTCACACAGATTTTTCAGCTCTCAGGCTCTCTTTTCCTTTAGTCTCTTCCTGTCATCCTTTCTTGTTTCATGCTATCAGTTTAAATTTAACTTGTTCAGAACAGATTGAATACTAATTTCTTCTTTCCTTTCTTTCCTGCAGCACTTGTTTCAATCATCTTTTCTTTATGGCCCTGTTCTCCATGTCACTTACTTTTCTCTGAGCTTGATGTCAGCCTCAGTGCTACAATCCTGCCTCAGACCAATGAAATATGTCTTTCCAGTCTCACTTGGCACAGATAATTTCTTTCTTTTTCTTTATTTATGAATTCTTTCTTTTCACTAGTTATTAAATCAGACTTCTTGACATTTTCAGTATTTTTGAAATTGTTAATGTTTTTAAGATTAAGTATAATCTTCCTACTATTGCTAATTGCCTAAGTTGGATCATATTTTCCTTAATGATTTGGATGACGCCAATGACCTGCCAATTATATTTAATGTATATTTTGAAAAGAGCAGAAAGTAACATTCTCAAAATACTCAATGTACAGCTCAGTGTAGCTCAACGTACACAAAATAAGCATTAATGAACACATTTTCCAATTTTAAATGTAATAATGCAAAGAGTTAGTTTTCTGGCTAGGTTATGAAATATTCATCAACAGAGATATTTTAGAAAAGCTTCAAAAAATATCTTTATGGAATATAGATAGCTGATGCAGGAATATAATTTCAGAAAAAGAAAGTAATACATGAATTTTCCAGGTTGCTTTCAGACTTACTTTCGTTTTAGCCTGCTTTTCTACTCTTATGGCACATGTGTCATAATTAATCTCCTCATTCATTTGTTCTGCATCCCTCAGAACTAAGAGATTTCCCTTTTCCTTTCTATCAACACATAACAAGAAGTAATCTCCAGTTATGAGACACTAAGGCAATATTCAATATGCTGTGTTCTTGTTTCTCTCTCCTACATGGTGAGACACTGGAACAGGTCTCCCAGAGAAGCTGTGAATGCCCCATCCCTGGCAGTGTTCAAGGCTAGGATGGATGGAGCTCTGAGCAACCTGGTCTAGTGAAAGATGTCCCAGCCCACAGCAGGGCAGTTGGAACTAGATAGTCTTTAAAGTCCCTTCCAACACAAGCAGTTTTATGATTATGATCTGCTTGCATGTCATAACACTTTCTGGTTTTTTTTCAGCTTTCCCCCCTTTCTGACCTGAAGAACTTCATGTTATTGCTGTTTTCCAGCCAAATAACAACTTAAAATTGTAACACAAGTGTGACACCAGTTAAGTTTTTCCTGTGGTCAGTTCACAAAGTATTATTTTCAAGAAGAGCTAATAGGCTTTAAAATACACCTTCCCTTTGTTGCTTAAGAGTTTCTTGTAATTTTTAAACATTATTTAAATTAAAACAGAGTAAAAATTTTTGTGCAGCCTCACAGTAGCTAGTAGGACTACCTGTAAGCTACATTACTTTCTAAAAAGGGGAAGAAATATATAGGAGAAAGTAAGTATTCCCAGTAGATAAAATGAAGAGAAAAATAAACATCTGAGAATGGTCATTCAACACTTGTGTATTCTAGAGTAGTATTGTAGAATAGTAATGTAGTATGAGAATACTATAGTACTAATACTATATTATTATTAAAAATATTACAAAATATTGTAGATTTAAAAAAAAATCCCTCTCTGAACGAAACAGCATTGAATGTTAGGAAATGTTGAAATGAACAACATCATACAGCAGGCAGTACAACTGAGCTAAGGTAGGCTGATACAGAGAGAGATTAACAGCCTTGTTAAAAATTAGTGTGTTTGTGCTTTCTGTATTTTATATAATGAAATCAAACCTTGGGCTTTATCATCTATTATAACAGATTGCATTATTTATAACTAGAGTGATCTGGATATGTTTCCTACATAATTTGAAAAATTTACCTTGAAATGTTACCTTCTACATGATTTGCAAGTTTACAGATATTAGCTGCTCCGGGTTTCCTTGGTGAATTGTAAGTAGAGATAAACTGTGCTCTGTGACTTTATTTTGAACACTGAAAACTTGCAAGATGTCTTGTGGTTTATTCCTGAAGTGACTATGTAATATGTTCTTATTAAGCTTCTGTAAAAACAGATGGTGGCTTTGAGTCAGGATCCTCTGAGAACATTTTATAACCCATCTGCAAAGTGCACTAGTGTTTTTATCTAGCTGTAATACTTTGCTGCTTCTTTTATCTTTTATCCCATTAAATACCCCAGATGAAATAGGATTAATATTATGATACTAACGTATGTGTAAAAACAGACACTGCAATGAAATGTGTATGAATGTGTTGGCAAGGCTATGAAAGTCTCAAAGCGGCCCACATGATCAGGATTTAAAGTTTAGTTGCCTATATTACAATCTACATACACAGAGCATCCTCAGCAAGACAATTGCTTACACTGAGTCACCTAAAGAAAAAGTATTTGTGAAGGATAGTCTATGATTTCATTTATCTATTTGTACAAATCTGACTCAAGGTGCTGTTAAACTCCTTGAATGCTTTACTCTCACTTTATAAAAGTGGTTTTACTGTTTTTTGGTTGTTTTTTTCTTTAATACAAAAAAAAGTTAAAGAATTTCCTTGAAAAAGGGAAGTTAACAAGGGAACCACAGGGTAAAACAATGAGTATGATTTGGTGTGCTCACCAAGCATTTAAATAGCGAAATTCTGTGAAATTAAAAATAGATTAGAAACCCTTTAAAAGTACTGGTGTTTTGACAGTTCTTTAAAAGGTATTTGACATTTAAATCAAGAATCTTTTTTTTCTTTCCCAGCATAATTTCAAGCAAAGAGCTTAAAGGCAGCCTGTTGTTCTTTTCTTTGAGGGTGTCTACATTATACACACAATAAGAACTAAGCAATAATGTCTATGAAGCTAGGTGATTAAAAATGTAAAATTTTAAAACCCTTCACCAAAGCCCTAATATAGTTAAAGTTATTTTAAAGTCTTAACTTCTTATGGGTAAAATGACTAAGTAAATTGAAAAGGTTCTCTTTCAGAATTTGAATTTCCTGCCAAGACCTATGAAAAAACACATTTCTGAAAACACTACATTTTACTCATGAGTAAACTCCAAACTTAGACAATGAATGTTACCAGCTCTTTCTCTTGTCTATGAACTATATAAAATTTAAAGGTCTGCTGGTTTGTGTTAGCTGAAGAGGCTTTTAAACATATTATTTTTTTGTATACTGATTTTCAGTATCAGACTCCTTTTTCTTATAACTTTCTGTACTGTCTTGAAAACAAATAAACACTGAAATCACTCACACTAAGCAAGTCTTCAAAAACTTTAAAAAGAAATCAAATGGAGTGTCAAGGTAAGCATTGCAAAGGAAATTCAATACTTGCACAACTTTTTCTGATATTGTATCTCATTTATTCATGCTATTCAAGTGTCAGGAGACTCAGGAAAGTAATAATCTTCAATTTTAAAATATGTTCCACCTCTGAGGTATTAAACATCAAGTTATGATTTTGAAGGAGTTTTGTTTGGTGGCTTTGTTTGCTGGCTTATGAGCTGAGCAGACTCATGTTTGTCAAAGAAGTTCATGAATATTCATATCATGAATAGGTGGTCCATTTGTTTTCACCAGTTTCCCTGGGTGGTCCAAATTAATGGATCCCATAGCTCTTGGTCCTTCTCTGCTGAAGAGAAAACACATAACTCCCTCTAAATGCAATGCTAGAGTGAGCTAGCACACTAATCACCAGAGCAGACACTTGCAATATCTTTATACTTCTTTTTTCAGGTTCTTTGATGCAAGTTACAGTATGTATGGGGGCTGTTTGATTGGTTTTTGGTGGGGTTTTTTTTGGGTTTGTTTTTTTTTTTTTCTGTTTTTTCCACTTGGTATCAGGACCAGAGTTCATTGACATGGATGGGACAATCACATTTCTCTAAAGTCACTTCATAGTCTGCAAATTCTTAGCTGCAAGGTCTTGTTCTAATTAGGTTTTAAGTAACCAGAAGAACAAAAAACTGAAATGATAACATAATCCAGAAAATAAGAACATGTTTATACAGAGAATTTGGAATAATTCTAAAGGTATGATTTTGCTTCAGAAATAGTAATAAAAATAAATAAATAAGCTTGATAACTATAGTCTGCTCCCTTGATCTGTTTTTGCATATGGAGGATATGTGGGAGATGTTTATTTCTCTTTGTCATGGTTTGAGACCAAATGACATTATGGAAACTAAATGGACTTGGATACCAAAGCAATTAAATCACAGATAAATTAAATTTTACAAATATTACTTCTCTGTGCAGTGAATTGGTGCAGGGAGGGAAAGGAGTCCGACACTTTAATGCAAGACTTTCTTATGCATTTTTCCTGTCCTTCAGGAGACATAGCACAGTTCTGGAGAAAGTTTGGACTGGTCAGTGTTGCAGTACCAGCCACACACAGCGTAATCATGATCATGGGGCAGGACCACAGGGTCCATTAGACTCTTTTCTGCTCCCTGTATGCCCTGTGATTTACAGAGATGTTCTTGGACTCTGGTGCAGGATTGTGGGCTTTCCATCCTCAGAGAGTTTTTCAGAAATTTTTGTCTATCCCAGTATTTCTATGTGTCTCTATTTATAGGAAGGTCACTTCCAGATTTATTGTCTCTGTGGTTGACAACTCACAACCTGCTTCTCACAAACTCTGATGTTTTTGCATTTCTTGGTTATCAGCAGGTTGTTTCTATAGCTTGGCTATCCTCTTCCTTGAGTTAGCTTGTCATCTGGGACAAGTGGTTGACCACCTTTAATCTTCTACCTAATTTCCTAGTAAAGTTCATGGGCTTATGCCAAGACCTATTCTAACTAGGACCTAAGTCATGCCAAGTGCTATAATCCTCAACACTAGACTTCTAGACTTACAACACAGAAACAGTTTTTTGGGTTTTTCTTTCAATTTCCATTGATTGTGAAAGACAAAAGGGGTAGAAAGGAGAAGAAAACAACGAATGTGCATTCATCCCAACCTCAGTCCTTTAAAAGATTTTCTAATTAACAATGGAAACATAAGACAGGCTTTTTAACATGACTGTTTTATTTCTTACTTTCAAGGTATTCCAAAACTATTCCAACTTCTCTTTTGAAGAATTCCTTAGAAAGCATCATGTTGCACTGCTAGTACAACTAATGTAATCTGTTGTTCACTTTATTCTAAAGGTTTGACGTTTCCAAAGAGGAAGAATTTGGAATTGTACCAAGCAAAATTCTTCAGGAAATACCCCAAATATTTGACCAAGCAATTGAACAACAGGAGTATATTTGAACCAGAAGATATGATGGACAATACTGGTCTGCAATAAAAAAGATTGCAAAGAAAAATTAATAGTCCTCTTTTGACTGTGTATATAGTAAATCATCTGCAGTAATGAAACAACATGAAACTAACACTGCCACTTAGTTTTTCAGGGGAAAATGAACTATATGAAATTAACAAATGCTAGATTCTGATTTGGTTTTAATCAGAAGTGAAATGAATGATTTCACATTGAAATTCCCATTCTCTGACAGAAGAACTAGTTTTCAGGATGCTCACTGCTGCATTGCCTGACTAACAGTGCAAAAAGAAAGTTAGTCATACTATGACCTACAATAGTCTGTGTGATCAACAGAGAGCTCATTAATGCTAAACAACACATATTTAGTATTATCTTCCATTTCCGTCTGCTTC
The DNA here is from genome assembly GCF_026979565.1 of Vidua chalybeata. Taxonomy (NCBI): domain Eukaryota; kingdom Metazoa; phylum Chordata; class Aves; order Passeriformes; family Viduidae; genus Vidua; species Vidua chalybeata. The sequence goes on along the minus strand of NC_071531.1, from coordinate 52,305,836 downwards.
TTTTGCATCTGTGTTACTTAGGGAACTGTGATCCATGTAGAATTCACAGATGGATGCCTTTTATCAAGATAGGAACTAAATGAGCTGCTATAAAAGGAGGAGCATGACCACCCCTTTCATTTAAAGGAAAGCTGATTTAGGATATCTTTCTGATTTCTAAGACTGGATCAGTAAAGAGGAGTTTCACACAGGATATGCCATACCACATTCAACTTAAAAAGACTTTCAATCTGCAATAATCACAGTCTCAAAAATAAGCCATTCTCCTGACTATAATGTACTTGCAAAAAAGAGAAGTTAGCAGAAGGAACTATTATTTTTGTTTTCAGAGCTTTGGTACCTCTAACACAGGTTATCCAAGATTGAAAATTTGAGATGTAACTGATGTGAACTAGATTTTATCAGTGGCATTTTAAAAACTGAAGCATAGGATTTACTGGTAATGGAAATGATCAAAGTAAAAAAAAAAAAATAAAAAAAAAGCACCACAGGTCAAGAAATACTATGTATTCTAATAAGAAACAGTAATACCTATTGCTACCATAATAGAAATTCAGAAAGGTTTGTCATATTTCAAAGCTTAAATCAGCATAAAATAGAATGAAACTTAGCATGAGATTCAAATTGCACAGATAAAATTAAATTAAATCTAAACTAGCAAGGGAGAAGTTAAGATTATTCTTCTTGCATCTAACAGAAGATACTAGATCCATTCTTTCCCCTTAGGCCTTAAAATTCTCTGTGATGTTGTTAACCTTGAACTTATTGCATTTATGGTCTTTGGATAGGGAGATTTAAAAGAGATTCAGAGGAGTGACGTGAATTGTGGAGCCTCATAAAACTATTTTCACTGAACAAGCAGAAATATACACACATCCCAGAATAAGTACGGTCTAAACCAGTGAGTCATGTAAAATACTACAGTCTCCTGTGCAATTATCTATGTGGTTCCAAAAGCATTTATAATTACATTTGTACTAACACAACAAGAATAACATGGCTACATCATTTTCAAGCCTGAATCAGTCCACATCCACCTCTTGTGTGGGAGGGGGAAATTTACAATGTGCTTTCATTGTTCGTTACCATGCAAAACATGGCAAGATGAATTCGTGTTTTCTACAGGACAAACCTGAGGGCTTCCAAGGTCTCAAAGTGCTACACTTTTCATTGGACACCATTACTACCAACAATAGTACAATTTGTAGAATTTAATGTTTATGTATTTGATTAATTTTTAAAATATTTTTCTCCTAGACTCTTTAGAAAATAAAAATAAGGAAGTTGTACCACAGGAACCTGTTCTATTATAATTCTAGCCCCAAAAAACATGATCTTACAAATACTGATGAGATCTATATTTCACAGACAAATTACCAGCTCAGAAAGATTTACCCAAACAACCCTTCGAACATGAACTCAATAGCAATGGCAAAACCTTCAGCAGGGATTCTGCACAAATAATTATTATGTAAATAGCTCAAAAAACATTTATAAAGCTAAGTAGGTTACAATGTTCAAAACTGTAGAAAACTATCACAGCTACCTTTACATAGCATTAATGAGTTCTTTTGCAGTGTCACATCACAAACTATCTAACAGATGTAAAGCCTACTGCACAGATGAATGTTACTTAGCTAAAGAGCTCTAATTCAATTCATACAGTTCTACGTGGTTGTAGATTTTTGTTAAATATTTATTGCAAAAATATTCCTAATTTACAAAGAAATGTATTAATTAACTGGATTAATAAGTGTCTTTAAATATATTGCTTATTCTGCTGCAAATAATACATATCTGGAAAATTGTGTCTTTTTTCTGACTTCATATTAATTGCTGTACTCAAGGTCTGACTCCTTATGCATAGTACTAAGATCTTTAATTTTTTGATCTTTTAAGCACCTTAGTTATAACATCATGTGAGAGACTGGACTCAAAACAAATTGTCCATTTGTAGAGGCACCAGGATGCTTTACTGAGGCCAGGTTGGCAACTTCCTGAGGAGAAGGAGGTGAGGTTTTGGGTGTGTGATGGCAAACCTCTGGTCTGTGCAAGACAGAGGCAATGAACTTGTCACTGCCAGAGGCTACAGACCTAAGACCAGGGGCTTTGAGGCCAATAGAGGCAGACTCTATTGGGACAGGATGGTACTTTTCATCAGGCCAAATTGCCCTCCCTTATACACAAGCCCCACTCTCCTCCTGTCATAGTTGAGACAGAGACAATACAAAGCAACACACTCAATTTTCAGAAGACTTTAAACCTGCTTTTATTATGGCATGTATGCTTTTTATACATTCCTACAATTAGTCACAAGAGACAAACAAAGTGCTCATTGGAATAGGCAGTTGCAGGTTTCTCTTATTTATCCTTCTTTCTTTCTTGGTTTCTATGTGAACGACCTTGGTAGAAAATTCTTTCAGGGGTTAACATGGATCGTCTTAGCAAACTTCTCTCTGGCTCACAGAAGTTGCTGTAAAACCTCTTCCACGTCCTCTCCCCCTCTTCTGATGTGAGAGGCAGCTGTGATGTCTTAGAAGGTTTCATAAACCACCAAAGGTCCCTGAAAAGCCCCCAGACTCATTTTTGAGGCCTTCCACCAGTGGACTGCATGTGATCAAAATACAGTGTAAAACTCCCCCCTATCCCAAGTTTGGTGCTTGAACGTTTCCACCTGAACCTCAGTGTATATTAGCCCACTAGGCTTTGTATTTCATGCCCAGCCCTGACAGATCCTTCATTCATCACTTTGACCTATGGCAACAATCAATGGCACCCATTGTAAATCCATGGAAGGTCATTATGTACGCTTCTACTCCCGTGCTTCTTTCCCTTTCTTCCTTTCTTTTCCTAAAGTCAGTGATAGTTTTATGCTTTCATATTGCCATATTGCTATAGATAATTATAACCAAAATGGCTATATATCTGCTTTTCATTGCAATCAAGTTGTTCTAAAATAAACCCTACAGATATATATTTACAAATACCAATCATTCAGTGTCATTCCACCATAATCCACTCCAAGGGATCTATTAACAGGAACATGGGTTACCCTCACCTTCAGTGGCAGATAACACATCATAGAATCTAAAATATAAGGAAAAAATAGCTTTAGAGTTAGCACTATAAAAAATTTGCATTATGTATTTTTGAAAATCTGTGGTAGATTTTTCAGATACAGGAAAAAGTACAGAGTTACACAATTCTTTTAATTCTGAAAATATGTATTCACACTGGAAAATAAAATAGAAAATTTATATGAAAATAAATATGGTTGTTTAGGGATGTAAGCTTGAACTGAGTGATGAAATTTGTATTAGTGAAGAAGGAGTGAAACTTCTATTCATGGTTCATCACTCTCAGGAGTGTCATTATTGCATAATTATAACCATCTTCCCTCTATGCTACTTTATTTTTAACTATTCAAAGACTGCAACTGTTTCTTTATCATTCAAACTGTCAATAATTTCTCTACTTTTATGTGCTACCTTCAAAAGAGAAGTAATAAACTTATCAGTTTAAGAGTGGGAGTAAGAGCTGCTTTTTCTTTTTAAAATAAAACAACATATTTAGATCCATATTTAATTTTTAGTTATGGACAATGATTTGTTTCAATTAGTGATGCTTCTTGGTGGCAAAATAAGTACTGTTTCTTGAAGCAAAGCCTGTATAAAGATTACTCTGTTTTACATGGTATCCTTCCTGTTGTGTACAGATAAATAATTAAAGAGTTTAGACAAATAGGGGAGCGCATATATAGTTATGGATAGTGACTGAAGTTATACTCCAAGAATACAAAGTATAAGAGTGCCATCTTCTGGAAATAATATTTTTTAGACTTCTCATTTCAATTTAATCCTTGGTTTACAAGAAGTATTAGTTAAAGATTAATGATGTTTACTTGCCTGTTTGCCCTGTGTTTCCCTTTTCATTTGTCTGTGCTGGTTTTGAAGTTAGTAGTTCCTCTACAAACTCTTTTTTATACAAGGGCCAGGAAAGTGTGAATTTAATAATCAAAGTTTATATTTTCAGGTTTATAAGTAGTTGTACAATCCCCAAAGATTAAAACAATCTGAACAGTAACCTCTTAAGAGAAAAGAACCAACTTTATCTGATTCTAAAAAGTTTTAATCCTTTATCTTAATAAGCTTTGACAAACTGCAAAATAAAATGAGGCTTACTTCTCATCATTCTCTGAAACTTTAAACTCAATGAATTTCTCTCTTTAGCTTGTTCTACAGTGGGATCAAATCACTGATTATTACAATATGAAACTATTTATTCTTCTGAGTCTGACAAACGCACACATATTACACACCAGGTCTTCAGAGCCTTAGAAGAATTTTATGAGGAAAATATTTTTGTCTATTATTTCCTCTTCCAACTATATATCTAATTTCTACTAATTCTCATAAAAATATTCTAGTCAAGGTACCTCTATTTTTGATAAAAATGATGAAATGCAGTTAATTTTAATCCCACTGTTAACAAACAAGCCCTTATGCTCCATAAACATAGACAACTCAGGGACCCTGTAATAGCACAATTATCCTTGACTTACAGAAGTCCTTGTATCCATAAAATGTGTGCTGTAAACACATGTTAAGGCTCTGCACTGTCTGGGAGTTAGACCTTGGGGAAGTGATGTGTAAAACACTGTCCTACCTTCCTGCCTTGGAACCCAATAAAATCAAATCTCTCCAACTGTACTTCAAGTGGGATTTTTCTGTCTGTGTTTATTTTATATATTTTTTTTCAGTCCCCAGCCTTCATTTTTCATGTCATTTTTTGTATTGCTGCTACCAAAACCAATAATCGTTTGTCCTGCATCTCACTCATTCTTTGTGCTCTTAAAAGCCTCTGAAATGAAATTCCCTTTCTTCTCTGCTCTTACCTTCCCAGATTAAATGTATCTATTTGTCATCTTTCCAAGCTTTCTACTTTCTACTGTCAACGATCTCTCCACCCTTTTAGACCTTCTGTCCCAGAAGGATTTCCACTTTGACCAGATCCTATTTTCTGTTCAGCTAATCAAAAGCACATTCCACATCTTCTTTCAAGGAGCTTTTGAAACATGTTCTTGTAACTTTTGTAGATAATTCTTTCTACTTAGCTAAGAATCAAGGGGAAAAAAAAAAAAACAGATACATTAAGACTTTTCAAATAGGTTTTAATCAGATTAAAATTTATGCACATATAACAGTTTTTCAAGGTTCTCATATTCTCAGTATATGTATTACAACAGTTCTTCACCTCTTATCAAATGTCAAGTCCTTTACATTGTTCGAGTTGGTAACATGCATGCTTGTATTGCTTTAGTTTCTATTTTTCAATTCCAAATTGCATTTCGTGGTGTTTCTGCCAATTGCTAATACCAATTTGGGAAATTTCAAGTCTCACTACTATATTCTTGTATACCAACAATTTAAAATTACACTGCTATTAGCATTCACAAAAGACAAGTCTAGAAAACTGTCATTCTTAAACACAGATGTTTTTTCTGTCTTGTCATTGTCCCTCTATGGATGATGGAAACAAAAGACTCCTGCACAGTTCTTGGAGAGGACCCAAGAACTGTAAGAATTTCAAGACTCAAGATATGGACATAAACACATTGCAGTACTATAAACTTTTTTGTAGATGTATAAAACTCCTTTATTGATCTAGCACTTTAATATTTCAAAACAGAAAATGATAACAAGCAACTCAGATAAATATTTTGCAGAGAAATACTAAAAAATGCAATGGAAACATTGATCAGACTAAATGACCATTTCTTTGCCCAAAAACTTGCTACAGTCTCTTCTTAATATAATATAAAAGTATAACAGGGCATATATTAAAGTATATTAAACAAAGTGAATGATGAAACTTAAAAGAAGCAAAAAATGCTTATTTACTGTGCTTTGTTATTCTAAGGCCAAGGATTTTAAGCTGAACTCTGCCACCACATAGACTATGAACATACCGGAGGCAAGGAGCTGAACAGTGCTGGAAAAGAAAACTGAATGAAACTCATTCAGAGAGTACTCCTTTATTGTAAGAAACCACGTATCACAGTTCCGAACCAAAATGGCAGTGCAACAATCAAATGGACTCAGATACCAAAACACTCCTATTACAGATACAGAGGAAATATTCAAGCTATACAACTTTGCTGTCTTGTGCTGTCCAGGAAGAAAGTTGAGCAAGCCAGTTGGTCACAGCACCATCCTAGGCCTGCACTATGGGGCCTGTTTGATGTCACGTCAGTGCCCTTTTTTGCTGTTTTAGAACTCCTGCCTTGAGACTCATTATTCTTTACAGAACACTTTTCTTTTTTAAATTTGTTTTTGTTTCTTCTCTTACAACCTCTTATAGAGATTTTCATGGGTTCATATGGCTTCTTTATAAGCTTTTTAAATTTTATGGGTTTTTTATTACTGTCACCTTTTGAAAACTACACCAGTCAATATTTGTTTTGTTTCCAACCAGAAATGGTCTTTCTTAGAGGCCCTCAGAACAAAATCTTGACATCTATATTATGACCTAGCATGCAATTTCTCCAATTCTAAGTTATTTCTATTGACATCAGAATCTTTTTCTATCTCAAACAATATTTTATCAAAATATGTGTTCTCTGAAAATGTCAAGATATCAGTGTTTTCTATCTAGTCCCTTACTTAAAATAGTAAGTATGGCCTCAGTACCAATACATGAAGAGTTTCACTGATAAATTCCCAGTACAGTAGTTATTCACATTTTTGCATTACCTTTATGTCAAACAATTTTTTTCTCAAGCTTGTCCATTTCTTTCTTTTGTGACACTCTTCAGACATATTTAATGAAATTCAGAGAGGTTTTCTAGACAAAACAATCAGCTGACAATGAAAAAAATCAAGTAATCAGGCACAGTCTATTTTTACAATTAGTCAATGTTGTAACAGCAAGTGCTACAACGTTAAAAAAACCAAAGTATTATCATGAACCTTGTGTTAAAATTGTGAATCATAGTATCTTAAACTGAAAATAATCACCAATTTGCAAGTTATTTCACTGAAAGTTGTAAAAAAATTTGAAAATCGTGCCCTTAATATATAAATTTTAATAGGTTCTATATTTTTATAGGTCCAAAATTAAAAACAAAAGTAACAAAATAACTTTTTCACGTTATGACAGTTATAAAATTCTGCCAACTTATCACCTCTAAACATTCAATGTGACACAAACATGAGAAACAAATTTGGCAAGACAACACAGTATATTTAAAAATCAGGCTACAGAATGGTATTGGACAAGCAAGACCCTTTAGCTGCAACTAACGTACTGTCCACATGTCAGGTTAGATTTTTTTTTTTTTTTCAAGTTGACTTTCACAGTTTGACACTGACTTACCTGGATGTCAAATTAAATTATACCAAAGAGAGGAAATACTCCTAAGTAATAGTGAATGGGTCTACCATATTTTTTTAAAAAAAACATGGATAATTATGTATTTACAATAGAAAAAGACTTTTTTTTTCTTTATCATACACAAGTAAAAATAGTCAGAGTCGGCATTAAGATGAAGTTTGAATCTTTATGCATGTACAGAATAAAATAGCTATAAAGATTTTAAGTTTGGCACAGGAAGTGCTCTCCCTTTCATTATTTATTTATTTATTTATTTATTTAACCCCTTTTTATATCTAAGCAATTTATTTATTTATTAACTGTTTATTTATTAATTTATTAACTATTTATTTATTTATTTAACCCAAAATGATACCTTTTTCTAGCTAAGTGAGAAATTTTAGCTTAGGTACATATTGTCACAGTAGTAGTTTAAGTCAGTAGCTATAAGAATTTTAAAAAACCAGAAGTCATTTTATACATCAAGGGTGAAACCAGGAGAGAAATCTAAATTAACTTATACTGAAATATTTTCATATACATCTGCCAGTAAGACATCTTCAGTTCAAGGTATACCTTTGAAAAAAGGCCCAGTAAAGAAATCTGACAGGTTCTATGAAAGATTTTTTTTTCTTTCTGGTCCATAACTCAAGAATATAGCCTTGAAAATGCACATAGATTTGCATGGTCAAAACTAAAGAAAACCCTCAGTAATATTCTAAACATGAAATTAGTAATTTCTGGATACAGGCACTCTACATGAAAAGATGTCAAAGCATAATTCCTCCTTTTCACCTTGTCAGACAACCAAATGAAGTTAAATAAGTAAATAAATAGATAAATAATAAATAAAGATGGTTTCTCTGAAGTCCTCAGCAAAGAATCAGAAAACAATGAAACTGTAGTAGGCAGTGAGTGATGGGCAGAAATATTCTTAACATTTTATTCAGTATTTTGACTTTGGCTGAGAGCTCACAAAGAGAAGATATCAGAGGCCATCCCTATAAATAAGGACATAAGGATTAAGTGCTTATGTTGGGTTATTCTGTTAAATAATGTGAGTTTCTGAACTTCTAATGTCCTTTTGCAACAGGACGAGCAAAATGAATGAGCTTTACTTATGGAGTTATTTGGAAGCTGAACAGTTACTTTGTCTAAAGGGAATAATGCTTTGCAGAGTTCAGTGTCTGATATACATATGTAAACTCAGTTTATTTTTTTTTTACTATTGGAAAGTCTATAATGCCTCAGCCACACTTGTGAAAAGGAAGAAAGGACAAATACATGGGCTTGCTTCATGGACTTCTCTTCCCCTAAATGCCAGAAAATTTTCCATACTTTGTGACATCTTGTCATAACAGTGTAATATAACTATCTTCATTTCTTAGAGTAATTACTCAAAACTCCCCTTGACATACCATAAAATTTCTTGGCACACTACTATTATCTCCGCAGAACTTACCTACTTTCAACAAAGATAATATGAAAACCCACAAGCAGTGTTTTGTTTTTTTTTTTTTCTCTCAGTTTATTTGTATATTTCCAAGATAGTCAAGTATTCATTTCCCAAGCAATAATACTTTTTCACTGAGTAATATTTCTCTTATTCTTGACAATTTATTTGTTTATAATGTGCTATATTTCTCTAAAAAATCAGTAAGAAATACCTACTAGGAGAGAGGGTGAAAAACATTTGACAGAACTACAAAAAAAAAGGTCTCAGTCAAATTATTAACAGAAGAAGAAGGTTTGGAGGTAAATTGATAATAATTTATAAATACCTTAAAAGAGAGAAAATATGAAGTATTAAATGAGTCTTTGTTTTAATGATGAACATAACAGAAAGCAGTGGAGTAACATGAAAAAAGATTACTTTCAACTACAAAAAGAACAAAAAAGGATATTGATAAGTGTTGAAATAATAGTAGTCATTAACAGTAAAAATTGTGAAAGATTTATATGGAAAGTACTGAACTGTTCACATCTTTAAATCAAGATAAATGCCTTTCTGAAATATAGGTTTAATGAAATAAGTTATTGAGCTCAATGTGGGAATAAATGAATAGAATTCTTTGTGATATAGGAGGTCAAACTAGAGGATCTAATGAAACCTCTGGTCTTAAAATATATGAAAATGTGAAGAGTTAACCAATAAACCATATGGTGATAATTTTTTTCTGTCCAAGCCATTTATATGTAATAATTTCTCCAAGAACAGAGAGAATACACTCCAGGGCCTAGTCTTTCCCTGTCTTTTGCATAATTATATCAACTTCTGAAAGCTAAATTCTGTGTAGTTAGACAACTGTGCCTATATAGAAGAAAAAATCCTGAGTATTTGAAACTCTATTCATGAAAGACCAAAACAAACAAACAAACAAACAAAAAAAGCTTAATAAACAGAATCTCCTGCTAAACAGGAGATAATAAACAGAACCTGCTGCTAAAACGCCAAAGTTAATTGCATTTATCAACTTCTCAAATCTGCTGAAATTTATTGAGATAAAGCTCATTTTTGCCAAACAAACAAATTACACTTAACATACTGACAGTATTGGGACTAGTGATCTAAAGGTAACTTTCTGCTTTCAAAAACTGCCATAGTGATAATACCAGTCCAAATAATATTGGATTATTTTAAAATCAATTATCCTCTTCTCTGATTTGAGTCACAACTAATGCAGGAAAGTCCTGTGGTGTTTATTTATATAATAAATATAAATTATTCCTGTAAAACTCACCTCCAAGCAGATGTATCAACTCTCCTCCAAACACACTGGTATTTACAGCAGGTTGATTGGGCACAGAACACTGATAACAGTAATTTTTCATAATTTTTCAACATAGCACTATAAAAATACATATCCTTACAGTGGGTTTGAGGACAAGCCACAAATCTTCCCCTTTAGACATCTTATCTTAGTATCTTATCTTAGCAGTTGGCAATATTATGCCTTTACTTCTCAGATTGAGATGATTGTCTGTGTTAAAAATAATTTAATTGCATGTTTTGAGTATTTGTTTAAAACATCGCAGAAAATTTTTTGTTGTCCACCCTACACACCATAATAATCATTGGCCTTGCAGAATCCTTGGTTCTACAATGTTATATATGACTTTTCCATATTTTGCTTTTTTTTTCTGAATCAAAATACTAATTCTGGAAGATATAAAAAAGTTTACTTGGCATTTAAGTTTGTAATAGGAACAATTTAATAAAAAAAATTCTTCATCTATCGATTCTGTCTACTTTTCTTTTGCCGATAAAGTCAGTACTGTTGGGGTTATTATTTAACTTTTTGGTGTTTTTTATAAAATCTATACTTCTATGTGTTGGGGTTTTTTTCTTATCAGAAAACTGAATAATCCGTATGTTGAACCAATTTTCACGACTGCTATTTCATCAAGCTGATCTGCTAAACTGTGTTCCTTCTCAGTTCCTCTCTTCTGATATATATGCCTGGACTTCTAACCCACGCGTGAACTGGACGTAGTCTTTGTTTAATTTAAATTGCAGCAGCGAAATAAAAATCATTTTAAAATTTAGGACACTTAGTAATGGATGTCCAACAGGCAGCAATTATCTGGCACATTTAAAACAGATAAGGATAAAAATAAAGATATTTCTCTGTTTCCGCAGTGACAAGGCTTTTTGTTAAGTCTCTTCAAATATTCTGGCTATATAGGGAACACCTTAAAGCTTGCAACAATGAAAACTGAAGGAAAGGATACAAATAATTTAACCTAACCAAAAAGAAACAAAGTCTTTAAACATATTTTAAAGTTCAGGTCTTGGACTGAAAGATACCATGGGGAGATGACAGATTTGCTGCCACAGAATTAATTAAGCACCTATAAATTATATCACCTTGATTACACTTCTCTCCCAAATCCTCACATTGAACGAAGATTCATTACAGAATGTCAGCTTGACATGAATTTTAAATGAGTGAATTCTCAACTAGTTAATTACAAGTAGAATATAGTTCTTTGTATTTCTGGAGCAAAAAGAAATATGTTACCCAAGACTCTCTGAAACATAAAAGCTTCATCATAAATTTATTAAAACTAGAAGTTCAACCCAGCCTAACCAGACTTCCAGGGTGACTGCTAAGAGAGAGAGGTGAGGTGGCAGTGAGAAAAAAACGTATCTGAGAGAAACCTTCCTGGATTGCTTTGCTCACTAATCAGAATCAGATGGTCTCAATGCAATACTTGAATTCTGTAAATTGGAAAATTCCTATGACCCTGTCTACCTTGTTGAAACTATAGTAAGGGAAATTTTGCTATCTTAGAATTTTTGCCAGCAAAATTATTAAGAAATAAAACTGAAGACATTTCTTTTGTATGTAGTTGGCCATATCAACTAGAGGACAAAATATTTATCAGAAAATTTGGGTTGTTTTTTTGGTTTTTTTTTTTTTTTTTTTTTTTTTTTGAAGCTACAACCTAAATTGATGCAATACAAAGACTATTTTAAAGATATGAAAATTTAAAAAAAAATATTTTGCATACAGATATATATACACACAGATAATTTTCTGGGGTTTTTTGCCTGTCAATATAACCCTTACAAGTAATTTAGAAATACCTTTGCAATATTTCTGATTTCGATATATTAGTATTCAGAGCAAGTTTTCCTCTGATTAATCCATGATGTAGGAAGCTAAGAAATGAAATATTAATATAATCTGGGGATGTACTATAACTGCAATTCGTTTTTCCTAATTAGAAACTTCAACATTTTGTATAACAAGCTGCATTTTTCCTTACATGAGCTGGATTTCAAAAATAGCTGCAGAAAGACCACCAATATGGCAAAACAAAAAAGTGGGGAAGAGTTATGAATAATCACCATTCAAAGTATTTAAAATAAAAACCAGGTGAAGAAGTGATGCACCAACCTGTAATGCTCTTTTTAAAATACAGGGAAACACAATTCACACAGTCATTCCTTCTCATTCTGTATCTTTATTAAAAAACTGTGTAGAATATTTTGGGTATACATCAGAAATGTAGGAAATCAGTTCTCTAGGTACTAAAATCTGTTGTCTAGAAGGTAAAAACATGAGCTGAGCTTTGTACTTCACAATATTAAAATATATGGCATTTTTATTTAATATGGAAATATAGTTTATCTCAAGAAGTCACTATATATTGTTATGATTATATTATATTATTATAACAAAATGGATGTTATATAATTTTATTTACAGTAATAATTAAAAGGAGGATCATCCTTCAAGGTGCATTCTGGACTATTCCCCCTGGGAAAGTATCCTGTGAAGATGGGAACCTTCTGATTACTGAATCCTTTCCACAGTTGCCTGACGATGCTATTCCTTCATTGATCACTGCCAGTCTTAGGGTCAAAATGAAAAATGAAGACAATAATTTATTTCTGATTCCGTATGCTAAGCCAATAAAGCATTGAAACCACTCGAGTCCTCAAGAGGCTATACTGCTATGTGCCTTTGGAAAAGGGGAAAGCAAATGGCCAGAAGCACTCACAGAGTCTGCTGTGGCAAGGAGTTACTTTAGATAAGATATGGCCAGAGAGTCTTCACAGTTCCCACAGGCCCAAGTGAAGAAAAAAAGGTATTGAACTATAGAATTATTGAAACAACACTGATTACTTAAAAATACCAGGGTTTTGTTTTTATTGTTTTTTTATGAATTCCTTATTTGTGTGTGTGTGTGTGTGTGTGTGAGCATTTGTGGGACTATTTTTATTGAACCAAAATCAAAAGGGTTTTTTTAACTGAACCTTCCTGAAAAATCTTGGAAGATCTTCCTCTCTTCTGTCTCTGTAATTAGTGTTCAAACCAATTTACAAAGTTCCAGTGCAAGGGCAGAAATTTTATTGATTAATAGTTTAACTTCATACTGGAGAAGATTCCTTTGTTTCTTGGTCTAAGCACGCAGAGAATTCGGAGTTCTTGAAGACGCTGCCGTTGGACTGAATAAAAGATTTTAGACATGAAGACTTTAAAATAAATAATTATAACCTCAAAAAAGACATTATAAGTTTACTTATACAACATACTGCTTTGAGAAAAATCAAAGCAAATTTTAGTTGTGAATGTGTTGAATTAAATATTTTTTTGCTCAATATAAATATAAACCAAAACCAACAACACCAAACCAAAATCATTCCCCTTCATTATGATCTGTGAACCCTTCTAATAATCAATTAGCAGAATGGTTTGATAAGAAGAAAATATTATTTTGAAGTATCATCATTGTCATGTTAAAGGAAATAGGGGTTTAAGTGTGTGGCATTTGGCAGAATTCCTTACTTCTGCAGCAGTTGTTTGAAAAAAGCATGGCTTGTATTCATATTCCTATTTGAGGGAAGCTGTGCTGTTATGCAAAGTAGCTCATTTAATGAAGATGAAGACATCTGAGAGTGAAATGCTGAGAGTATCATTGCTATTTTTTCTCATTTCTCAGAATGTTCTAATTATATTGACTCCTACTTTCTAGCATGCATAGAACTAATATTTCTTGCCATTAGATTTGGACACATGTTTTTCCCTTTTTTTTTTTTTTAATTTTTATTTTAATTATTAATCAAGATTCCAAATCTTCCCTCTTCTGTTTTTCTGTGTTTGTCAGAATACTTCTTTTTATTTTCTGTTAATCTAACCTAAAGTTACTAACAGTCACCTAAAGACATCCATTTGTCTAGTCTCTTGTTTCAGTCAGTGAAGGGAAACAAGTCCTTCCAAGGGGCTATTTTTTCCTACTTAATATATTTTTATAAAGACCTTCTGCAAGTACTAATTTCTTTGTATTAAATGGGAACTAACCAACTAGATCAAACTTTAGCCATGTGATAAAGTTGGGTGAGACAAACCCAAATTCAAGAAGTATTTGTGATGTTATTTCTAACTGGAACAAAACTAGTCTACCCTCTTGTCTCTTGTTTAAATCTGTCATTTTTTCATCTTTTCCTCTGAACAGCTACCACCTTTTTTCAGTATAATGTTTACCACATCACCAGGACAAAATTAAGCAGGCTACTCAAGATGAAGCATCTCAGTCTGTATTCTTGGTTCATTTGAGATAAATTTCAGTGTATAAGGGGCATCTCAAACATGAAAAATAGCATGGGGAATTATACTTCAATTTTAAATTCTTTCAAATATTTCTTTTATGTGATTAAATACATTTAATAATGAACACTTGTGTTCATTTAATAATGAACAGTTGTACAATGATAGCATACTTGAAGTCTAATTTGAATGGTATTCAAGCTATACATGAATTCAAAATAAGTTCAATTAGTACATTCTCTAACATAGGTTAAAAAAGAAAGAAAGAAAAGGTCTTTACAAAATTCAGTGATCGACTTATTCTTACAGACAAAAGGAGAGAAGGGGTTTTTGTAATGCAAAAATAATAAAGAATGATTATCAATCATCTAAATTATCTGTACACAAAGTGAGATATAGAATAATTCAAGGAGACATAGAAGTCATTAGATGTCATATAGTTCTATCTCATTAGCACAATAAAAACTTAGTTTGATGTTTCACATCACTTGATCATCAGAGTGCAAGATCCATACATAATTGATAAAAAACATAGAAAAGCTAGAGATTAGGGCAAACACTTATTTCCAAAGCTTTAAAATGCCAACAGAATTGGAATTTGAGAAAACAGACAACTTACCTTTTTTATATGATAAAGCTCAGAAAAAATAAAGAAAGAATGGATGTTAAAGTTGTTCAAAATTTATGCACCCTAAGATGTGCCTGTAATATTCAGACATATGTTCCTAAGCATTTCTGAAAAACCCTTAGGGCACTTTTTGGAATTTATCTGGGTGTATTCTCTTAATTCTGACCCACTCAGTAATAAATGCACTCTTTATAAAGAGACGGTTGTATTATTATACAAGATGTTGAAGAACTTAGCCAGAGGAAAAAGCACACTTGATCTTCTTGCTATCAAAGTTCTTACTGAGAGCAGGAGAATGAAAGAAGCTTGGTGTTGGTGACCAGAATTGGTTGACTATAATGTAGATGGCTAGTGTATACTTGAAGTGTCCAGAAAATTCAAGGCAATGGTTGTAATAAAGGAAATATTAAACATCATGACCCACGTTAGACCATCATGTTTTCCAGATACTTGAAGGAATGCATGCACCACGTGGTTGAATATTATAAAAGCAGTTACACTTTTAGGGGGGAGTCCATATCCAGAGCAAATGGAATTTTTTGAAATAATTTTCATCATGTATAAGATTAAGGGAAGAACAAAGAAAAGTTTGCAAAACTGAGACACAAACAAGCAAAGACAGATGCATTTTTACAGGACATACAAATAAAACAAAATTTAGGTAAAACAAAAAATATTTTTGTATCACACACAAGCTTTTAATGAGACTCCCATTCTATAAATCTTACTAGCCTATCATCCTCTGGGGTTTCTTTAATGGTGGCCAGTTTTATGACTCATCCTCTCTGTTCATATTACTTATCTTATTTTGAAGTATTAAAAAGCATAAAATCCCAGCTGACTCAAAACAAGAAGCAGCTTGAATAGATTGGCACCTGTGGTACCATCAATTTGAATCATAAGAAAACAACTTAATAAGGGAGGATTTTAGTAGCTTTTGGCATTCCACATATGTCATATGATAATTCTTCATCACTCATTATCAACTGACCATCCAGTTGGAAATAAATGAAGATACTTCTTCAAATAAAAGACTGACTATATTAAAAAAATATCTCTCTCAAAGAATCATCTTTTTCTGTCAGCCTTTTACCTGTTCTGTATGTTTATATATATATATATATATATATATATATATATATATAAATTCAAATTTATATTTTCTCTTTGCTGTTTTCCTTTGAATGAATGAATGAATGAATGAATGAATGAATGAATGAATGAATGAAATGCTGCGGTATTACTCTGAGTCACATTCACTGTTTTTTAAAAAGGTGAGGTGGGATTCTGCTGCTAATTAGTACTGCATCCTAATACTTCTGACAGCACCATAGAGCTAGACCCAGCTGCTCTCTAAGATTCTATGTCTGTTAGGTGTCTACTTTGCCACAACCATTTTTCCAGTGTAATGGTAGCAATGTCAATGTTTGACAAATATAGACAGAAAAAACATTTAGTGACAATTTCGTACATCCATTTAGTTTCAGGTGGCTTAAGTTTTCAGAAATACTTAGCCCTGGGTTGTTGTAGGTCGGGTTGGTTTAGTCAGGGATTTTATTAATGTTAGTTAGGTTGTTCTCTGTACCACTATTTTCCCTCACAGTGCTTTGCTCCAAGTTGTTTACCACAGGAGCACTTGTCACTCAGACATGTCAATCTTCTCACCTCTCCCAGTTTTCTCCTTACATGTTTCTGTCAGTCAGGGGTTGCTCACACCTTGTTGGGGTGCCAGTCTTGAAACCACTCCCTGCTTATTCATGAAAGTTCTGCATCAATCACCCCACCTTTGCACTTCTATTTGTCCCAGAACACTGTACCCACCTCTGTTATGTTACCATAGGTTGTTATAATCTATGTCACTCCCCTGTCCTCTGTCCCCACAGGGTGAGGCAGGTTTCCACCCCTGTCCGCCCACCCCTACTTAATCTAATGCATTCTTTTGTCCCATCGGCGTTTTGCCTTGCATTGCACCAAGAGCGGTTCGCTCCGACCACGCATGGAGGAATAAAAGTTCTCAGGCACGCAAGCAAAATGTCCTTCTCTCGTCCCTTCGCTTCCTCTCAGCGTGAAATTCCAAAGCTGCGTTACCCATGCCGAAGCACTCAGCGCTAACCCTAGAGTGCCCGCTCACGTGGTGGCTACAGTCTTACAAAGGCGGCGCTAGCTGGGGCTTTTCGACTGCTTGAGGTCGTAGCAGGTAAACGTCACACTGGGTCCAGTTTTACAGCATGAATAGTTGAGAGCAGATGATAGAAATCCATCTAAAAGTGTCTTATGTTTGAATACTTTGCAGTCAACAGAAAATGTGGTCTATGTATACTTTCCAAATATTTTTTACCTGATTTCCCTAAGCAATTTTCAATTAAAGTGATCACTGTTATACAAGGGCATGTAATGTGTAGACTAAACATGAATGAGAAGACAGCTTTCTGTCACAGAAGCAGGTAAAATGTTAATAAAACTTTGCCTGCTGTGAACTGTAAAATGCATCCTTGGGAAATTATCAGATTAAAGGAACAAAGTACTCAAATTTAGTCTGAAACAATGGCTTTATGTACAGAGTAGCAAAAACTGCAATTTAGAGAAAATGAGAGGTTCATTCCATATTTAGTATTAATTTTGAAAGCTAATCAAACACTTCCTTGATACCATACAAAAAGGTAGATTTGCAAAGGAACAAAACTGATTTAATGATTTTAGGAATACAGACTTTTCAAAAATAAAAAGAATCCTCTATTCAGTATTTTTAAAACATCAACTAAAATGATGTAATATGGGACACATTTTGACTGAAATAGACACATCTGATATGTATGTATCTGTCTATCTACATATAAAAAATACAGTTATGAAGGAATCTGAACAAGACATGTGCTACATTGCTTAGTGTAAGTTACCATAAATTTCATTCTGATAGTGAAACCTCAGAAATTTAGCTATTAGCCAGAACAAAAATAAAACACATCTTCAATGTAAGTACAATTTCTTTTCAAACACAATATATACTGATTTGTGATTTTCTGTTTATTATTATGATATCAAAAATATTTAGATGAGATAATAATGATATCTGTAAGTAAATGTGCATATTTATGATTTATTTTGAAGACAGAAGCCCAAACAACAGTGCTGTTTAGTTTAGAACTTCTAACTGCAAAAAACAGTGACTTGAAAGCAAATTTAACTTTGAAGATTCTGGTAGAAGCCTGACTTTGAAAGTAGAAAGCATGATCCAAATAACAATCTTTATGGAATTATTCGGTTTTCACAACCCATTGTTTCCATGGAAAACATCCTAGAACTAAGTACATCAAGGGACATACTGTACTTATTTATTTTTTTTCTTAAAATGAAGTATGTGCCTTTTTAGTTCTCTGATAAGACTCCTTCACATTTCATTATCTGATAGTACAGAAACTAAGAAAAGAGGAAATAAAATTCCCTCTTTTCATGTAATGAAAAAAAACTGTGTAAAAATATTCAGGGATATCAGATTAATTCATAGAGGAAACTACTGTAATAAACTATAATTCACGTATATGTAAAAATACAGTATTTGAACATGCTGTATCTTTACAGAGTGATAGGATAACAACAGCTGATTTTATAGTAACCTGTTCAGCAAAAGAATGAAAGTGAAATTGATAGGTTCTAATTAGAAAAGAGAGAAAAAGTAACCATATTAAATAGGCTTAACAAAGGAATAAATCACTGACACAAGAACACAAAGGTAGAGGCATACACAAGTGAGTTTTGAAGTCTAAACTATCCATGTTTCTAAGTTTCAATTTCCTCAAATTTTTTATAAAAGCCTCTGAAGAAAACATCTATACCACAGGAGGTAAATATGTAGGTTTTCTGGTTTTCCTCTGACCAGGACTCAGGAATAAGAAATAAATAACTCAATACATTTCATTAAATGTCTGGCAAAAATAAAATAATAATACAAAAACTCTCTCTTTTTACTGAATCACACTTTGAGAAATTAATTATCTTTATGAAGGCAGAAAAAAATTTAATCTTTTCAACTTGAGTTGGTTTTTGCCAAATTATATCAGTTTGCTGAGGGACCATACTTCAGCAGGAAAGAAAGATGGTGCATGTATATATAATTTTTTTATATTTTTTTCCTGAACCACTTGATCTTATACAGTAATCAAATTATCTTCTAGCAGACACAAAGGAACAAATTTATCTGTTTAAAACTAATGTGACCAGAGACACCTGAGCTACTCAAGACATTTCCCTGCTGTTGGTAGATATGACACATGGGCTAAAAAAGATTCACTCTGTCACTCTAGCAGCACTTAGAGGCAAAACTGAATATTTGAGAGTGCCTAAGATATCACTATGATCTCTTTCAAAAATTGTAAATTAGGGTGTCTTTCCAAAGAGCAACAAGTTTCATTACCAAGGTGTATATAGTGAGTTTCTGAATGAGGAACAGCTGACTCCAGGCAAAATGATTTCTGATGGAAAGAAGAAAGAAAAAAAAAAAATAAAAACTCTACAGGGTACTGAGTCAGTACTTTCTATTTAAAGCATATAATTTATATTTTATAGATTTAGATTTTTATTTTATAATGTGACAAGATTGTAGCAAAGAATCATCCTGTATTATAGAAAGTATAAATCTTGACCTTGAGATAAGACATCTCTAACCTTTAGAGTAAGATTAATGTGGTTATCTGTCTGGAAACCAAATGTTTTTATTTATTTTCAAAACAAAATTGCTTCAATGGACCCTTTCATCTATTCTTCTTTATGACAATGCAAACTACAGAAAGGTCATCTGAGGCTTTGAGATAAAAAAAATAATCTTGGTCTGTAGGGAGGGGGGTGCCAACAGAACGTTCCTGAAACAGTTTTTAATTACATTCTTTTTGTATGGCTTGCATATTCAGATCTCTGTAGCAAATGTTAGGAATATGATTGCTTTGCAAATTTCTGGGAAATTAATTTTAGTCAGTATGACAGTAAATATCTGATATGCACAGATCCCGTGAGGAAAAGCAATCACTGAAGAGAGAGAATGTTGTTGTAGAACAGCCAAGCAGGGGTAAGAGGAGCAGTAGTCCATTTAATGGTGTTTCTTCTTCACAAAAGCTGGTTTTATTTCTAGCATGACAAACATTTCCCCCATAACAGTAAGAAATCCCTTTAGCAAGTAAAAAACTTTGCCATACATTAAAAATGTGTATGTGTTTATCTACAGGATGCCACTTTATTTTCAAATGAAAAGGGACAGAGACTCTGTTATAGGCGCAAGAGATTCTCTTTCACTAGTAATTTATTAGTAGTCATTATGTTCAATTATGGTCACAGAGAGTAAAGAAAACTCGACAGTTGAAATGTTACTATACAGCCTGGTTATAGCCCCTTCCCTCTTCATCTTTTCAATGGTTTCCCGAGCAAAGTCCTGGCTCTGTTCAGTGAATTTTCCTGCCAGTTTTTGAATCACACATAGTCTGCCAGGTCTCTCCTAACACACATCTGCTGCTGTACTGATTCCCCTCAGTAACCTGCTGCTCCATCAGAAGCTGGCTGAAGTTACTGCTCCTGCCAAAGCGGGACATGCTGAGCCCATGCCCGGTGGCTGGGCTGGCCCCAGCTGTGGGACTTTGCCATTACTGCTTCTGCCTGGTTTCCATTCAGTGGCCTGAATTTCCTGCTGCAATACTTCCTTTGTCTCAAAAAGACTCAAACCCAATTCTGAACACACTTGTGCAAGACGTCTAAAGAGTGAGGTACCTTTGTAAATCATGCTGGATTAATTCCTGTCTACCTTCCTATACGTCTCCCTTGCCTTTGGTTCTTGTTTTGGCATTATCTCCTGATCCGAATATAAATAAAAAGATGCTTCGATTTTCATTAGAATTTAGCACTGCTAGGCTTATGTAGATGAAAAAGAATTGATTGAGCACTACTCTGGCATGTGCATTAACCCTAAAACTTATATTTGCAATGAGTTCCTTGTTACAATTTTGCATTGAAGAATCACAAAACTGCTGTTTTGTTTTCCACTTATTAAAATCAGAAAAGTTTGCAGAAGCTGAGAAATCAAGCAGCTATCTATCTTCAAAGAAACTCCACTGTGTGCCAACAGCCACCTCACTCTTATGAAGAGCTAAAATGTTGAGCTGACAAAGCTCTTGGCACACATTGCAGCAATGTTATTTCCCACCAATTTCTATATTTAGAAGGAAAAATTATGTTTTCCTCTACCTTATGCAGCACCAAAACCGTTTTTTTTTTCCTTTAAATGAGTTGCTCAGTTAGTGGTTGTTCAAGTTATATTTGACAGCATCAGAGAGTGGAAGAAACAATTTTCTGAAAAGTAATCCGTAGAGTAAGTATTTGATCAAATAAATATCTTATGGAAATCAGTGGCAAATAAAAAAGTGCAATGCAGACACACACACATTCTAATTCTGTGTGTCATGTATACATTTATTTATGTCTTTATTTATTTATATAAAGGGGTAATTTCCTCACAGGTTAAGCATGTGAGGAGTACAGTTTCTGTACTGTAGAGTTCATGGAGTGTGCAGTTTAAATAGCATATAACCCCATGACAGATACAGAATATATTACCATAATTGTTGTTGCTGAAGAAGTTAAAAAATTTAACTTTTCATTATAAAAATCTGCATAGCCACACTTTTCAGCATAAAATCAATTCAGTCTAAGTAACACATCTGTTGCTCTTATTGTCTGGCTTAGGTAGGTTTATTACTTCTGGAGTGCTAGCAATATATTTTATAAGGAGAGATGGAAGAAGAATATGCCCTGAGATGCTATTGCAAATTAGAGTTACTGCTGTCCTAAGGCCTTAGATGTTCTTTTTGTTCCCAAGAGGGGAATCTTTTTAATGGGATTCTGTGAAAAATCCCTGCTGGACATGTGGGTCATATGACTACAGGAATTGGAACTGTCAACAACATGCATTTTAGAAATACATTTTCAATTCTCTCTGTTTGTGTAACGGTTTTGAGCCTTCAGGGTTTCCATTTTCAAATGTTTACTTCTTCTAGCCTAAGTACTAGAAACTATACTCTTTCATTCATGTCAGCAGAAATGCTTCTATCACTAAATCATTCTAGAATTTAGGAATCAAGGAAAACATGCCTGAGTTTATGTACATGTATTTTGTAAGTATTTATATAAATAATACACATATCCATGTATATCTATCTATTCTAAACATTATACAAATATATACCTATAGGCCATATTTATTAATTACTCTCTCTATTCCTCAGTGATATGTTCCTCAGCATCACCACTATCACTATCACCTTGGAAACACCTTTGGTTCATAATAAAAATATGTCTTATGAAGTAAATCAATATAAGTAATTGCAATGACAAAACAGAGAAGAATATTGATTTGGGTTTGAAATTTTCCCTTTGTTTTCTGACTTTTTTTTTTTTAGTTTTCTAGGTTCACATTATTCCCAAATCATAAAATATCCATGAAAGAAAAACCTACAATAAAAAAGATTATCATTGTCACAAATTATCATTATCATAATCCTTATTATGACTGCTATTTGGTTGTGGCCCCTGTATGCTCTCTGAGCTCAGCCAGAACACTCCTGTTCTCAGAGTGTACCTGTGAGCTTGTTCTCTATTATGGCAGAAAATAAACTGTTTTCAGAGAAGCATCCATTATTATTTAGCAAAGAAAACCAAAGACTGGAGTTTCATTATTTCCTGAGCATACAACAAGTAAAAATTTTTTTCTTTATTAATTTCTCTTCTGAGAAATAAATATTTCAGTATTGGCCGTAACAGTCTGGAAGAATAGACAAGATTCCAGGAGTGCAAGTTTTTTTTCTACCTGTAGCATATGAAAAAAAATCCAGTTATTTTTCATAAACTTTTTTTCCCTATATCCACTGGTCATCACAAATTCATCCTGAAATTGTTAGATCATGGAGACTACAATAGTTCAAACTTCCTATATTTAAATTTCCACCTTTTTTACATTTGATTTTTACATTATATAGGTTTTCCTAATATGTAAATAAAAAGTGGGTTTTTTTCTGTGACATATGTACGAACACATGTTTTGGCATATCACAGGTTCCTACAGAGATTTGAAAACTTTTCATCTAAACTTGTGGTTTCTGAAAAAAGAATTGACTTCATGTCCTGAAATTAAAATATTTTGACTAATGTTGTATATAGTATTCAGACTGTCAGATGGTGTCTTCCATAATTGATTGCCCTTCCAAAATTTCTTCCAAAGTAGGTTATAGTATCTGATAGGTAATAAATTATAATGAAGTGAGTTTTGTCACTGAATTCATAATGCGTCTGGTCTTTTGGTGTGTAATTTTATAGCAAGATGCCAAAGATTCATTTACTTGAGACTGAACATGGTTGATAAAAAACTCCTTATGAAAAAATATTGTTTTGACTGCTGGTTTAAAATTGCATATTATGTAGACATTAAATTAAACTGAACAGGGTAGTTCTTGATTTTTAATGTATTTTAATGTAATTATAATATTTTTTCCATGGATTGACTAAATTAATTTGTGATGCAAATGTTAGATTAATTTTGATGGAGAAAAAGGCATTCCAAAGTGAAGCTCTGACAAGATGTTTATTCACTACTATTTAGTTAGGATGGACTTATGAAATACTCTGTAGGGAGTAGTAACATGCAGAGCATAAAAATCATATGCCAGTTATTTTTCTGTCAGTACAGTGTATTCTGAAGATACTGTGTATGTACACAGAGCCTCCTGTTTTGCCAGAAGCATCCTTTATTTCATGAACCTCATAAAATAACATGAAAAAAATCAGATTTGGTATTACTTCTGTTAGGCACGCCCTGCAGTTAGTCATTTAGAGTCTTTTAGAGACAAAAACTCTCATTGACTCCAATTTGCATATTTTTTTTCTTATTCTGCATTATAAAAAAAACAAATCCATGGAAGTTGAGAGGTAAAATTTTCATCAGCAAAGATCATTCTTCAACAATTTTTATAGTTCTGAGGTCTCATTTTCTCTAAATTCTTGATGTCTCGATGGCTTTTTCAGCCAAAACTGCAACATTACTGATAAGGTATTAAGGGTCAAGACTCAGCATCACCTCTTGTGCCTCATGAGTTTAATCTGATGTGCTGCCCATTCTTTCTGAGACATATCTATAAACAGAAAGATATTGCAATGCTGAAAATCAAGGTGATGAAAGGAAAAGAACCAATGCTGACCCTTTTAAGTAAATTATAGGATGCTCTATGGTATGAAACTGTGTATGCTTGGGAAACCACATGCTTACACAGCTACCATGCCATAGTGATTGAAGACTGAAGGGCTCCCAGCATTCTGCAGTCTCTTTCCTCTGCAGGGCCAGAGGTCCGCAGGGGTTTCCCAGGAACTTACAACTCTAGGTGATGGCACTGCCCATAACAGAGGCAGAGGAACAGACACAGAAGAAAACATTTAATGAGGTCAAACATGTACTAACCACAATAAAGGTTGGGACATTTTCTGTGGCATTTTCTGCTAGTTATAAAATAGAACGTGTTTTGTTATCCAACAGCACTTCAAGCAACACACATTTTAGTCTGAGCTAGTTGAAGCTCTCCCATTTATGATACTTATCAATCCCCTTTGTAAAGTACTGCAAAAATTTCTGTAATGACACTTTACCATTTCCACAGACCACATCACATTTTTGAGGAAGAGATTTCGAATTAAAAGAAATGCAGCCATTCACATCAGAAAAGTTCACTTAGGTTTCTGTGAGGTGCAAGCTTTTACACACTTTTACAAAGCAAAGCATGTGCATGCACATGCACACACATTTTCACATCTTAGTTTTCTGAAAGTTGAATTCCCCAGCAATGTGTTGGCAGTTTAACTAAGGAATGGCAGATAAATTATGTGTACCTAGGCCAAATTTGATTATCATGGGCGTAACCTCTCAGTCAGGTCTGGCCTTAGATGCCTGAAGCATTGAGAGAGGTAAGGATGACAATGGTGAGATGCTTCCACTTCCTTACTTTGGCAGCATGAGAAACCCAAGTATACAGCTTTCCTGAACCAAATTCATGGATTAAGAGCAGTCCTGCTCTGAGAACTCACACTTTACTCATCTTGTAATGCAACCCACATGTAACAGCTTTGCATATTCAGGTTTCAATTTTATGGACCATACGCGCATTTTTAAAATAATCCCTGATTTTATATTTCTTTATATATTGTACGATGTGAACGTATATCATATGTTACATGCACATTTCATGCACTAGATTATTAAGAAGGGTTATTGAGAATCTGAGGGAGTAATGCAACATTTTTCCTGTTATTTGTGTATGTACATTTCTTCTATTAAGAAAGTAGTTTTACATGACATTGTATACTATGAACAACAAATACGGATCTTGGATAAATTAGAACTTAAAAGGAAATACTGGGAGATTTTAAAATTATTTTTACTACTTAAACCTTGTCACCCTGACAGTAGGAATAAAATTATGGTGAGGGCAATTTAATTTTTATGACATAAGCTGAAATGTAATATTTTGAGGGATTCCAGCCATTTTACTTGAATTACAAATTTTATATTCTTAAGGAAAATTGTTTTCAAACAAAAAATCCTAATATCTTTTTTTTTTTTTTTTTTTTTTTTTTTTTTTTTTTTTTTTTTGTTAAGAATTCTAGTCTATTTCTAAGTGGGCATGACTGGGGTAAGACCAAGTGCCAGATTCATCTGTATCCCTGTACACCCTGCAGAATATGAATGATGCTTTGCTATTTTCCAAGCTTTAAAAAAACAGCCTCCAGCAAATCAACAAACAGTATCACAGAGGTTTAGGTAGAGAACATAAAGTCTTTCATTTAGTTCAAGATAAAACATGCCCAACAAGGGATAGATTAGGAAGACCCCTCGCATAGCTGGTTTGTGCCTTGACCCATGCAGGACCTTAGGTGAACTTCAACAGACCACACATTTAAGAAAAGGAAAATTAAATGGGTAAAACACAGTAAAAAGTGGAATCCACAACTACCTCTAGGCTTTTAATGTTCAGAGCACCTTTGACATGAGTACTGTATATGGGCAGACTTTAAGATCTCAAGGCTGGACTACAACACCAGAAGAAAAAATCATGGTAAACTTACTTCATACATGATTGTCTCAGTAGATTGCTCAGTTTCAAAACCTCCAGAAAGGCTGAACCCCAGACCTTTGTATTGGCTCAGAAATCTGCAGGCCGTGGGCAGTGTGTTCTTCTACTTGACCAACTATTAAGAAGTACTGAACTGAAATTTTGTGAGCCACACACTCTACTCCTCCCAAATGGGAGAATTTCATCTTTTCCTAGTTAGATTCCAAATTTTCAAAGTTAAAGCAAATTGGTAAATTTTCCTGATACCTGACGTTATTTTGGCATCATCTGTTTGTTTCAGTAGGGGTTTCAACAATGTTCCTTTTTTTCCTCATTCGTTTACTCAATTTTTCTTAATAGCTCTCATAATTTTCCAGAAAAAAAAACAAAAAACAAAAACCAAAAAACATCCTTTTCTGTTTACACAACCTGTTTATCTATGGACACCTGCCATTCTACTACCTTTAAATCTAAGAAACATGTACATGTAGATTATACTCCAACCGGGTGGGTGAAGTACTCATACAAGTAGAACAAAGACACTTTCATCCTAGATTTTGAAGGCAAAGGAATAGAAAACTGTATCACCTAAAAATATTCCAGAAAGACCTAAACTTCCTCAGTATAGAAAGATTCAAGTTGCAATATATATGCCAATATATGTTAAGTTTGTGGTTATAATTGGCAAAAAGGACACTGACTCAGTACCAAAAATTATGTTGACTCTGTGTTGCAGAACAACAGTAAATGTTCGAGACAAACAAGCTAATGGGCTTATACCTCTACAGTGTGCTTAATCTATGGTTTGTTCTTCATTTAGCCAAAGAACTGAAAAATCAACTATTCTGAGAGGTCTCTAATATACAGATGACTAAAGTTACCACTTCTCTATTAGTTACAGAAAGATCTAAGAACAGAGCAGACATTGAATTTCCAGCTGGTTAAGCAAAATGAAATAAAGCCATAACTTTCTATTGAAAAAAAAAGTAATAATGAAAAAAGTCTTGCTGATTTCCTTCACAGAGAACTCAGTGCTCAGGCAATAGGTGCTTTCTCAGAAACACCCCTGGGAAAATGCGTTCAGTGCTTTGTGTCTCTTTTTTTGTCTCCTACTTTTCATAAAATCTGGACAACTTCACTGTCCCATTTTTATGTAAAATAAAGGTGCTAGATATGAACCAAATATTCTTACACTGATTTGCCTAGTTTATTCATTCAGGTGCTAAAGAGTGCTGGCTACTGAGTATCATTGGAATTCACATATAGTCTTACTCAAGAAAAATAAAAATACCTTTTTTTTTATTCACATCATACACAGCAGTTTTTTTTTCATGTTCACAAAAAAATGGTTTTCTAGTTCAGTAATTCAAACCCAGACCACATTGAATCCCCTCTCACAGTGCATATGATGGAAAAAAAAAATATATAAGTGATAGGATTACAAATGTTCTGAGAACATTAACAGGAGGGGTTCACATTTAAAAATATCTCCTTCAAAGTTAATGTGAATAGGTAATAATAGGATTAATTATAAATTTTTAAAAGAGAAAAAATTGCAGTTACATTAGTTAAGTATTATTTCTATGTCAGACTACTGCAGATTTGATTTACTGGTTTTTGCTGTCTTATTTTCCTTGTTAGATCAGTAGCATTTGTTCAGTGATTGTTGTGTTCCAATATTTATTTCCCAATTTCTTTCTTTTTTTAAGAAGATAAAAATGATATAAATTATGGACCAAAGATTAATAGTTAAGAAACTTCTAAATTTCCACTCTGAAAAAATAAAAAAATAGGAATGAAGTTCAAGAAAATGAGAAAAAACCAATTGCAATCTTATGAATTGCTTTCCATTCCAGAGTGAAAATATTCAAAATATCATCATCAATTTTTGTTTGCTTGTTTTAGATTTTTGTTGTTTTTTTTTTTTCAAACGAATTGTGTATTTGGAGGAAGTGTTTTTTAAGTTCTTGAAAATGTAATCCAAATCAATAAAAATATAAACAGTACAAAACCATAAAATTGGTAACACTGTAAAGATTCTCTTCTGCATAGATCTGGAAATTGCTGTGTTTTGAGAAAATCAAAAGAACTTCAGAGCACTGCAAGAAATTAGACAGACTGCCTCCACTGATTCAGGAACTTTTAGAGTCTCTTCGCATCAGGGAAAAGAGTGCTTATATGCCTGTGAAGGGAATAACCATAAGCAAAAAAATAGAATAAAAAAAATTAAAAACCCTAAAGGGTAAAAGAGTAAAATCAATTAGAAACCCAACAATGGAGTGGACAACTTTAAGGAGCACATCCCTTTCATATACAACTGTCTGTTAACCAAACTAACCATCTGTTGTCCAAACAACAGCATAACAAAGCATGAAACAAGTAAGAAAAGGACCTTTTTTCAGTCACTTGGGAAATTATAAATTATAAGAATTTCTTTCTTATGTTTGGAGAGTACAGGATTCTTATGCATTTGACAATAATAAGCTGCAAAATACAGTTGGGAATGTCACCAGTAAGCTGGATGAAGGGGTAGAGTTACCCTCAGCAAGTGACTAAAAACTTCTTGCCGCTTTAAAAACACAGCACAAACATAAATTTGACTGACAAGAAAAGAAGTAATGTTTTTAAACTGCAAGAGGAAAGATTCAGATTCACTCTAAGGAAGAAATTTCATAAGGATGGTGAGGCACTGGAAGAGGTTACTTGGAGAAGCTGTTTAAGTTCTATCCCTGGATGGAAGATTGGACAGGGCTTTGGGCAATCTATTTTACTGAAAGATTTCTCTGCCCATAGCAGAACCTTTGGATTAGATGATCTTTAGAGATCCTTTCCATTCCAAACCATTGTATGATTCTATGAAATTTGTTTTCAAGGGGAGAAAATTTGTGAGTACAGAAAAAAAAAAAATACCACGGAAACAGGAGGAAAATATCTTCTACTCTGAAAGGTGGTATTTTGGTTATCATATAATTTATCGTGATTTTCCCATGCATTTTATTCTCTGAGTCAGCTCCAAGCAAAACAGTAGCTGAAGGAAATATCTTAGAAGTATCAGATAGCCACTGTGAGATAAATGACAGTATTTTAATTAAAGGCACAATTCAATTTTCTATTACATCCCACCATGTCCCAGATTTACCTATATTTCTTCCCCAATCTTCCCCCAAATCTAATCAAAGTTATGTGGAGACTATGTGCTATAACTCACAGTATTAGGTTATGGTTTGGACTCAGTTTTAACACAAGGAAAGAATTGTTAAATATATACATCTACACATTATTCACATTCAGATGTCATATTCTGTTTGAATTTCCTAAGTGTTCTGACTCGCATAATATATAAATATTTGCAAGAAAATCATAGGTATTAATATTAAAGATAGCAAAGACATGGTAATATTTGAGGTTTGCTTCTCAGATTCCAAATCTTACAAAGTAGTCACAACAGGTTTATTGAGCTTTAGGTCTATCTTTTCATATACTTACTAGTCTTTTCATATGCATACTAGTCTTTGTTAAAACAAAGAAAAAAGTCTAAACTTGCAATCAAGCAGATGTTCAATGCAGTAGTGAGCTATTTCACTATGGATACAATATTGTTACTATTGTTACTACAGTACTACTGGGATAGTTGCTTCTGGCCTTGATAAAGCAAAATCTCTGTTAGAAAACTTCTAGACTCTGAAGTGCATACCTGTGATATGCATAGAATTTCCTATGAGTCAGATAGATCAAAAAAGTAGTACAAATAGGAAAATGGAATTGCACAAAAATTGTAGAGGACATGGTACCGAACACCTAAATAAAACACAAAAGATACATAAACATCAGCTAGATTACTTTTGTGTTCAGAAACATGAAATGTAATTAGATGTAATAGATAAAAAGATAAATGTTGTAATGGATAAAAAGATATGTAGCCAAATTGGCAATGATGTTAGTAACAGTTATAAATTTTACAAATATTATGTGCCACTTACAAAATAGGATTTCTTAATTTCTCATTATATTTAATGAATGCAACAAAGACCTTGTAAATATTTATGATATAGCTTGTTTACTGTTTTCATCTAAAGCAATTAAAGAAAAGAAAATACTTTAACTCCCCTAAATAAGCAAATTTTATATGTGAAGTTATTGTTGACCAATAATTGAAATATTTAACACTTCATGTTACAAAAACTGGTTTCATATATAACTTTGTTAGCATAAGCCATTTAAAATTAAAATTTCCAATTATCATGAAGGGCACAAACAAAGAGGTGGGGGAATAAATCGTCAATATTTGTAAGCAGAATTTCAGTAATTTTCACTGAAGGTTTTAATACTTTATGTATCAGGAGAGACATAATTTCTGTAGACTATTAATTCACATGGGTTTGGTCACATTAAAAATACTGGGATAAGATTTTGAGTTTTTAGATAGCATTTACTTCAAGATTTAGAAACACCTAGATTATGCAGAAATGGCACATCCTAAGACTTCCAATTAATAAAGAGACAACCAGTTAGGAGGCCGATCACACATTGTGTCCCTGAATAGGCTTCTCAGATGGAGAAGGAAAGGTCTAGGAAAAATTTCACCTGAAAATGGAAGAATATGTATGGAGGGGAATGTCATGGAGTATTCAGGGACATTGTGATGCCTGAGACTGGTAACTTCAGCAGCTGAGCAGCACACACCAGTGTGACTTTCCATCTCTCTTTCCTAGGCTAGCAGTGATCTCCCTTGTAGAAGTGTAAAAGCCCATGTAAGTGTGCCTCTGAGGGAAGGAAGGGATTCCCTTGGAAGCACCTCCCCAGAACATATAGAAGGCTGACCTGTCATCTGTGTGCAGATCTAGAAAGCCTTCTCAAATTCAGCAAATTTCTGTTCCAGAAAAACAAATCTCAATACAATGATCCAATGACTTTCTAGTCAAGGATATTCAAGAGGACTGTGACAATTCCCATTGAGTTTTCAACCAGAATCTATATGTTATCTTATTTGAAACAGTTTGCTCATATCTTGTTCAGTAATATAAACTATAATCTTACACCTGCTGATACCACACTTACTTGTCCCACTTTGACAAGGTAGAGACAGACAAAGTGCATTATTTGGAATGCAGATGTTCTATTATACAATTACATATTTATATTTGCCATTCTGTCATGTCAGGGCCAAATTAGTGCCTTGCCTGTGAAGTTTGTAATGTGTCTTTTCTTCTTGCAAGAAAGTAAATCTGGAATAAAGCAATTGCCTTCATTGGAGACAACCAGTCTTAAAATAGAATTTCACTGGCAGCTTTGGAGTATTTAGGTTGTAGGGAATATTGAATGGATTACTAGCAGTTGAAAGAATATGTTTTTTTTTTTTTCTTTCCTGTAATAGTATCTAACCAGAATTTATTGTTACTTATGTTACAGTAGGATTTCTCCTTCAAAATATATTATTTTTTTTCCTCCTTCTCACTCATAATTTCAGAGTTTAAATGGTGAGAAAATATCCTATCCAAGCAGTAAGAGGTTGGGATGGGAATTTCTCTTTAATTTTAGAGAGGAAAAAAAAAGTATTTGTAGTTAATATAGTACAAACCACACTGTTTCCTGATGACTTTGCTGCTTTTCTATAAATATGTTCCCTATAAATGTAACTGCATGTAAACAACTTAAAACAAGACTTCTGTATTAATCAAGCTGAAATTCTGCTACATAGGCAGATATCTGATTCATATAAAATATCACAAATGCAATATCTCATACGGAATAGACACAAACTTATTTAAATCCAGATTTTAATTTGTCAGCAATATACCCCATTGAATTTAGACTAATTTCCAGGTGCACTATGAAACTTAAATTAGATCAAACCAACTTACACTTTTTTTGGTTTTTTTTCCCCTTGGAAACCTGCTGGTAGGAAATTATGTTCTTTGTATCTGACCCCAAGCATGGCATGTTATATATTCCAACATACACCATGAAATTCATTAATACGGAGACTATGTTAGGATTGATCTTCTTCTTATTTTCTACCATTCCCATTGGTATGATGCTATAATTTATATATCTATTCATTCAAGGGAATAAAAAAATATCGTAAGCATTATGTAGTTTTTGTAACAGAAAGTTGAACATACAAACAAGTTGCACAGAAAGCTTGAAAATACTGACAGCTAGGGAATGTCTTATATTTAATTTTTCATTTATCTAATTGAAATGACATCTCAAACTTTTTACATAGAGCTGATATTGCTGTAATAAAAAAAAAGTTTTCTTGAAAATATGATTTTGCAGTCAGGGAAGGCATTTCTTGATTTTAGTCCTGTCACATCATTTAAAAATAAAGATAACCTTTTTCCATTTCCCCTAAGATTGCATGAGGTTTAAATGAAGCTGTCATGACAGAAATGTAAAATGTGAAGAATAGTCTAAAGATTACACAAAACTTTCACTTATGCTGTGGCTCTTCCATCAAAGGCTATTTGTTCCAATTTCCATACTAGCAGATGATGCAGTGTATGTCACCATGAATAGGAAAAAAACCAAAATATATATAAGAGTGTATGTGACAGGGAGAAGAATAATATAGTAGGACTGCTCTAAAATAAGCCCCAAAACAAGAAACCAACAAATAAACCATTTTGATACAATAACCTCCCCCAAAAATTACACTGCTAGCAGTCCCCAAATTTAAAGAAATAAAATCAGAATAGAAAGAGTATTTCTGTCATCACTGGGTAACTGCACTTTAAATTTATTTCTCTCAAAGCACACAATTACTTTTCTGACCTGTCTTTGAATTTGGGGAGTTATGATGAAGGATGAATAATACAGCTGTGCCCATCTAGGTAATTTTGTTTTCAAGATGGACTGTCTCATCAAGTAGCACCATTCCTGGTTGCACCGAAATGAAACCACCTCTCTTTTGTTCCAAAAACCAGATGCTGCTGCTCCATGGTTGCTCCATGCTGCTCCATAGTGTTGCTCTAAATTTGTGAGATAGCTTCACACAGCCTATTACAAATAGCCTTCATTGTGTGCCTGTTAAGGACACGTATCAGATCATTCTCATGCCTAAGCTATCCTCATCCTTATGGATCTGACAACAACAGGTAGAGTTTGCCAGGACAATATTCAGGATCATGTGGTATCAGAGGTTCTAAGAGAGAACAGTTATTTCCTGCAGTCTTAAGGGACATTGCACATGGCACCATCTAGTAGTTGCTGAAGCATCTTGGCCATTGGCATGAGAGAGGTAGACCTGGTACCTCAGCTAAAGGAGGTTTTTTGTCTTCCTGGAGCAGTAGCTGTCTTGTCAAATGAACCCCCTCTTTGGTATCTGAAGAGTGACATAAATAATATATATAAATCTATATAAAATGAGATTTGATTTGTTTTTCTAATATACACACATAACTAATATTAGTAGTTGGTAGCATAACTTTTGCTAATATAAAAGTGAAAATATGAAGTGTTCCCTTAGGCCAGGTTTAGGAGGAACTGTGTGTTAAGGCAGTCCTTTAAACTGTGCCTATTTTACCTGTGAATTGAACAGTTTTAAATTACAGGAATACTTAACCTGAAGTGTTACATTATTAATTTCAGGTACTTTATCATAACTGACGTTTCCATGGAGACAGGTTATGGATATTCATTGTAAATGATACTGCTACTATTCTGTGAACTGTGTGAAAATTATCAGTATTAATTCCATGGATTTTATTTTTGCGTTCCTTGACAAATGTGCTGTGATGCTGTCTGTATTCAATTTGCAAGCCAGTATTAGCTACCTTCTTCCAGACTATGTTGCAATGACTCCTGCCAAGCAAGCACTTGAAATATTGTTTCTTTTCCTTGCTAAAACAGCATAAGCAAAGCTTTTGTAGGAGTAAACACTGAGCTTCAAAGAATAAGAATGACCTCTCTACAGGGTGCATGTCTAAACCTACTTCTACTGCAATGTTAAGTTGGTGCTTTGTTGAGGCCATAAACTCCATGAAGTAGAAGAATGCAAAATTCATCTCTGCTAAAATGGAATTCGACCATCATATTTCAAGGGATGAAAATGGAAATATGTAGCACATAAGTCAGTGACATATACTGAGTCCTCTATTTTACTGTACTTTTCAACTAACTAACCAAATAATTGAAAGCGGGCAAGAGTAGAAATATTTAAAATTAAGGGTTTTTTCCAACTTGATTTGATATCACCTAACAGGTTGCAGATATTATTGTAATGGAAATAGTTCTAGAACAATTGACACTTAAAGCAAAGGGTTCAGATGATAATAACACCAACTCTTTTCTTAGATTTATAAAAAATGAAAAATAGTAAAGTAAAACCTAAAATAACAATGCCACTGTCTCAAATATAATGTTTAATATGTCCCTTGCAAAGGGATGTCATGTCTATTTCCTGTGTTGTATGATTTCTGTCTAGCCAAAAATTTCCTGAAATCATCATTGGAATACTGAACAACACTATTATCCATCAGTACTTTCATTTTATAAGCATTATTAACCCAAAAAAACAGCTTAGAAATATGATTTATTCAGCAGGGACACTACTAAGAAGCGTAAAAACATTACTGTGAGTGAGAAGTTTTATAAAATGTTTTTTCATTGAACACCAATCTCATTACGACTTTTGCAATTCAGACAAAAATGACATATTCTCCAGCAGAAAGATAAAAATTTCCTTCAGGATGCATCACAAACTAAGAAAAAAAATAATATGTGTGGCAAGATTTCCCTTGTGCTATTAAAAGAACCTAAAACCCAGAAAAAAGCCCTGCTGATATTTTATTTTGTTTTAAAATAGATTTAAAAACAAAAAAATCCCAGCACAAGAAGGGCAAATGCACTGGGTAGATTCAAGGGAAATTAACCTGCACCAAATCTAAAAGCAATCATAATTAGTGTGTTTAGTGCTAACAATAAGAACCATATTCTTTAAAATAGGATGATATGTAGTTGAGTATATTTACACTTTGATATCTAAACCAGGATTTACTGTTATAACTATCTCCCTCCAAGAAAAACTTGCAAGAAATACTGAAAGCAAGAAACTTCTGCTGAAATTATGACTGAAACACATCCACAGGAATAATAAATACCCCATCTTCACATCATGCACAGTACCCAAACAACTACACTTTTCTTATTTTCCATAGGTAGATAGGTAGATTTTTCTGTTTAGAAGTGTTAAGTTTTGGGTTTTTTTATATATCTGCACCAAGAAAAGTAGACATTAAGCAGAAAAGTGACTAGACATCAGAGCTGTGTCCTTTAATCCATAGTCTCTCTGTTTATTACATTACTTTTAATAAAACTCCATATTATGGTATCTACAGTATTTCTAGTATCAGCTTCTGCTGGATAGCACAGTACAAAGTGTGTCTGCTGCTTTTGTTAAACAGATTAAACAGAGGTTACTAAAAATAAAACTTTTGTGAAAATTAGTATCTATTTCAGACATTGTACTGAATAATTACAACCTAAATTAGTCTTGATTATCCTTCAGTGTATAAATTAAAAAATGGGCCTGTCAAAAAACTACTCATAAAATTTAAGGTAATGCTTCCAGTTCCTTTATTGAGCTCTATATCACCTAATGAGAAGTGGCTGTGTATGCATGTATAAACGGTATTTATATCACTGATAAAATGTACATGTATTGATTTAACTGATAAAATACAGATGGATACATTTGCCTTCTATCAAAAATACTTTTATAGACACAGTCTGGGAGTCTGTATAGAAGAATATTACTCATTCAGTATCCACAAATGCTAGATATATTTACAGTTTGAGCATGGGATTAACTACTGCAGCATTTATGCTTAATGGCAGTCATTAAATTTAAGTCTTCTAAATGCAGAAAATCACAGAACCAGTATCAGCTATAACCAAACAAGAAATCTTTTTTCATACAGACTGTCTTCACAGATGGAGAGTTTGCTTCTACTTTAATGTTTTTAGTACTGTCAGATAAGAAGTGCATAATAATTAGAAGCCAACTCAACTAAATTCTAAAATTTCAACACTAAGAGTTTTAAGTGCTTTTCAGCTCCAAATCATAAACACATAAAGTTACTTCCCAAGTAAGGGAGTATAAATTGGAGAAAGACAGTTGATGTCTTGGGAAGAATTCACAAAGTCAACCTCTCTTCAGTAGGCTTCCTTCTTTTTCTTCCTAAGTAACTGGCATTTCTAAGTAATTAACATAGGTCAACTTTATGAA
Source organism: Vidua chalybeata (assembly GCF_026979565.1). NCBI lineage: Eukaryota > Metazoa > Chordata > Aves > Passeriformes > Viduidae > Vidua > Vidua chalybeata. The sequence goes on along the minus strand of NC_071531.1, from coordinate 52,269,422 downwards.
TACTTAGCACCTAAACTTCCTGTGACTTTAATCATACAGAATATAAAGAAAATAAGCAGTGTGAAATGAGATCTGAGTTGATCATGTGTTCACTCTTATTGATTTCTTCATTGCCATGAAATTAAGTGGAAGTGATATTTTCAAACTGTAAAAATTATCTTCACTTAAATTTTGGATTTATTTTCCTTCAACTGGAATTCATTAGACTAAAATGATACTGCAAGTCTGCTTAAAATGCATTTGGTTTCAACAGATGTATTTCTTAAATGTGAGAAAATAGATAAATTTTTTATTTTCTTTCAAATAATATCTTTTTTTCAAAGGACACATTTCTGCTATTTAGATTTTTTTAAACATCTCAAAGCCTGTTGATTGAAAACCTGTATTTTCCACCAGTAATTTCCAAATTCCCTTTTTTTTCCTTTTATGAATTGTGAATGCAATACATGTTGAATTTGTTGTCTTTTTCTATGTTTTCCTTCATGTATTGTATTCAGCACTCATTGTTTCTATGATTCATCACCATTACTTTCTGACATGGAAATGGTACAGGACATAATCTAATCGTGTCTCAAAACAAGCAGAGAATGGGAACATAAAATATGTGGAGGAACAACATGTGAGACATCTTGATTTCATTTATTCCAGATAAATATATTGAATTTTCAATCAAAACTCTGCAATGACAAAATATTTTTTAAAACTCCAAAGTTTTCCAATTGAAATAATTAAAAAATCTCTTAGTGACTGTGACAGACATCTCCTGAATTAATCTTACACTTCCTTAACAGCAAGCAAGCTGACTATTTTGTCCTCTTAACTGAGTACTATCTTGTGGCTAGGTCCATTTAAAGTACACATTTTGAGCCACACTAATGTGCAATTGCATGAATGTAAATACATGGAAATACTACCTCAGGAACAATTTCAACTATTAGTCCAAGTGAGAGTTAAACACAGGGTATTTGGATGTGCAGTACCGCAAGCCTAATTAAACAGACAATTGCCAATGAAGCTTTAAAGCTGGTCCTATTGCACATACAAAATAATTGCATACCCAATTTGGCTTTGTCTTGCATCGTGCTTCACAGATTTATTTTTAAATAACAGCTCACTTCTTATGGAACTGCTTTTCCCTGTGAAAATTGCCAAACATTCAGGTTTTATTTGGTTTTGTGTATTTGGATTTATGATTTCTTTATTTTCAGTTCTTATATGGCAGTCATTTTCTTCACAGTTAAGAAAAAGAACAGTATCATGGAAAGTTTTACTAAATATCTTTTATGTGTATATTTTCATCAGTAATATTATGACAATCTTCCAAAATCCATATATTTAGATATATTTTTACAATTGGTCCACAGATTAAAAAAAAAAAAAAAAAAAGAAAGAAAACAACAACTAACCACAATAAGAAAACTAAAAAATGAATCAATTTTTTTTTCTGAATAGATATTTTGCTTCTATCAAAACACGTACGAAAAGCCATGGGAGTATATTAAAGCAATGTAGGCTCTTCTTGACAACAAAGGTTTTATTTCAAAAGCACTGAGTAACCTGGAGAAAGCAGCTTCAAAAAATGTATTTTTTTGTGCCAGCACTGAGACAAACCAGCTTAGCAAGAGGAATGCACCAAACCTTCTATTTTGCCATGGTCAATAACTAATCACCATGTAATATTCACAGAGCTGGTAGACTAGACATCAGCTCCCCAGAGTTTATCTTCAGTGGAAATTCACCATTGCCCAAGCTTGCCTTTTATCAATACCAATAACAATCACTGTTTCAAATTATACTATATTAATATTTTAATTTAATTTGAACACAGATCTTCAGATGCTGTAGGCAATGCAAGGGAAAACAGCAACTGAGAATTCCTCTCCCTCCTTCTCTCCTCCATGGCACTTAGAGTACTGATGCTGATGTTTTATCACACAGATGAATGTCTATTTAGCCTTTCCAGTTAGATCAGGACTGTGTCTATTCCAGGTTCTGTATTGTGAAAAACAAAGATTTTCTGCCTCTAGAGCTTTTGTTTAAACATGAACAAATTAATCAACTACCTGTTTAGGTGGGAGATGTTCTGTTCAAAATTGCCACTGACAAATGTGTTTCAAGAAAAGCGTGGTTGTAGTTTGGGTTGTTTTTCATTTCTTACTACTTGCAGAAAAGGAAGACAGGGTGAATTAATTTGGGACAGAATAGATGGGAGAGATGAGATGAAGCTAATTTAGAAGCTCTGTAAAACTGTTTCTCTCTTTTCGTTATGCCACTCATGACAGGAAAGCAAATGCATACTCATAATAATTCTTCTGGTACCAATGGAGTTATTCTGTGGAATAATTTGACCTTCAAATTCTAGTTTTCCATTTCCTTACACCCTTTTGAAGTCACACATACATGCTCTGAATAAACACAGTAATTGTGATGTTTGATGGTTTATATCTACTTCTCCTGTAGGTTGAATTAACTTATTAAGTGGGGAAGCTTAATGCAGGGTGACTGCACCACCTCAAATGACCATTTCCCCGACCCCCTTCAAAGTTATATCAAAGTTAATACTGTTTAAATTATTGTAACTCTGTTTCTTTGGCAAAGCCTCATTTGAGATTTAGAAAGTGTCCTGTAAAGGTTTCTATTTTAATGTGATTGATGCAATTTTTATTAAAAATACAGGTTTCAAATATAGATACAGATTTTTTTTTATTTATCTATGTATAAATGCAACATTCAAACAAATTAAGTTAGAAAAGCTTCTGGAAGTCATGTAGGACAGTCCTGTCTTTTGAAACAGTGCTAGACATCTGATCTTTACTTGAATCCTGTTACATCACTTCCAACATCCCCAGAGGAAGCCATCTAGCCTTTCATCTGAACAGCCAGTGGCCTCCCAGTTTGACTGCCACACACTACACAACCTTCAGCAGTTGCAGCAGCGAGGCCAGGATCTCTCCAGGGTCCTTGTTACCTCCCCCACTTCCATGCCAGTGTGTCTGGTTAGCTCCAGAGCATCCTGAATGGTTCTGGATGTTAATGTTTAGGCAATCTGAAGAGGTGTGAGTTACTAAAGAAAGGTTTGTGTACAGAAGCATGTAGCTCAGGGTGAGAAATTCTAATATTTTTGAGTAGGCAACACTATTTGGTGACATCTTCCTGTTTAACCCACAACTTTCCTTATTATATAGAAAACCTCTGCTTATATTTATTTAGGCCACATTCAAAATACCGTGTTCTAAACTTGATGGAATTGCAAATATTTGGCTTTTTTTTTTTTTTTTTTTCTGTAGCCCATCAAAGTGTTTTCTCCATTTGATCTTTTGAAAGTGATTCCACTTAGTATCATTGAAGAACCCCTGGCATGTATTGATATGGTGACCACCGTTTGTTTGCCTATTTGTAGTTATTTAGCACTATATAAAATATTGTGAGGTATCCTGGTATTCCATTTGCCTGTCAACTTCCTCTCTCTTAAGTTCTAAGACTTAGGTCTTAGTCTTCCATATATTTGGGACTGCATTGACCACATTTTTGGTAACTTCCTTGTGTATAAGAATATACAGAAAAACATGCATTTGAAATCTACTTGCCTTCTGGAATTTTTTGTTTCCTATTGGCTGAGATTACATCATTATCTCCTAACTTACCGATGTTTTGTACATAATTGCAACTCTATTAGTCAAGAAGCCAGATGTGCAGATTCCCCAAAAAAAGTTGATAGCCAGAAAAGAAATGCTATAGTACATCAAGTCATTAGTGTATTTTTGTGTTTCACACACACACTTTTCTTGACTTAAGTCTCCTGTGTGGTAATGTTTACCTTACATGGTAAATAAGTGCTGCATTACTTGTTTGTGTACAAACTGTTCTGATATCCAGAAACATAAGGATCTCTGTGGATTCCCAAATGATGAAAATCTATCCAAACTCTTTAGGATATGCATGGCAGGCTGACATTTCAGGGACTGGATAGTAATATTAGAGTTTAACATTGTGATCCACTTAATTTTAACATTAATTTTTGGTAGAAGCAAATAAATATCTAGACTGCAAGCCATGAAAACCAAACAAAACAAGAACTTAAAATTTTGTTTAAGAGCTGTAGATTATTGGGATTTTCCATTTACAAGTAAAGAGTTCTCAATGTAAAATACTTTATAAATATCCTAGCTTTCAGAATATTTTATTTCTTAATTTTTCTCAGTCCTTCAAAATAGTATGTTGAGGAATTAAAATTAGCACAGCAGAAAAATGAGTACTTGTCAAAAATCCTGAGTAAAAGTAATGTCTTATTCATTCAGAAAGAGCAAGAATAAATGCATTATGTAATCTGTAGTAATAGATATTTACATTTCTTGCTTACATGAAAGTTATATTATCAAGCATTCTTCTGCAAAAAAAGATTCTATGTCTGCACTAAACACTAGAGTTGAATTCTTCGAAGTTCTGGATACAAATGATTTTTTGTCAGTTAGTGACTTTGCTTTTCAGTACACTGGCATTCAAAACTATTTTGCAGGAGAAATACAAAGATCTTCTAAACCTATAAATGTATGCTATATACATAATTTGAAATTCCTGTCCTTTGTAAAATGAATGAAAATGCAGCTGAATAAATATCTATCACTTGAAGAGAGGAATTTTGTTGTGCTGGTCTATTTATAAGCAATGAATTCACTGCATTCACAGAGCTACACAATATTATACCTTTGTGCTACTGTACAGCAGTTATGAGCAGGAAGAAACTATTTTTGCAAAATATTATTTTTATCAGAAACTGTCAGAAACTGCACCTTTTACACCTTGAAATTTGATTCAGAACCTGTCATTCTTCTAGATTTAATTCCTTCCTAATTCAATATCAAAGTACAAAAAAAAATCATAATTATTCTGTTTAACTTCTGTAATAATTGGATTTTGCAATTTATGTAGCCCACACATAATTATTATGAAAAACTAATCCCAAACTCTTCATAAAAATGATTGTTAAACGTTTAGGCTTGCATCAAGTGTGTTCAGATGTTCATAAGTGATCCAGATGTTTGTCTGTATTTCAGTCATAATTGCAACCATGAGCTGTGCTTGGGAGTGGGGCACCAGTAGACCAGGATCTGTGTCCAGTGCACACAATAATGAAGCCAAGCCAGATCCTGATGGCTGTTGCATCCCTGGGTTGGTTCAGTTAGGGGTTTTCTAATAAATGTTAGTTAGTCGGTTCTATGTACCTCCACTTCCCCCTGCGATGGTTCATTCTGGGTCGCTTACCATTGGAGCATTCCCATGTCAGTCTTGTAGTCACCCCCTGTTCATTCCTGAAACTTCTGTGTCAGTTACCCCATCCCTGTATTCCTATTTGTCCCGGAACCCTGTATCCACCCCTGTTATGTGCTCGTTGGCTGCTGTGGTCCACGTCACTCCCCCGTTGCCTGTCCCCATTGGGCGAGGGGAGCTTCCGCCCCTGTCTGCCCTCCCCCTATATAATCCCATGCTTCCTTTCTCTTGTCACCATCTTGACCACGTGTGCGCTAGGAGCTGACGCCGCCCTCCACCGTGGCAGCCACGTGGGAATAAAAGTTCTCCAGCCACGCAGGACAAGGTGTGCCTTCCTTCTCCCCTTTATTTCCTCTCAGCGTTGGTTATAGAACGCAGCTAGCCCACGCAGAGGCTCAACCCCAGAGCTCTGCACACATGTGGCAACCCCAGTCCAGTCAAGAGGCAGCGCCGTTAGCCAGGCTCCCGAGCCGTCCGGACCCGGGCGAGAAGAATGAAATGACGCAGATGGCCTAGAAGATTTTACTAAGTTGTATTACTATTTCCTTTAAGATCATTGTCCAGATACAAACTGGCCCTTATATATTTTATACCGTAGTAGAATTTTGAAATAGAAAAGAAAGCATTTCTTTTTATTGCGCATGCATTGAAGTTTAATACATTTTCCTTCTTAAGAAGCTATTAAATGCTAGGTCGTTGAACTTGAGTATAGTAATCATTTGAAGAGGAAAGAAGATTCATATTATTCTACACTGCTTCCCTTGCAGCTGTATAGATTCAGAATATGAGATCCACTATTTTGTACATACGTGTCTCTTCCACTGTAGTACCAATTTAAACAGCACTCCCTTGTGCAGTGTGATTAACAGACAAAATCCTGTGCTTACATCACAATTATTTATGGGATTGAGCAAGAGACAATTGACACAAAGAGGACAGTACTACAAAACTAATTTTAGCTGCTAAAATGAGTGATAGCTGACAAGGACTACCAGTAAAGGATCCAATAGGTCAAAGAAAAAATCAGAAGCCAAACAAGAGAGAACATGATGTAAAGGAAACAACTTGGTAAAAGACATATTCTGGCATTTTAAGGAGACTAAAGAAGAATAGAGGAAGATAAAGGCATTTGTTGTTTCTGCTTCTGATAACAGCAGAAAGAGGAAAGTGAGTCTGTCAGTACAGTATTTTCAGCAAATAAATAAATAAATACTGTACTGGCAGCAGTCAGGCCAAGTTTGATAAGTTAAGACATTTTAGAGGAGACTGCCACTGAGACCTGCTCCTCTGCCTTACAGGGATGAGATAATGTTGTTTAATATATTCAAACTTTGGCAGGCTTTTATGAACCAAAAGGAGCTTGTGTAACTTTTGAATATTACCTGTCTCTGCTTGAATGCTCTTCTTCTCAAAGGTTTTGCAACTTTATGCTGATTCCATGTCTGCAACTCAATATTAACTCACATGGCCAATCAAGGGAACAATTTGGGTAGTGTCATGTATATGTGATGTAGCACCATTTAAATTACTAAAATGCATTCAACGCATGCATGGGGCTGGCATATATGACACAGGACCTTCAGAAGAATTGGGAAATCTGTGGCTGGCAGGTATCAGCCACAGGTTAATATGTAATATCTAAGATGCCACCATGTTCAGGCACTAGAATTACACACCATCCTTCACTTTTAGTAAGAGTCATGTAGGTAACAGATGTAAACCTTAGTTTCTCCCTAAAATCTCCCTCAAGATTAGATTTTCTATCCATTCAAATAGTGACTGTGCTAGGATAGCTCTCTGTTTGTGTATCATGGGCACAAGCAGAACCAGAAGATAAGCACTCCACAGTATAGTAATAAGACCATAAGTTATCTGTGAGTAGGGTGTTTGTTTTTTGTCTTCAAGGACCTCGTAGGAAAAAAAAAATCTCTCTTTAGAAAGCTGTTTGGATTTCAGCTCTAAAAGCCTCTGAAGCAACCTTTCAGGCAGGCACAATGGCATGACACTGTAATTTAGAGGTGATATCACTGAATTTATTACGGTCACACACATCCAAGCCACTGAGAGAAGAAAAAATAAAGAGGCCTAATGAATTATGTAAAAACAGGATTTCTCCTGGTATTGCTGTTCCTGTTTTCCAATTACATATTTCTCAACAAATTGCACATGCTTCAAGATTTCAGCAAGACTCTGCATGCATTATCATGTACTCCCTTTGTTAGAGAAGGTAAAGAATTTATTAATAAAAAACTTTTCTCCATGTTCAGAACTATACTGAGTGGGTTATATGGTTTTTTTGATCCAAGAATTTTGTGTCATCTAGATAATGTTGTCATTCAATCTTGATAATCAGATGAAGTCTATTCTTCCCCAGTTACTAATGCTGTCAATTTGATATCTCCTTTTTAAAACACTTTTTTTCCCTAAGAGAGTTAGAGTAATACCTTTGAAGACTGAATTTGACTAAAAAATTTAGAGTTACAAAAAGAATACAAATAAAATAATAGAAGCTTGCCAGGGTTTTTCTAGCTATCCTAGATGGGTTAAGGATATTAATAGCCTTCTGGAGGTACAATATTTGCTCTAACTTAAACCAGGAAAAAGATAAAAATTAACACCTCATCCTCATTTAGTAAATCATAAGAAAAAATCTCTTTAACAGCAGAATTTCTATATGAAAGAGTAAAGGAAATAATTCTTCACTAGACTACTACACTATTCTTTGTCATAAGCTTTTGCTTAGCTACAACTCCTATTCATAAAGAAGTTTGCACATAAGGGAATTTACAAACCTGGATCATTCACTTTGAATTCTTGTAAAATACAAGGAAAGATTTTGATGCTATTATTGGGATACACAAAATCTATCTTGATGACTTTGAAACTAAAATAAAACACAAAGAATATGTTAAAAACTTATCCCCAAATTAACATCAGGGAAACTGTCTGGGTTGCATGTGTGCTAGCAAACTAAGCTAGAACCCTAGAACCAAGACATACTGGCATAGAACAGCTTATGCTGATGTCCTAAACTCTGAATTTACAAAACAACCAATGATGAAGTTGCTCCATGACCCATGCCTAGTTCTGAAATTTGCCAATGATCAAAACCCATGCTAAAAGCCCTTTTAAGAGCACAACTGGACAGATGGTTAAATTTCAGCCTGAGAAGATTCCCTGCCACTGTTTAATTCACAAGTGCAGAAATATCTTAGTAAAATACTACATTTCAGTGCTTTTCATTTCAATACCAGATAATTGTGAGCAGACTCTCAACTCCTGTAATAGTGATCTCATTCTGAAATTAGATCCTCAGCCCATTGTTCCAATTTGTCAAGATCTCTTAGAGACTTCCCCCACTCCAGCAGATCAACACTCTCACCTAAACTTGGTGTCATCTTTGAACTTACTGAGGATTCATTTAAATCCCCTTATCTAAATCACTGATAAAGATGTTAGCACTGTCCCTAATACCAAGGCCTGAGTGACCAGCCTCCAATCACTCTCTGGGCCCAGCCATCCAGCCAATATTATGCCAAGCAAAGAGTGTACCCATCCAAGCCATGTGCAGCCAGCCTCTCCAGGAGAATGCTGTGAGAGACAATGTCACATGCTTTACATTAGATAAACAACATCCACAGCCTTTCCCTTATCTACTGAGCATGTCACTTTGTCATAGAAGCAGAATTAAATACTACTTTCCCCCATAATTTAACTGAAATGTGTATGAATTGAAAGGGCCAGTTTAAGGGTTAAACTTTCCTTATTTTAATCAGTTTGATAAGAGAAAAATATATACATTAATTAAGGCAGAATTTGATGACAAATTAATTATATGCATAAAGGCATGCATATTTCATAGGTTTTCCTGAAGTTAAATCATGCCCTTTTGTGTTTTCTCTTAGACATGAACAATAAAAAACCCTGGCATAATGGAGTATGGACATAAAAGCAATGCAGTAAGTAGTACAGATTGATTTGAATGTAATTTCCCTGAGTTTAGGTACATGAGTTTGTTTTTCTATTATCAATCCAGTATAAAACAGAAGAGTTCAAAGCATGGAATCACCTTTGCAAATCCAGCAAGTAAAGAGACCTTGAATTTCCTGCCTGAAGTTTCTCTTATATTTCATGAAATTTGAAACTTCCTTCAAATATTTCTTAGTAAAAAGCCCACCTGTGTAAAGCACCTAAATTTGGTCTTCTGTAGACAACCAAGAGTAGATTTTCTTGGTCCCACAACTGGGTGTCATCTGAAGAAATATTTTGTGAAATACCGATTTCAGCAAAAAGAAAGAGTTATAGTGATTCTTATACCAAGTAGAGTGTTAATGATTTTTTATACCAAGTAGAGGGGAATATTCACAATAATTGGGAAAAGATTCTGAGCACATACCTACAACTGCGCAAGTCACTTTAGGTTTCTGTATTCAAAGATGAATAATAAACAAGTGTCACGCGACAGTCCACTCATCGGTTTTAGGGGAACATACTTGGATTTACTCTGGATGATGCTCAGGAAAAACAACAAAATTCTCAGGAGGTTCAATAAGAATTTTTTCTTGCAACGTTTGGAACATTCCAACTGAATATGTCATGTGGCAAATTTTAAATCAGCAATCTTTAACTTATCCAGACACAACAAGGCACTTAGCAAGGCATTGACAGGAAATTTTTGGTCTGGTTTACAATATGTTTCAAGAAGAAGATATGAGAAGAAAGATCATTGTATGCTGGGTTGGTTCAGTTAGAGATTTTAATAAATGTTAGTTAGGTCAGTCCTCTGTACCCCTATTTTCCCCCACAAATGGTTCACTCCAAGTTACTTACCACAGGAGCTTTTACATGTCAATCTTATAGCCACTCCCGAGTTCTTCCTGAAATTTCTGTAGCAGTCACCCCACCTTTGCAATACTATTTGTCCCAGAACGCTGTACCCACTTCTGTTATGTTCCCATAGGTTGCTGTGATCCATGTCACTCCCCTGCTGTCTGTCTCCATTGGGCGAGGGGGATTTTCCACCCCTGTCTGCCCGCCCCCTATTTAACCCAATGCTTTCTTTGTCCATTCACCATTTTGCCTTCACGCCACCTGGGAACGGCTGCTCCAGCCATCGCTGCGGCCATGCGGGAAATAAAATTTCTCAGGCAAGCAGAGCAAAGTGTTCCTTCTCTCTTCCCTTTGCTTCCTCTCAGCGTAAGGATACGAAAGCTGTGTACCCATGCCAGAGCGCTCAGCCCTAGAGTGCCCGTGCATGCAGCAGCTTCAGTTTTGCCAAAAGGCAGTGCTAGCTGTGCTTCCCAGCTGCCTGAGACCGGAGCAAAGAGCAGAAGCCACGAAAGATGAAAGAGAAGAGAAAGAGAAAGAGAAAGAGAAAGAGAAAGAGAAAGAGAAAGAGAAAGAGAAAGAGAAAGAGAAAGAGAAAAACAGAGACAGTCACCACTCTAGAATTCAGCATTATCTCAGCTGCTTTCAAACCCAGGTGTAGTTAAATCTGCCTTGCAGCCCTGTCCTTTAATCTGCTCTGGTCTGCTGGGGCCCTTTTCCAGGTGAGATTGTGCTGATTTCAGCACCAAAGTCCTGTGCCTACATTTCACACAGAGCCAGAATGTTCCCAGCTGTCCCTTACTGCCAACCACCCTCATTACAGTGGTGGTCAGCGCTGATTTTCCAATGCTCACACACCTCACAGTGCAGTTCAAGAAGGCTCAGGGTTGCAGGGGGGAACAGAGCACTGTGCCACCTATGGCTCTGTTCCCCACCACCTCCAAACTGATTGTTTTGAGCCAGTCAACCTCTCCTCCAGTCTCCCACAATGAGGAACAATTGATACAGTCTACTTACTTTAGATGGCAAATTTCGGACAAGATAGATTACGTCTTTTAAGAGTCCATTTTATTGTGAAGGAATTCTATGCAACTAATGCAAATCTAGGGTATTAATCTGACTTCAGGTTCTGTCATGGTGTTTATTCACAGAGGCAGATGCAGATGAAGAGGTCTCGGTATAGCAAACTGTTAATGATTCTTAGAAAGGCTATGGGTTTTTCTGAGGAAGTATAATTAAATGAGGACTTTGATGTCAGGTGCATCTTTGAGCAAAGTATCTTTTGCTGTTATTAAGAATGATGAGGAGGAGATCTACAGCTTCAGCCTGTCTCTGATTGAACAGGTAGGAGTGAAGGCATGACATGCTTTAGGATGTTAATTCTTCCTTCATATTTATGTCAAATCAAGTTAGGAAGATACTATAAAAATGTCTTTTCTCTGTCAGATACTGATTTGGTATGTTCCAGGAAATTAGGTCTTATTCTTTTAAATTACCTGTGTGCCCATGACTATGAATTTCACAAAGTCATTTTCAAAAGAAATAGAAAATGCTATCAACATTTAATTTCTGGATCATTTATTGTATTTTGCCTTATGGAAAGAATGTAACAAAAGAAAATTTCACATTTGAGATGGATGTGGAGATGTTCTCTGACAGTTGCTTTGTACCTTTGTTATGTGATGCTGGATTCTAACTACTTTATTTACCTAAAATACAGATATATAAGCTTTGCTAGTCAGCTTGAAAATTAATGAAGAAAAGTAAGCCCATCTAGATGATAGTGATGATTCATTTTACTTCTCTTTGATGTCTATGTTAATAGATATATCTCACCCTGGAGGTATGTATTTCTCTGACATGACTATGAAGAAGTGGGATAAATTTCACATTGTGTGAGGTGAAAATAAACAAAAAAAAAGACATTAAACCACCAAATTTGTCATTTTTAATTATACATATATGATATTGTATGTACCTATTATAGTGTGTATATAGAATGGTATATATAAATTTATAAATAAGTTTCTATTGTATATATAGTTTGCAGTTAATGACTAGAAAGATTCATTTATTAGCTGTTATTATTTAGGAAGATAAATAGATTTCTTTTGCATAATTATTCAGGTGAAAATGTAGCTAAATTCTTGCAATACTCCTTGCTCTAAAACAATTGCATGGGTGATGATACAGCAGTTGGCACAACAGTTAGCAAGTTCCACCAGCATCACACCTGTCCAATAGAAGTGGTGGCTTTAAAATACATTTTTTTTTCAGTTGTGATTAGTCGCAGTCACTCTCAATCAGTTCACATTTTTCATTGGAGAAAGCTGATCTCTAGAAAGAGACTACTGAGCAGACTGTCTGTGTACTAACAGATATACATACTAATTAATATGGTAAGAGGTTACCTCTACAACCACAACAGAGCACAGAAAGACAATAGCAGGAAGGGGAGCTCAAATAATACTCTGCTCTCATTACTGATAACCAGGACAAAACAACCTTTGTTTAGCAAGATGCTGGTTTTCAGCCAAGAGTCTGATAAGAAGCAGAACCTCCAAAGTGGGATAGTGTTTTTTATCATGCCAGTGTTCTTTCTTACACAGCTGTCTCAGTCACAAAACTTCCCCCTGGGAAGGTATTGGGACATTCATGCATAGGATTGAGAGATAAAATCTGATGGAACATCACTGTTTAACTGTGCTGAGGTGAGAGGCAGCTGTCATGTCTTAGAAGGGATCATAAACCATCAAAGATCCCTGAAGTGCCTCCAGACTCATTTTTGGGGCCTTTCAACCAGAGGACTGCACATGATCCACAGTGTTGCAATAGACAGTGTAAAACTCCCTCCTCAGGGGAGGTACCTGGGCATTCCCACTTGAACATTAACCCATTGAACTTTGTGGTTTGGGAGCTTCCTCCATGCCTGATGGATCAAGAGTGTGATCAATGGATAAAGAAATTGCAACAAACAAGCCTTGTTGCTGGATCCACAGGTGATAGCTTTGCTTCCTGCTCTTATCTCTTCTTTCTCTTTTTGTTTCTTTTCCTTATATATTTTCTTAAGTGATGCCTTTATACTTTTATATAGATAAAAACCAAAACAGTTACCTATCCCCTTTCCAATGCAACCAAATTCTCCTAAAACAAACCTGCTGTACAAATACATATATAAACACCAGTAATTCAGTATCATTTCACTTTAATCTACCCCAAGGGATCTATTATTGACAAGAACCTCAGTTGCTTCATCTTCAGCAACAGGTGGTAACAAGGCCACATAGTGGCTGAGTGGTGAATGTTTCAGCAGTGCACATAACTTAATATGGGATGTTTTGAGGAGGAATGAAAGGAAGGAAAAATGGATTTAAGCGATTTGGGGAGGAGCAAGAATGGATAAATAAATGAGTAAGGGGGTAAAAAAGCCTGGTCATGTGTCAATAGTTTGATGTTCAGTACATGTGTATCTATATCTATATCTATATTTATATATCTATATGTATATCCATTTGTATATATGAATTTTCCCCCTGGAGAAAAGAATGTGGGTGTGACCTAATCACAGCCTTCCAGTACTTGAAGGGAGCTTACAACAAAGACAGAGATGGACTATTTGCAGGAGCCAAGGGACAATAGATTCAAACTAAAATAGAGTAGCTTTAGACTAGATATTAGAAGGAAATTTTTTGCTGTGAGCATGCTAAGGCACTTGAACAGGTTGTCCAGAGAAGCTGTGGATGCTCCACCCCTGGAAGTGTTCAAGGCCAAGTTAGATGGGGCTTTGAGCTTACTCTGGCCTAGTGAAAGGTGTCCCCACCCATAGCAGAGAGTTTGGAACTAGGTGATCTACAAGCTCCCTTCCAACCCAAACCATTCTATGATACCATGATATATGTGGTGAACATGTCTGACCTATATGCATGTGCCTACTGGCTGTATATGCTCAGCTTTGCTGCAGGTTGCACCTTGGAGCACAGAGCTGCAGCAGCCTCACCTCTGTCAGGCTGTTGGATCTAGCCCAGTGTTTTTCTCTTATGATGCCCTCTTACTTACATATGTGTCTTTGAAGGTGAGCTCTGCTCCACATCTGACTGCTCAGATATGACCAGGTGAATGCACAGATACACTTTAATAAGAAAATATCCAGGTAAATGTCCACAGCTGTGGGTACTTCCCGAGTGGATCCGCTGTTCTTTCTTAGAACTTAGGGTATGCAGTATTTTATCTGTTTTCTACATGAATAAAGTGAGGATGACGCATAATGAGGCATCACTCAGCCTTTCTGAAATGTTAACAACATTGCCCTATGTTGTATTTCCATTTGTTTTACAAAAATAACATCTTAGCTTTCCTATCACTTTTTACAACTAAGAGCAAATACTACATTTTCTGTCCTTGGGATAATCCTTTCCTCATGCCACTTCCATGCTCTTTTCACATTTTAAAATTCAAATACTGGTTCTGTAAAAAAAGTGTTCCAAAAATGCAGAAAAATATTTATTATTCAGATTTTAAAGTATCATGTGAATTAATTAATTTAAATTTATTTCAAGTAGCATATGTCTCTTGAGCCATTGAAAACACAGAAATTCTTCTATATATATTAAAGTTTCTCAAAAGTCTAAGGAAAATAATGCATCAAATACAAAAAAATTCCATAATTATTGCTGGTAGCTTTTAGTTACTGTAATTTATGATTAATAATACTGGATGTCTCCTACATATTTATAGTAGCCAATATTATTTCAGCACTTATGAATAATAAAAATAGGCATGTTTCCCATATGACTGATATTAATTCATTACTACTCTTGTTAAAATAAGAGTTAAGAACTCAGAAAGCTAATTGTGATTTATTTTTCTGTGTTAAGTGAACATGCAGGGATATGGCAGTTATTGCTTTAAGCTTTTAAAGTTTACAGACATTAAGTAGAATAACAAATATTTTATACAAGTTAAATAATTTGTGGGCAGAAAATATGCTTTATTCAATTTTTCCTTCTACTGAAATAGCCTCCTCTCTCCCTTCTTCAGTTCAGTCTTTTTCTTTCTTTTACTGCTCTCACACTGAATGGAATATGGAGGTGAGAAGGAAGTTGCGGAAGGAAGGAAGGAAGTTGCGGAAGGAAGGAAGTTGCAGAAGGAAGGAAGGAAGTTGCGGAAGGAAGTTGCGGAAGTTGCGGAAGGAAGTTGCGGTAGGAAGGAAGGAAGTTGCGGAAGGAAGTTGCGGAATGAAGGAAGTTGCGGAAAGAAGGAAGTTGTGGAAGTTGCGGAAGTTGCGGAAGGAAGTTGCGGAAGGAAGTTGCAGAAGTTGCGGAAGTTGCGGAAGGAAGTTGCGGAAGGAAGTTGCGGAAGGAGGTTGTGGAAGGAAGGAAGTTGCGGAAGGAAGGAAGTAGCGGAAGTTGCGGAAGTTGCGGAAGGAAGGAAGGTGCGGAAGGAAGGAAGGAAGGAAAGAAGGAAGGAAGGAAGGAGACAAAAAGTAGGAAAATAAGAGCTTTCAACAATGTATAAACCAGGTGGTTATTACTTATACTATTGTTAATATTATTCATTATTTTTTCCATTAAAATAATCTTATTAGGAAGCCATGACTGCCATTATTCTTGGTTATTTCTTGAGAGATCCTAACTGCTTTTGGGATCTGACATAAAATTTTGTATTTCTTTCTCCATCTCATGCAGCTCAGAAGGCATGGAATGTGAATTCCATGGTTATTGCCAATGGAGAAAAGACACTCATGAATGAAGCAGTGCACTGTTAGAAAGTGAATTTACATTCAGGAACAATCCTCACTGTTATAAACACAAATAACTGATATTCTTTAAAAAAAAAAAGAGAGAGTGAGAGTGACAGAAGGGCAGTATTTCTTAGTGTTTCTAAGCAAATCCAGAGCAAATAGATTATAAGAGATTTAAGCATGAATTTACAAACTGTGGAATTCACAGTCACTAAATATTTCACATTTTTATGGTTTGCAGCTGTGTTTAAATAAATCTATCTAATTATATTGAAGGCTGCATTGTAATCACAGGCTAATCCCATTTGCCTGCCCAGAACATGATAACAATGAGCTTGACTGAGTCAAGATTTAAAAATGGAGAGGATTTTGGATTTATCCTAAGGTTCTCTCCTTCCTTCCTTCCTTCCTTCCTTCCTTCCTTCCTTCCTTCCTTCCTTCCTTCCTTCCTTCCTTCCTTCCTTCCTTCCTTCCTTCCTTCCTTCCTTCCTTCCTTCCTTCCTTCCTTCCTTCCTTCCTTCCTTCCTTCCTTCCTTCCTTCCTTCCTTCCTTCCTTCCTTCCTTCCTTCCTTCCTTCCTTCCTTCCTTCCTTCCTTCCTTCCTTCCTTCCTTCCTTCCTTCCTTCCTTCCTTCCTTCCTTCCTTCCTTCCTTCCTTCCTTCCTTCCTTCCTTCCTTCCTTCCTTCCTTCCTTCCTTCCTTCCTTCCTTCCTTCCTTCCTTCCTTCCTTCCTTCCTTCCTTCCTTCCTTCCTTCCTTCCTTCCTTCCTTCCTTCCTTCCTTCCTTCCTTCCTTCCTTCCTTCCTTCCTTCCTTCCTTCCTTCCTTCCTTCCTTCCTTCCTTCCTTCCATTTTTTTTTTGCTTGCTTTGTTTTGTTGTTGTTTTTTTTTTTTTCCTAAATATGATTGACTTTCTGCTTCAAAAGAATTATGTTTATGACCTTAAACCAAAAGTAAGAAAGACAGATATGTCAATTCTTGACACTTTCCCACAAAGACCAGACCATCTGGACATTCTGTGTTTGTAACAGGTGCTTCTGGGACTTAGAGCCTAATTCTGGCCCAGATTCTGTTCTGTATGGTTGACTCCATTACTGTATGTAACTGCACATTGCATTAATTGAAGGGACTCAGAAAGGCCAAGTAAAGTAATTAGTCAGTTGGTCATGCATAAAAGAGACTAGTGGCTTAGTGCCACTGAATGTTGAATGCACAGATGTACAGCACCATCAGCTTTTGCTCTCTGTGGTACTCTGCTAATCTCCAGCAGGTAGAGCAAAGATCTGTCTTAGTCCAGGTTTTCAGTCTCCTGGAAACAACAACATAAATTTCATATCCACTTGGGAGAGAAAATCATAAGTTTGAATGACCTAAAAAAGAAGCTACATCAGCATAAAATTGTCAGAATGGTAAAAGTGCCAGATGGGCCAAATATGACAGTTAGGTTTCTAGGTTCCAGTCTGAGTTTTAGGTTTATCCTGCAGCAACTGGCATCTGCAATACAAGATGTAAAATGGGTGTGATTTTGATTTTATAAGCTAATTTTTTGAACTATGCTGTTTTTCTTTTCCTGTACTTGACATTTTTTGTAAGCCTAGCTATTTTGGGGTCAGAGTTTGATCAGAATTGTTAGCTAGTGTCACCTGGAAAGTTAGGAAAATATCTGCTCTGCTACTCAATTCCACTGAGCAGTCGAACTAAATGTGGGCAGTGGGGGCATTCAAAAAAGTTGTGAGAGTGGTTTATAGTTCAGTTTTTTTGTAGATTATAGCAGGAACTCAAATCCTTTTCCTGTTTCTTTCACAGATGCTGTGTGTGTGCTGTTTTGCTGTACATCCAGTCAGAGTGGGTGTAATCAAAATGTTTGGATTGTTGTATTTTACTGTAATGTAAAATTTCTAGACTGAACCTTTATTTTTAAAAGAGTATTTTTTACTTTCTGATCAGAACAACCAGAATTAAGAACTGGTAAACTGAAATCACAGTTTACCTAGGCCACTATTTTCACTATTATATTAGGTTTTACACATATTGTCATGTTGAAATAATCCTCAGCAGCGTGCATTGCAATAATGTACTCTCATGGCCTTCAATCGTAGAGCTCGCTACAAAAATTTCTTAAAATAGTAAGATCCAGCATTTGAAATATTATAAAAACTACTTTTAATCTCTACTCTAGTCATCTTAGGATCTTCTATTCACTATAGAGAACTATCTATTTTCTATATTTCCCATGTACTTTGATAACTAAACAGCAGTGTGATCAACTCCCTCAAGGGCAGAAAGGCCCTGCAGAGAAACTCCACAAATTAGAGGGAAGAGCAAATACCAACTGTACAATGTCCCACAAGGGCAAGTGACAGATTCCTCACCTTTGACAGGGTGTGAATAGACTGAGGAATGAGGAGCTGGCTGGAGGGCAACACTGCAGAAAGGGACTGGAGTGTCCTGATCAGTGGCAAGTTGAACATGAGTCAGCAGAGCCCTGGCAGCCAGTAGGGCCAACCCTGTCCTGGGTTGCATTTGACACAGCATCACCAGCCGGGCAAGGGAAGGGATTGTCTTGCTCTGCTCTGAGCTGGGGCGGCCTCACCTTGTATATTGGGTGCAGCTTTGGGTGCCACAATATAAGAAAGACATTGTGCTACTAGAGAATATCAAGAGTAGGGCCATGAGAACAGTGAAGAGCCTAGAGAGGAAGCCTTATAAGAAGTGGCTGAGGTCACTTGGCCTTTTCATTCTTGGGGACACTGAGGGAAGACCTCATCAGAGTCTTCAACATCTTCATGAGGGGAAGCGCAGGGGCAGGTACCAATGTCTTCACTGTTGTGACCAGTGACAGGACTCAAGAAAACATCATGAAGCTGAGTTAAGATAAATTTACATTCATTTCTAGTGGAGTAAATAATTATTGGTGTAATTTCAGCTGTATTGTTTTAATCCAGTTCTGGAGTGCATTCATAAAATTCCCTCCTTTTCAAACCTCAGATTATTCTTTCTTTTACTATGTAAATTGAGGAAGAAATATGGCTTTAATCTTTGTCACTTGTTGAAATTGACAGCTTTTCCCTACTATTTATATTCCTAAATTATAAAAGAAGGGTACCTACATGTCAAAATAACCAGTGTTACTTTAAACTTTATATTTTAATATGGAAACAACTACAAGAGCTACTGATTTATGAGAACTACCGTTTATTTAATCACTATGACATTTTTTAAGAGGCGGAAAAAAATTAACTGAACTATAATATTCAGATAGATTTTGGTGATAAGCATGGAAGAAATAAGATTTAAATAGTTCTTGGGGACTTAAGGTGAGGTAAAAAGCCTGGGAAAGATATATGAACCCAAGATACTGATCTAGTTTGATATTATAGGTTTCAGTATTACTCATCTGCATTGCCTATTTAATTTGTGTGAGCAGGCAGGGGAATCAAATATCCTGGAGAAAAGGATTCAGAAGGCTGATCATCCTGTAAGGTTTTCAGTGGGAATTGTATGTATTCATCTTCTGAGATTACTGAACATTTTACATGTTATATTTCAGTCCACTACCTAATTAATATAAAGAACAGAGCTGAGGGACAGTACAAAGAGATGGTGTGATGTGTGTAGTGATTTAAACAGAATTGCCAAATTTAATTGTAAGCTCACTGGACTTTTTTAATATCCTGAGCACATAGTGCTTGATTAAAAAAGCCCCACATATCAGTCGCTTTGATCGGATAACAAATATTGGAAACAGGTTTATACTTTAGTTGGAATGAAGTATTCCTCTGTCCCTCAAAATTCATAAGGAGTAGACAAGTTACCATTGTAATTTAAGATTTTCATGTGTCTGAAGTAATTCATCCTCTTTTCAAACAGAGCAAAGTGATTGTCATAAAATACATGGATTGTGTTTGAGTTGGGAAAAAAAAAATGTTGCCTGGAAGGCAATGAAGATTGAAAACACCCTACCATCATGCTCTTTTATTATTTATTTCTCTCTTTTCATGTGCATTTGCTAAATATACTCAAATATTTGGAATTATGAATACTAATGCTAGTCTATTTTGAATAATATAGAGACCATATATCATTTCATCTATGGAATTTCTTATAATTTAGAAATAACTACAGTTATCCCAAATTTGTGCCAGGTAGCTAGGAGCAAAAGCTCACTTTCAGTCTATGTAAGAAAACATTTCATGGCAGCCATTAATACCAATGGCAAAAAAAAAAAAAAAAAAAAAAAAAGCCAGATATAAAATGATGTTTTGAATTAAGAGAGTGGATAGAGAAATAGTAAAATAATACTCATGAAAATAAAGACTGAATTGCTAGAGAACCCTAGCCATACAAATTCTAATGATTTACTTCATATGGACACAACTTATTTGATTACAGCTGCCTCTTAATGCTGTGTCATTGCTGTTATGCCTTTTGAAATTACATAATTGAGGATAGCCTCACTGACAGCTCTGCCATGAGCTGCCAGACAGCAAACTGATTCAAGGATAACACAACGGTAAGTATTGTATTATTTCCTTATTTTATCATAATTTTTCTGCTAGATAGTCCACAGATATAATATAGTTTTTCTGAATAGCTGGAATATGTGTTTTTATTTAGCTGTATATATAAGTTATATGATTGAGCAGCATGTTAGCTAATTGTTTAATGTTTCTGAGTAAACACCAGGTATATATCCAAAACATACTTGATTTTACAATATTGTCCTTTATATTGAAATTAAACTAATAAAAATCCTACATAGTCTGTGCATTTGCTCCAATCCAAACAATATAACATTGTTGCAGCAGGGTGGAATAAGGAATAAACAACAATTAAAAGTGTTTATTGCTACCTTACCTCAGTTATAATCAAGGTTCTCAATAATGAGAAAGATTGACAAAGTTTTTAGACATTAAAAGGACTCCAAGAGGAAATAATATAATCAAGTTAGTTGTGTGAAATTTAATCTGCTGAACATACTTCAGCACACGTGAAAATGTGCAGTGCTTGTCAAATGTCAGTATTGATTTACTATTATTTTTATTTTAGATTCAGTACTACATTTATTTATTTACTTACTTACTTGTTATTCGTGGACACTTAACCTCGATTCTCTGTCCCATGGCAACTGCTTATGGAAGGTGGAATCACCTGGACCATAGCACAGCCCCTGAGTGGTGCAGCTAAGTGGGAAAGTGTCTGATTCAAAAGTATAAATATTCTTTGAGGAAAATCAGCAATGTATGGCTGCTGCTCCTACTCCTATTTGCCATCTCCTGTCTCGTGGCATGATTTAACCAAACTGGAAGAAGAATCTGGTCTTTCAAGAAAAGAATCAAAATTTTCAGCAAAATAACAAAGTTTTCATATTGAGAACAAAGCCCACTCTCAGGAGAATCTAAGTGTCCACAGACAGAACAAAGTCCTTTGGGAACAGAGTAAAATCCTTCAAAAGAAGCATAGGGACTCTTCAGAGGAAACAAAGAACCTTGAGAAACAGCAAAAGGCTTGCCAACAAAATAAAGCCCTCAGAGAAGAGATTAAGTCTCTCAAAGGACAATAATGAACATTTGCATTGAAGGGAAAAGCTCTTCAGCAGGAGATTTTAGCTTTATGAGAAAAACACAAAGCCTTCAAGGACTGGTTTGAAGCTCTTCAAGAGGACAACAAAGCCATTCAGGTGGAGGAAAAAGCTGTTTGTGAAGAAAAAAATCCCTCAGTGAGGAGAAATTTGCTTTGCAATAAGGAATTTCAAATAAGAAAAAAGCCCTATGAGGTTAGGAGAAAGTTCTCCAAGAACAGCACAGAGACCTCCATGAATGGAATAAGATACTCCAAGAGAATGAACAATGCAATATAAGTAAAGAACCAAGTGCTTAGGGAGATTTTGTAGCAGGACTGAAGAGTTTAGTAAAAACAGCAATTTCTGTTGTTGGCCAAATATCAGCAAGTAATGGATGAAAAAAGGCATCAAGCAGCCTGTTAGGCTTAGTGCAGAGGTCTTGAAGAAGTGCTGAATCATGGATGTTGATATTTCAGATCCCTGAAGCCTAGTAAATTAATGTTGCAATACATAATGAATATCTGTAGATGTCTCCTATATTGGGGTATTGAATATTGCACAAAACAACTCTCTTATTTTTGTATTTCAAAGGTTAGTTTAATGCTTTTTACCATAGAATACTAGGGGATATTAATAGAAAATGGATTCTGATGTAATGAACATTAAAGTCATATACAAGTGAGACTGTGACAGACTTTAATTTTTTGCATCTAGATTAACCAGTAATATATTTCTGAAAACAATTGGTATTAAATATTTTCAGAATATGGTAACAAATTCTTTGTCTTGGATGTCTTCCTTCAAAGATCCAGTTTTAACTTGAATTGTGAGAAAATTTGGTATATCTGTGCTATTAAAAAAAGAAATATTATGAAGCAAGCTTGAACACTGTTTTCCTGGACAGTATACCAGGCTACTTTTCTCTGCTTCTGCTTTGTGCAATTTCAAAGCCAACAGGTATGCACAATTACTGCCAAAAGCAATACTTAGACGAGCCAGTGTTTGTCTTTAATTGTATATGTTCCTCAAATGTCAGCCTTGTAAGCTTTGTACCCTTTGGCTCATCTACATGTATTTAGATCAGATTTCAGTACCCATGAAAAAAATTGTGCTATCATATGATAAAAACACTGCCCTTGTGATGTGCAAAAATATTATTTCAAAATCTTGCAACCAAAAAAACCAGACCAGAATAAAACCAACACATTGACACCACCTGGTGTGCATTTAAGAAATCAGGGACAAGAACTCATTGTATGGATGTGACCAGTCTGCTTTTGTTAAGTCTAACTATAACCAGACTGACACACAAGTGGAGTACTTGACACACAACCTTGAGTCCAGGACTTTGGAAAATATTTCTTGTTCACCTAGAAACTGAGTTAGCAAATAAAAGTGTTAAAATACAGAATACTTATTAGTGGAGAAACAGTAGGGGTAGCAAAGAAAGTTTTCTAGTCATGGTTCCAAAATCTCAAGGCAATAGAGCAAGGACATGTGTAGCTAGCACCTGAGATAGACAAATTTACATTTTCTTTCTTTTGCCAAATGTTAAAGTCTTAATAGTTATATCACTGGCCTTAAAGACCAGATAGGCCTTGTAAAGTTGAGCACAGTGTTGTACTAGTGGACATCATGCCTGAGAAAACTGATGCAATTTAGAAATATTATGCTGGAGAACATTCAGGAGTTTTTTTTCTTGTATAGATGATTTCCCAGTGAGAACACTGACAAGAGTACTTTATCCTCAGTTTAGAGATTTTTTTATTCATCCCCTTCTATTGTAGGTTGGGTTGATTTAGTCAGGGATTTTATTAATGTTAATTAGGTTGGTTCCTTGTACTCCCCTATTTTCCCTCTCAGTGGTTTGCTCCAAGTTGTTTACCACGAGAGCTCCCGCCACTCAGACCTGTCTATCTTCTCACTTCTTCCAGTTTTCTCCTTACATGGTTCTGTCAGTGAAGGTTTGCTCACTCCTAGACGAATGTCAATCTTGTAACCACTCCCTGCTTCTTCATGAAAGTTCTGCATCAATGTCGTGGTTTGACATAGAAGTGAATTTTTTCTAGGAAGTTGGGTCAAAGTAATTAGTAGTTAGGTTTGGATACTAGCACCTGGAGTGACCACTGAAAGTATAGACACGCTTCTGAGAACACAAGGGGTTAAAAGCAAGAACTCCTAGGAGAACTGTCTCTTTTAGTTCCGGTCGTCAGAGAGTGCAGACTCTCCCCTGCCCAGCCTTAGGCTGGGTGGGGGAGGGGAAGCCACGCAGCCTTGTCCAGGTAGGCCGAGGGGCTGAGGGTCTGGAACCGAGCCAGCTCCTGTGGACGGAAGGGTAGAGAGAAGTGGAGATGCCTTTGCCCCCCCTCTTCTAAGAGGGAAAGAGACAGAGAGCCTGGCGGTACCTGGAAATTTGCTGGCAGAGGAGAAGGAGAAGGGCGGGGGGGGGGATGTCTAGCGTGGGAGACGGAACACTGGACCAAGATATCAGCTGTCTAGGGAGTCTGAACGTTTAACTTTTTCTAAGAAATGAGGGCTTTTAAAAAGTATTACTCTTCTTTGATTTGTAGTGGAAGAGAGATAGTCCGGGACTTGAGATGTTAGAAGAAGAAATATTTAGGTAGGAGGAGATGATGAAGTAGCTTTTGGCTGGACTTTTCTTGTTAGCCATGGACTGAACCAAAATCTCCTGCAATAGAGACTGCATTTTAGGGGGATGCAGTGGTGGCCCAGGGAGACCTGTTTCAGCTTCAAACAGCACAAGAATGGCGAAAAACGAAGAAAGCTGAAGAGGGAATGGTGATACCTTCTGTCTTCAGGAAGAAGATGAGTTCTGTTTTTAGACCCCTCGGCCCCAGGGGAAAATGGGGGGGACTGTAGTCCCAGGATGAGAAGCTGAACTGTTGTATCTTTAGGTCCATGGCAAAGCATCCTTAAAGGAACCCTATGAGCAGTCTGTCCATGCACGGTGGTGACAGCACTGTGACATGGAATGGAGAGTGTCACACTGGCAAATTTTTTTTTTTTTCCGGGCGGTTGCCATGTGTAACAGGGAAACACAGGGTGGCAGCTGTGTTTCCTGGGGGGTCTGTAGTGCAAGAGAGACTTCTCTCTCCCTTGATAGTTTGAGTATAGATTACCTGAAGGGTGGTAATTTGATCAGGAATCCCAGGTGATGTTTCATAGCTGAGTGTTTTTAGAAATTGGGAAGAGGAGGGGTGTTTTAAAAGGTCTTCATCCTAAATTTAGTTTATGTGTTTTCTATATTAGTAGTAGTTTAATAAAGTTTTTTTCCTTTGTTATTAAGCTTAGGCCTGCTCTGCTCTGTTCCTGATAACATCTCACAGCATTTATTTAGAGAAGGTGCATTTTCATAGGGATGCTGGCATTGCGCCAGTGTCCAACCATGACAATCAATCACCCCACCTTAGTCCTTCTATTTGTCCCAGAATGATGTACCCACCTCTGTTATGTTTCCATAGGTTGTTATAATCTATGTCACTCCCCTGTCGCTTGTCCCCATAGGGTGAGGCAGGTTTCCACCCCTGTCCGCCCACCCCCTACTTAATCTGTTGCAAGTTCTTTGTCCGTCGGCATTTGCACTGCATTCAGTCCAGAGAGCATCCCACCACGCATGGGGGAATAAAAGTTCTTTGAACCAGCAAACAAGTGTCCTTCTCTCGTCCCTTCACTTCTTCTCAGTGTGAAACTACCAAAGCTGCGTTACCCACGCTGCAGCAATTAGCACCATCAGGGAGGCAGACGCCATAACCCTGGAGTGCCCGCTCACGTGGTGGCTATGGTCTCACAAAGGCAGTGCTAGCCGGCGCTTTTCAACTGCTTGAGGTCGTAGCAGATAACCGCCACTCCCTTCCTTTGGATAGATACTTTGTATGTTAGAGGCATAGTCAGCAGATGCCTATCTTGCTTGTAGAGATCTTACTTTGTGGTTTGAGTGGCCATAGAAGAGAGAGCTAAGGAGAGATGAACCGTGGACTTGATCAGTACTAGAACCTTTTTATGAATGTAGGCTAAATTGCATGACTGCTTATGTAAATACTGCATAATAATTGTTGAAATCATGTGAGCTAAAAAAAAAAAAAAGCAACAAACCTCTATAACCATAGAATTATTTAGGTTGGATATGAACTTTAGGGATCACTCATTGAAAGCAATGACAGATTTCAGGTTACTTTACATAAGAGGAACATAAAGAAAGGTTACCTTAGGATGGGGAAGGAAAACACATCTGTCTCCAGAATTTTTCTGGTTCTTCTTCTTGGTTCATTGGTCCAGTACTGGACATGTCTGATGGGTCCTAGTTGCAGAGAGAGGTGGCAGAGCTGCATGGGAGTGGCTAAGTTGCTGTTTTATTCCTCTCACAGCATCTCTGGGAGACATGGTTTTGGGGGAAAAAATGGTGAATGTACTTTGTAAGTGTCCCTCAATTTCTTTGGAGGTGGTTTTTTTCCCATTTTTTTCATGCCTCCAGTAACAGGTGCTCTTTCCTGAGCAGGTACAAATCAGCTGGGGGCTCCCTTGCCTTGCTGCATGTTTAGTTCAAGATGAGTTGCTTATGGCAGTGTCAGAGCTTGCCAAAGCCAGCCTACTGGTTCAGAGTAGTTCGGAGTCTTCTCCACAGAATGCATCCTGCAGATACCAGAAACTCAGCCATCCTACCACTTACACTCAATACAGTATTCCTGTATTGAGAACTGTTCTGTCCCTTAGCCTGGACCTTGTGTCAAATAACTTTTTCAACTAGGAATAAAATGGATGTGTGGGTGCATTTCACTCATGGGTTTTTTTCCATATTGGATAAGCAATTATAATTTCTGTGCCTTGCAACTTGCAAATACCATTTTCCAGCTATATGTTTTCTTCTATTCTGCTCATTCAGAGTTGAATTGCAGCAGGTTTCTTGAATAATGCTTCTAATCATGATTTGCAAAGTCCAACAACTCATAGTTTTGTCTGCGTGGCAGTAGGAAATCTTAAGGATTGATTCACAGAGTAGATAGAAGAATTTGTGACTGCAGTGGACAGAATTTTTAAAACTTTAATGCAGAGGCAAAATTTGTTTTCTGGACAAGAAGTCAGGGCAGAAACTTGGGGTAGTTAAGACATGCATTCTGAGTCAAATTTCAGACTCATCCAAGCTGGATAGTCCTGGTTCATGCATAACTTAAGTGATAGCTTGTTAGTGGCTGCGTGTTACTTTTCCTGGCCCCGATCAGCTCCCGAGTGTCCGGCTTGGCGCCTCAGCTTCTCGTCAGGGTCGGTGCTGCCGCTTCTTCTGGGCGTTTCTGCGGCTGCGCCCCAGGGTGGGCTGGCTGCGCATTGCCGTCGGCGCGAGGGAAGGAAACAAAGAGGCAGGAAATTCATCCAAATCCGTCCGCGTGGTGGCTGGATGCTTTATTGGTAACGAGAGCCGCAATGGAGAAGCCGCAGCCCGCTTCCAACCTCGCTTGGACAAATCTGGCCCCGAGGCTGGGGTGCCACGGAAGGATATAGGGGTGGGATAGGGGAGGACAGGAACCCTCCGCCCAATGAACGCAGAAGCTGTGGCAGTGACATGTGCCACAGCGACCAATGGGAACACGATGGGGGCAGACACGGGGCTTCAGGGCGAGTGAGATCACAGGAATGAGGTGACGAGCACAGAACTGCTGGGACCAGATGGGGGAGTGGTCACAGGAGTGGCAGGGGAGAAAATCCAATGGCAGGCAGCCTGGGGCTAACTTCCATGGGAGGGGGAACATGGGGGATACATGAGGATACATGGAACCAGTAAGCTAACAAAGACCAGAACCCCAAATCTGAACCTAAAACCCAGGATGCAACACTTGTGCCTTGTATCTCAGATGGGATATGTACGTAAGGAGCAAACCCTTACACAGACATAAGACAGAATTTGCTGTTGTGCAGCAGAATTTTTCAACTTTTGTTCTTTTTCTAGCTGTGTAGTGATGAGCTGAGCGAGAACTTCCACTTCCCCCACGGAAACTTGATACACATTACACATAGCTGTGTGTCCTGTGAGACACTCACACAGAACTTGCACCTAGACTCGTAGCTCCCCATATCTTTGAGGAGAAAGAAGTATTTCCTGTTTTCTGATAGTCTCTTACCTGAGTATGTTTCAATTTCTGCTGAAGTATATGAAGGTGCTCTTCTAGAGCTTCTTTCTCTGATCTTTTTCTTCCCTTGGTCCCCTTGTAATTTTATGATGTGTTTAGTCAGATTGGTATTTTATGATGTGTTTAGTCAGAATTAGGGACTATGATAATAACTTGGCAAGATTATGTGCTAGTGATGATAATATGCCTTTTGGAAAATACTGCATTAAATTCTAATTGCATTTGGGTGTATTTTATTTCTGGGATTGGCTACTTATATAATGAAGAAATATGGTGCTTTAATTTGTCTTTATAGCATTAATATGATTACATTTACTTGCATACAAATAAATTAATTATTCCATAAATACATTATGTTTAAAACATTACAAAATTATTGTGTGTAATTAAAAACTTCAAGTATGATTAACAGTGTTTCAAGGTATTCTAAATTAGCTGTTTATTTCCTGTGATAAACTGAACATCACTTTGGTATAAGGAGTGATGATAAAGCTTCAGCTTTATAATCTGTATAATGATAGATTGACTTTTGTGTGATGATGCAGGTCTTGGGCTGTAACAAACAGAATTAAGTCCTGAAGGTTTGGTGCGTTTACCATGATTGGATACCAGGTATCCATCAAATCTGCTCTATCACTCCCCTCCACAGATGGACAGGGGAGAGGAAATATAAAAAAAGGTTCATGAGTTGAGATAGGGACAGAGAGAAATCACTCCCTGATTACTGTCATAGGAAAAACAGACTCAGCTTGGGAATATTAAATTAATTTATTACCAATCAGATTCAGAGAAGGATAATGAGAAGTAAAACAAATTTTAAAAACACCTTTCCTCCTTCATGGGTTCTATCTTCTCCCTGACATAAGTACAGAGAGATGGGGAGTGGGGGTTATAGTCAGTTTATCACACATTGTTTCTGTCACTGCTCAGGGAGAGGAGTCCTTCCCCTGCTCCACCATGGCATTCCTCCCACAGGAGACATTTCTCAATGAACTTCTCCAATGGGAGTCTTTCCCACAGGCTACAGTTCTTCATTAACAGTTCCACTGTGGGTCCCTTTCCTATGGTATGCAGTCCTTCAGGAACAGCCTACTCAACACTGGGGTCCTTATAGGGTCACAAGTCCTGCCAGGAAAATCTGTTTCAGCATGGGCTCCTTCCTTCATGTGTGCACAGGTCCCTGCCAGAAGGCTGCTCCAGCATGGGTTTCCCAAAGGTTCACAGCCCTTTTCCAGGCATCCATCTGCTCTGGCTTGGGTCTCCTCCATTGACCTCAATAGGCTCTATGGGGACAGCTTGAACTTACCCATAGTCTTCACAACAGTCTTCATGGGAATCTCAGTTTCAGCATCTGGAGCACCTCCTCGGCCTCCTTCTTCACTGACCTTGCTGTTTCCAGAGTTGCTTCTCTCATATATTCTCACTTCTCTCTTCTCTCAGCATGCTTAAATCTGCACAATAACTTCTTCCTTCTTAAATATCTTATCACAGAGGTGCTACTACCATCTCTGGCTCAGCCTTGAACATCTGCAGATCTGTCTTGTAACTGATTGGCATTGGCTCTGTTGGACATGTGGAAGCTTCTGGCAATTTCTTAAGAAGCCAGTCTGCAGCCCAACCCTTCTATGAAAACCTGGCCACACAAACCCAATACAAAGAAAACACCCAATCCCAAAACCCAGTTACCAGCAGTGTGCATCAGGGATTAATACTGAGGCCCATGCTGCTTAACACCTTCATTAATAACCCAGAGAATAGGATGGCGTGCACCCTCAGCAAGTTTGCAGATGATATAAAACCAGAAGGAGTGACTGATACTCCCAATGGTTGTGCTGTCATTCAGATGAACAGACTGGAGACTTGGACAGATAGGAACCTAATGAAGTTCAGAAAAATCAAGCACATATTTCCCCAGGAGAATTCCTGTGGAGGAATAAGGTCATGTACCAGTAAATGCTTCCTGCTGACCATCTGGAAAGCAGCTTTGTAAAAAAAAAAACTGACCTGAGCCACTCCCTGGCAGACACCAAGTTGAAAAGGAGATGTCAGTGTGACCTTGCAATACAGAAAGTTAATTGTATCCTGGGCTGCATTAGGAAAAGTGTTGACAGCAGGGACGTGATCCTCCCCCTCACTGTGGATGAGGCCACAATTAAATAGTGCATCCAGCTCTGGGTCAAGCAAAGGGTCACTGTCTCTCAGTTTAAGTCATTGAGTAGAGGCTGGCAGACCTGGAACTGTTCAGCTTGGAGAAGATTCAGGGGAATCTTATGCATAGGTATAGATAGCTAATTTGAGCAGGGGAGGAGAGCAGTAAAGAATTTCGAGCCAGACTCTGGTCTGTGTTATTTAATAAAAAAACAAGAGGTAATGGACAGAAATTAAGATATAAGAAATCCAGGTGCAAGGAGCAATCCAATATGCAAGGTGTTCAGTTTTAAGATCTTTTGAAAACACAAGCCCTTTAATGTGATCATTTTTTATATTATTGTTTTATACATTATCCCTTTTCCTTCTATCCTTCTTATAGTTTTCTACCATGGTTAAAAATGTGAGACAAGGGATTACTAACATAAATTGAATCTGCCTTGTAATAGATGCTTTCAAAAATCGTGAAATTCCCAGATCTATAGGTAAACAATATTTTTTACATATTTCCATTTCCACAATGAAAGAGAGAGGAGTTAAAGGGAAAATAATTGCAGGAAAATAGCATCGCAATTTCCCTTATCAGGGTGGTAAATTCAATGTCCTGCTCAGTTTCTTTCCCACTCATCTCTCTAGGTTTTTAATGTGCATGTAAATGACTCATGAAGTTTTGGACCTACCTGCACAGACACTGTTAACATACAGGAGGGGATAATTTTTGGTAACACATTGAATGACTGTGCTGGTTTTGTTTGGGGTAGTTAATTTCCTTCACAGTGTCTGGTATGGGACTGTGTGTTGGATTTGTGCCAAACACAGAGTTGATAATAAAGAGATGTTTCTGCTAACACTGAGCAGGGCTTACACAGAGCCAAGGGCTTTTCTGCTTCTCCTACTGCCATGCTGGTGAGGAGTATGGGGGTGCACGGGAGGCTGAGAGGAGATAGAGCTGGAACAGGTGGCCCAAACTGGTCAAAGGGACATTCCAGACCATATAGCATCATGCTCTCTTATTTAAAGCAGGGGAAAAAAAAAAAGGAAAGTGTGGGGGGATGTGGAATTCAAAGCGATGGTATTTGTCTTCTCAAGTCACTGTTACATGTGATGGGGCCCTGCTCTCCTGGAGATGGCTGAAACCCTGCCTGCCAATTGGAAGTGGTGAATGAATTCCTTGTTTTATTTTTCTTGCATGTGTGGCTTTTGCTTTCCTTATTAAACTGTCTTCATTTCAAACCATGAGTTTTCTTGCTT
Organism: Vidua chalybeata; assembly: GCF_026979565.1. NCBI lineage: Eukaryota > Metazoa > Chordata > Aves > Passeriformes > Viduidae > Vidua > Vidua chalybeata. The sequence continues at coordinate 52,238,489 of NC_071531.1, read as the reverse complement.
TTACCCTTCTGATTCTCTCTCCAATCCCACTAGTGGGGGAGTGAGAAAGCAATTGCGTCACTTGAGGGATATTTTTTTGGTTATGTGAGCTACATAAAAGATGATAGCTACAGAGACTGCAGGCACATAAAACCAAGATAAGTATGCTGTGGGTATAAGACACAAGAGAAATAATATCAAATGCTAACATTGGAGGGAAAGGTGAAGCAAGTGTAAGATGCAATCTTATTTATGATGATTCAAAAAAAAATGTTTGTACTTTGGATTAATTTTGCAATGAAATATATCTCCAGAGAATGCTTCCAGATGATGGACAATTCTGTAGCACCAAAACCCTCAGATCTGAGGATTGTGTGGTGATCAAAATTATTATTATAGTTCAAATTTCAAATATCAGCAAAATCTCATACATCCTGAAACAGTCTTGGGAGCTCAAAAAATATCTCACTATCCAGAACCCTTTGAGACATAAAAGGAAAGTTAGAGGGCTCCAAGGTCCCAGGAAGGGGTAGCGCTACTAGCAGAATCACAGCAACGATGCAGAGAGATGAATGCACATCTATCTCTTCAGCTTTACTGAAGGAGCAAACATGCCAAAGAATATTAAAGTGCAGTAGAGGATTTATAGGTGTTTTGCGAGGAGTTTACAGAAAAAGTACATAATTAAAACTATGTAGGGAGGAAATCTTCAGTAGGGCATTACCTAAAAGCTGTATCTCTGCACATTAGTGAGTTTCAGTCTCAAGCTACTCAGCATCTTACACTACGCTCTTGGTTCCAAAAATGGAACAAATTAAATCCTCAGCATGGTACCCACCATGAATGACCTTAGCTCTGTCAAGTGTTTGCCATTCAGTAGTGAATCTAATAAAAATTAGAATCTTCCAAACATGAAAAATAATTGCTAGAAGAGTCTGGAATGTATTATCGGCTGGTAAGCAGGAACAATTTCTTCTGGATAAAAATTGTATGCCCTTCCTTGTACTGTATAAAAGATCCTCTGTTCTTGTCAGATGTTAGGAAAAGTTGAAGTTACCACAGCAGAAACATGCTTGGCTCTACATTTAGCTCCTACAAAGGAGTCTTTTCAGAAAGTTTGTGCCAGCTTAAAGCAAAGCTATCAAAATATGGTTTTGTGTTAATTGCGTTGAAAAAATATTTCTACCCTTTGAAAATACGACATTTTGAGTTGCCCCAGGAGATTTTTTAAACTAAGTAGATATCTCATTCAAACATCCTCATGGCATTAATTTGGAATATTAAATATAAAATAAAATAAAATATAAAATTGACAGGAACCCCAGAAGGCAGAACTATCTGTTAGAATAAAGCTTATTAAAAGGATCAAATTATTGAAAGTCAATAAAATGAAGACAATTGATTTATAAATTCAATATACAATCTCTTTGTACCAGGGAATAAGCATATCTTGGTTGGCAGAGTTGCAAAGCTTAAAAAATTCTCTGAGCTAGATGCATAGTTTTCTGTTACTTCCCTACAGTTACAGACATTGGATATGCTTCAGCTCAATGTACCCAGGAGTTAGTAGACATACTAACTTTTTAAAGGCATAACTTAGGATGAATTTTAGGAAAATGTTAAATAGATGGGTATAACTTTCACCAAAGTTCCACTTACTGGTTATTTTACCTGGAGAGTAATATTAACAACATCTCTGGTTGAGGAAAGGTGTTTAGAAACAAGCTAAATAAGACCAAAAATAGGCAAAAATAAAATAAAATAAAATAAAATAAAATAAAATAAAATAAAATATTTTTTAAAAGAGGGTTAGTTTCATACAATTCATATTGCTTGAAAATTAAAAAGCATGGAACAAAAAGGAGGTGCTTTAGTCTAAGGCTGCCTATAGGTGAAAAACTTTTCTTAGATCTCCTGTGGAAGAGCAGAAAATTTAATAACTACAGTTCTCTTCCACAATAAGATGTAGATTGATGAGAAAGTTTTCTAGCAGACTCACAACATCCAGTCTCTACATGTGTAATAAACTCTTTCAGGATGGCTCCCTTCCCTGGGCAGCCTTTTCCCATGCCCAATCACCCTTTCAGTGAAGAAATTTTTCCCTAATATCGAATCTAAATGTCCCCTGGTTCAGCTTGAGGCCATGTTCTCTGGTCCTGAGAGGTTCACCTCAGGAGGATCTTATCAATGCATATAAATATTTGTAGGGAGGGTGTAAAGAAGACAAGGTCAGGCTCTTTATGGTGGACTCCACTGTAAGGACTTCTGAACACCAGGAAAATCTCTTTTACTGTCAGGGTAACTGAGTACTGCTACAGTTTGTCTAGAAAGGTTGTGAAGTTATCTGTGGAGATACTCAAAAGCCACCTAGACACTCCCCTCAGCAACTGTCTCAAGGTGTCCTTGAGCAGGGTGGTTAGACCAGGTGACCTCCTAAGGTCAACTCAAACTTTCTGTGATTCTGTGGGTGTATGATCAGGACAGTTGTGTCTCAGAAGTTTGAAAAGTAGTAAGAAAATAAAATGAAGGGTGAAAAGATCCTCCCCAGATCTATATGGAAAGAGGATGAAAAGATAAATCGGACCAGAGTCAGTGGAGGGAAAGATAAAGATCAGGAATTATGTAAGTGTTCCTAACCTACTAAATACATGTTCTGTTCTTGTTTCAGTAAGGATGACAATGCATGTAACACCAATGAAAAAGCAATCTAAAGACAACGAGAAAGAGGAATTATAAAATCATATGTGAGCTGTGAGTAAATTTTTGTCTGCTTGTAATGATTTTATTGAATATCTGAAAAATCTATGTCCTGACTACTTAAAGAACTAACATATTAAATAAGACATTAACAGATCCTGGCAATATAGTAGGAAAAAAACATATTACTTAGATTTAAAAAAAAAAAAAAAAAAATTAGAAAACAGAATGAGACAAGTATAGCCAGTTCCTTATTCTAAGGATCATGTTTTGGGTTCTTTTAATAGAGTTTTTATTAGGGACATCAGTATTATCAGAGACAGAAGGAAATTAAAAATGGTATAAAACATAAATGGACTCATTGAAGATATATCACATTAGAGTTTTTCAACAGCCCCAAATAGAATAATTTCCAATATAAAGTTAATTGAAAATACTTGCTATCTAAACAGAATGATACTATCATAAAAAAAGTTAAAGTTAGAAATCTTCCATCAGTTAATAAAAAATTTATAAAATGGATAAAGAGACAATTTTGGTGATTATTAAATGCAGGTTACTGAAAGGAAAGGGAGTTTGCAGTGTTTCTTGGGTTCAGTCTTGATATAAATATTTATTAGTCTCCTAATTGACTGTGTTTTCAAGTATAGGTCCTGAAGTCCATTCAAAACACAAAAGTTGGAAATTTTGACCAGCCCTCTGAAAGAAAAAAATTGCATTGAATATTGATATCACAGAAATTGTGTTGTTTTTGAAGTACATAAGATCTCTCTAAACTAGGGGTTGATTTTTTAGAGGCCATGGCAGATGAAGAGAAACTGTGATAACAATAATCTGCTAATTTCTCAATACAGTTTTAGAACTTCAAGAAAAATAAATAAATAAACGTCTGAAAATCTTGGTAATATTTTTAGAGAAGGCAATGTAGTCTACCTGTAGTTGCACTCATTTCTGGTCACGTGTGGTCAGGAAGTATAAGTTTGAACTTGAAGAAATGAAGATGAATGGAAAATATATTTTACAATATGAGAGTAAAAACCTATGGCTAGCTTAGTGTAGTAGGATAAGTGTTGAAAAACACAATTCATCTGTATGGAAAATACATTGGGAGGAGATCTAAGTATAGGATCTATGGACAAAACATTGCTCATAAACAAATTATAAGCAATTATTACAAAAGTACTGCTCACTGTAAAACTACTCAGTGACCTGTCAGCCATGATAGTTAGATGCAAGACACTCATTGCTTTACATGTCCTTAGATTCACTTCCTGTAAATGCTCTTGTTATTATTACTGCTCTTAATAGCCATTTTTGGGATTTCTTCTGGTTGCTGAGCAGGATTAAGACGTTCTACTCCTTACCTCTTGTAGCATAACTTTTCTTCTCTTTCATTGCACTTACATCGCCCGCTTCTACATTAACAAGAGGGAATGACCAATGCCTAGTTTCACATCACAGATTTTTGCCCTTGGACCATATATTCATGTGATAGTTTGCAAGTAGTCTGTGTCAGCTGTATGGTTCCCAGGAATGACAGATACATTCTAAAAAGCCAAGGTCTGGAGGACCTTTCATCTGCAGTACTGATGGTGTGCTGTAGGTGTGTCCCAGAAATTACTTTGATTATGATTCCACCAGGAAGGAAATCACTTGGGTGCACCACTGCTGTGCTCAAACACCTGCAGGAAGACTACAGAGAACAGGTGCAAGGCATATTCACACCTGAAAACAACCTGCCACAGATGCAGCTGTTGAGGATGGAAATGTCAGAGCCTGGCCATAGCTAAAAATTAATGAAGACAGAATGCATGGATGTTATTTAGAATTACTACAAGCATGTTTACACACATTTTGTAGGTAGGCAAGAGCTTGCTTGACTGGCACTCAGTGTTCTGAAAACAGCTTCTGCTGTAGCTGAAAAAGTACCTTGAAAGCAGGCACAAGAAAAGTAACTGGAAAAATAAACCAGACCTTCTATAACTGAATGTCTTCAGCATAAATTTTAGTAGTTACCATGGTTTAACCTGACTAGCTTGAAAGAATTTTAAGGCTCAATATTGGATCTATAAAATGCTTAGGCACATGTCAAGAAGCTTTAAGTAGATATTGCATTTCTGAAAAAGAAAGTTTATTTCCTTAATTAAAACCCAAATAATTTTTTTTTATATTGAGCATAAGGAAATATTAAAGTATTACAACATTTTCTGGGAAGAGAAAGGAACATAGATTTATATATGTAATATATATAAATATAATATATGTATAATGTAATATATATCTATGGAACATAGATTACATATATAACAAGGTATGTTCTATAAATACTTTTGATTAAATGTGTTTAATCAGAAGTATTTATGATATGTTGTGAGTTTGCGGGCCCCATGCTGGGCAACTCCCCGAGGGTTCTCCTGACAGGGGGAGACCCTCCTGAAGCAGTTCTTTGTCAGGAAAAGCAGATGCACAGGACTTTTTCGGTCTTCAGGTTCTTGTTTTATTGTTATCCTATCATGACTTCAGCACACTGTCTGCACCCAGACCTTGCATGCTGGAAAACAGCACAAAAATGGCTAACAACCTCATGTTACAAGGTCTTTTAAGTCTAATCAAAAACTAAACTACCCAGTTAAGAAGTGACACCTAGATTATTTCTCTTTCTAACCCAAAACCTGACCCCTAAAGACCCGCAATACAGATTTTTCTGCCCAATTACAAGATACCCCCCAAACCCAAGAAGAAGAAGGAAGAAGAAGAAAGAAGAAAGGAACTCGAGACAACACCCTGTATCCTCCATCTTGTACCCATCTACAACATGCTAAAAATCCTAAAACCTAAATTTCTCACCCATGTGACATACTAAACTACTCTCTACAATCTCTACAATCTATTTCACACTTTCGTGGTCTCTAGTTTACTTTGAAGTTTTGGAGGCCTTCTCCATGAATGAGGGTCAAAGTCAGTGTTTTTCTGGTAGTCAGAGCACCCCAGGGCAGACAGGGGGATATTCCCCCTGCCCTGGGTTCCAACAATATGTCTGTAGTTTATTCATGTCCGTAGTTACTGGGTATCATAAGACATGCAGTCTTGCCTTGTCTGATGATTCCATCTGCTACTCAGTATTAGTTATGGATTGAAGGGTTTTATTTCCAGGCTTAGAGTTTAGTGATCTGTACTTAGTGTGAAGTCTCTATTAGGAAAAATGAAGCGTCGTGATGTTTTATTTAAAAGGAAAAAAAAAATCTATTTTCTTTCCATTCAAATAATAAAGCCCAGAAAGCCAATGTATTGAACACAAGTGTAACTTTAAATACATTCACAATTACTGTGAAATTACATAATTAAGGAAAAACATCTGTTTAAGTACTTGGATGAACTGTGGCCACCTTGGTCCTAAAGGGAATGTTGACAATATCTGATCTGCAGATTAAAGGTGCAAAAGTCTTTTCTGTATTACATCAAATGACAAAAATTCTCCATCATTTCCATACAAAAGGGCAAACCTACAGATTCATTCCTGTCTAGACAGAAGAAATAATAGGTTTTTATTTAAATTGTCCTGGGCCACTGCTGGGATGTTCAAGGAAAAGCTCTACTACTAATGAATAAAAATACCATTTTTTTACAATTAATGAGTCATAGATATTTTAAGCGCTGCAATTTGAGGACAGAAAGCTATTAGAGTTAGAGAAAGAATGGATGAAAATAATGAGATCAGAGAGGTAAGCTATTTTGGTACCTGAGAAAGGTTTTTATTCTAATTTAATATTTATCATGCAGTAGCAACTTTAAAATGAAGAATCTAAAGTAAAGATGCTTGAATCTTGGATACCATCTGAAAAATTCAGCTGAAGAAAATCAGGCATAAGGAAAGTAATAACATTAGTAAGTGAAAATATGTCTGTAAAACACATTTTTTTAATTCAAAACAGGGTGGGGGGGGGAAAGCAGATGGTAGAATTTGGAAGGGAAGATTAGAAATTAACATATTAATGGCCAGATCCTGCAGTGACTGGAATAAACAGAGCTTTGCCATTGATTTTAATGAGAGTAGAATAAAGTGTGTCATCAGAAGTGGTGAGAAAAGGTTGTAAACATAAAAGACCATATTCTCCAGTTGAGGGAGTTTTCTGCTTTGTAAACACAAATCGAACTTCAAGGGGCTAAATATAACCACAGGCCAAGCCCTCTAGTCAGAGGAACATAGGAAACAATTAACAAAGGTAGCTTCACTCCTTTGGATTTAAATTATTTTTATGAAGGAAAGACGTGACACAAGCAGATACCCATTTGTAGATAAACTAGGGCAACCCCGTACTTAGATCTTCAACAAATCTGCGTAGCTGAAATCAAGAAGGAAGAACTAGCTTCCCGGTAATCCCGTGTTCTCTCTACAAAAGTCAGTTTGAACAAGATAAGGTATCTGTCACCAAGATATAATTACTGCTATATTGCAGAACTCCACTGGTTTACAACTATGTGTACCACACTCTATTCTGCATTTACAAACCACCCTCTTCTAGAACATGGAGAGATACGTCCTCCTAAAGTCCCCAAAGGCATAAGTTTGTATTTAAGCACCTAAAAAGGTGTAATTTAACCCACAAAGGGCATGAGGAAGATTTTCTCAGATGTAAACCTTATTCTGTAAAGCAAACACATTACTGTGAATGGAGCAGCATTTTCGTATTGAACTGATCTGTTTTACCTCTAAGGGTCATTGCACTGTGTAAGCAAAGAGCAAGGGATCAAATGTTAAAGAAAATATGATTGCATAACATAGTTTGTTATTTCAAAAAAAAAAAAAATGTAGCTATATACATTATTTGCTAGTTCTTGGCTTTAATTAAAAACAAATAAAAAGGTGAATATAAATGGAATTGGGAATACTGTGCTAATTGACATCATTGTTTAATTTCCTGAAATACAATAATTAAAGTAAACACTGATTACTAAAACTATTTTTCATTTTTAAAGTGCAAAATGTACTTATTTCTCAAGTAGCCTTATGTTTTTACAAGAGCTCTCTCTTGTGGCTATAACTGTTTCTGCAGTGTAACAAGTTTGGGTATTTTGAGGACTATTTTAAAAAGAATTTTTTATTACAATTTGAGGTAGTAGGAAAAACAATACCAGAACTCTGTCTGGCAGAGGGATAATACCAGAACTCTGTCTGGCAGCAGATAGGGATAATACAACTATAAATCTGGATAAATAATTCTTAGTAATGCAGAAAAAGTACTGTGATTGCTATCAAGGATTAGACACTTCATGTTTAATGCAGAATTTGGACATTTGACTAATGAAAGCTAAATCTCTGTTAAAGGGAGAAAATAGAAGTCTGGAGTTTAGTACTAATGCGAGTTACACTCACCAGTGTTTTGCAAGTAGATTAATTACTCTTTTCTAACCTGCTCTCATCAAATGGGGATGAAATGCATTTAGGTATGCTATGGGACTTTTGTTTGACATGTCTTTTCTGTTTCTCAGAGGTATGTACTGATATGTAGTTGCAATAATAATAAATGATAAACCCAGCTTGCAATTTTCCCTAGCTCACTGCTATGCTACAAGGTTTTACTGACTCACTTATTAATATTTAGAAATACTTTGAGATCCTCAGATGGAAGATGCCATATCAAAAAAAGTTATTGTCTCATGAAAGGTATCTGAAGAAATAAAGTTTAGAATATCTGCAAGCCCTTGCATGATTTTTGTATGCTTATAACTCTCCATACAGCTAATATATGTTTTCCTTAAAAAAGGAAAAAACTTACCCTTGAAATCAAAAAAGCTGTTCTTGCAAATTAGTCAAACTCTTTTTAAAGTACACCAACCTCTAGTTTGAACATGATGGATGAAAATCTTCAATCTCAAGAGCTAAAGCTATGCCAATAGCTATGTCAGATTAAACAGAAGTCAGAAACCTTTCTGGGCATGGGGTTAAATTGAATGACCCAAATCTATTAATAAATGCTTTTAGCAACAAAAAGAGAGTGGCTACACATAAAATGCCAGCTGGTATTAAGACACAGTATCTGGAATATTCAACTTTCTAAACCATATCTATGAATTAGTTAAGAGTTTGCTATTTAGCTCAGGTCAGAATTGTTCCTGAGAATGGTCTAAGAGCTTAAAAAGACAGACAATTGCATTGCCTGCCTGGTTCTGTTTAAGTTATCAACATAGATGCAGTCTAGAAAGTGATTGCGCATGACATAGATGTAAAAGGTGAGATGACTTAAGAGTGGAAGAAATTTATTGTGGGATTTAAATATTAAAGCTTTATCAGACTAACTTGAAAAAAACATGTCATTACATTCCTGGATTAAAGTAATTCCTTTATCAAAGTTGGATAAAGGATTTAAATATAATTTTAATAAATATAATTAATGGATTTAAATATAATTTTTGTTGAGTTTCCCAATATTAAAAAAAATGGCATGCAAAATAAATAAAATTAATGTCACAATCCTCAAAATACACTCTGATTCAACAATAAATAACAACAAAATGTCAATAGTTTTATTTGAATGAGTAGTTTAACTGACTTCAGAGGCTAAATTCTTAGGGATTTAACATGTTAAAAAAGTATGACTGACAAGTCTTCGTCCCAAGGCTATGTGAACTCAGCATAAAGCCATGGACTGGTGCTACCAGTGGCATGACTGTATTTACTGCACTACAGGACGATGCTCTCAGACTCTGCCCTCTGGCCCTGATCTATCATTCTACTGTACCTCCATGTGGCACCTCCTTGGTGTGGGGAGATCATTCAGGGGATGTCCTGATCTCTACAGGAGGGCAATGAATAGATCCAAGCCCCTCTCCTGGCACACACAGTTTTTCACTGATATTCTTTATTTCCAAAAGTGTTTCTGATTCAGTTTAGAACTGGACCATAAACCAGGGAATAAGAACTGGGAAAGAGCAGTTCTTGTGAAGAAATTACATACATTTTGAAGCTTGTTTTGATTGTTGCTAGTAGTGCTTACACTAAGCCAAGGACTTCCAGTTTCCCATACTCCATCAGTGACCACATGCACAATAAGCTGGGAGGGAGCACATCTGGAACAGCTGATCTGAACTGGACAACATGATAATCCATATACTAGGACATCATTCCCCATATGTAAACTGGAGAGAGTTAGCCAGAAGGGGCTATTCATTGCTGGGGAATGGCAGGGGAGTCAGAAGCTGATAAGCAATTGTATTGTTCATCTCCAGTGTTTCCTGGGTTTTATTCTTCTCTCACTTTTTTATTTTTCTTCTTTTTCTTGTTATTATTATTATTATTATTTTAATTATTAAATTGTTCCTATTTCAAGCCATGGGTTTTAGCTGTTTGCTGGTGTCTCCCACATCCCAGTGGGGGAGGTGGCAGAAGTGTGCCAGGAGCTGTGTGGTATTTAATTGCTGGCTGGAGTTAAACCACAAAAAGTCCCTTTTGAAACACAGAGTGGGGCATGAAGGGTTGATATAACAACAGATCTGTCAAGACCATGTTAAAACAATCTTTTAATAGGTATATATAATTTGAATAGTTGCTGGTTATAGTATTTATTTGCTCCCAGAGTTGTGCTTGTTCTCAGAGCTGCATTAAACTTTACTTGCAGTGTGTGTTCCTTATCACTCTATTGTGCTATTATCACCTCTGAGTGCTGGACTAAGGTTATCATGTTGCTGAACTTTGTAACACTGCCTTATGATATGATGGAATTACTGGTCCTGAAAATAATCTGGTGTTTGTACTCATCTTTGCCGTCAGCTCTGTACTTCGGGAGCCATCTATCGGAAATTATTAACAATTACTCCTTTTATGTGCTTGGAGAGACAGTCTGTAGAGGAGATAGCCTCCCACATCTTCTCCTTTTCCTGCAGGACAATTGCAATAGTGTTTAAGAATTTTGAAAATTTTGAATATCCTTGGGATGTTGAAGCCAAGATGGTCCTATTGCTAGGAACCATGAATGTGGTTCAGATCTTGTTTATGGTTAAGCAACATTTTGTGACTACTCCAACCTCTGTGACAAGCACTGCAACTACACAAAGCTTGGTGATGAGCACTGTGGTTATTCAAACCCTGCTCAGAGTGGGGCATTGCAGTTACTCAGACTCTGGTGATGAGTGGTGCAACTGAACCAGAGAATCAATCCATGCCAGCATCAGTCACCTCTCTCTATAAGCAGAAATGGACATGAAAGTTGGCTTGCTACTTACTAAAGGAGAGAAAAACTGGGTCAGTACAAGAACAGGGGAAGACGTAGAACAAGAGTTAAAAACAAAAATGTCTGTCTCTGAGTGTGTTATGGGATCTGTGAAAAAACTTTAGCATGTTATCACCTGGCTTGTCTGATACTGTGATAACAGGGCTGACAGCCTTCCATTAGAGGACAGAGAGGTCAAACAGATGTCATCACTTGCTCGGGAAAGAGGCTTTGATAAGGCAGTTGGAAAAGGGACACAAGTCCTGAGTCTCTGGAGGCAACTCCTATCAAGTGTGAAGGAAAGGAATCTCTTTCAAGGAAAATATTGTATGTCACACAGATAAATAGGCCACAATGGAGAGAGGTATCTAGCACCTGAGGGAATTAGCTGTGATAGAGATGATCTAACATGATTTAAACAACATGCAGTCACCTGCAGATCAAGAAGTCCAATGCAGATGAACCATGTGGTGGAAAATGGAACAGAGCACACAATTGTCATGTGCCAACCCAATGGCAGTAATGACCTGGAGAGACAAAGAGTTGCCATCAATACATGAATTGTCTCACCAGCTCTGGAAATACAAATAAACCCTTTATTTTCCCTGTAGGCTGGCACCTTGGCTATGGAAAAACTGTCCAAAAAGTGGGGAAAACTATCCCAGGGGATCCAGCAAATCAAAAGAGGATATGTCCCACTTGCCACCTGTATGCACTTGCATCTGGGCTTTGAAGAGTAAGTATTTTTTGCTCCACAGTGAGGCTATAGAAGGTACATGTCATACAGTCTCCTGCGTGGCCATAGAGACAACATGAGGAGGTGGGATTGAAAAACTACCTCTACCCTAGAAGCATAGGTGTGGGAATCACAGGGAAAAACAATCACAATTGGGAGTCCTTCCAGGGAAGTTGCTGCTCCAGTCTCCAGTGGGCAGCAACCCAGAGAGTGTAGAACTGCTGATATTACTCCTGATTCTATGGGAAAGAATTCTAAACAGTTTTTACGAGAGGTAAGTGGAGATTTCTATGATCAGTACTAGAGAGGCCTGGCCTCTAGCCAGGTGGAAGAGAGGGACAACCAGATTTGCTGGTATGTGTGAATTTGATGGCCTGGCACATCAGTCTCAGAGATAAAAGGTAAGATACTGGTGCACAGTATACCCTTATGCCTCAAAGCTATACAGGAATGGGACCCATTTGGATTTCCAGAGTGACAGGAGGATCTCAACAGGTAAATATATTGGAAGCTGAAATGAGCCAAACTAGGAATGAGTGGCAAAAGCATTACATTGTGTTGGCCCAGAGGTTTCATGCATCTTCGGCATAGACTAATTATCTCAGCAAAGGGTATTTCAAAGGCCCAAAAGTATACCATTGGGTTTTCAGTATAGTTGCCTTGAAGATGGAAGAAAATAAGTAGCTGTTCTACCTTGTCTGATCTCTCCCTTTTGTTTTGAGGTTGCTGAAAGCAAAAGGATGACAGATGCCTGTCACTGCCAGCACAGTGCACCAGTGACACTTTTGCACCAACTGAGACTTAACTGGAGAGCCAAGGAATGATCAGCAGGACCCACTCATACTATAAGAGTCCCACATGGATGGTGAAAAAGTCTTAACAGCATATGGAGTCTAATTTGTCAGTTCAGCTTCTGAAGCATTAATCACCTCCCTTCAAGCTTGACTTGAGCTTGATAGTTCATCCAGCTTTCCATTCATATTATGGTACATCTCTCCAGTCCTATTCTGCCAGTTTTCCCCAAAAGACTATATGGGATGTTGTCAAATAAGCAATTATTCACTCAATTTTAATTTTTAAAATTTTGTTCATCCTAGAAGTTATTCTGTTGTTTGCTTTTTCATTCTTTATTTCAGATGGATACTTGGGGACTGGACAAGTGTCCAGTCCCATGAGAACTGAGTCATAGAAGACTAGACACAGGATACCTCAGCCTTTTCTGTGTCATTTTGAACTATCTTGCCAGCCCTGTTCAGCAGAGGATCTACATCTTCCAAGTACTTCCACTGAATTTCTGACCATGAAAAATAGTAAATAAAAATGTAGAAATAAATGAAACTTACAGATTTTTGGCACTTCAGGTTTAAGAATTTGTGTGTGGGTTTTTTCCATCCATGGGCAAAATAAAGTTTTCTCATTGTTTATCTTCAAATCACCAGATGTTTATAATTTCATACTTTAAATATTACACATTTGGTTTTATTTTCAGCAGTAGTCATGTAATGAGATCATAGAACAATAAATAAAGACATGGCAAATCAAAAGGTTGTATTGTTAGACCAGAGTTTTTTTCTGCAATGTAATTATATATATTATTTCACTGAAATCTTCTGGTTTAGAAGACATATAACTACATTGAACTCCTTTTCATATCATGAAAAATCAAATAAAACAGAATAACAACAAAAAGAAACTCAAACAATAACCCCCTCTTAAATTATTCAGAATATTTGGATCAGAATTTAAAAGTAATATGCCTAAATCAAGATAATCAAAAGAAATAACATCTTTTGTAGTCAAAGATATATTTTCCTTGTAATTCTTATGCCACAAATGTCAGCTCTCTAAACTAACAGTATAATGGTATGCAAGGAACTGTAAAAAACAATCTCCCCTTACTGTGGAAATGGGACTTAGAATTTGCCAAAAAGGAAAGGCTTGTGAGTTGAAATTCTGTGGATGAAAATTCAGAATTTTTATAATTATATAAGCTACCTCTTAGTCTGAGCAGTATATGTCTTCAAGGATAAATAGTTTATTAGGTCCTAATAATTTTGCAGTCTTTGTAAGATAAAATTGTCTTTTAAATGTTGATTCTTATTGCTAAAAAAGTGAAAAAAAATCATAACAAGTTAAGCAGTTAAAAGTGATGGGATATTTTTTCCATGTTATGTAGATGAAAACAGGCTTTTTAATGTTGCATTAATATCTTGAAAGATAAAACATCATCAGAAGTTGAATGAAGGGCACACTGCAATAAAAATGTTAAATTAGCAACTCCTTTACTTCTTACATTTTCTTGTTTGTTTCCTAGCAAATATTCAGTAGATTTAAAAAGTTCTTAATAATTGTTTTTTGATTCTACATAATTTTTTAACATCCAGCCAGCTTATATAGTTTGTCTGTTCAAAGAGCAGTTTGTGATGACATATATCATCTGTCATCCTCTAATATGGAAACATTAATGACCTTTAAAATACATAGGCAGCAAGTAAGGTTTCTATGCTTCATCAGTGGTGGATGTTGCACTGTTTTTATCAGTGTGAAACAGAGCATAAGAGCAAAAAACATTGAAAATTAAGTCAGAACTTTGAAGGAACGGAGGTAGAAAATGAGAAACTCAGCAGTGATAAATGGAAGACCAAAAAGAAAAATTACTTTTGAGTAAGAAATGACACAACCTCTCCACATACAGACCAGACATTCAAGAACAGGTAAAATTATAGTTGCAAGAGTTTACTTTGTGGATTATCTGTTTGATCTGTTTCAAACTGAGTGGAAGAAAAAAGAGAAGAGGAGGGGAAGGGGAAGGGGAAGAGGAAGGGGAAGGGGAAGGGGAAGGGGAAGGGGAAGGGGAAGGGGAAGGGGAAGGGGAAGGGATGTACAGCAATCCTATAGTCCAGCCGCCTGACCTGTTCAGGGCTGACTAAAATTTGAAGTATGTTCTTAATAGAATTATCCAAACGCAATTGTTCGGGCATCAACCACTTCTCTAGGAAGCGTGTTACAGGGTTTGGCCACCCTCTTAGCAAATAAATATTTCCTAATATTCAGTCTGTTCCTCCCCTGGGACAGCTTTGAACCATTCTCATGCATTCTTGTGCTGGATACTAGGAAAAGGAGATCAGCACCTCCCTCTCCACTTTACCTCCTGAGGAAGCTGTAGAGAGCTGTAGGAGCTATGAGGTCAGCCCTCAGCCTCCTCTTCTAGAAAACCGCATAGGACATTCCTCAGCCACTCCTCACAGGACATTCCTTCCAGGTCTTTCCCTAGCTTTCTTGCCATCCCCTGGGCACATTCAAGTACCTTCACATCCATCTTAAATTGTGGGGTTCAGAACTGCACACAGCATTCCAGGTGAGGAGGCTGCACTGATGTTGAATCCAGCAGGATAATCACCTC
This sequence comes from Vidua chalybeata, assembly GCF_026979565.1. Taxonomy (NCBI): domain Eukaryota; kingdom Metazoa; phylum Chordata; class Aves; order Passeriformes; family Viduidae; genus Vidua; species Vidua chalybeata. The sequence continues at coordinate 52,223,467 of NC_071531.1, read as the reverse complement.
TTTGGGCCAACTGATTATGATGTTTTTGATGCATCCCAGGATGTGGTTTTCCCTCCTGGCTTCCAAGTCACACTGCTGGTTCCTATTAAGCTGCTGTTGACCAGCATACTCATTTATTGTCAAACAATATCTGTTCCATAATCAGGTAGGTACTCATTCAGCACAGCTTCATGGACTAGCAGCCAGCAAGTGCCTTAATGTGGGGGTTTCTGAAGCAGACATGGGTTAAATCTGTCACATACTGCCAGATGGACATATGTGAATACAGTCATATGTGTCTAAATGTTTTGATCTGCTGTTGTATATATTTTAAAAGGTGCCTTTGTTTACAAATAAAAACAGAAAATAACTAGACTTTCTTTGGAAATATTTTCTTCCAGGTAGCATGGTAAAACCAGAAATCTTGATGTTGAATTCTTTTCTGGGGTTTTATTTTCTCCCACAGGTGCTGTTGGAAAGAGGACTCAGAACTAATGCAGGTACTCAGAAATCCACTCTAAGTACTTTCTTTGAATGAGCATTATGGAGTCACAGTGGTTTATTGAAGTGTTTGGTCAAACGTCCACCAGATGTCAGTACATACTTGCACAATCACATAGGTTGTGGAACAGAGATGTTTGACACAAATCTGGTCCAGATACATTGTCCAGAAGTGCAGTGTTGCATACCACTGATGCTGCTGCTGCAAAAAAGTGCAGATTAGACATCCTTATACTTTCCAAATGACAGATTAAAAAATAGAATTGTGATTCTGAATTTTTCTATATCAAGCACTGTGGCTGCTAGCTAGTTACAACTGCTCTGAGTTTTCATTTGTGAAAACAGAAACTATGTGGCAGAGAACTGCCCTGCAGATATTGTAGCCATTAATATTCTTAAATATGAGAGATTAGGAAAGAAAGAGCTAGATTTCTTCAATCATAACAAATGAAGACGTAAGGAATAATTTTATGGTTGCCTTCAAATATCTATACTGTCTTATAGTGTGGAAGAAGCCAGACTGTTCTTGGACAAGTTCAGCTATAAGGTATAGGACAATAGATACCAGTTGCAATAAGGAATATCGTGATTTGTCAGGAAAAAAAAAACACAACGCACATTGTGTGGGTAACACAATGCTTGTTGAATCTGTCTTCAGACATTCAAAGAAGATAATAAGCAACTTCATCAAACTTTGAAGTTAGATCCAGCTTCAAAGTTGGTGTGACAGGGTTTGGATCAGGTGAGCTCCAGAGGTCCTCTCCAATCTAAATTATTTTCTGGTTTTATTTCAGTGGTATTTCAAAAGCAGGAAACTTAAAGGTGCAAAAAAAATTCATTAGGCTCCACTATGTTGTCAGATTTTTTGTTTTTTTAATATAGTTTATGGAAATCAGGAAATCAGCCTCCTGACTACAACAGCTGTCTTTCCTATCAGACAGTTGGCAGCTGCACTGAGATGTCTCAGTGATTTTCTGCATTTTTTGCATGAAGCATCTCTACGAACAAAATTCATTATCATGAAAACTCTCCTCAATGAGAGTTTAGTTTTTGAATGTCATAATTTGATTTCATATCATTATTTTCTGACATAGTATTAAATACTCCACTTAAGTCCAGTGATTTTTGGTGACAACTTCAGTTAGGAAGTGTTTCAGGACATAGTTTGCATTGTTGGAAGAGTTTAATAGAATGCATCGCAACATCACCAAAATAGAAACAAAGGGGGCCTAAAGTTAACATCTAACTTTAAGAAACAGGCATTTTCTGAGTTCAATAAGAACAATTAAAAATAATCTTAATGAGAGTTACTATCATTAATCAAATATACTCTCAGTAATCAAATATATTTCCTTGTGAAAATCTATTAACCAATTACAGAATAATTGCATTCCCTTTCACTTTTTCTGCAAAGCTAGTCTTAAAAATTCTTCAGATAAAAATTGAAATTTTCGATCCATAATTATTTTCTCAGAATTTTCCAAATTTTTTGAATGATTGATCCCTGTCATCCTCAATAATCTTACAATATCTAACATACAAACTAAGACAAATTACTTATCATGGCTTTAAAAACCGTGGTGCATGTCCCAAGAAGTTTGATAACAACATTTACCTTGGTTACAGCATGGTACTACAAGTGCCAAGGTTGGGTGTTTGATCCCTGTCTGGACCATTCAATTAAGAGCTGGACTTGATCTTCCTGGGTCCCTTCCAACTCAGAATATTCTCTGATTGTAATGTTCTTATTGCTTTCAGTTTGCCTTTTGTTTATTTTTGTGAATGAATGTTTCATGCTGTACTTAAGATAATACTGCTATTTTACTCACAAGATTAATCAAAACCTTATACAACCTAAGACCTGATACACAACCCTTAACTGAAATGTAGAAGAAACCTAAAGTATTTTCTTCCAGAAGGAAATGGAAATTATGTTTCATATATTATTTCTGAAATAATAATGTAATTTGCTTGATTCCCTGTTTTCTGATAATGATCCCTAGAGCACAAAGCAATGTCCAGAGGTGTAAGGCTGCTCAGCACAACAGTTAAAATGTTTAATACTGGCTGACAACAGTGTTGTACTCCAGGGATGTATTGATATAGCATCTAAAGGCTTTTGTTGGCAAACCTTAGGCAAAAACTCAAGGTGTGAGGATAGCGTCCTGACAAAACCAGAATCTATTTCCCCACAGGGGTGGGTCTCCACTGGTGCTGTACAAGATGAGAACCATTTTATCTCATTTATCACGTTATTCTCTTTCTCAGGGTTCCAGCTCGTGCCTGTCTGCTGAATAGTCAGCAGTCAAAAGAAGCATGCTTGAGTATTCATATTTTATGGTTTGGAAATACAAAGTGTTTGGGAGTTTTTTTGTTTGATTTTCTGAATTTTTGGGGGGTTGTTTTATCTTTTGGTTGGTTTTGTTGTTTTGGTTTTTAACTACTCCACAGTTTTAATTGTTTTCAGCATCAGGATAATTGAAATCCCACATGATTACAGTTTGGGGCACTTCACCATTTCTGCTTATCTGCATAAACAATTCAGAGTTTACTTTCTTGTTTCACCCTGCAGATATAGCAGTTTATGTTTGAAATGCTTTTGTATTTTACTTCACCTTTTATGTCAGACTAGTTTGCTTTTACAGTTTCCAAGAGCATTCTGCCACATAATAATACTCTTATTTTATTATTTTATAAATACCATCACATCTACAATATATTTATTTTCTGCCATAAGCAAATTTCTCTGAAGAATTTTACAGTAATTACAAATACAAATGTCTAAAGAGTTAAGTACAGTTTAGGACACAGGAATATTACTTGTTTTTCAGGGATATCTTATACCACACAGGTATATTTTATGGGTCTTTACCAGTAATTAAAAAAAAAATGTACATTTCTTAGCATTCAAGTGAGCTGAATTAGACTCAATAAAATAGACAATCTGATAAAAATATTAAAATTTGGTAACTTCATTACGAGAGGTAGCATAAATAAGTCAAAGATAAATGAGCCTACACAGTTATTCTAGTAGATTGTAATATGAAGACTTCCAGAGCCACATTATGGTAACTCCCAGTTTTCTATCCTATAATGTAAGAATGGGAAAATGTGTCTGCATGCTGAAGTAAGAAAGAGGCATTTTTTATTTGCATTACATTTAATGTCATTTGGTGTAAAAATGAAACATATCACTGCTTTCTGACTGCTGAAACTGGTGACTATGTAATGGGAGAGATTGACAGCTCAAGTGAGAAAATATGCATACGCTTTGGACAGTATGGGGGAAAAATATATTGTTTCACAAACATTTTGTGCATTAGGATTCCAGCTGTATCACAGCCTATTAACAGGACTATTTGCTTGCAAATCAAAATATCATATTTCAGGTCCTCCGGGCAGAGAGACTATAACAGCAACCAAAGTTAAGGCCTTCCCAAACACCAGTGTGTCCTCCAAAGCATCCTTGTGTGGTTTAATTTGTTTATTCTGGTTTCCTTCAGACTACATAATATCAAGAATTAATCAAAACCTGGTAATCATTAAGCATAATGAGAGGTCACTTACTGATGCTAGTAACAACCCGTCAAAAGGACATTTTAACATTCACAGGTTTCATTTCCATTTCTAGATCAAGGGGAGCAGCTACAAGACAGTGCTCGTTTACTGTTTCTCCTTTAAATGATTTTATAGCCATTGTTGTATTTCACGTTTTGTGTTGAAAAAATTGCAGAGTGGAGAGGATTAAATAACAGAATTTGAACAATTATCATTCTGTATGAAAAAAGGAGAAAGAAAATCATGTCCAATTGCTGGAAATAAAAATATGATTTAATCCAGATTGGATATAACCATAAAAGGTTTAAAAAAATTAAGCAAAGAATGGAGAAAAAAAAAAGGCTAATATAAAACATATAAGATAAAAGAATATATTTCATTACAGATAAAATGCAACACAAATTCTAGTTTCAAAAGGACGTATGTACACAGAGACATCTGAGTCATCATGCGGAATTCTTAATTCAATTGGCACATTACACAAATGCAGGAGTACTTTTCACAGGAATCTGGGACCCCTTTAACCTGGGGGAAAAAAATCAGAAATATTATTGCAAAAGAATAATCAAAAGCTACAATCATTGAAAGGTTTTCATAGAATGCAAAAACTACCTGTGCTCCATAGTCCTTTACCACCATTCCTAAAACTCTGTAATCCTTCTTGATGAGGCTCATACTGCTCCTGACTGCATCTCTAGTGCCTACATGAAACTTTAGCAGTGAATAATAGTCAGAGGACTGTATGAAGCTTGGTATTCTCTCAATGAAATCCCTGAAACATGCCCTTGGTAAGCAGCACACCTCTCACACATCAGCTTGGCAAGTAGGTGTAGGCACACAGTTTGTGGTATTTGGGAGTGGGGCTGTGGCCAAGCCTCATCTCTAATGGGCCACAGCTGTGCAGGGCAGGTGAGCAGCATTGAAGGTAATGAGACATGGAGTGCCGAGGTGCACTGACCAATCACCAAAGGGAACAGAAGGCACACAGGTGTAAAGCATGTAAGATAAAGGATATAAAAGGTTAGGCCTAAGAACAAGGAGGGGTGCTGTTTGAAACCTTCTGGAGTGGTATGGTTGAAGCCTTTTGAATTTATATGGTGATACTCTGTGTATTGTGGCCATCTCAATTGTGACACATGCTGTGGCATATGCTCTGCACCTCTCAGAAGACAGTTCACTCTAATTATAAAACTAAAATAGAGGCATTTATATGTTTATACAACTCCACTGATTAGTGGTTTTATTGGTTATGAAACTCAGTGACAGTTCCCACACCACCAGTCCTCACACACTTATGTACTGAATATCTTGCCTACTAACACTTTTCATTTTTTTCTCTGCATGGAAACATCAGAAATTATTTTCACTTACCAAATTTTCATCTAACAAATCCTCTGCTTTCTTGGACTGTAAAAATATTTGATGTTGCGGAATAAGCAAAAGCTAATGAGAAATGAAACCCTAAAAGAAATAGCAATCACTTTGCAATGAATAATTACAAAAAGTTCTGAACGTAGTTTTTCACAGGTATCATTCTTCCTCTGAACAACTGTGTTGAGACAGATCTAAAGATAGTGATAATTGCATGAAGTTGGAGAGTTCACATACAGGGGCATTATTTCAAAATAATATATGTGTTAAAAGTAATATGCATTAAAAATGAAACAGTATTTTTGAATATCGGGTGAGAAGAGAGTAAAACTTAGGGTTATAACAACAATAGCATCAACACCAATAATAATAGTAATAATAACTCACAGTTATTTATAGAAACAGTGAGTATTAAACTGAACTTGAAAAAAATTCCTTGAAATGGGCTTTCACAGCCAATAGTCTCTTGTGGGAAATGAAGTGTGTTATTTCTCTTGAACATTTAAAACTAAATCAGGCAAAACTCTATTGAAAACTTGACAAGGGGTAATTATGAATCACCAGACTGATGAACCATTTGACATAATACATCTCGTCCTCTAGTTAAATTATATTATTCTGTTACTTAAATTATGTTCCTTTTCATTTCTAAGCAGAATTTTTTCTTGTAATGAGTGTTTTATTCACAATGAAGATGCCAATCATTTTTGTTTGAAACGGCAGCTTTTCTTATGAAGTCACATTTTTTAATTTATGTATTTGGACTTGACTGAAAATAGCTTTTATCAATCTATTCATTCTGTAAGGCTCGGCAGACATGAATTTACAGTACCTGTATCATGCCTGTATTTAATAGAAGTCACTGTTAAGTATACTATTTGACAGTCATACCTGCATTGGAAGCAAAGTATTAGGTATTTGTCAGTTTAAGGGAGAATTACAAAATAAATCTTTCTTTTTGTTTGTCCTTTTATACATTTTACTAAATCATGAAACAGGCATTAACTATTTGTATAATTTGGGGATAATACTAAGTCATAAAATCAAAATAACTGTAATCTGGTTTTGTTCTCACAAAATCTTTATAATATACTACTAATATTATTTTTAAGAAAGATTCAGATTTCAGTAGAGCAGCAAAAGTTCCTTAGAATTTTCAATATATTGAAAAAAAATAAATGACTGTTGGCTCACTGCAGCCAAAGACTGAGTTCAAATTTTTGATTTTTCATTGCATAGATAACTTCCATAACATGAAGTCAACTGAATTAATTAGGTCTTTCTGGATGGGCATTCATCTTCCTAGAGTTAAAATATTTTCAGTACATATTCTACATTTAAATCAGTGGCTCTTTGCCATTTTAGATTTGTCTAATCTACTTTAGGATGAGAGGACTGTTATTTAGTTTGTTTGACTATAAAAATCAAGTAAGGTAATAAGTTCAGGAATGTATATTGGAAGCAGCTGAAATTTAGTGAGAAAGCAGAAAACAAATGGTCATATAAAAATGTTCTCCCCATGTGTTTTCATAAATCTGGAACATGTATCAGGAGATTAGCCTTAGGATAACAGGCAAAAAGGGACTTAATGAGGTTTCTGATCTAATCTCTTGGTAACTACAGGTCAACTGTGTGGTTACATCAGGTTTCTCAGGCCTCTATTTAGTCAGACCTAGGAATCCTTCAAGACTGTGCATACTGCACAATATTTCTGGGCAATTTATTCCATTGGGAATGAGGAAAAAGATGCTTTTTATATCCAATGTAAACCTGTCTCATTCAGATTTATGCCCTTTATCCCAGATATTCTTCTCATACACCGCTGTGAAGAGCCTGGCTCCATCCTCTCAGTAACCTCCCTGTAGGCAATGTCAAGAATTCTGTGGGGTCCTGTCACAGAGTCTCTTCTCTGAGTTGAACCAGCTTCTCTCTCCCAGAATCTTCTCACAGGCAGGTGTTCCCACCCTGACCAACCTGCTCTCCATCTGATAAACTTGATTCACTGTGCCAATGTCTTCCCCAGAATGGGGCGGGGGGGGTGGGGGGGCGTCCAAAATTAGTTGTAATTTTCTAAATATGATCTGAGCGCTAAACACAGGAAATAAGCCCCTCTTCTTATCTGCTACCTAGGTTCCTGCTAATATGATCCTGGAGATTGTGGGCTACCTCTGCATCCAGGCCACATTGCTGGCTAACATTCAGTCACTGCCCGCCAAGGATTCCCAAAAGCCTTTTCCACAAGGTGGGCCACTAGCCTTTCCCCAGCCTGTATTGATGTCAGAGGATCTTTTTTCCCAGGGATGGGACTTTCTGTGCTTGTTGAATTTCATTAATTTCTCCCTCCTGTCTGTCCTGAAAGATAGCCATGCCCTGAAGCATATACATCCTCCAAGAGTCATGTCACATGCAGACTTGCTGATAGCACACTGTCATCCCCCCCAGGTCACTGGTAGAGATGCTGAACAGGACAGGCCCTAGTACAGGCTTCTGCAGCATCCTCTGATTATTGCATCCTAGGAGAGTGCAAACTGTTAATGATTATCTGCTCAGCCTAATCATCTAATCAGGTCTTTCTGAGGTTTTCCATCCATGCTATAACATCCTAAACATTGTGGGAGACTGTGTTGAAAGGCTTGATTTTCAAATTACACCTTCTCAACTCCCTTCACCCACAAATTCAGTCATTTTGTCATAAGACGCAATCAGGTCATTCAGACTTATCTTTGACAAATCCATACAAATTTCTCCCAGTCATTTCCTTCTTCGTTGCCACAAGGTATATTTGAAGAGGTTTCACTCCGAGATTCTTCCAGGAAACAAAGTGAAGCCACAGAGAGCTATGTAAGACTAAGCAAAAGAATGGTTTTACAGCTCTCTCTCTAAGATGTCCTATATGTACATCTGATCTAGTAACCTTTACAGCAAAGGCCTAGAAACAGAAACTCCAGGTGATTGTTTACTTTGCAATGCCTTAAAAGGAGACAAACTGCTCTCCAGAACTTTCTATTACTCTCCGTTGAATAGAAAAGGACATTATGTTGTCTGTGTAAGGCAGCTGGTGTGGGATGCAGTTCATAGACTGTCAAAAGTAAGACTGCATTTGTCTCCCTGATTATTCTAAATGAAAATTTAAGAAATCAGTATAGTTCTTCTCATGTAGGGGTATTGTGACATATAAGATGCTCTAGGGTGCATGGTTATTTGTCACCATGTATAAGGCAGGACTTTTTTTTGTATTTGTATCCCTCTCATGTGGCAGTTGATGGCCAAGATACCCCAAGGCATCTCAAATAATAATAAACAACAAAGAAATGTTCATTTTCATCTAGAAAATGAAAGGAGTCACTAATCAAGAATTAAAGAAAGGATCCAGAGAGCCATTAGTTTAATCTAAAATGGAGAATTCTGTATGCAGACATTGACATTTAAATTTTAAAATCTGAAGATGCTTTTCCACTCTAATTTGCTCATGTCAAAGTCAAAGCAGATGTATCTCAACTCTAGAAATCCTAAGGGCCATTAATGTCCTACATCAACCTTCAACACTTCTGACCATGAATTCTCACTGAAAATAATATACCATAAAATGTTCATCTTGAGATAAAAATCTTCCCCTTATTTCCGCCTCATGTGAAGGACCATACTGACAATTACCTGGATCCACTAGATGGGGAAAACCATAATTTTCTGAAATTCAAAAAAGGAAGATGTCACATAAAATCACAGTCATAGGATACCCTAAGTTGGAAGGGACTAAGAAGGATCATTTCTAACTCCTGGCCCTGGACAGCACCATCCCCATGTGCCCAAGAGTATTGCCCAGACATTTGAACACTGTCAGCCTTGGAGCTGTGACCACTTCCCTGGGGAGCCTGTTCCAACCACCCTCTGGGTAAAGAGCTTTCTCCTGCTATACAGCCTAAACCTACCGACACAACTTCAGGACATTACGAGTTCTGTCGCTGGTAAACAGAGAGAAGAGATCAGTGCCCGACCCTCCTCTTTGTCTCACGAGAAAGTTGCAGACTGCAATAAGGTCTCCCATCAATCTCCTTTTCTCCAGGTTGAACAGACCAAGTGATTTCAGCCGCTCCTCATATGGCTTCCCCTCAAGGCCCTTCACCATCTCTGTTCTATCTTGGATGCTCTCTAATAGCTTAATGTCTTATTCTGGAAGCCAAAACTGCCCCCAGCACTCGAGGTGAGCCCACTCCAATGCAGAGCAGAGTGGGACAATCCCCTCCCGTGCCTGGCTGGTGATGCTGTGCCTGATGCCCCCCAGGACACAGCTGCCCCTCCAGGCTTCGTAGCAGTTTATATTTGGTTACTAGAGAACTGGACAGGGGCTTAAGTATCACAGACAGGTAGAGCAACCTTCAGATCATTAACCAAGTAATGCTGCTCTTAAACTAAAAAATAATTTTCTTTTTCATTTTGATGGTTTACTGTAGGGCCTTTTTTGTTGTTGCTTTTGATTTTTTTTTCAAATAATGCTTTTGTGTAGTCTTAATTGTGGTGTCATTAAGAATTATTTGTAACAAGCAAAAAGTATTTCAGAAGATAGTGTGATTTAAAAAAATGTCATAAAATGTAGACATGAGTAGGTATGTTCCTGAGATGTTATTGCTCTCTTAGAGAAGGTGGATATGAGCATTTATTTTTTCTTTTTTTTTTTTTTTTTTCTTATATTTTTAAGATTTGGAAAAATTATTTAACAACATATTTTCCAGCTTATTGTAGACAGCAAAAATCAATTAATCATAAGACATTCTGAACAGAGGAGATTTATGGATCAGCATTTCTTGGGCTATAGTGGCCTAAAAAATCAGCTGATATGACTGATGTGGAAGAAAACTTGTTATCAGAACAGTATCAATCTTTATGAATTTAGCTCTACATCATGCAATATATCAGTTTATTCTGAATCTTACCTTGAGCAAGCCTAAGTCACACTTCATATCTATGACAGAAAGTATGGAAGGCTGCTCCTCTATATTCCAGATTTCCCTGAAGTAGTTAGTATGCATGCTGGATAGAGCCCATACCACAAGTCTTGAAGAGATCAAGGTATGATGGGGTGAAATAGAAAATTTTTCTATAATGACTAGTGAAAAGACTGTAGACAAAATTGTAGGTGTAGATAGGAAGCTTCATATGGAAAGAAATTCATCAATGGAATCCCATGAGGATGTCTGGGTGCTGAGTATGGGCATATCTAGCAAAATATGCAAAGTAATGATCTGGAAAAGGACTACTCAAGACAAAATTTATGTATTTTGTCAAAGGGTAAAGAGTTACTGAAGGATTTTATACTATGGATTTATCAGAAAATAAAATGGAGACAAAACATTGTGAATATAATTCACAAGAAATTTACATTAAAAAATATAATCCAGCTTTCTTGAAGTTACATTGAGCAGCTCTAAACAGGGTTTTGCAACTGAAAAAAAAATACTGTATCAAGGCAAAAAAAAAAGAAAATAAAATATATTAATATGTCTATGTTGGTACATAATAAAGTGTATGCAGTTTTGACCCCCTACCTTGATTAGAATCCAGAAGATATGAAAAAATATGAAAAAGTATAAAGACTAGCAAAGATGAAAATAGACTTGGAAATACTTCTGTGGAAACAACAACTAGAGTAGAACTCTTAATCCAGAACAGCGACAACAATTGTGGAATCCATAAAAGCCTAAACAAAATATTGCCATCCATTTTCATGTTGAAATAATAAAGATTAGTTTCTGCTGAGCAGAACAAAAATCCCTTGCTATAAATACTGTATGTCCTAATATTAATTTGGGATTTATTTTAGTACTATGGTAGAGCACAGTCACACCAAACATTTGTTATTTTCATAAAGTTGGTTTCTTAGGGAAAAAATAATTGCCTTCTATACTGCTGCACTGTCTAGTATGGAGATGTACTTACATACTACATAAAACTGATAAGAATTAAGTTGATAAGTGACAAAGGCTGAGGGAAAGGATGAGGGAGGTTCTTTATGCCTTCTTTGCCTCAGTCTTTACTAGCAAGACAGTTTTCTCTGGGCACCCAGCCCTCTGAGGTAGAAGATTGGGATGGGGGCAGAATGAAGCTCCTAACACAAATTTGGGTGGAGATGTTAATCTGGAGGGCAGAAGGACCTGGACAGATTGGATCTATGTGCTGAAGCAATGGTATGAGGCTGAACATGACAAAGCACAGGATCCTGCACTGGAATCCAAATAACTCAGTGTTATGGACCTAGGAATGTGTGGCTGGAGGTGGTTGAGTCACCATCCCTGGAGGTATTTAAAAGACTTGTAGATGTGGCACTTAGGGACATGCCTTAGTAGTAGTTTTGCATAATCGTTTCACTTGATCTTAAAGGTCTTTCCAACCTAAACAATTCTTTGATTCTATGTGGCAAAGTTAGCTGCAGATCTAAGAAAATCACAATAACACAGAAGGAACAAATTAATTACAGAATACTTCAAAATTATCTTCTATACAATTTTAGGCATGTATCTTATACACACTTCATTTCATATTTCTATCAGGTGTGATACACTACTGACATAGATATATTACATTGCACACAAGAGATTTATGAGGGGCACAAGAGAGCTGCTTTCTGACCCAAAAATAAGGGGAACATAAGTCTCTCCTATTAAAATGTCCTCCAAAGCTATTCTCATGCTGAAAACATAAAACAAAATTTGATATATTTTTTGTCACTGAAAGTACTTTTAGAAGCTATGAGTCACTATCCTTCACTTGGAAAAAAAATTGTCTTGAGTTCACATAGCTTTTATTTCATATGTTTCTTACAGAAAACTCATTATACAAATGAAATAATAATTTCAAAAAGTAGCACAAATTAATTTTCCTTTTTAAAAATCTCTTCAAAATTGGAAAAGGGAATTGGACTCAAACATTTTTAAAAACAGTATGTGTTTCTTTTTTTATAACCAATTGACTATTTTAATATAGATGTTTTTCTTTTAAATTCTTTACAAGACCTTTAACAGAAATATTACTACAAAGCAGACCTCACAAGTTATCTAAATAATGATAGCAAGACCAAATTCTGATAGAATTAATTCATGTATTACTTGTTTGACTGAGAAAAAAATATGTAGGAGCTGATTTCTCAGGGAGAACAATTATTAAATATTCTACTAATTTGTGATAGGTCTATATCTCTGTGTTCTTGCTGTAATTATTTTTGAAAACTTAATATATTTTTAATTTCCTTTAGAAAGTACATTCTTAAAAAGCTTACTGAAGAAAGAACCTCTAGTAGACCATACTATGACAACAAGAAATATTACTGTGACATTTGCTAATGACAGAAATGCAAATTAAGACATCTAAAAACTTGAAATTTTCTGGATGTCTCTATTAAATAAAACAAGACGCATGATCTTCTGGTAACTTCATATTTAAAAACATACTTGCATATTGTTTAATAATTTCACATTATTGTATTTTCCTATCTCTGATCTTGAAATTTACTTAATATTCTTTCAAAACCACACAAAAGCATACTGCAAGATGATGAATTCCACTTCAGCTAGGTAATCCTGCAATTTACATCAGCCAAGTTCTATCTGTTTATCGCTTTTGTTTGGTGGTGGTTTGGGGTTTTGTTTGTTTTTTCCCCCACTTTCTTGTTATTTGTCGTGGTTTGACATAGAAGTGAATTTTTTCTAGGAAGTTGGGTCAAACTAATCAGTGGTCAGGTTTAGATATTGGCACCTGGAGTGACTACTGAAAGTATAGACACGCCTCTGAGAACACAGGGGGTTAAAAGCAAGAACTCTCAAGAGAACTGTCTCTTTTAGTTCTGGTTGTCAGAGAGTGTAGACTCTCCCTTTGCCTAGCTTTAGGCTAGGTGGGGGAGGGGAAGCCACGCGGCCTTGTTCAGGTAGGCCGAGGGGGCTGAGAGTCTGGAACCCAGCCAGCTCCTGTGGACGGAAGGGTGGAAAGAAGCAGAGATGCCTTTGCCCCCCTCTATGTGGGAAAAAGAGACGGAGAGCCTGGCGGCACCTGGAAATCTGCCGGCAAAAGAGAAGGAGAAGGGGGGGGAAATGCCCAGCGTGGGAGGCGGAATGCCGGACTGAGATATCGGCTGTCTAGGGAGTCTGAACTTTTAACTTTTTCGAGGGAATGAGGGCTTTTTAAAAGTATTACTCTTCTTTAATTTGTAGTAGAAGAGAGATAGTCCGGGACTTAAGATGTTAGAAGAAGAAATATTTAGGTGGGAGGAGATGATAAAGTAGCTTTTTAGCTAGACTTTTCTTGTTAGCTATGGACTGAACTAAAATCTCTTGCAATAGAGACTGCATTTTAGAAGGATGCAGTGGTGACCCAGGGAGACCTGCTTCAGCTTCGACAGCACAAGAATAGCGAGAAACGAAGAGAGCTGAAGAGAGAATGGTGATACTCTCTGTCTTCGGGAAGAAGATGAGTCCTGTTTTTGGACCCCTCGGCCCCAGGGGAAAATAAGGGGGACTGTAGTCCCAGAATGAAAAACTAAACTGTTATATCTTTGGGTCCGTGGCAAAGCATCCTTAAAGGAGCCCTATGAGCAGTCTGTCCATGCACGGTGGTGAGAGCACTGTGACATAGAAAGGAGAGTGTCACACTGGCAGATTTTTCTTCTAGGCAGTTGCCATGTGTGACAGGGAAACACAGGGGGGCAGCTGTGTTTCCTGGGGGGCCTGTGGTACAAGAGAGACTTCTCTCTCCCTTGATAGTTTAAACATAGATTACCTGAAAGGTAGTAATTTGATCAAGAATCCCGAGTGATGTTTCATGTGTTTCCTAATTCTAAACACATAAATGTGTTTAGAATTAGGAAGAAGAGAGGTGGTTTTAAAAGGTCTTCATCCTAGATTTAGTTTATGTGTTTTCTATATTAGTAGTAGTTTAATAAAGTTTTTTTCCTCTGTTATTAAGCTTGTGCCTGCTCTGCTCTGTCCCTGATAACATCTCACAGCATTTATTTAAAGAAAGTGCATTTTCATAAGAGTGCTGGCATTGCGCCAGTGTCAAACCATGACATTTTTTGGTTCCCTGACCGGGAATCGAATTCTAGTCAAGATGAAATAAAGATAAGATAAGAGCTGTGAAATAAGATCAAAAAGAATAAGAGCAAAGCATGTATTAGGTTATAGTGCCAATATAAAGGTAGAGAGTTAGTGTAGGTTATTGTTTTATGTATAAGTGTGTTGAATGTAATTTTGATAATAATTTTAGAAATGTGTGTTCTCAGAAGCGAAGGGTGGAGTGTCGTGGTTTGACATAGAAGTGAATTTTTTCCAGGAAGTTGGGTCAAACCAATCAGTGGTCAGGTTTAGATATTGGCACCTGGAGTGACTACTGAAAGTATAGACACGCCTCTGAGAACACAGGGGGTTAAAAGCAAGAACTCCCAAGAGAACTGTCTCTTTTAGTTCCGGTCGTCAGAGAGTGCAGACTCCCCCCTGCCCAGCCTTAGGCTAGGTGGGGGAGGGGAAGCCACGCGGCCTTGTCCAGGTAGGCCGAGGGGGCTGAGAGTCTGGAACCCAGCCAGCTCCTGTGGACGGAAGGGTGGAAAGAAGCAGAGATGCCTTTGCCCCCCCCCATGTGGGAAAAAGAGACGGAGAGCCTGGCGGCACCTGGAAATCTGCCGGCAAAAGAGAAGGAGAAGGGGGGAGAAATGCCCAGCGTGGGAGGCGGAATGCCGGACTGAGATATCGGCCGTCCAGGGAGTCTGAACTTTTAACCCTTTCGAGGGAATGAGGGCTTTTTAAAAGTATTACTCCTCCTTAATTTGTAGTAGAAGAGAGATAGTCCGGGACCTAAGATGTTAGAAGAAGAAATATTTAGGTGGGAGGAGATGATAAAGTAGCTTTTTAGCTAGACTTTTCTTGTTAGCCATGGACTGAACCAAAATCTCCTGCAATAGAGACTGCATTTTAGAAGGATGCAGTGGTGACCCAGGGAGACCTGCTTCAGCTTCGACAGCACAAGAATAGCGAGAAACGAAGAGAGCTGAAGAGAGAATGGTGATACCCTCTGTCTTCGGGAAGAAGATGAGTCCTGTTTTTGGACCCCTCGGCCCCAGGGGAAAATAAGGGGGACTGTAGTCCCAGAATGAAAAACTAAACTGTTATATCTTTGGGTCCGTGGCAAAGCATCCTTAAAGGAGCCCTATGAGCAGTCTGTCCATGCACGGTGGTGAGAGCACTGTGACATAGAAAGGAGAGTGTCACACTGGCAGATTTTTCTTCCAGGCAGTTGCCATGTGTGACAGGGAAACACAGGGGGGCAGCTGTGTTTCCTGGGGGGCCTGTGGTACAAGAGAGACTTCTCTCTCCCTTGATAGTTTAAACATAGATTACCTGAAAGGTAGTAATTTGATCAAGAATCCCGAGTGATGTTTCATGGCTAGGTGTGTTTAGAATTAGGAAGAAGAGAGGTGGTTTTAAAAGGTCTTCATCCTAGATTTAGTTTATGTGTTTTCTATATTAGTAGTAGTTTAATAAAGTTTTTTTCCTCTGTTATTAAGCTTGTGCCTGCTCTGCTCTGTCCCTGATAACATCTCACAGCATTTATTTAAAGAAAGTGCATTTTCATAAGAGTGCTGGCATTGCGCCAGTGTCAAACCATGACATTATTTAAGACTACTGGGTTTTTTGGAATTAAAATTGGCTGTGCTGATACAGTGGGGAAAAAAAAAAGCTTATCCTTTCTCAAGAAATAACATAAATTGTTCAAGTAGTTATTAGTATTTCTATATTTCTGAGAAATCCAAGACACCCAAGGCTGTGAAAGCAATTAAATCATTTAATAGTAACATTTAATGTACTACTTTGTCTTTCTTTAAAATTAATCTATTTTCCACACAATCGCAAATTCTGATGGCTCTACAGATTGTTCAACAGTATCTGTAAAGAAAAAGCTGAATCTAAAGTAGCAGCTGCTATTTTGTAGCCCTTTGGATAATTACTAGGAAATGTACGAACTTTTCTCAAATATGGTAGTAGAGTTCACAAGATAATCTATGTCTTTGTAACTAAAGGCATGCTGGATAAATCCCTAGTCCTCCAGCTAGAAAGTAATAGAATTTCTTGTGTCTGCAGTTAAGGTCTGTCAGGGTGGATTGCCCATATTCAACTACAAAGAACTTTCCCAGAGAATCTCTGTACCCTCAGGAGCAATCATCACTTCTTTAGTACTTTTTCAGTTAAGTTCTATATCAAAACTCACTAGGACCACATACCAAAAAATGTACATTACATATCCTGAAATGACATTTGAGAGTATGTAGTGGTTTTAAGGGCACATAATTTGCTAATCTGCATGGTAAAGGGGATAATTTGGGGCTATTTTTTCCATTTTGTTTACATGGAGGGTGCCTGGGGAATGAACTTTTCTGAGATCTGCAGTTGTGTTGTGTCTTAAAGATAATGTGATTCTTCATTAAAAATGACAGCTTAAGAGTAAATAAGCATACACTGCAACTGACTGGGAAATGAGAGCCCAAGAGCAGACTCCAGGTACACATTATCTGATGGTATGGAAATCCTCAGAATATTTTAAATTTCTTTTTTGAAATATTCAAGTACTAAGAAATAAAAATGTTATTTTCTCTAAACACTATGAAATTATGTATAATTTCAATTAAATTATTTAGACTATTTTTATTATGTTGTAATTTCCTGTACTTTTCCAATCTTTAAGTTTCACCATACAGAAGTAGGATATCAATCATCCTGAGACTAACTGATAGATTTCATAATTTATGTTTGAAAATATTTGCATTTCTGGGATTAATATTCATGATTACAGAAAGCAAGATTAAATTTCTGAATTGTATTGAGAAAACTCAGCAAGAAAATCCCACAATGATATATTATGAAAGTATATTTTATTTTCTAAATATGATGTGTGAAATTTAGCAAACTTCTACATTACAAGATTAGACATTATTTAGTGTTTTAATTATGTCACCATTTCCTCTGGCAATACCATATTAAAATTTTAAATAACCAAAGGTTTTTTTTTCCGTTCTGTTTGCTTAAATAAATAGCCATCGGGAATTTTTGCAAGATTCATCATTATGACTTTAATTTTGCAAAGTAAAATTATTATTCAGCACAGCAGGAGATATAGAGCAGAAAAACTTCTGAAGGCTTCTCTTCAAAGAATGAAAAACATTCAACATGCCTTGCAATCACTTAATCAACTACAATGCTAGCTACATTGCCAAATGTATTTTGAAAATAGAGAAATAGGCACCTTAGACAGACGTGGCAGAAAAATTAGTGCTTAAACATGATCAGATTTTCTCTCCAACTGAAAAACCATACCTCAAACCGATAAATGTGAAAATTATAATGCTTATAGTTTTAGATCAGCCTGACTATTATAGATAAAACCTGCAAAACAAGCACAGCACATAAAAAACACCCAAGACAGCCCTCAGAATGACTGGAAAGTATACATGTATATTTACTTATCTGGAACTTTTGTGTATATTTTTTGATGAAAAGAACTCTAGATAAGGACTAGAAGTTATTGTGTATGCTAAATAATATGAAAGTATTAGGCTGTAGCAGTAAGATTATACAAATGAAATCAAAAAAGACAGTGTCAAATTCATGACAAATCTGAGTTATTCAAACTTCCTGGTGCAACCATGAGATCTTTCTGGATTTTCTTATTTTATGCTTAGATTATACATAGATTCAAGGATATTTTACATGCAGTGTGTCACATGTGTGTGTTTTTTTCCTAAGCACCATAGTGAAATGGACAGCATGAATTGACTTGCACTCAGGGAAGGAAAAAAAACCAAGCTGAAGTTCAAAATGCTCTGCAGCTCTTGACCATGTTGCTTGACACCTGCAGCTGCTTGGGATTCGCAGATCTGCAGGGAGCCTCTCAAAGATATAAGGATCTTCTTTAGTGCTTTTCATTTTATCATGACAAAAGAATCAGGCTGAACAAATATGGCCTGTGTATATTTAATAGACTCGACAGAAGCGCAGCTTACTTTAAATGTGGTGACAGAACATTGTCTCACCCAGCTGGGGTATGTGCATCCGAAGGGCAGATAACTTATTCCTCTCAAAGACTCTCATTTCTGTCTTCACTACTTTTATGGATAAAAGGTAGCAATCTATACATCTCTAAGGTAAACCTTTCTTTATTTCTTGAAATAATCTCTTCAAATGGTTTGGGATATTAATTAGTATCCCTATGCAATATTCACTATAGCTACATCTATTCTGATAAATAAAGTGAACCCAAGGGGCACACACTCCCCTCACAGTCTGGTAGATCAGAGTGGTTTTCAGACATATTTCTTAGGTAATCTCTAAAGTGAGATGATCAAACTACTGGACATTTGGCCCTGAGTCCTCTCAGCCTCATGGCATTCCTGGAACCCTAAGGCATAACTTCTTCAGTTTAAAATGTCTGAAATAATGTAACACATTTTCTCCCTTCCTTGCTGACTTCCTGCTTTGTCTCTGTCTGCTCATCTGCCTGTCTTTCTGTCCACCTGTCTTTCCTTCCATCTTTCTTGCTCTCCATCTGTTTTTCTTTCAATCTTTCTTTCTTGTCATTTTTTCCTTCTGTCTTCATCTGACTGTCTGTTACCGTTTCTTCTTCATTTTCTCTGGCCACTTGCTTTTCCTTGCCTTCTTTCTGCACAGCACTCTTACTTGAGAGGTAAATCATATATTTAGTATCCTGGGGCAGTTTCTTAATATAAGTCTATTTGTTTCTTTTCTCAATGACTTTTCTTAATTTATTTCTAGGAAATCATGGGTAATATTGTAGAGACAAAAGCACCTACACCAGGTTGAACTTCTTTTTACTGATTTTAGAGAATAATTTTTGGTGTGAACTGTGTCCTCAAAGTAATCTTTTTGTGATTTGCTTTGTCTTGAAGAAAACTACAAAGCATACAACATGGTTAGTGGATTGACATCATCAAGAAAGACAATTACAATGAAGAAATTTGACAGCGAGTATATGTCTAAGTTATCCCACTTTAGTTTCCTGTAAGCAGAGTGTGATGTTGTCAGCTGGGCCATGTTATTACACTGCAATTCTAGTTTTCTTTTTGTAGAATCTGGAACAGGGGAAAGAGAAATGGATAATGAAGATGTGAAGTCAGGACATTACCAGCCAGCGGTAACACGTAATCCCAAACACCTGGAATTCCTGTGTTGGTTTGGTATTTTTTTGTACTTCAAACTGAATTTAATGCACAAAACAGATTTACAAAAACTACACTTTCTTTTTTTCTTCCTCCCTACCAATAAAATCTTTGCTAGTAAATATCAAGCTGCTGCCTGAAGTAAGTATCTGAAATTTCTTCAAATATTAGAGGACCCAGAAGCAAGGGTAAACATTGTTCCAACATTTCTGGCTAAGCTGTGAGTTTTTCTGAATTATTTGATTTGTCTCCCAACATATCCCACAGGTAAAGTAGGGCTCAGGCAGCTCAGCAGGAAAGGTAGTGTAATATATTCACCCTGGATCATTAAAACTTTGAAACAGTGTATTCTTTTACCCACTCTTGGACAGGGATTAGAAAATGTATTATCACTTCTGCAGATTCCAAGCACTGTAGCTACTGTTCTATTCATACCTTGAAGCTTTCTGTCCCTGAGGATACCTTCTTTACGGAAACTATTGATTTTTTCCCTTCTGATGTACAGTCACTCACAAAGTATTCCAGTCTTCTGTTTGCCTGCATGACTTTTATGGAAGGAATCATTGATTTTATTTTTTTTTTTGTAACAGGTTTTTAAAATAGTTCTTTTAAAAGTTGCCTTTTTTTCCTCTTCTGTGTCCGTAAAAAGAAGAAAAGTAAAGAATATAGAAAGGAACTGTGTTGTCATTGAATTTATGATGCATGTGGGATCCATATATACAGACTTTATAAAGGTGTTACACAAATTGGCTGCAGTTCTCTGGAAAACAGCCTATTTTGTGAGGAAAATATTCTCTGTAAATAAAACTGAAGTTAATAATTTGCAGGCATTCTTTTAATTTTTTTATCTTGTAGGTTTTGTAATGATATAAATAAAAAATACTTTTGTGTAGTTAGGACTTTCTCACTATGAATTTCTGTAAGTGAAGTTTTACATCAAGATTCTTGTTAGATGCAAATCAGAACTGTAAGCTTGTGTTCAATTTTAAGTCAGTCAAACCAGAATAATTTTTTTATTGTGAGATTTTTCCCAATTCTAATGCCTCTTTAGAACCAGTGATAGTACATTTGTTGTATTGATTTTATTCTCTCTTGACACAGATTAGCGTCTTCTGAAAAGAGCTCACGTGTACACATAATTTTGTGTACCAAAATAAATATAAGCTTCTATGTAATGATTTATTAGTTTCTTTTTTACTTACATGTGTGTGTGTTTACATGGATGACTTATTGTATACTAATTACTTTTGTTGATATATACAGACCTGGTTGTTTAGTAATATTTTTGGTTATGAGTGAAGAGGAAGGATAAAAATTCAGCTGTGTCATGTTTCAGAATCAAACCCCAATGACTAATTAATTAGGCAGATCAAGCTCCTTTTATACTTATCTCTAGGAGTTTTTAAAAACAAAAAATAGAGGGTTTATATATACACATTTACAGTATTAAAAAATTGTTAGTTACACATTGTAAATCTTTGCCTAACCACTCCAAAATGCTATAATAAACTTTAAAATAAGTAAAAATATCACCACGAAGTAATATATTTTTAGAAGAATGCAATTTTAGTCAGATTATTTAGATTAATTATTGTGATGCAGCAGATTAATTTACATTACAAGGCACTGACACCTAATACAACATTGTAGCACTAGCTAATTCACATAAAGTTGCCATGAACAGTACTCTTATTTGGAATTGAATTCCTTATTCTTCTAATGACAATGGGAATTTTCATATAATTTGCAGAGATATAAGAGTTTTATTTGGCAGTTTGACCCACTGCTTGTTTATCCATTGGCTATGAATGTGATCTGAAAATTGTGTTGGAGAGATGCATATGACTCAGATAGTTTTCAAGTTTGTTTACAGAAACTGATAAATGTTAATATCTTCTGTCCATGTCATATTTTCAACTTTAACTGCAAAAAGGGAACTTACCTAGTCACACAGAATCGAGGAATTTCTTCATACTTACCTGACACTTTTATATGAGAATAGAAATACAGAAATAAATTAAGAAATCCTTTAAAGTTCCTCAAAAATAGAGTGAAATATTAATGAATGGGTAATTTAAGTACAGATCTTTAGTCTGTTAAAAAAGTGCTTAACTTGCAAATGTAGTCAAAGGAAAGAGGCAGGTGTCTTTGATGGCATTTAATGGAAAAACCTACCTTCCTGTTTGATTCTTACTTTTTTTTTTTTTTTTTTGTATCCTGGGTTAGACACTAAGGGTCAAGTGAAATGGATTTTTATAATGGAAATTGAGTTAATTACAAATTTTTAACCACATCAAGCACTATTTCAAGCCTTAAATGTTCTAACTGAAACATTTTTGAGATGCCATAGTAGAAGCAGTACAGTAAATGCTAGTTTTCTCTTGGGAGAAACAATTGGGTTGTTATGGGTATGCAGTATTTTCTTTTTATTCTTTTTTTTTTTTTTTTGTACTATTAATTCATCAAGGTTAAAATATACATTATTTGTCCTGTTTGTTTCAATGAAATTGTACACAGGCGTGAATCTACTGGAGACATTTCCGTATTTTTGGCAGTTTGTCATTGCTTTTCAAAAGATTTCAAAATAGGTTCATAATATCCTACAATGATATGAGTGAAAGAAGTGACTGAATTTGTTTTAAGAGCCATGAACTGTGGAAATTCATCTGGAAAAGACAGCTACCTGCACATTTTATAGAAGGAGGCTAAAGTAATTTACAAAAAGGCAATCAGAAACTCTTCAGTGAAATAAGCCCTACAGAGAATTCTTCAAGCCATTAAGACAACAGTAATTTAACACAATCCAGAGTAGAAAGGCCCTGCTGTTCAAGTTATTGTCTATCTAAAGTTATTTTAAATTGTAGCCTGTGTGGACTGTAGCCTTCTTAAAGATCCAGAGCCCTAACACACTGGGAGTTATTGGGAAAATGCACATTGCAAGACATGGAGAAATAGCTATGTTTAACAAAGTTGACAAATTAGAAAAGTTTATCATAAAAAAATGAAAGGAAAGAGAAAAAAAAAATCAGACCTCTGCTTCTACTTTATTTTATGCCTCAAAAGTCTCCAACTTCACCTTTTGTTAGGTATCTTTTGTAAGTGCTCTATCTGTGCTATAGGATTATTAATCTCTATTTTCACTAATGAGAATTGTTGAAGTCATTTGGCACAAAATCTTCACTGAACTGTAGAAAGGCTTTCTTTTCACAGAATATGTTGAATGTCCATGAAAATAAACAGGTGATGAACAATTTACTTGATGATTCAGGTTAGGTTAAAGACCTGTATGCCATTCACCTCCCATATAAATAGATGAAAAATAGGTAGATGGTTAGAACAGTAGGTCTTCTTACTTATAGTGAACATTGCGTGAAAGCAGAGTTCCATCCTGGAGTTTAGGACATGCTCATACAAATTGCTGTATGATTAGGGAATAATCACGCAAAACACTTAAATATTTGCTCAGCTTCCAGTGTGAAAATATTTACTACTGACTGGAAAAAGAAGGAGATATGTTAAATGATGAAAAGACCATAGTAAAACACACCTAAAAACTGAGCTTTAAAAATATTTTTTTTATCCTTGAAATTAAATTGTATTTAATCATAAAAATAGTATACACCCTTCACTATGAGAAAGACACATAATTTTTTTTTCTGTTAACTAGATAGGTGCACTAAGTGTTTTCCACTTAAAAAGAAAGGGACATGTCTCACAACAGTTTAACAGTTTTTGTCTCATTGAATAACACTAAAAAAAAAAGCATTAAATAGATTAGGTTTTTTTGTAGTTTGTTCCTTGTGTATTAATTTTATTTAGCATGGCTTATACCATGTCTTTGATTCTTCATGCCTTCTTTGGCTTCTTCTGCCTTGTGAGTTCAAACATATTTTTTCACACTATGCTCTGCATACTTAATATTTTATTTTAATTTCTCAATATTTTGCAGAAAAATTCCACTTTGTACAATTTCCTCTTTGATTCCTACTTTTCTGACTGCAAAATATGTGTGCACATGGAAGAGCTTCTTCCAGCAGACTTTGCAAAGATGGAACTAGGGCATCCTGAATGGAAATACAAGGGAATTTTTCTAGCATGATTTGTCTCTGCCAAGGAAAAAAACTGAAAATTACTCTGTTCTCATCTTAATGTAATCTTTTCCTAATGTTACATTCTTCAAATCAAATATATTGGAATTTTTAGTGTGGATATGGCCTTGCAAGATCTGGTAGATTTATCATTATATTTTTATAGAAGGAAGAAAAAGCTATTTACAAAAGGTAATCAGAAATTCTCCAATTAAATAAGCACTATGGAGAATTCTTCAAATCAATAAGACAAAGGTAATTTAACACAGCTCATGACAGAAAGACCCTAGTGAAGAAACTATTGTCTGTCAAAAGCAATTTTAAACTGTAGCCTGTATGTACTATAACCTTGTGAAAGATCTGGAGGCATAATACATTGGAAGTTCAGAGCATTTTCTAGTTTTTCCATGACTGAGGATTCACTGATGCTCCTTCGTGGCATGGTATGTTATTTGAGGCCTTATTGTGCCCAAGGGACATAAAAATCTGTTATTAAAACTCCCAGAGAAATGTTCACTTGAGGCAGTTTGAGGAGGCAGAAGGGTTGGTGCTATGACTTCAGCACAAACTACATAACCTATACAACCTCCTCCATATCCTAACCTTCAGTTGTTTTCTTCTCTAGAAAAATTTAATTTTCTGTTTTTTCACTGTGTTTCCATTTCTTCTGCAGTGCCATGGTAGAACCTGTGTTTTTCCTCCCAAAGTTAGAGAAATGGTAACAGTAACAGATTCACAGAAAGGAAACAACATGTAACACAACACACAGACATTAAATTAGTGCCCCATGCCTTATCTGAGAGTTGGATATAGGTCAGATGACATTTCTCTAGACTGCTGATAGATGAGAATTCTGTCCTTTTTCTAGACATATGGATGAAGATATGAAAAGTGATGCTTTTAAATAACGGAGTTGTATGGAAACTGGTTTGTACATGAGCGCTCCAAGTCCTTTTCCTTAGTGGCTATATCACTGGTGTTCTCATCAGTGGGGGTTGGACAAGAGGACTGAAGGGTCCTGAGGAGGTCACACTGGCCACCACAATCTTTCAAAGAAAGTTTGCCATGTAGTTTCGCTACAGTAAATTTTCTGTTTAGTCCTCGTGACAGCAACAAAGCAGTCTCGCACACACACACATACCCTGGCCCTTCCTGCCATCTCTAATGGGAAATGTGGTTCATCCTAAAATGAGAACACCCTGTGGGGATTGCACGAAAAACTCTCTGGCCATGGTCTTGCAGGTTACTAGCTGCTTGTCTTTAAAGAAGTACTGCTATGTCACCAAAACTTTAGACGTTTCTTGCATGTTCTCAAAAGGGATTTGTTTAGACACTTTTTAAAGGTTAGTGATCTATTTCAAATCTGCAAATACAAGGACTCTTTAATCAGGAACAGGAATCTTTAGCAGTTCTTTTTTTTTCCTTTTGAGAAAACTTTTTTTCCCTTTTCATTTAAATGAGTGAAATCCCATCTTTATCTAAGTAATTTTTCCTCTTGACTGCTGAAAAAATTCAAAGCTAATATACTCTAAGTGTTCTCCAGGTATAATTGAATTTTCTATTATCTTCCAAAGGTGAAGAATCAAGTGTCCATGAAGTATAATATATTTGATATAGCATTATTTCTATTTGATTTGATACTTAACATTATGAAGACCTTTCCCTTGTGTAGTAAAAAGCAGTGTTTGATTATAATTGCCATCCTACAGTGAATAATCCCTTCATTCATTCATAAATGCAATTAGAATATTCATATTTTATTAGATATTTGATAAGTAGCACTGGCTTAATTTCATATTCCTTAGGACAAAATCTGATAAATCACACAAAAAGAGTAAATTAAGCAAGTTGTATGCAAAATAGTCTAGTACAAATGTCAAAGTTCAAACATTAGATAGTATAGTCATAACCCACAATCTAGATACTATTTTTCATCAATTTTTACTGTGTCCATATCAAAAAAATGCCCCAAAGAAGGGGCAAATCTTTTTTTGAGAAATGAATATACATATAAATAAACCAAAAGACTAAATATTTAATATCTTTTTGTTATCTTTGTGTAATCTCTTATTTTGGGAAAAAATATGGAGGCAATATATAGACATATATAGACATATACATAGACATAAATATAGACGTATATATAGACATATATAGCCATAAATAGCCATATTGACAAATAGCAGTTCAAATACAACAATACTGTAGATTTCTCCAAAATGTGGTTAATTTCTGTAAATTTTAACATTTTATTACTTAAGTGAAGGACTTAAGTGAAGAAATCCCTTATTTCAAGGGATTTTTTTGTTTTTTTTAGGGAAAGAAAATAATGTGGTTTTCTGCATTTGGGGCTTTTTTTTGGTTGGATTGTTTCTTAAAGCCTGATTAAATCACTAATATTTTTCACAATCATATCAGCTGCAGTTAAGCTTTTTACTAAACTATGTTATTGTTGCTGATTAAAACCAGTTCTATAGAGAAACAGAAAGAACCAGTAGTACACAGTAACCAGTGCCATTCTGATATGGTAAACCCACCTTTAGATCCTGACACAGAGCTGTGACTTGAACATGAGTCTAAATGCCTAAATACAAGTCTATTGTTTCTGATACTTCAAAATACGTTGAGACTACCTAATTTTTCACTAAAAATAACTTTTTTTTTTTTCAAATTGCCAAAGTTCTCTGTTCATGGAAAACCAAGTTTTCTGTTCAAGTTTATTTATAATTGATTGATCTAAAAGCCATCACACTTCTGAGCTATCAAACTTAGAAAACAGCTGACATCCACCTCTTCTGACAGTGTTGTTTATGGAAGACCTACTAAGCTTCACTGCTGCTCTGGGCAAATCATCTTATTTTTTTGAAGATGGAGTCCACCATCTTTAAACAACTTCCAGTTTTCTGTTTAAGGATGTCAGCTGAGATAATACTTCACATTACATTTCTTATGCACAGCATTTCTCATAAGAATGTTGCACCTCTAAGAAAAAAGCAGTCTCTCAACTTGCTCCTGCAAAATTACTTTTGTTCAGGGAAAGATGTATTACATGGAATTCTGTAAGAGCTAAAATTTAACTTCAGAAGCTTGCTATCACTCTTCATTTCCCTTTTTGGTCATAATTGTTCCAGTCCAGAACAGCTGAGAACATTTTGTCTTCATCTTTTTCTTTAGATAAGGATAAAGAAATAATTATCCAAAGGATTAAAAGGATATATGTTTTGTGGTTTAATCCCACCTGGCAACTAAGTACCGATCAGCCACTTGCTGACTTCCCACCCCTTCCCAGCTAGGGGAGGAGGATCAGGAAAAAAATAAAACTCTTGGGCTGAGATAAGAACTGCTTAATAATTGAAAAAAAAACAACAGACAATAACAGTAATGATGATAATAACAACAGTAATAATAATAATAATAATAATAATTATAATAATAATAATAAAAAGGAATGAGAGAGGAATAAAACCCAAGAAGAACAAATAATGCACAAAGGAGTTGTTCACCTGCTGACCAATGCCTGTCCCCAGGCAGCTATTGGCAAACTTATGGAATATACCTTTGAGTTCTTCATCCAAGATATTTCTGAAAATGTTGAAAGACCATTGGACCTAAAATTACTTATATATAAAAACTCTATTCACTAAAATGAAAAAAAAATACAGAAAATTACTGCCTGACAAAATTTATGTGATCTAGTCTAGATCCTACATAGTGCTTTATATATCTGAAAATTAGAAAAAATATACAAATCTTTATTTTTAAGCATTTCTGTTAAGCTAGTTCTCTATTAATATCCCTTTAACTTTACTAATATTAAAGAGTTTAGTGTATAACTAGACTTTAGTAAAACATTTGATACTTCTTCCAATAGCATACTTCTGAAGGAACTGGTTTACCATGGTGTAGACAGATGTACTCTTCAATGGGTAAAAAATTGGATGGATGGCTAGGCTCAGAGTGGTGGTGACTGTATATACATCCAGTTGATGTCCAGTCACCAGTGGTGTAGCCCCAGGGCTCAGTCCAGCTTAGGCCAATCCTGTTTAACTTCTTTATTGACAACCTGAAGAGGGGATCAAGAGCACTCTCAGTCAATTTGCAGACAACACCAAGCTGGGTGGGACTGTTACTCTGCTGGAGGGTAGGAAGGCTCTGCAGAGGGATCTGGACAGGCTGGATTGATGGGTCAAGGCTGGTTGGTAGAATGACTATCCTGGGAAGCGTCCAAAAGTGTGGATGTGGAACTTGGTGAAATGACTTAGTGGTGAACATGGTAGCGCTAGGTTAAAGGTTTATCTCAATGATCTTAGAGGTTTCTTTCCAACCCTAAAGATTCAGAGTGCTATTTTCTTAGAATTCTTCATTCTGGAATTCCTGAGTGAGGCATGGCATTATACTCCCTGTGAGGCTTTAGGACTGCAACTTTAGGCTTCAATTATTTCTGCAATTATAGGTTACCAATTTCTGATGAATAAGTTTATTTTATAGATAAAAGCTAGTCCTGAACTAAATATTTCAGTTTTAAGTGACATATACTAACCTTCTTACTATTTCTGGCTTCTTCATTTTTGACCATCTTCCTAAATTTTCTGTCCCTTTTCTATAGACAATCTTTCTGCTTTTTACTATAAAACTCTCTACTTGGTTTTGTGATATTTATAGAATCATAGAATACCATATTCTTCATCTGTGTTCCACATATACATTTATAATGATGTTATGAGAGAGATATATTCTGTTGAAAGCCTCCAAAGGGTGATTTAATCCATCTAAATTAGCACTTCATCTGTTGGTAAGTTAAACATGCCCAGAATTTTTTTCTGGCACTCGAGCCAACAGCCCATATCTGTTCTATTAATCTATCTTCACCTTAGAAAAAAAATTGGCAACACCCAAACTGAATATGAAAGATGATCCTGGCTCATATCAGCTCCTGAGCTGTGCCCAGAAATTGTCAGGCAGAGTGTTACTTGTTTCAATTCAAAACTATGCTAGGGATTGTTCCACTTTCACCTAAAATATACATGAATAAATTACATTTCCCTAAAATGTTCCCCTCTTCTGTCAATGTACTAAAAGAGCAGATATAAACTGGAAAGAACAGTGTTTGTTTGCTTGCCTGGGAGGTGGTAATGATCAGAGTCCAGTTACTTCGATGGATAGCATATTTAGCAACTTGTAAAGGCTTGTTCACTGGCACCTAGATGGAGGGAAAAAGAGGAGAAAGATATTTCTCTTCAAATACAAGGATTGTCATCTATTTGGGATTAGTCCTTTAAAGGCAGAATCCGTAACTAATTTCTGTTTGTTATCTGATTATATTATATATCTATATATTATTTAGATACATATTATATATATTATATATTATATATTATATATTATATATTATATATTATATATTATTACATATCCATTATCTATATACGATACCAGAATTATATCACATTGTGGTGGGTTCACCTGGGATGAATGCCAGGGTTCCACCAGTCAGTATCTCCCACTCCCCTCCTCAGCTGCATAGGGGGAGAAAAAATGTAACAAAAGGCTCAAGGTTCAGGATAACAACAAGGAGAGATCACTCACCATTTAGTATCATGGGCAAAATTAAGCTGACTTGGGGAAATTAGTTTAATTTCTTACCAATTAAATCAGGGTAGGATAATGAGGAATAAAACAAAATATTAAAAATACTTTCCCCTCATCGCTCCTTTCTCCCAGGCTTAACTTCACTCCTTATTTTCTCTACCCCTTCCCCTCCAGTAGTGCAGGGGGATGAGAAATGGTGTTTGTGGTCCATTCATAACACATCTCTACTGCTCCTTCCTCTACAGGTAGAGGTCTCCTCTTTTGTTTTTTTTTCCTCACTTTTCCTCACTTTTCCTCACTTCTCCTCACGTTTCCTCACTCCTTTACCAATGTGTAGTCCCTCACACAGAAGAGTGTCATCCATTAACTGCTCCAATGTGAGTCCTTCCTGTCAGCTACACTTCTTTAAAAACTGTTCCATGGGGTGCGGCCCTACAGGAACAGAGTGCTTGAACAAGAGTCCCCCCACAGGGTCACAAGTCCTGCCAGAAAACCTGATCCAGAGAGGGTTCCTCTCTACATGGGACTACAGATTCTGTCAGGAGCCTGTTCCAATGCAGGCTTCCCACAGGGTCACAACCTCCATCAGGCAGTCTCTCCAGCCTATCGTCTACCATGGGTTGCAAATGGATCTCTGTTCCAACATGGACCTCCATGGGCTGCAGGGGGACAACCTCCCTCACCATGATCTTCACCATGGGCTGCAGGGGCATCTCTACTGCTGTGTTAGAGCACCTCCTCCCTCTACTTCACTGACCTTGGTGCCTGCAAGGCTATTTCTCTCATATATTTTCACTTCTCTCTCTGCTGCAATTGCATAGTTTTTTCCATGCTCTTAAATACTTCTTCCTAGAGGTGCTACCACCAATGCTGATGGGCTTGTCTTGCCCAGTGGCAGGTCCATCTTGGAGCCAGCTCTGTTAGATATCTCACAGAAGCCACTTCTATAGTCCCTCTCTACCTAAGCCACAGAAAACCAATACAACCATACAGTATTACCCTATAGGATCCCAGATTTTAAGTTTGTTCTGAAATCACTAGCTAAATAAAAGTTTTGTAATTCCTCCCTGTCTCTGAAAGCAGTGTTGTTCTTAATGCACAGAAGAGAGTGGTAAATGTCAACTTAGGATAGCTCATGTTTTGAGTGGCAGCAGAAACAGATAAGGCATTATTCACACTATCTGTTTTGGGTACTGAAAACATGTAACTGAGATGTGATTGAGACTTGGAAATTAGTTCTTAATTCCCTATGTCGTTAATAGAGTGAAAGAGAATTAGCAGCAAAGGTGTCAGTATAGTACAACTGGATAATTAAAATTAGATGGAATGAGCCTTATAATTTCTAATAAAAGTCAGTAGAAGTCACAACCTTCTAAACTCAGTGTGAAAGAAAAAAGATTTTCTACCAACTTTTAAACACATGAGTTATAGTCTATTAGTCATACTTCACTAAAAAGATGCTTACATTGTGTAAAACAGTTTTGCAACAGTTGCCACTTATGCAAAAAGTTTGAGTAAAAGAGACCTGAATGAGAAGAGGTATTAATTTGGACTGAAAGTACAGATGTCTGTTGCATGGGTATATTCCATGGAGAGACAGAAAATATTTTGGAGTAAGGGTAATGCAGGTGATTTTTTAGTGATGTTGGTTAAAGCTCTACAGTTTTTGTAAATTAGCTTTTTGCTGAGGAAAGAGGAAACTGTTTCCTCAGTAGGAAACACCATCTGAGAAAAATATAGTATTAAACTATAATTAAATGTATTTTATTGAATTGAAATAGACAGGATTTCTAGGTGCTTTTCCTTTCCTGGAACAGAACTGTGGGATAAGAAATGGCAACACTTTCATTATAGGTTTGTCAGTCAAGTTTTAGGAAAATATTAACTTTATCCTGGCAAAGACTAGAGTAAAGTATGATTGCGTCCCTTCCCAGCACTGGGAGGCAACCAACACATCTTTTCAATTTTTCAGCGGTTTAAATACATGTTTCAGAATTAGTCCTGAAACTCAGAAATAATTTGATGCATGTTCTCAGAGTTACCCAAAAGATTAAGCTATCCTTCGTATAATACCATAAAAACTCATGATCAGTGGAGAAGATTTCTAGGAGGGATTAGCTGATGAATCATCTGGGATTTATGAAGAAGTGAAACAAGAAACTTTTTAAATTTACTTTTTCAGTTATCAGAATTGTCTGTATGAAGTACAACTTCTCCAAATGTCATTTTCTTTAGTAAAGATGGTTTTTATATTTGTCTGTGCATATTCAAATTTCAGTGAAAATGAGAGAATTGAAACCTTTGCTCATATTCTAGGTTTAAATTTCTCAAATTTACTTCTTACAAGCATTACTGAAATATTGCTACTAAAAGTATTACTTCATATGAATCCTACCCATATTGTAGTGATCTTGTGGAAAAGACTTTCCAAAATATTAAATGACCTTTTAACAAGTCTGAGTAATATTTTTTTTATAAAATCTTATTTATATTACTTCAGTATAGGACAGAATTTCTAGGGAAGCTGACACAGCCCATGATTGGCAAAGCTGTTAAGGTAGAAATGATGGTAAAAAAAGGGGGATGACACAACCAAAACTCTCATGAGGGTGTCTGCCAAAGACAGGCTTCTACATGAGGGTGTCTGCTGAAGACAGGCTTTTACACATGAAAAAGAAAGATGACCAGTCCACTGCTTTAAACAGTAAGCAGTGAACTACCAAGTGACTTGTCAAACAAAGGATGAAACTTGAAGAAAAATCAGAGTTCAGAGACTTTGTAAGGGAAACAGCAGCAGTCAAACCCTTGGCAATGCTGGAAATCACCCTGCAGTGCCCCAGCCCTCCCCATGCAGGACAAAGCAGACATGGGGCAGTTTGAGCAGCTGCTCTCTGGCAAGTGTGGTTGCACTGGAGGGTACATCACTGAGGGCGATACTGCAGGAATCATACTTCAAGGGTGCAAGTGTGGGTGATTTCTCAGCAATATATCCATCATCGAGGTGATGATGCCAGCAGAGGTGCATTTAAAAAGAGATCATCCCTTATCTCCCACAGGAAGGGTGTGCACAGAGATAAGTTCATTTTAGCTAGCTTCATTCTTTCAACTGTATTCTTTTGTCTGAGTAAATTTGACACAAGATGATAAAGTAGCTGAAGCCTTAGGCAGGAAGCTCCCAGCCCCCTCCTACTTACCTTGAGCTGTTGTATAAATGGAGGTCCTGAAGGTAACGTAAATGGGGAGGTAAGAAAGCCATGATTGTGATCAGAAGCATAACCTGTCCAGAAAAGAAATGGATAATGATCTCATGATCACTAAGGCATAAAGATCACAGGCCAAAACTCACCACTGATCAAGAATCGCATGTAAGGCGCATGAAGAGTCTGTGAGGATCTGTAAGATTATAAAGGTCCAGGAATTTCTTTGTTCTCAGTCCCTCTCTAGAGGCACCCAGTTCAAGCTGTTCCTATTTCTGTAACACTAATTTTTTTTTTTTTTTTTTTTTTTTTTTTTTTTTTTTTTTTTTTTTTTTTTTTTTTCTGGAATCAGATATCTGAGAGTCTGCTTCGGGAAGCCCGGGGCAAAGAAATTTCTTTAACAAAAGGTAGTCCATGTTCTTCTAGTGATTTAAAAATGTGGTGCCAAAAAAAAAGAGCAAAACAAAAGTGCCTCCATTTCTAAATATCTATTGACACATTTTTAATGGATTTTTTTCCCCAATGACTGAAGACAAAAAATCATTAATTTTTCTAATTTTAGGGTTTATTATTATTATTATTATTATTATACATAGAATAATAAGATAATTTGTGTTGGAAAGGATCATAGAGATCATCTAATTCCAGTCTCCCTGCCATAGGCAGGTATGCCTTCAACTAGGTCAGGTTGCCCAAAACCAGTCTGGTACTGGACACTTCACAGAAGTCCAGATAGAAAATATTTGTAGTTCTTCCTTGTCCACAGATACAGTCACTCCATCATAGAAGGCCATTAGATGATTCAGACAAATTGCCCTTTGTGAAGCCATGTCACCTATCCCTAACCATCTCCTTGTCTTCCATATGTTTTGACATATCTTCCAGCAAGATCTGT
Organism: Vidua chalybeata; assembly: GCF_026979565.1. Taxonomy (NCBI): domain Eukaryota; kingdom Metazoa; phylum Chordata; class Aves; order Passeriformes; family Viduidae; genus Vidua; species Vidua chalybeata. The sequence goes on along the minus strand of NC_071531.1, from coordinate 52,190,083 downwards.
ACTGTGATCTTGCTGGATACAGAGGGGAGCTTGTCTTGTCAGTAGTTTCCAGGGGCCTTCTTTTTACCATTTTTGACATTGGGTGTACTGTTCCCTTTTTTCCCAGTTACTGGTGACTTTGTCTTACTGCCACAACTTTTCAAATATGATGGACAATGAATTAACAACTGCATGAGCCAATTTCCTCGGGACCCTGGGATGCATCTCATCAGTTCCCATGGACTTGTGCATGTTTAGATTCCTCAGGTGGTCTTGAACAGGATCTTCACTTATGGTGGGAGAGGCTTCCTTCCCACTATCCTTGCCTTGAGGTTCAGGGACTTTAGAGGTATGGGGAAATAAACTAACATTGAAAATTGATGGAAAAAAATGCCCCAGCCTTCTCCATGTTGGTTGCCACTTGTTGTCTTGTTGTATTTATGAGGGGGAGTATATTTTCTTTAATTTTCTATTTCTGACCAATGTATCTTTAGAAACCCTTATTATTCTTTGCATCCCTAATCAAGTTACACTTTAGCTTTCCTAATGCCATCCCTACCTATCTGGGAACTGTCCCTATATTCTTCCCAGAACAAATGTCCCTGTGTATTTCATTCTAATACTTTAGTTTGACTGAGATTTTCTTATTCAGCCATGTTAGTTTCCTGCTGTCCTTGTCCAGTTTCTTACATGTGGGAATTTAGAGCTTTTTCACTCCAAGAATAATGTTCTTAAAGACCTGCCAGCTCTCTTGAGCTCATATTTTGATGAACAGATGAAATAAGATATACTGTTAAAATAACACAAGCATAAGATGACAGGATTGTTCTATTTTCTTTCAAGGTTAAAATTTGCTATGTACAAATCCTGTTCTTTGTTCAGAAATCTATAAGTGTGTGGGGTTTTTTTGTGTTTTTTTTTTTTTTTTTTTTTTTTTTTTTAACAGAGGAGTACATAGGGATTAAACCTTTGACTTGCTTTCAAATCCAGTAGTAATACCAATAAATCCTCTTGAATTGCTTTGGAAATTTAGCACCTAACCTTATGATATTAAAAACTGAGCTGTGAAATAGCTAGCATCTGTATTCAAATACTCATACTTTACAGGTTTATGGTATTACAAGATATATGTCTCAGATCCTCAAATTACTCTAAGCTTGTCATTTCCCCTCTCAAAGTACAAAGGAGTGAATTTGAAGGAAACTGAAGTGCAAGATTTGGTGAGCAAGCCTGATCTTGTGACATCTGTTACTCCAAAACATGAAGTACGCTATTAAAGTGTGTTCTTAGAAGCAAGCAAGCAAACTAGAAAGCAAAATAAATTTTAGATAAAAGACTCTTGATATAAACTAGCTAATGCTAGTGATGAAAAAGTGTACTTAGCAGAGTTTTGGTAGGCATTGCCTAGTAGCTAAGGAATGTTTGATGCAGGTGCTAAGATTTTGAGCATCTGATTATGAGAAAAAAAATTATTTTATTTTATTTTTCTGACAATTTATTTAATAGCAATACTTATTAATGTTCTGTGCTTAAAACTATAACTTTTTCATTGCATTCTTTTATTTGAAAATAAGAAACATCTTTTACAATAAGTAAGATAAAAATTTGCACTTGTACCTTTGAAATTGGACCATTTATATACTTCACGTGGATTTGCCATTTTACCTCATAACCCACACGCCAGCATCAGCAACAGCTCTTTCATAATTTAGGAGTAATATCATAATGCTAAAATATACTACTCCCAAATACATTTTATCACAGGTGGATTTGGTCTGTTAAAATATTCTGCTATCATAATTTAAGAGACTTCTTGAAATATAAAGGATACTGAATTAAAATTATCTGAGTGCATTCTGCATGTGACACATATACAGATGCAGAAATAACTAATTATTTGTGTGAGTGAATTAATCAAGCTTGACAGAAACAACCAATAGCAATAAATTTTGTTTCCAAATTAATCTATTAAAGGAGGCTAATAATACCTGCCTTAGTAACAAAGCAAAGTATTTCATATGTTTGGCTTATGGTTAATCACTAGTAAGCCTACTCTAAAATAACTTCTACACTTGAAAACATGAAAAATAATTGTAGAAAATCTTGACTCATGATCCTACTAAAGCATTGAAAATATGAAAACTATGATGGCAATTAATTACACTATTTTCACAGAAAAATTTGATTTTTCATATTATATTTCTACATATTGCACTTCCATATTTTATCACTGTAAATGAAAAATTACCATGGCAACATTTATATTTACTACATTGTGTATCAAATTAAAGTGTTATTGTCACAAGATTTCATTTGCACTGCTACAGTTCGGGATTTAAGTGTGTTCACCTGTTAAAGGAAACACATTACTAACTCAAAACCCCCATTTTTATCTTTAATTTATGATTCTTTCACTCTACTTAAATGTTTTTTCTCACAGTATCTAAATTCCCTGCTTGTCTCTCTGGATTGCAGTAGTTGTAGATTGCTAACTAGCTTGGCATCACTTCTGACTCACAGGCCTAATCATAGAGATGCAGAGAACAATATTTGTGTAAATTCTTAACGTCAGACTGAATCTGATAGACTGCAGGACCCGTATGTGTGCTAGCACACATCTCAGCCCATGAATTGATAAATTGCAGTGCCTTTACTGGTAGCACATCACACTTGAACATCACTGACATAAGGGTGAGCAAAGGAAATGGTCTGATCTTGCTCTTATTTGCTGCCTGGTCAGATCTCACCACCCCCTGAGGCACATACACAATCATGGGTCCCATCAAGTCTAGCTGCGACCTCTGGTCTGTCCCTCCAGTACTCAGCCCTCAGACTCCTGCTCTCTGTGCAGCTCTGGCTTCTCAGATAACTCATTTTCAGGACAATTAGTCCTCTCTTGTACATTTATGCCAGCTAACAGGTGGCATCAGTTCATGCTTATGCTGTAATAAGGAGACAGTTGCTCATTTATCGATGTTAGAGAGAAATCAAATTCAAATACAGGAAGAATAATTTGTTCTCAGAAAAATTCCTCAAAAGGCTCCCAATTCTACTTGTTCTTTAAGTAGCCAGGGCCATAAATATAGCCAGGCCTATCAGCTGCTAGATGAATCTCACTGCAGACACAAGTATCTCAGTAGAAATCCTCTTGGCCACACTACTTACTACTCTTCAATATTGGTTATGACATACTCTTCCATCAGCATTACTTCAGATGGTGAAATTTGAGCATATTCTCTGAGCGGGTCAGCTACGGCCTGGCTTGTATGCAAAGTTGCAACAGGATCTTGGGCTGTAGAGTCCTTGTTTGTGGCAATATGCAATTTTATCCCATTTCAATCTTTCAAAATCTCACTTACAGAGCATGTTTTCATTTAACAGCTATGCATCATGCTGCCTCTGGCAATGTTATCTTCACCTGTCACATCCTTTTCCCTCCCCTTTCTGTTTCCCTTGCTACCTGCTATAATGATATGTCTCACTGGCAGAATGGGTAGCAGAAGAGGTTAAGTGCACATAGTACACTTGAGCTCCTTCTCTGCCTGCTCTGCAAACGTGATGGGGAAAATTGCAGTAAGGTTGACTACACAAATAATCCATGTCTATTTATTACAAACTTGAAATAATGCAACTTTTCCTATTTTGTACCTTGATTTTGAGTGGGCTTGTAAAAAAAAAAAAGGTTTTTAGTACAGGTGGTTTTCCTTCCTCTAACTGCTCTGTACTTCAGTCAATGTAACAGATCTCTGCTTGGGAGTGAGATATTTCTATCTCCTCTCAAGACTCAGGAAGATCACTTCTAAATACACATTGTTAATAAAAGCATGCTTTGCCTCCCCTCCTCCAGTAGCAGCTGAAGCATATTAAAGCCAGCTACCTAAATAAAATGATAGTTAAATCTTGGCTGTGTCATAGAGGATTGGCATTTCCAATGGAGATGTGTCTTCAAAAGTACTGTATATGAAAATTTCTCTTCAGGGGGTTTGAAACACACCAGATGCTTTCCAGAGATGACTCTTCCCATCACAAATAGTAGAGATCATACTACTTTAGATACAGCAAGGTTCCATAGGAATAAAGTATGATCAAAGACTTTTTTCCCCTAGCTTTTATAGTCCTTTTCTGTGGCAAATAAGGAGTAAAAGTGAACTGAACATTTGGATTGCCTAAGGCAAGCTTATGAACATATCTCGACTCTTTTGCAGCTTATATTTTCTTCTGTTTGGATTTGATAACTCTTCAACTAAGCCTTCCCTTCTCTAGTGCAACTGTGATCCTCCCTGAACTGATTCTTTTCAACAAAATAATGTAGCACAATTGCATAAAACTGGATGTTCTTGGAAGAAGAAACAAAAATAGTCAATTCAAACATAGAAAAAAATGTATTTTGCATTCAGTCTGTTAAATTTTAGCATCTAATAATCCCTACATTGCAGGAAAAAATCTTAATCTCCCATATTAATTATCATATGATTATGCAGTCTAAAATATTTCTATTTGGTACAGACTAGAATAAAAGATTGTCAGTTTCGTTTCGTATAGTAAATCCTCAGCCTTCTATGCAATACAAAATAAGGTGCAACCTGGCTATACTTTCAAGTTGAATTTAAATGCAAGTTGAGCTAAGAATGAAGTTTTAATTAACTGAAGTTGCTGAAGGAATGGACATTCGTCACAAGGGTTAGCTTTTTTGTTTAGTTTTGGGGTAATAACTTGCAAGGTGAAAAGTTGTCCAAGAGTGTTCACTTTAATAAAAGAAAATACAAAGGGGGAAATAGCTGAAAAAATATTAGTGAAGGAACATCCAATGTAAATTTCCTTTGCATTATTAAAATGCTGTATTTATACATATACTTATAGAGATATAGATGTACGTACAGTGCAATTTCTGTTCTTATATAACTGTTTCAGTCCAGAAGTGTTTACTTTAGGATATAAACAGAAATTTTTAGAATAAAAAATAATTCATAATATTAGAAACTGAAGAGAACTTTTTGTCACATACATTTCTATCTCAAAAGTTACATGAATCCACTTGCAAGTATTTGGCAGTTTGTTCTTTCCTAATACTACATCAAGTAAAGGTCTCATCCCAGAGAAATCTTTCATATTTTGCATTTTTTCAAAAGAATGTTTCACTATAGTTATTCTATGCTATGCCAAACATTTAATGTTCTCATTTCTTTGTGAATTAATTTTTATTTTCAGTTCATTTGCTTCCCAACATTTTGAATTTCTGCAGCATTACTTATGTTTAAATAGTGAAAAATACTAATTATGTTTTATGACAGCATTATATGGAGAAATCCAAAGTCCTCCACCTGTGGATGAACAACTAGTATATGTTGGGGGCCACCCATCAGGAAAGCAGCTCAGTAGAAAAAGACCTAGAGATCCTAGAGGCTACCAAGTCATACATAAATTAGGAAACCGATTTTGCTGCAAAGAAGGTTAATGATCTTCTGGGTCAAATTAGATGAAATATTGCCAGCAGGAGAAGGGAGGTTTTCCTTGTCCTCTATTCTGCCTTGGTGAGGTTTCACCTGAACTGCTGTGTCCATGTCTGAACTCTCCAGTGCAAGAGAGACATGGACATATTGTGAAGAATGCAACAAAGGGTGACAAAAATGATGAAGGCACTGGAGTGTTTCTCCTATCAGAAACGGATGAGATAAATGAACTGCTTGGCCTGGAGAAGAGAAGGCTCAAGGTAACCTCATCAATGTATATAAAAACCTGAAGGGAGAGTGGAAAGAGGGTGGAGCCAAGCTCTTTTCAGTGGTGTCCAGTGACAGGAGAAGTATTGTATGTTGGGTTGATTTAGTCAGGGATTTTATTAATGTTAGTTAGTTAATGTTAGTAATGTTAATGTATCCCCCTATTTTTCCCTCACGGTGGTTTGCTCCAAGTTGTTTACCTGGAAAGTTCCTGCCACTCAGACCTGTCAACCTTCTCACTTCTCCCGGTTTTCTCCTTACATGGTCCTGTCAATCAAGGTTTGTTCACTCCTTGTCGGGGTGTCAATCTTATAACCTCTCCCAGCTACTTCATGAAAGTTCTGCATCAATCACCCCACCTTAGCCCTTCTATTTGTCCCAGAACGCTGTACCCACCTCTGTTACGTTACCATTGGTTGTTATAATTTATGTCACTCCTCTATTGTTTGTCCCTATTGGGTGAGACAGGTTTCCACCCCTGTCCATCCACCCCCTATTTAATCTGTTGTTGTTCTTTGTCCATCAGCATTTGCATTGCATTGCGCTGAGAGCAATTTGTTCCGACCACGCATGGGGGAATAAAAGTTCTTAGGGCTCGCAAGCAAAAAGTTCTTAGGGCTCACCAGCAAAGTGTCCTTCTCTCATCCCTTCATCTCCTCTCAGCGTGTGAAGCAGCTAAAGCTGCATTACCCAGGCCACAGCACTCAGCATAACCAGGGAGGCAGACGCCATACCCCTGGAGTGCCTGCACACACGTGGCGGCCACTCGGCCTCTCATAGGCAGTGCTAGCTGGCGCTTCTCGACTGCTTGAGGTCGTAGCAGGTAGCCGCCGCAGAGAAGAATCAATGGATACCAAACCGAAACACGGAAGGTACTGTCTAAACCTCAGGAAACACTTTTTTCCTCTAAGCGTGACCAAGCATGGGTTTCCTGGGGATATTGTGTGGTCTCCCTCTTCCCAAGTTATTCAAAAGCCATCTGGACACAATCCTGGGCAACTGGGTCTAGGTGGCCCTGCTTGAAGGCAGATGGACCACATGACCAGAGCTCCGTTCCAACCTCAGCTGTTCTGTGATTTTGTGGTTCTGTGACATCTTTCCTCTACTGCACACTTTCTTTTTTGATTTGATTGTATTTTATTGATGTGTAAGTTAACACTGGGGGATAATCAGTGCAGCACTTCTGAGACTGTAGTTTACATGTTAAGTATGTGCCAAACAGAAGTTGTGAGTTACAAGAGTTCATGTTTTTAAGGATAAACTCAAAAGACTGCTAGGGCATTTATTTTAAATTATATGGCTTTCCATTAAGGTACACCAGGAAACAGCAGAGTTTATCCCTATTAGATATTTACACATGTGATTGAAAATAGAATCTATTCCTATATACTGCAAAAGTCCTTTATGTCACTGGGTCTCTATTTTAGCAACTGTTTAGTTAGTTTTGACATTGCAACTGTTTCAGATAATCTTCTATCACTGAAGATAGGTCTTCAGTTATGGCAACAGTTTTTGACAGTCAGTATAATGGGCCATAACTGATAAAACTATGAAGGAGATTCTTAAATTGATTTGATTTAAAAGATTAGTATTTCAAGGACTACTAAAGATGCACATTAATAGTAGTTTCTCATTTAAAATCTGATCCCTAAGTTGGTCTACAAAGTTACAAAGTACTAGATTTCAAAACTGTGATATTTATTAATTAAATAAATATTTTTTAACCTAAGGTAGCACTTTGCTGTGATGAATGCTTTCTCATTGGAGAGAATATTTTTCAGTATGAAAGCTAGAACAATAAACCACTCAAACAGTATTTAGAGTTGAGGAAGAATCAAACACAATATTCCTGAGGTAAGAAAAAGATTGTGACTAATGATAGCACTTGCTTATTCACTTCATCGGTGAATAAGGTGAATATAAGGCTTACAACCTAATAGCTTTCATTGTTGCACTCAAAACAAGCTGGTATGCCAAGAAACGTGACAGTAATAATTTTGGGTGCAAGACAATGGTTAACATTGCTATTGTCCTAAGACCATGAGGAAAGGATATTCTTGTTTAACCTGACTCTGCAGAGCAGTGTTCTCACTCTTAGGTGTTAGGGGATGCTGCACTTTTTGACTGCCTAAACTGTGCCTGGTTACCATTCTTTGTCTCTTGCTGTTTGTATCACAACCTTGTTTAACATGAAAAATCTTCATATGACAGGCTCTTTGACTTGGTATCTTCACCATTCTTTTTGTAGCCACTATTTCAGATATTTACTGCAGAATCCAATAATGATTTTATCAGCAGCTTTTGCCTTACTGGTGTGTGTGGTTTATCAGCTTTACTACAGGTCACTTGCAACATGTAAACTGAACTACATATATGCCAAAACAATAGGATTCAACTGGTGAATTAAAAATAATATTACAGCATATACAGGATGGGATGTTATATTCTGTTTTTGTTTACAGTGCTAGGAAGAAAGGATAATAGCTTGGAAAGGTATTACCTTATGAAATATATTTTAAACAAAATATTGTAAAACAATGCTGGGAAATGTACAATTTAATGGTAATATTTTACAGATTTTTTTTGCCTAGATATAGTAAGCTTAAATGATATAGGAAATAAAACACTAGCCATCTGAGACTCAGATTGCAATATATCTTGTTAAGATTGTTCAATCACTACTTTTACATGTAAATTTTTAGGAGGAGATGAAGAAGAAAACTTTCACTTATGACAGTGAAACCTGCTGAGCTTTATGGACTTCATTGTCTTAGAGATTATAAATTATAAGAGTCCAGAGAGATCATACATATTAGAAATATGCCAGATTCTTTACTTCAAGGTAATCTTATTTTACAAATCCATTAAAAAAAAACAGCACCAACTCAGGCCTTGCAGAATTTAAGCCTGCCTCTGGTGGACCAGCCTTTCTCAGTAATGTTCACTGGCCCTTTAGAAGTCATCGATAGCTCCCTGACAGGACACAACCCCAAGGTGAAAATGACTGCCACAAGTATGAAATGCAATAGCACATCCTTCCACACCAGGATTTAATATGGATAGTACAGTAAGTTTCCTCTATCGTCAGCCTTCCTTGCTGCATGTGGCACTGGATTTCTCTGAAAAACTGATGACTTCCACACAACAAATGAAAAAAGTACTGGAGCTTTACATTTTGGTAATCATTTCTAAAGCTGTGCTAGATATTTTTTTTTTCTTCTTTTTTTTTTGGGGGGGGGTGGGGGCAGGGGAGATACCTGCATCTCTATACATATATCAATAAGATTTATTGACAATTTCTATGGCTACTCTTTGTAATTCATGAACAATAATAATAACATCTATTATTACTGCTTTTTTGAAAAAGTAAGAATTTCATTTTGAAATGAAGATAAAATCCTGAGCACAATTTTATAGCCATGGAAATGAATTCTAACAATGGTAAAAAGAGATTTTGGTAAAATCGTTAAAAGAGCACATTTAAACACTAGATTGCCAAAATCATTCAATATTTAGTTCCAAAGTCATTAAATATTTACTTATTTAAAGAATTACTATTTAGTTTTTCCAGTTATTTTATTAAATTTGAAATATTCAAGAAAAGAAAACCTAATTTTTAGTTATATCCTGCTTATGTGCATTTCCAGCTTACTGCAGATGCAAAAATGTGTAGATTAGCCAAGAAGTATCCAGAGACAAACATAATGTATATTTTAGGGAAACAAAAAAGTAAACAAACAAAAAGAAATTACCTATCCAAAAAACCCAAAACAAAGCAAAAACCCAACTCTAAGGAAACAAGAGATTAAAAAGAAAAAAAATCCAGATAATAAATCCAGAAACAGAAACCCTCTCCTGTTCTGAAATCTTTAGAAAACACCCAAAGTAACATAGGAAAATAAGTTTGTTGATTATTGTATAAATATTTTAGAAACATCTTAAACAAACATTAAATTACTTAATACGGTCAAGAGCTTGATAGACTTGAAATACCAAAATTAATGTAACATGTGAAAGCTTGTGAAATTTTAATTCACTGTTTTAGTGAATTAAAACACTGCTTTTGCATTAAATACAGTCTTTCTTACTTAAATACAGTCTTACAGTCTTCTACTTTCTTCAGACAGATCTTAAGACAATCAGAGGACATGAAAGGACATGAAAGGTTATCATGGACACGAAAACACGAAAATGAACTGGTTTTTTTTTTTTTTTTCTTTTGGTAAAAAAAAATTTGTTAATGTTTAACATAATCTCAAATTATTTTTCCAGTCCAAATTGTCCATAGAAATTATTCTAAAAATAAATGGCAAATTTTATTCTGAATTTTTCTATCTGTCATCACTATGTAACCAGAATCTATTAATGTATATGAACTACAGTCATTTATTGTCTTGTAATAGCATTATTCCCATTTTTACAGAATTGCAAATGAGCTGTAGAAATATTTAATTAGTGTGTTTCCACTCAATTTGGGTGAGATTTGATAGAAGATGAACATTATTTTTTCAGCACATTTGTGATTAAGTGAATGAATCAATGCTGTGGCTTTCAGCAGTTTTACCTGGGATTGGTAAGAATTCAGACCTGAAAGACTCTACCAGAAAAGATCATTATGCTAGGGAAAATCTATTAAGAAGTGTCTGGAGGGGCTTGCTGCATATCTGGATAAAGGAAGAGAGAATACAAATCAGTTAGGCAGCAAAATATTGCCCATGAAAATCTGGGGACACACACAACTTCTCTGGGCTACCTGTTCCAATATTTGACCATCCTTTATTTGATTTTTTTTTTTTTAATGTTTGAGTGATATTTTTTATATTTCAATGTACGCCCCTTGTTTCTTGTCCTGTTGCAGAGCACCACTGAGCTTTTCTCTGCCTTCTTTAAACTCCCCTTTTAAACTCTCCCACTAACTATTTATGGATATTGATAAAACCTCCTGAGCCTTCTCTTCCCCAGGAGAAACAGTTTCAGCTTGCTCAGCCTCTTCTCAGGTGACAAATGCTCCAGTCCTTTAATAATCTTGGTGTCCCTTCACGGGATCTGCTCAAGTATGTCCATGTATCCCTTGCACTAGGGAGCCCAGACCTGGACCCAGTGCACCAGATGTGTCCCACTAATGCAGAAGGATCACCTCATTCATCCTTGCTGATAATGCTTCTCCTTATGCAGCCCAGGATTCTGTTGACCTTGTGTGTTTTTGGGGCATTGCTGATGACTTATGTCCCGGTATCATCTTAAAAAAATATCTGATTTCTTTTCAATTCAGTTGCTCCCTTTGAAGCATGGATAAAATGTGGGTGTATGGTTCTCAACCTCCTTCATCTTTGCTTCAAAAAATAGGTCTGGCATCTTACTGGATTCCCTATTTCCTCCAATCCCCACAGATGTTAAAATATGAATGATTAATAACATACTGAATGCTGCAGCAATTTTTTAATGTTGTAAGTGGATTTTGAACTTGTTAGAAATTGTCCTGAATTTTAATAATATAACATTGCTAGATAACAATGTGTATCATTCATGTACATAATCACATACTAATATAATTAGCTACTAAGATGTCATTGTGATGTGAGTGGTGGAGAGTGCTTACACAAATACATTTATCATTAATCAAATTTTCCAATTAAAAACCAGCAACAACAACAAACAAACAAAAAATCCCACCTGACATGAATACTCCTTTGATGTAAATAAATAATTTATTTTTAATATAGTGTCAGTCTATACATGGGGTCACTACCATCATATTGCTGCAAGTAAAGTAAAACTTTAACATTTTTCCTTACCTCTGTTAAAGTGGAGATGAAATTTCCCTGCCAAAAGGCATTTTCTGTCTTTTGGGACTTTAGTATTTGTGAAGATGTGATTGATATTAGAGAAACTTTGAAGTTGCAGAGCTGAAACGATCTTTTTCTTTAGTGTATGACTCTCAAAGTATCTCCTTCAAACAGACCTGAAGCATGGGTGTTGCATCCCAGGTTTGGGTTCAGATTAGGGGTTCGTATCTGTGTTAGCTAGCTGAGTGCTGTGTACCCCTGTGCACCCCCCGTGTTTCTCCCCCCACCCCATGGTGGTTCGCCCCGGGTCTCTTACTATTGGAGCTTCAGCCTGCCACTCCGGTAACCACTCCCCTGTCCACTCCTCAGAATTCTGTGTCAGTCACCCCATTCCCGTGACCCCATTTGCCCCAGAGCCCCGTGTCTGCCCCTGCCACATTACCATTGGTCGCCATGGTTCATGTCACCGCCACGGCACCTGTCCCCATTGGGCGGGAGGGCTCCTGCCCTCCCTGTCCCACCCCCTATATCATCCCGCGCCTCCCCGGTCTCGAGGCCATTTTCATCCACACGGAGTTGGGAGCGGTCCGCAGCTTCTCCACCGCAGCTTCCACGGCCATTAAAACCTTTCAGCCTCCCTCGTGGGCAAATTGGACAATTCCTTCCCTCTTTGCCTTTGTCCCTCGCACGCGGTGGTAGAAACTGCGGCCAGCCCCGCCCCAGTGCGCGGCAGCAGAAGCGCCCGAGAATCGCAATAAGCACTGGCCCCGCCGAGAAGCAGAGGCACCCAAGCCGGGCACTCGGGAGCTGACCGGGGCCGAGAAAAATAAACCCATTGTCACATGTGAGTGGGGGCGTATTCCTCTGTGATAAGAGGTTTCTTTTCCAGTTGCTATGTTTGAAAGCTTTGATGCACTGTCCATTGAGAAATCCTGAGACTAACCAAACTGCATTCTAGGATGATGATCTTTTGGTGACTGTAATTGATTAACAGGAGTTTGAATAACTTAGACAATGACAGAAAAGTTGATTTCCAGAAATATAATTAAGAAATTCTTACTCAGATAATCATTAAAATTTTCAAGATTCTTTAAAAAGGTTTTTAAATTCATATAATGCTATGAAGAAGACGAAAACCACTAATGTCTGAAAATCCATCAAAATATCTTTTTCTTAATAAGCGTCAGCCGCAAAACTATAGGAACATAAAATGAGAAAATTGTATGAAAATATTTATTTGTAATTCTGCTTGTAAATCAGCATGAATAGTTTGTTTCCAGCATGAGTCAGAGACAAACAATCATGGAATCATAGAATCATAGAATGGCTTGGTTTGAAAGGGACCTTAAAAATAATCTAGTCTTGACCCCTCTGCCATGGTCAGGGACATCTTTCACTTAATCAAGTTGCTCAAAGCCTCATCCAACCTGATCTTAAATCTTGCCAGGGATGGGACATTCATGCCTTCTCTGAGTGAACTCTTCCAGTGACTCACCACCATTATAATAGATTCTTACTTATATTATAATAGATTCTTACTTATGTCCAGTATAAATCTCCTTTAATTTAAAAACATTGCCCCTTGTCCTGTCACTAGAGGCCCTGGTAAAAAGTAAAACTAGAATTTTGTAGACAACTACTTTGTTTACTCTGCACATTTTTTTGAGAGACCAACATGCTTGCAGTTGGTCGTGCTTGCAGGTAATATCTTTATTTACTCTCCTTATGTTGTGTTCCTTGAAGGAAAGAATGAGAAGGTCAGGTGGAACTCCCCTGGCTGCTCAGGGAAACTCGATGAACTTCTTTATCTCTTTTAGCATGCTTTGGGAAAAGGTGTTTCCTGGGGCAGTGAAAGGAGAAATGGTGATCGTTTAGCATAGAAGAGTTTGCCCCTCATGCACAGACTAAGACATTGGTTAGGAGGAAGAGAGCAGACAGCGGTGCTTTGGACTAGAGCTCACAACAAACAGAAGGTGGTTTCAAAGGAACCAAGTGGAGCTGTCTAGAGTCAGTTTTCACTGAGGGAACCACTGAGAGACTAACCGTAACCCTAAAGCTGGAAAGCTAGTCTGAAAACAGTGATTTGCCTTTCTATAATATAATGAAATGAGAATCTGTCTTAGACTTTCTTCTCTGAATTTGTTTGGTTTTCTTTAATTTATGTTGGGTTTTTTTTTTTTAGTGAGGGGGAGGGGTGTTGAGGGGGAGGGACGTTGTTTGATTTTTTTTTTTGGTTGGTATTTTTGTTTGGATTTCTTTTTTTATTTTGTGGGGCTTTTTACTAGTTTTTTTTTCTTTGTTTGCTTCCTTTAGTTGGTTTTTTGTGGGTTTTTTTTTTTTTTTTTTTGTTGTTGGTTGGTTTGGGTTTTGGGTAAGGAGTAGGTTGGAGTGTTTTTAATTTTTATTTTGTTTTCCTTTGAGATTTGTTAATTTTGTTTTAAAGTATTTCTGGTAATCTTCGTACTCTGGTAATCTTCTCTAAGAAAGAACCTAGGCAGTTCTGTTTCAAATGTTTGTGTAAATAAGAATCCCATTGAAATCACTCAAGACAGACCACTGAAGGCAGTGTTATTATTCTGGAAGATATGAGTCTGGCCATCTGCAAAGGTTCAGAAGAAAAATTATAATTATGACCAGAAAAAGCTCTGCTTATATGTAGTTTGGCCAATCATCTACATGGAGTCTATAATGGATTTCAGACTTATATAGCAGGAAAAAAATGCCAACCTAAATTTCAGTTATCTGAGAATAATAGGCAGAAGAAGAGGTCACTCAGGATAAAAAGTAAAAATCTCTGACTTGTTGTAAGGTCAGATGAGATGACCAAATTCTGCTAGCAGTGGAGAGATCTGGATGACCTTTCATAAATTTACAGTGTATTTTGCTTGGAATAAAGATAAAGGTTTCTTCAGAGCACTTCATGCATCATTTTACTGCAAAAGAAAAAAAGCACCCAGAAAAAAAATTCATGAGGCAGACATAGTAGTAAAATCCTCTGCAGGAGTATTAATCCATCCCAGAAGTCATATGTTCTTGTCAAAGTACAATTATAATGTTTAATCCTTCTTTTGTCTCCTCAGTGAATGTCACTCCTGTGAAAATATATGTCCAGCAATGTCAAAGTCATCACAGTAGTCTATGTAGGGAACATTTATCTTTTCGGATGTTCACTGAACTGCAGCAGTATTAAATCCACATTTATATGTAGGGCTATGCCCAGGACAATCAGGAACTCATGGGGACTGTATTCAATTTTTACTCCTTATTAACAGAGAATGTGCTCCTCTACAGAGATAAAGGTTCTGAAGGACAAAGTAAAAATGTAAATTTTAGTAAATTTATTCAGCAGGAAATGAAGGGAGATGAGGACAGAGCTGCAAGCAGTCCTTTGGATGAGGTTGCACTCATTTCATTATTTTTTATTTTAAAAATATGATCTATTTGTGAACTATTCTCCTATGGAATTCCTTCTGAGCACTTACTAAGAATAATACATATAGAAGTGACAGAAAAATTCACAAATTAACAAAATCATAACTGAAGGTCAGGTATTAATGTTGAGAAGTATATTACTCTGGCAGTTGTCTTATTTCAATACAACTTTTGAAAGACTTGTACACACACTTCAGCGTAAGTATCACAATTTACTTTTCTCTGAGTCACAGAGAATTATAATATCCCTATCTGACATTAGCAAATTTTTCTTTTTTGTGTGTGTGCATTTCCTGAGTTCATTAATCTTCAGACCATGCCTGATATAGATTAAACTCTTACCTCAGCATGGTAGACAGGAAAAAGACAACAACCTCCCATCCCCCCACCCCTTCCTCAATTATTAAAAATTTTATTTATCTTATTAATTAGAAGTTCAGAAATTCTGAAACTTTCAAACTTTCACTGCTGTTGTCAAGTTAATCAAACTATTGTACGTTATGTGTATGTGAACCCAAAAGATTGAATGTGTGTCATTATGAAAATATGGCCAGGTATTAAGTGCCTGCTGAACAAGGTATTATTATTACCTGATGTATTTGACTTAAAGTAATTCCAAGATAATTCAAATCAATATAGCACTGTAAATATGTAGTCTTTTGCATAGTATATACTAATCCATCAGTTTATTTACCAAATCAAACACCAAGAAGAAAATGTCAATCTTCAGATGAAGCCTTGGAACATAGAATGAAATTAAATTATTTTTCCAGAAAAGCAAGATGTGGTGCTTATGGATGGTCATAGAATATATTCCAGCAAATTATGTTCATTTGTTTCTGAGATGAAAGACTATGAAAATGAAGATTTTCCTTAAAAAGTTCTTAGGACATTCTTAGGACATTCTGAATGTTGCATCCCGGGTTTGGGTTTAGATTAGGGGTTCTAATCTATGTTAGTTAGCCAAGTCCTGTGTACTCCCGTACAGTTCACCCCCCGTGTTCTCCCCCCCCTCCCCCCCACGGTTGTTAGCCCCAGGCTGCCCGCCATTGGAGTGTTCCCCCGTCACTCCTGTGACCACTCCCCCGTCCAGTCCTGGGAGTACAGTGTCTGTAGTGTCTGTCACCCTGATCCCGCAACCCTCTTCGCCCCAGGGCTCTGTGTCCGCCCCTGCCGTGTTCCCGTTGGTCACTGTAGTTCACGTCATTCCATGGCGCATGCCCATTGGCCAGGGGGTGTTCCTGCTCCCCTCGCCCCGCCCCTGATAAAACCCCGTGTCTCCCCAGCCCACATGGCGTGGGAAGCATGGGTCACAACTGCCCACTGCAGCTTTCCACGACAATAAAGCCTTCCCGCTTTCCTTCGTGTGTGATCTGGACAATTCCTTCCCTCTTTGCCTCGGACCCTCGCGTGGGAGACAGAACCCGGCAAGCCCCGACTGGCGCGCAGCACGTGGGAGAGAAGTGTCGAGCCCGAGTTCTGGAGGAATGCAGGGCCGAAAGGCGCCAGAGCTGCCCGGAGCCGGGAGAAACAGTGTAACGCCGCTCATAATGAAATTTATGTAAGAAATTTTTGTAAGAAAAGACACAGTCCATCCTTTTTAAAATACTTATGACATTCTGCTGCTAGATCTTTGTGGTAGATAGGGACAGGCGAATGGAAAATCTCGGGATGTGACGGAAAGCAAGACCCTTCCCCCCTCATCCTGCTATAGGTAATCAATCACCCCTGTAGCATGCAGCCCCTCCTAACTCCAGTAGTTTTCCACTCCTTACTAACCCTAGCCGGACCCACCGTCCCCCTTTGACGTAGTAAGACCCCCTTGACTATTTAACCTCACGAGATGAGATAATAAATGCCATTTGACCATCCACCACATTGGTGTCTGTGCATGTCTGTGGCCCGAGTGACCCGGGCGAGGCCGGGTCGCCGTGCTGTGTCTTGAAACCAGGTCGCCTGCCTTCTCCGCGGAAGGCAACAAAGTGGTGCCGAAACCCGGGAATGAAAAATTCTCTCGGGTAGCGGGTATCGCCTGGACAAGAGCAGCAGCCGGAGCGGCGGGACCGACTCTCGGCGGGGGAGATGTCCCTGGACCAGCGGTTGCCATGGAAGCCATTGCGAAGGTCGTGAGTTCAGTTCATAAGCAGTGGGGAATTAAGTGCAGGCTCAAGGATTTTTATCTCGCTATTGCGAGACTCTTAGAGCTTGGGGCGATTGAACGTCCCATGGAAATATTACACCCGGAGGTGTGGGAGAAATGCACAGCCGCGCTGGCCGAGGATACTAAATCCTCAGGCAGCGGCAAAAGCCTCAAGGCGTGGGGAAAAGTCAAACAAGCCCTACGCAGGGCGCTAGAGGAACAGGAAACATGAAGCGCCGCGCGCACATGTTTATTAGCTACACCCAAGCTGGGGGTAGGAGCGGCAACGCAAACCGCCCCTGAAAGCGGTTTGCCTGGGAGCGGGGATCTGGGGGGGCCGGGCGCGTTCCCCCCCTCCCCGAGCCAGAGCCCAAACCCCCCCGCGGAACCTCCCGAAAAATCCGCGGGTTCCCCATCCGTCCCTTCACCGCCGACCAGCGGTTCAGTGCTGGGAGCGCAGCAGCGCGCACAGTCCTTTTGGGAGGAACTGGTGAGGGAAGCCAGGAACGCAGAGAATGCGGCTCGGGAGGAGGCGCAGGCGGCGGCGCCGCCATACCCAATCGAACAGGGCGCCGGCGACCGAGGGGATGGGCGGAGCGTGGAGGCTCTCGGCAGGAAGAGCCTGGAGTCACGGGTTCTTGCTAATGCGCATCCGCGGGAAAAAGAGAAGGAGGAGAGCGGCAGAGAGCGCACGCCCAATCGGGAGCCGCGCTCAACGCTGCTACCATTTAAGGGAGAGACCTCCCCCTGCGGGCGACAGGGCAAGCCCAGGGGGCGGGAGCGGCACCACCCCCGAAGGGAGGGACGGGGCCGGAACCGCACAAAAAGGCACCGAAGCCCGGAAGTGCGCTGGCATTCGACTTCCAGCTCTGAGTCCGGCGACACCAGTTCCACCAGCTCGGGAGAGCTGACGGAAGCCGACTGGGACTCAGAAATGGAAAGAGCAGAGCTAACGCGGTTTAAAACAAAAACGAATAAAGCCTTAAGCCACATCGAAAGGCAATCACAACGCGAACCAGCCCAGTTCACAGACTGGGGAAAAATAAAAATAGCCTGTGCTGAATGGGCCCCCTCGGCTGCAGTTCAAGCCTTCCCGGTGAGAACCACCGGACCAGAGGGGAACCAACAAAGGATATATAATCTGGTAAACCCCAAAGACATACAGGCAATTGTCAAAGCGATCTCAGAAAAAGGGACCGGAACAGACGGTGGCAATCTACCCCTACATTCTACAAAGCTCTCCACCCTTGATAGGAAGGGATATCCTTGCTATGTTAGGAGTCAGGATCACAAATTTATCCTGAGGGCCACTGCCGTACACCCACCGCTGCCAATCAGACTGACTTGGAAATCATCAGACCCCATATGGGTCGAGCAGTGGCCCCTGTCAAAGCCTCGAATGGCAGCCTTGCTGGAACTGGTCAGCCGCGAGCTGCAGAAGGGTCACATAGAACCCTCCACCAGCCCGTGGAACACCCCTGTATTTGTAATCCCCAAAAAGTCTGGAGAGGGTTATCGCCTCATCCATGACCTGAGGGAAGTGAACAGGACAATCCAACCCATGGGTCCAGTTCAGACACTGCTGCCCACTAACTCAGCCATCCCCAAAGGGCAGCTATGCACAGTGCTGGACATCAAGGACTGCTTCTTTTCAATACCCCTGCACGGTGAGGACAAGGAACGGTTCGCCTTTTCCGTCGTGTTCCCAAATGGCGAGCAACCTAACCTCCACTTCCAATGGAAGGTGCTGCCGCAAGGTCTCGTGGACAGCCCGACCATATGCCAGATCACCGTGGACAGAGCACTGATGCCAGTCCGACAATCCTACCTCGCTGCGACCATCATTCAATACATGGACGACATCCTCATCGCCGCACCATCAGCGAGCCGAGTGGATCACTTGGTGACCACGATCACAGAAACTCTCCAGGCCAATGGCTTTGAGATCGCGAACACGAAGATCAAGAGAGGACCCTGCGTGACCTTCCTGGGAGTGGGGATCACAAACTCTTACATGACACCCCCCAAGGTGAAGGTCCGCCAAGACATCAAGACACTCCATGACATGCAGTGCCTTGTGGGATCTCTGCAGTGGCTCCGCAACCTCATCCTGATTCCCCCCGAGGTCATGGACCCCTTATATGACCTCCTGAAAGGAAAGCACCCCTGGGACCCCAAGGAGCTGACGCCGCAAGCAGCGAGCTCCCTTGACTTCATCGAGCATCAGATGTCTACCGGCACGCTTGCCAGGTGGAACCCAGATGCGCCACTCGACCTATACGTCCAGTTCACGCAGAAGGGAGGAGTGGGAGCACTGGCTCAAGGACCTTCCGAAAAGTCCCAGCCGATCAAATGGGTGGTCCTCGGAAGACCAACTCGTGCGTTTTCCCCGGGAGTTGAATGTGTCGCCAACCTCATCATGAAAGGCAGGAGACTCGCCCTGAGACACCTGGGAACCAAGCTGACAAGAATCCACCTCCCCTTTCGCAAGCGGCCGACCACGGAGTCAACCGCGATATTGGAGCACCTGGCCCCTGCTCTCACCGGCTTCGGAGGAGAAATCTCCTACGCCACCAGGCCACCTTGGACTCAGCTGCTGACCATTGTCGATATAGACATGCCGCCAAAGGTCATGGACCGACCGCAGCCGGGACCGACGGTCTTCACAGACGCTTCCTCCACGACCTCTACTGTGGCGGCAGTGTGGCAGGCAGGAGAGCAATGGCATTGCGTCAAAACATGTGACCCCACACTGTCAGTGCAACAACTGGAAGCAGCAGCAGTGGTCTTGGCGTGCGGACTCTTCCAAGACGAACACCTCAACATCGTAACCAACTCTATATTCGTGGCAAGGCTTTGCCTGGCCATGTCAGGACCAGGCGTGTCAACGTCAGCAGCGGCCTCAATGCTGGAAGAGGCGCTCTCCTCGCGATGAGGCACCGTGTCTGTCATTCACATCAACAGCCACAACCCAGTCAAAGGCTTCTTCCAGACTGGCAATGACAAAGCGGACGCCGCAGCAAAGGGAGTGTGGACACTGCAGGAAGCTCGGCAACTGCACGAGTCGCTCCACATCGGAGCCAAAGCACTGGTGAAGTGATGCGGGATCTCGACAGTGGACGCAAAACATGTAGTGGCCACTTGCCCTCACTGCCAAAAGTCACCCCTATGGACCAGTGGGGTCAACCCAAGAGGTCTCAAGGCCTCGGAAATCTGGCAGTCAGACTTCACCTTATGTCAACTGCTAAAGCCTCGAGCATGGCTTGCAGTGATGCTGGACACTTACAGCGGAGCGATCGTAGCCACACAGCACCCCAAAGCTTACTCTAAGGCCACAATTCAGCACTGGCTGACAGCTATGGCATGGCTTGGTATCCCCAAGCAAATTAAAACTGACAACGGTTCCAATTTCATCTCCAAACCAGTGCAAGAATTCACCTCGAAATGGGGCATCACCTTAGTACAAGGTATCCCGTATAACAGCACCAGGCAGGCCATTGTTGAGCAAGCAAACCAGACCCTGAAAACTAAGCTAGAAGTATTGGCAAAGGCAGAGGGTTTTGCCAATTCCATTCCCCCAGGAGACCAAGCGCGTATGCTGGCAACAGCTTTGCTAGCACTGAATCAATTCCCTAGGGAAGATGAGGCAGACAGTCCTGTTCAAAAGCACTGGGTCACCCGAACACTAGAGGAGGGCCCGCAGGTCGTAATCAAAAACGAGCTGGGTGAATGGGAATGGGGCTGGAGACTGGTGCTCATGGGACGAGGGTATGCAGCGGTTAAAAAAGAGGTCAAGATCAGGTGGTGCCCACTTAAGTCAATCAAGCCAGACCTTCAGAATGAGACTAACGAGAATTGCGAGTTTCTGTTTACAGGACATCCTCGTGGGCCGTCCCCGTAACGCGTACACCCCAGTTCCAGAGGAAAACGACGAACCACCAAAACGCCGGACAGCACCCAAGAGTCCTGCACCGGTGAGACCCAGACAGCAACGGTGGCTTTGTGTGATCTTGCTATTAGGGCTCATCGCCGGAGGGCGAGCCAACCCAGACTATTACCCCCATCAGCCATTCAGGTGGGTCATGCAACGTCTTTCAAGTGACAAGGTATTCAAAGAAATCACCACGGCAGGCACCCCATCCTTCGTGTTCCACATCGCCGACCTGTTTCCAGGACGACCAAAAATACGACCCCAGCACCCACACATCATGTACATGTACCTATCCTACTGGTGTCCAGCTTCCAACCCAGGGAAGAAGTACTGTAACTACCCGGGGTGGGGATATTGCGGACACTGGGGCTGTGAAACCATTGTCACAGATGCCAGACCATCAGGAGAAGGGTGGGAACTGCAGGAGCCCAATAGATTTTTACAGTTCACCTGGGCACCTACCGGCTGTAAAAAGCCCGCCATCGCGAAAGGGTTCTATAGCAACCATTATACACAGCCCAAATATCGGAAGTGCACAGACTATAACATGACGGTTCTGTAGCCGGAACACCCTAGTTGGGCCACAGGCAGAACGTGGACTGTAGTCCTCAAAGGGCCAAAAGAGTGGGTGAATGTGCGAATTATCAGGCTCCAACCACCGGCACCCCGACCAGTAGGAGCCAATAAGGTTATTAAGGACGTGCTGAAAGAGAGAAACATAACCCATCCCAAAACCTTACCCACAAAGGCCACTGATATCCCGACCGGCCATGCAGATGCCTTCCAAATAGGCCGCTTAGCCGAGTCAGACTCAGACCCAATCTTCCGCATGCTAGAGGCTACCTTTCTATCCTTGAACGAATCCAACCCAAACCTAACCAATTCCTGCTGGCTTTGCTACGATGTTAAACCTCCTTTCTACGAAGGAGTTGCTCTAAACACCCCCTTCAGTTACTCCACAGCCGATGCCCCCCACCAGTGCAGATGGGACACTCCCCGTAGAGGAATCACCCTGAGTCAAGTCACAGGCCAGGGCAAATGCTTTGGCAATGCAGCCTTGGCAAAGCAGAAAGGCAACTTCTGCACCGAAGTCGTCAAGCCCAACAGAAAGATCAACAAGTGGGCGGTCCCATCCGCATCTGGGATGTGGGTTTGTCTGCGATCTGGGGTGAGTCCTTGCGTGTTCCTTGCCAAATTCAATGACTCTATCGACTTCTGTGTCCAAGTTCTGATTGTTCCTAGGGTCCTGTACCACTCAGACGAAGAGGTATACCACCTTTTTGAGGAACCCAGCCGACTTCACAAAAGAGAAATAATAAGAGGAGTGACTATTGCAATGCTGCTCGGCCTGGGAGCAGCTGGCACAGCCACAGGTGTCTCAGCCCTCGCGACCCGACACCAAGGGCTTGCTCAGCTGCAAATGACCACCGATGAGGACCTGCAGAGGATCGAGAAATCCATCTCCTTTCTAGAGAAATCAGTCTCCTCGCTTTCGGAAGTGGTCTTGCAGAACAGGCGAGGACTGGACCTCTTGTTCATGCAACAAGGAGGTCTGTGTGCCGCCTTGAAGGAGGAATGCTGCTTCTATGCGGACCACACAGGAGTCGTTAAAGACTCCATGGCAGAACTCCGAGGTAGACTGGCTCAAAGAAAGAAAGACAAGGAAACCCAACAGAGCTGGTTCGAATCCTGGCTCAATCAATCGCCATGGCTCACCACTCTAATTTCCACCCTAATAGGTCCGCTAGCGATACTGCTTTTAGCCCTTACATTCGGACCATGCCTGCTAAACAAGCTGGTCTCATTTATTCAGGTTCGCCTAGAACGGGCCAACATTCTGTTTATAGGCCAGCAACAAATGCTGTGAACCAAAAACTGAGGACACTGCCAGTCGCAAAGGTTTTCTAAACTTCCCTTGCGAAGATTACTCAGGTTTACCAAAACCCCTTTTCCCTTATCAAATTATAACTTTGTACCGCACCTTACTGCCTATGTTTATAACTACCTCATTCATTAGTAAAAAAGGGGGGGGGACACGTGGTAGATAGGGACAGGCGAATGGAAAATCTCGGGATGTGACGGAAAGCAAGACCCTTCCCCCCTCATCCTGCTATAGGTAATCAATCACCCCTGTAGCATGCAGCCCCTCCTAACTCCAGTAGTTTTCCACTCCTTACTAACCCTAGCCGGACCCACCGTCCCCCTTTGACGTAGTAAGACCCCCTTGACTATTTAACCTCACGAGATGAGATAATAAATGCCATTTGACCATCCACCACATTGGTGTCTGTGCATGTCTGTGGCCCGAGTGACCCAGGTGAGGCCGGGTCGCCGTGCTGTGTCTTGAAACCAGGTCACCTGCCTTCTCCGCGGAAGGCAACAGATCTTATAGGCTTAGGTGTCGTGGCAAATTAGTCAGGACAGTTTTATTTTCAGACTTATCACATGGTGTATATTAGTGCATGGTCATCTCCAAAAGTGAGGTAAGTAGTCACGTGAGACTACCCTGGAAGTACAGATACATCTGTTCCAATTTCAGCCAGCAACTTGGAACTAGTATCATTCATGTTTGTATTTATATATGTGTATAAAGAGTAGTTCTATACAATACAAACAAACAAACATAAATATTTTCTAAATCTATAAAATAAAAGTGAGTCTCATCTCACCAAGATATAGCTATGGAAAAATGTTTATGAAATCTGAAATACTTGGCATTGATTGAAGGTGTATATATATGCTTTTTTCTTACCAACCCCTACATTACTCTTAGAAAATTATTTCTATGACCTGTGTTTGAATTCTGGAAACAAATTGCTTATTTACTTATTTTAACATTTTGCTCCTACAGGTTGTTTCAGGAATGTTAGCAAACCAAAAATAATCCCAAATAATATTTGTTCATATTTGTTCTGACCTTTCAGGATTTTCAGAGGGTGGCTACCTGCCACAACCTCAAGCAGTCGAGATGCGCCGGCTTGCACAACCTGTGTAAGGCCGGGTGGCTGCTACGTGTCTGTGGTTACTCGGGGGGTATGGCATCTTCCTCTGTGGTAATGCTGAGCGCTGCGGTGTGGGTAAAGCAGCTTTGGTAGCTTCACACGCTGAGAGGAGGCAAAGGGATGAGAGAAGGACACTTTGTTTGTGAGCCCTAAGAACTTTTACTCCCCCATATGTGGTTGGAACAAAATGCAGTGCAAAATGCCAGACAACAAAGAACGTCAACAGATTAAATAGGGGGTGGGGGAAAGGGGTGGAAACCTGGCTTGCCCAATGGGGACAAACGATACAGGGATGACATAGATTATAACAACCAATAGTAACATAACAGAGATGGGTACAGAGTCCTGGGACGAATAGAAAGACTAAGGTGGGGTGATTGATGCAGAACTTTCATGAAGAAGCTGGGAGTGGTTACAAGGTTGACACTCAACAGGGAGTGACAACCCCTGACTGACAGAACCAAACAAGGAGAAAACAGGGAGAGGTGAGGAGATTGACAGATAACTGTGGATCTGAGTGGCAGGAACTTTTAGGGTAAACAACTTGGAGCAAACCACTGTGAAGGGAAAAATAAGAAAGTGCAAGGAACAAACCTAACTAACATTAATAAAACTCCTGACTAAATCAAACCAACCTACAACAGTCATCTGACCAGTATTTCAAGCTCCTACTGAAGAAACATCCAGGAGAGGCTCCTGTATTATGTTGCACAAAATTTTCAGGGCTCTAGTCTTATGTGACTCCATGATATTACAGCAACAGGAAGAATGCCTGAGACTATTACAGTACCATTATAGAAGTTTTGTCTCTGCTTTTCAGACAGCTTCACATAAAGACATTCTCATCTCTCTTTTAAGGAGGAGTAGCCTTGCTTTAAATCCTCCCCCGCTGGTTGTCATCTTAATTCTCAATGTGAAAACTCAAACTGTGGTAACTATAGTCTAAACAAAAATTTCAAAGAGGACCAAAGCTATCAAACTGAAAACTTTCAGTTTCCAATAAGTGTCTTCTTCCTTGAGTGAAACAGAGTGTCATGATTCTTCAGAACCTATGTGGATCTCATGCATCTGCAACTTTTATGTTTACACTTGAAAATCCTAAACATAATAATTTCCTTCCTCTTTCTTCCCAGTGGGATTCAGTTGTGTTCTTTGCATGGACGTCTCTATGAATTCAGATTTTCCATGTTGTGGAGTCTGACTTTTAATGTCTGTCTTGCAACAAGAAAAAAGAAACTTTTTCCTCCCTTCTCTAACAAAGAGATACAGGACAATGTTCCTATTTTGGAAGGTAATAATATTATATTCTAGTTTTATTTTTAAGGTATAGGTGTACTATTTTAAATACTCCATTGTCATATATTTTGTTGTTATGGAAAAATTTTCATCAGGAACATTTGTTGTCCAAGTGCAGAAAATGAGCCATTCATTACTTGGAAGAGGAAGCAATATCAAGGCATATTGGGTATAAATCATGGAGAAATGAGTTTACAAATCACCGCATGGAAATTTCCAGTAGTTGTTATCTTACTGTATGAACATTTCTAGAGACTAATCGTATGACTGTCAATTTTCATGACCATAAATGACTGAAATCAAAAGCTGCTCTGAGTCAAGAGATCTGCTGTCAAATGTCACAAATTTAATGATTAAAGATCGCTACTACATTGTTTTTGAATCTGAACCTTAGGATAAAAGTTGACATTTATGCAGTATCAAGTTTAGTTGTATGCATCAAACCTCTGTTTCTGAGCTATTTAATTAGACTCCCCTTATGAACAGTAAAGAGAATGAGAAAATTCTAGTATCATTTCTCTTTCCCTAACTATCTAAACAAGTTTACCTTATGCAAAAATTCAGACAACCTTGAGGCATGGCTAGATCCTATGAAATATTCTTATTACTTCCTTTTCAGCCTAAAAAAGCCATTTGCTTTGAAGAATAGTTTCCCTCCATGCCTTAACATCAATAAATTAAAATATGGCCGAAGAGAGTTAAAGTGAAACACTACAGAATGGAATAGGAAGAGAAGGGAGGATTATTGTGGAACATGAAGTTTCAGAGGAGAATATAAGTAACAAGGAATTTGAATACAGTAACTTTTCCTTCAGTGTTAAGGAGGGACTGTAGAAATGGAAGACTAAAGAAATAGGAGACGAAAGGAGAAATCATGAAAACAAGACTGAGAAGGACTGTGAAAAGGAGTGATTTGCTCAGGAATGTTTAAGGAGTAGAGAGAAAAACAGTCATTGAATAAAATAATTTAATTTAATTTTTTACTATACTAATTTTTCTTTTTCAATAAGACTCTCACCATAGAATTTTATAAGCGGCAAGCACACATACTAATGCAAATTTAATTTACATTTAAAGTACTTTATTATATTTATTTTTTAAACGTTCTTTTTTCTGGTCTATAAAAAAAACAGTGTCCCATGGCTGACATATCTAAAAGGTCTTAAAAAGGATTTTATTACATATTTCAAATAATCACATTTCCTGATAGCCCAATGTCACTTTTACACTTCTTTAATGATTTCTTTACTCTCTGTACTTAACACAAAGTTGCAAGGAGGACTCAGATAGTCTTAAGGAAGCACCATGCAAAAAAAATTCTGGTTTTCCTAGATCTACTATGCTTTCCACAACAAGATATAGTAACTGTTCTAATGCTAAGACTTCTCTTTTATCCCACTCTCTGAACAAAATGTGAGACATTTAATTTTTCTTTGTTGTAGTAGCACCAGATATATCCCTGTCTGATATCTTATTATTCATTTTAAGAAACTGGTCTTGAAGTTTTAAAAATACAAGCTCATCTTTATGGCTTATGAGTTTTTATGTAAGCATACTTATTGAAAAGATTATGATCAACCTTAACCACATCCAGCTCATTTTCATTCACAGAATAAGTAGTGAGCTTGTCTTACTCAATTTACATTTTTCATTTCTTAGTTCAAGTCAACTGACTAAAATGAGATGAAAATTTCATATATTGTGTATTTCGTGTATCAGAAGCCTGTTCAATATTCATTATTAACTTTGATAGCAAAGGTTGTCATGCCACAATATTTATCTTGTATTAGGCCTTAAAAGCCTTCAGCCATGTATCTTACATTGTTGGCATATTTTTAATAATTTCTGGTTAAATTAAACAAAATTCTTCCAGCTTTTTGATACAGTGGTTTATGAAACCATTTTGGCCATTACAATGTTCTATCATTTGAAAGCAACATATCTGCTACTGAAAATTTTCCTATGAAATTGTAATTCTTATCGCAAGGATTAATGTCATTAGATAGACACGTAAGTTTTACATTATACAGTTTTACATTCCTGAAAGTAAAGCTTAAAAGTGAAAG
This sequence comes from Vidua chalybeata, assembly GCF_026979565.1. NCBI lineage: Eukaryota > Metazoa > Chordata > Aves > Passeriformes > Viduidae > Vidua > Vidua chalybeata. The sequence goes on along the minus strand of NC_071531.1, from coordinate 52,162,734 downwards.
ATTAAATACTTGAAGCTATACAATATTTTCAAATGTTTATTATACCAACTTGAAGCAAGCAGTATCTTCCTAGTGCTACTGGAGAATTTCACACAATTGAAAAAGAAAAGAGTAACATGGACATAAAGACTCTATTATATGACTTATATATAATTTACATCCTACTGAGCATTGGCACCTCAATGAAAATATTTTGCACTTACCAAAACCAACTCCAAAAATTTAAATTGTTGGGAATAAAAAGGAGATATGTGTGTAAAGTAAAAGAAATCTTCAATTGGTAAAAAATATCATGAAACAAAGAAAACAAAAGAAACACATATAAATCCTTAATGAAAATGGCCAAAAGAAAATTTGAGAAAATACTTCCTCTAATTTATTAACAGAAACAAATTTAAACTTCTCAGATTCGGAAGAACGACAAAAGAATTTACCATGTGCACAGATGATCGTGATATAAAAGAACATGCAAGAATTGTGAAGAAACTCGAACATTTGTAGAAAATGGAACTATTTTAATAGTTTACATTTCTTATGGAGGAGTTCTGGAAATTTGCCATTTTGAATTTTTCCTTTACTGAGACAGAACTTTCATTAAAGACAGGTGTCACCAGAATAGACCCAATGCTAATCAATAAAGTAAAATACTCAGATTTCCAGTAACAAATAGTATTCACCCCAGAGTGTTAAAGGAAGCCAGATACAAAATTGTTAAATAATAAGACTGGCTTTAACTTACCTTTGGGAATGACATATGAAAAGTAATACATGAGTTAATATGAAGATTTGGGGGCATATGAATATCTACATACAATTAGTTCTGAGTTTTACATAACTGTGAATGTTAGAAATTGTGGTAAAGAATAAAATTATTAGTTTAAAAAATATCAGGAAAAGTCAGTATCTTTTATTTTAAAGGAAGTCACACTGGAAAAATAGATTAGAAATCTTTGAAAGACTTTTTTCAATAAAGTGCACCTTGATTTCCAAAACCTTTTAAGATGATGTTGTAAATCTTTTTAAATAAACTAAGCCATCATGGGATGAAACCAAGATCACAACAAGGATAAAAAAGAAAATGGGTGGAAGATTATTACATTTGCAACTGATAAAAAATTATGCTTGACTATAAGACCAAATCCTGAATTGAGTGTTCTAATAACTTAGCAAAAAGATAAAATTAAAGGTCAATATATATAATCCCGTGTGGAAAATGGTCTTCATTAAAACAAATGATAAACATTTATAAATTATCTATTCTTAGGGATCTTACAAATAAATTTAATGATCGTAATAAAAAAAGATTATATAATCTTTAAAAATAAATCTACAGTATCATCATCATAATGTGCAGCCATGTGAAAGGTAAATATCTCACAACTTTCTAGTAAAATAAAAGAAAAAACAGGAAACATATTGATGCCACTGAACCTCCAGGACATACTTAAATTTTACATATAGGATCTGGTTCAGGAACCATGATATCTAGCATGATATAATAAAATTTCCTTTAAAAAAGCAGCAACAAGTTGACAAGGATAACTAAAGCTACATAGTAAGTACTGTAAAATGAAAAGAAAATGAGTCTCTTTAGGTAGAAAAAAAGATGCCATGTATGAAAGATAGTGAATTATATAAAATAATGAGTAAAGTAAAATGGAAAGAGATTGTGAAAACAAGGAAAGAGAAGTCATTCTTTCTTTGTTACAACACAGGAATTCTTTCTTTTTGAGAACACAAAAATTTTTGTTGCCTACACCAGTTTTCAGGCAGTGAGAGAAGTTAGGCAGGAGTAGGTGACAAAATAACCCCATAATTTTTTTTTTCCGAAGCTCCTGGTGGTGGTCACTACTCAAATATAAAATTAGAAGGTCAATGGATCTTTCACCAGAAATAATGCAGCCATTTCTATGTTCTTATGGGCAGGTTTTCTTGTTCTTTTTCAAACATTCAAAATAACTGAAAGTCTGTCACTAATTTCCATCAGGTAACCTATGTTTTTCTTTCTGATACAACAGAAAGCCCTTCATTTGATTCTTCCTTATACACTGAAGACACCGTAAAGGAATTTTTGTTATTACTTTTTTACCAATATCAGCCACAGAAGCCCCTTGATGTGTAGGGGCTGTTTGTTCAACACAGGCCTCAGTGACCTAATGACATTCTAGATATTTCTCTACTGTCATACTAGGGCAATCCTGAGATATTTTAATGATCACTATTGTGTTTATCTTATTCAACCGTGGGATTTATCAAACTCTTCAAAGGCAGTTTCAGGCAGGCTGAGCTTTGTATTTGTTTTTGTTATTTATCCCCCAAATGTATCTTGGTGTAATGGTACCAGGCATCAGAGGAAGGCATCTGTCAAACGCTGAAGAACTCTGCCTGTGGTCAGACAGCCTCTCTTTTATGTCTGCCTGTTTGATGAATATCTTTGACTTGCAATATCATACCATCAAAAAGAAAAAAAAAAAGAGAGAAGGAAAAAAACACCAATTTTGTGTTCTTTAATGTTCTGAATTAAGCTAATTTTCTATATTTTAAAACCAACACCAATAAAACCTGCATGAGTGAGGTAGGTAACATAGGTAGTTAGACTATATAAAACACAGTAAAAATGAAAAATAAGCCCTACAGCTGCTTGATTCTTTGACTCACTACAGGTCACAGGCTGCCATTATAGACAAGTGCCATCATAGATTTTGATAAAAATAAATTAATAATCTCCATTTTGATTTTTTTTAAACCTACTAACCAGGTTTTATAATTGAAACAATTTTTCTTTGTTTTAGAGATTTACCAGTTTCCTGATATTAGTAGTGTAGGTTAGATGATGCAAGAAAGCATACTCACTACAATACATTCTTATCTTCTAGCTTGGATAAAGTCAAGGAAATTTATTTCCATTGCTTCAAAGATAGCATATTTGTCTTCAGAGATTTACCCACAGTTTTATTTCTTTGGACCTTTAAAATTCTGGGAATTCCTTTAGATTCATAGTAGGACTTCTTGTTGTTAAGCTGCCATTTTTTTTGCTGTGCTTCCAAATACTATATGAACTTTAAACTTCACATCTATAGTGAAAATGTAGGGGAAGAGGGAGGGGCTTTGTCATTTTTTAAGAATAAATTTATAAAATATGTGTTGGTTATAAGTGAACTTCGTCTGATGAAATGCAGGTCTGTGGGACTGTATTAAAATGACTTAGAACTTATATTAGTAAATCTCCTGGAAGTTAAATATCTGGGTTTATCTTCATGAACTTGCCGTAAGTAATTTAAAGAGGTAAAGTAGGAATATAACTGTACAGAGAGTGTAAATATAAGCTCATATAGCCAAAACTGTCCAGGATCAGGAATCTAACCTAATCTAAGAAGGGTACATAGCCAATCAGCATATAAGTGATTAGATGAGAGGAAATTCTGAAAATGAGAAGATCCAAGACTACATTTCATTGATGATTATTTTGCCTAATATCTTTTTAATGTTAAAGGATCATAAACTACAAGATGTAATATATGAAACATTTTATGCAGAGCTAAACCCCAGAAATTTTGTATGATGAATGCCCAGATTAATAGATTAGAACGTCATATTCCTTCTCACACTGGTGCTCATGCTCTCTCTCCGGCTCAATGAACCTTTCATCCTTTGCTGCTTAATGACACATTCGCAACAATGTGGAGATTGTGTTCTGTGAAATCCCCTCATCATAGCTGGGGCACCAGCTGCAAGGCTGATGAGTATAGCAAATGTAAAAGTTAAACATGAGGCTACAGAGAGAGTGTAGCATTGTGAATTCACAGAGTAGCAATTTTTACAGTCCTTGGGCCAAACAAACTTGCGGATCAAGATACCAGCATGATTTATTTCTGCACTTTTTTCCCAGTAGAAATAACATGTTGTTGCAGAAAGAGGATAAGAGAACTTTGTGGATGGTATTAAAAAAGCTGCTATAATATTGAGAATCTTCATTTACATTTACAATTTACAAGGAATGGCATCAGCTTTAGGTACCTCCTATTTCCAGACTTCCAAAATTTAATTTTTGAGGTTGCAGAGTCCTTTCAGGACAATTGGGGACCTGACCAAAATGTGATAAAATGATGTGATATAGGAATAATGTAGGATTTATGTCCTTTGGAGTTTATTAATCAATTTTCCAGTTAACTTCTAAGCACTTTTATTAAAAGGTAGTTCTATAAATTTAGTCTTCTCCTACTTAAACACATTTTTTATTTTCTGTCTACATTTTTTTCTTAACTCCTCTAAATGTATTTTTTCCCTGACCAGAATGGCCCTGTAAATAATTATTTTCTCTTTGTTGTTTACCAATTTTTCTTGACTTTGCTTTGCAGCTAGTGGTTGCAGTTCTTAATTTCACTGTGCTAACAAGAACCTCTTGTAGAGTTCAAATCCCCCTGTTCAACACCTCCCAGTTTTATGGAACACAATTATCAGAGGATAATGAAGAGAAATAGCTTGTTTTTACACATATGAAATCTTTCTGACAGGGAAATTATGCAATGTGTTGTGCAGCATGAGTATATGAAGTTATAGGATGGTACGAAGAAAAACAAAGCTTTTATGACTGTATAATTAGCAATTATTTTCATTTTTGTAGGTCAATATTGCTAATAATTCATCCGCATAAAAATAATTTCCCAATGCTTATAATAGGACAAAAGGAAAGAATTTTAAAGGATGGATGGCTGTAATATATAAATTTTCAAGACAATGCAAGGAGGACTTCTTGATTATGTATATGTACATCCATACAAAAATAGAGAAATTTGAAGGAAAAGTACTGAGAAGAGAACAAATCTATGAGGTCGAACTAAAAGTGACATAGGAGATATTGCAACCCATGATAATAAGAATCAGTAAGAAAAATTAACTTCCCAGAGATTAGGTAGAATGCTACAATAAGAAGAAAATTGAGAAAAGAAGGGAAACACAAAACAGTAGCATTTATTAAAAGGAAGAAAATTATCATATGAATGGAACAGAAAGCTGGAATTTAGAGTAGGATGAAACATGGGTAAAAAAAAAGGAGAAAAGTATGCATAAAAGAGTAAGTAGTAAGAAAGCATAGATATAATTTCTTCACAGGCCTGACATTTTCATATGAGGATTCAAAACTGAATATTGCACCATAAAGTATTAAATAATTCAATGTCTCTGTTTAATAAATAAAGCCTCTCCTCTTATTAGAGAATGTTTTTTGATCTTTAGAACCTTTTTATATTACCTAGTTTATGATCTGAAATACAGTGATCAGGGCTCTAGCGCTCTCTGTATTTCTTTTGGAAAGTTATGTTAACAGGTCAGACGGGTTTGGCCATGTTCTGTCTTGGTAGATCAAAAGTTCCACAAATAAATATGATGTAGAATGTATGGCTGCTTTTGACAACCTCCTTTTCATTAATTTGAATCATAAAAAATTACCCATTGTTTGACTGTATATTACTCTAGAGAAATGTTGAGACCACGAGAAAAGTAAATTATATGTCAAAAGTTCATTGTATCCAAAGTTAAACTATGCTGAACACAAGAAGAATTTCTTGCTTAAATATTTTCTGGCATCTCTTATAAAAAAGAATTTTGACACTTCAGCCTTCATCCAAATTAGGTTAAGATAAATGTTAAAGAGAAATACATTCTCAGCAAAGTTTCTGCATTTAAACTGTCCACCACAGAAAGCCTGGTATCAGTTATTCAAAATTCATGCTTATTGGTGCACTCATGTCTAGAGTATTTGTCTCTCCAAGGAGTTTGAAATTACTTAATGAAAATGCTAGCACATGCATTCTTTATGCTTCAGGAATCTCTATTCAAACTTGACTTTGGCAGAATTTTCAGCCTATCTGTCATGCATCCCTCTCATATCTTCTTCAACATATTTTAGTGTATCTTCTCATAAATCCTGTGTATTTCAAAGATATGATGATCCATCTTTCACAGAGTCAGGGAATGGATTTAAAAAACAGAGAATACATGATTCTCCAAAATTACACATGAAAACTGGGAAAACAAATTGATTGAATCTCAGTCAATCTGAAATGTCTACCCAGACAGTAGAGTGCAGCTGGACCTCACTCTAAGAGAAATTCAAAAGAAATCTAGAGTCTGAAGGTAGATTGAAGAAATATGAATTATGCCAAGGTCCTATAACAGATTTATTTTATACCCCAGGTTAACATTTTGGACACTAAACCATTCCAGATATGTCTGATTCAAGAAAACTCAAACACTGGGCGTTCAAACACATGTGACTCAAGACAGCTGTTTTGCCTGAACAGGTATATTTCTTTCCACTGAAAATTTATTTTCTTATTGATCATATTGAACAGCATATAAGACTCACTTGCAGTTAATGATCTTACTCTACTTAAATCACATAGCTCTGCATGTGCACTTCTTTTTTTTTTTTTTTTTTTTTTTTTTTTTTTTTTTTTTTAGGGAAAGAAGTTCATTCATTGTTTCCAATAAAAGATGGTAAAAAAACTTGAAAGTCTGAATTTTTAGTGATGTTATTTGCCATGCCATTATATTCTTGATAGTCTGACTTCAGACAAGGATAAACAACAAATAATAATATTTATCAGAGTCTTAAGATTCTTGCCCTTTGGTTCTAAACTGTGTATGGGCAAGTTTAAAATATGCAAGCTGAACCCCTAATTGTGTTATCATATTCACTTAAAAGAATCACCTCTGCAACACATAAAAACAGACATGTTTATTTTTGCACAGTGACATTTTCAATATTAAATTTGTTAGAAACAGTTTGTGTCAAACAAAATCAGGTTAAGAGTTTAACATTGTGCTCTATTGTCTTCACTTGCATTCTATACATACATGTATGTCCAAGATATAACAGAACCATGGTAAAAGCATAATATTCAGTAAACTGCTCTGCAAATATTGCAAAACTTAGGACAGCTTAATTGAATGTATTTACAACAATATTTATACATTTTCTTAATGTATTTTTTTTTTTGTCTTACATTCCAAAACATTGTACACTTATTTTGCTTTGTTCTGTCTTTCCTCTTCCATACTAAGTAAACTCATATGTCAACATCCCAAGATATTTCTTCAATACTGGTTTTGATTTTGACTAAAGCTTCAAAACTTCTGACTGGATCATTTTGATGTAAAAATCCTATAATACATCTGCAAAATGTTGCATGGTCATATGACAGCACTGGAAAGTTTATATTTGTGACATGATGTTAACCATATAATTACTGCTTTAACAGTGTTCCTCTTGCATTAAAGACACAGGCCTCATTTTCCAGTCTCTTCCTCAAAGCAAGAAGCCATAATCTGATACAAGCTCTTTTGGTATGCAAGGTGAAGGCAGAAGCATTTTAGTTAAAGAATGAGTCATCCATTAGCATAAGTCTGCTGACTTTGTGTTTACTAGACCATTCTAGAAAAATGAGGTTTTATTTCCCCAATTAATGATGACCTTTAATCTGTGTATAACAGTTACTTCTATGTCAGCTTGGTAGCAGCTCTTCCTCTAATTCTAATTTTAAAAATAATCACAATGTATGACAATATAAATTATTGAACGTACACTGAAATTAAAAAGGACTTACAACTTATCCGGGGTTTTTTTTTGGTTGTTTATTTTTGTTGTTGCTTTTTAGGAGGGAAGAGGGGAATGATAGCAGTCAAGCAAGTAAAGTTTATTCTTTAAATTCTTTAAACCAAAATCTTGGTTTCATTTTCTTAATATATTTTTTTAAGAACTCTGAGTCAGTTCCCTAAAGTCAACTAAACAGAACCAAAGATACGCTAAGTACGTGACATAGAAAATACATTTGTAAAGCTTATGTGTTTTGTAATCTCATTCCAGCAGAATCCTGGCATATTTCAGACACATAAACATATGTTTCATAAAAGTGTCTTATGTAAAATATAGCCACAATTTTGAAAAATGGGATAAAAATAAGCATCTGATTTTAAAGAGCAAAGAATATGGTCTGTGATTTTAGAAGGTGGTAAACATTCGCAGTTTATAATGAAATGAACAATAAATCCAGTGCTTTTGCACTCTGTGCAGAACTGCACAAAACTGTGAACTTTCATAAAAACAAGAAACTCACCTACATTAGCTGAACAATGGGTGTTATTCCAAAAGTTGAATTTGATCACATAAAATATATCTCTTTAATTGTCTATATACATAGAGATGTCAAAGAATATGTCATATGACATAAACTACTTGTGAGATAAATGATAATGTAGATAAATTTATAAACAAGTCAAGCAGATTTACAGTTTCAGACAGATCATACTATTGGCATTTTTCTACACTTCATTTTTTGCATTTCTACTAATTGAGGTGCCTAAATCTGTTTATTCTCATTGGTACCTTTATAAATTAAAGAGGAAAACAGGTGATTTTTCTGTATGCCTACATTTGGCTGAGATGACCCATCTGGTGGGATGTGTCTGTATTTCTCTAGTTTTTTTCTTCCCACACAAGGGCCTGGGATAATGATGCCCACTGATTATAGCAATCCTGTTTTTAAATAATCCTATTTCATGTTTTGAAAATTTGTGAACTTTAATTATATAGATATGTTTTGCAGGTTACTGTATAAAATTTTCCCTTATCCCTCAAATATAAGATATCTAAAAATGTAGGTAACCAGGAGCTGCAGTTGCAATTTTCTGAACACTTTTTCTCCTTCTAGGTAAACAAAGAGATAACTTCTGCTTCTTTTGCATGTCATTTGAAAGCTCCAAATTATCCACTCTCTGAATATCATAAGAGTGTTTGATTTCAGAACAGGGAAATTGTTTTTGTTCAATGCTTATTTGAGTCTTGGAGTTATATTCCAAATTAAATTCCTGTCATATTTATTGGAAATAAACCTTTATGGGGACAGTTCCTTCTAGGCATTTATCAAAGGATAGAGATGCATCTTATCCAACTTAAGTAATTCTGTCTGAACTAGTCATTTTAGGCACTTTTGCTGTCAATTGAGAGAAACACATTTTCAAAGTGTGATTTATCTCACCTATTAATGAGATGAATCATGTCCTGGAAGTAGTGATTTTTCTACTCTGACTATAAGAAAATCCTTTGGATGTATAATTCTGATATGGACATTTACACAGTAGAACCCTCTTTATTACAAGATGGATATTTATTCATTCAGCCTGCTATAGCAAGTCTTCTTTCTCTTTTACCTTTCAAGTGGAACAAATTACCATTTAAAATTACCTGATATAATGGAAAATATATAGATGTACAAACAAGAAAAATAAAGCACCCAAAAACCTAAGCCAAATAGTCTGTTTTCACAGTATGTCTATATGTGAGATTTTCCACTATATGACTGAAATGTGCCACCCAAACCTTTACAGAATTGCACTCAGAAACATTTTACTGTTAAAAACAACCCCAAAAAGTCTACATTAGGTAATACCAACTAATGTAGGTGATTTTTTTCAATAACTGCTGAGTAAGGGTGATTTACTCCTGACTGGCTTACAGAGCACATTTTTGACTGAAGTGATTCAAAAAAAGATCATTTTCCTTATAAAGAGGATCTCTACAAGTTAGCATTTCCCATACTCCCCAACATTAATGAGTATTAATGGATATCACATCTATGTTTACTATTGTATCATTCATTGGACAATCGAGGTTAATATTTTGAAGTTTAAGCTACCTGAGGTAAAATATTTTTAAATTCAGGCTGTCCCATCACACAGGTGGGTTGTTAGATAATAACTTCAAATAGTGGCACTGGGTGCATATGCATGCATACATACATATATATGTATATATATATGGGATCATGGATTCTATTCGCCTACAAAACAGTATCTAATATCATCTCGGATACTTTACAGCCCATTCAAACTTCTGCCACCACTCCATAACTTCATCTGTGTCATATGTGCCAGCCCAGTGTGGATGACTTAGATAGTTTTTGGCATCTCACATGGTATCAGACACTTATGTGGGGGTGACTAAACTGAATGTTCATCTATTTAATGGAAACATTTCACCTTTGGAATATTATTTCTTCCTGGAGGCCATCAAAGGCAGCCCTGTTCTGATACATTTGTTGGGGACATTAGAAAGAGTTCACCAGACTTAACACACAACCTGGGCCACCTAAGTGAAGAACACTGAACATGAACCTGGTTCACAGACCTAATTCTGAGCAATACTAGACTTCTGCAAGGGAGGATTTATTATAATCATTATTTTAATTTTTGTGCATTTTTTTAATCATCATGGGAAATCTGGGAAAGTATGGGGTGATAGAAGTGAAAGTTGATTATACCTCAGCTTTGACTACTTTTGCAGTGCTTAGTGGGTGATGAATTTGGCAGCTGCATAGATTCCCCAAGGTGAAGCTGTGAAGAGCCAATGACGCGAAGCTGTATTGTTCCCTGTCACTACAATTCTTACCTGTGCTAGTAATTTTCTTTATGGTTTAATGTCTGACAGCTGTAGTCCTGCACGTAGAAATCAAACTTATGCTGATTTAATGATTTTCAGTGGTTTCCCTTCCTGAAGTGTACCCAGTCCCCATGAACTATGAAGCAGAACTATAATGAGGGAATTTGCAATGAATTGCAAGGTTTTGCCAATTTGAGGAGCTTTACACTGGATTTAGAATAATGCTGAAGAATAATTATTCTGCCGAATATTTTATGCATTCTCATTTAAGTTAGAACAGATATACTGAATGGATAATCTGTTTTTGAAGAAATGTATCTGAAGTTACTTTAACATATTGAGATTCTGAGCTGGCACTGAGCCTGCATTACCCAGTGTATGCACATTTTCTTGGTACAGTAAATGCAAAAAATCCAATAATTTGATATTTTAGGAATTTACATGATGCAATCTATTACTGCTATTTGATAAAAGTTACAAGAAATTTTATGAAGCCTTTGTGGAAATGCCTTCTCTGTTTATTCCTGATGAAATAACTAATGCAAATTCATAGATAACATTGGTCATAGGTCACACTTTTTTTCCCCAGCTTATTGTGGGCAAAATAAAAAGGAAAGTTTTCCAGAATGTAAATTCTGTTGCAGAAAAAGTGTATTTCATTCATAATTGCAATGATCAGTGTTTCTGATGTTTGCTCATGGACATCAAGGTTTGAGCCATTAAAACTTGCATAACCTGAAATTTATTTTGTGAGTTACTTTTATTGAAATAATAGAAAATATTTAAGACTTAAACATTTAAGGGAATTTATATGGGCCTTCTAAACATATTGAGTCTCTGAATAAAATATAGAGATAAGATTATAGATATAATAAATATCTATTTCTAGACATATTTTAACTTAAGTATTTTTAAAATAATGTTCATCTGACCTGACAGCAGGTTTCTGTAGAAGAGAATGGTATCCAAAGAAATGATCCTTGCTAAATGCTAAAATGCTTCCCTTACATCAATTAATGTTAGCTTAACAGAAGCTAATTTTTAATGAGGCAGGCAACTCCCTGAAAGCATCCTAATATTGTCTTAATAATTGGACAAGTTTCATATGAATAAAAAGTCTGTTTTATATGTAGAAGGATTTTTTTAAATTACCTCTGATTTTTAAACAATATCAGTATTTTGACTGCAAGAACATATATTAAAATAGTTATTGAACAATTGCAACTAAAGCCAATGCAACAATATTCGTAGCTTATTTGTGACTTTGATAATAATGAAAACTTTTCTATAAAATTGGATCATATAATGTCAATACTAAAGAGCTCCACTAAGAATAGCTATTAATTGACATTTTTATATGCAGATATACAAGGGTTCCAACATATTAGGAAATATCTACACTACAAGGAATTTAGTCATTGATTTCAGTAAAATTAATGTTTGTTGCAGCTCTGATTTCACTGTGATTTTTATACTTTGAAATCAAAGAGATTATGTGAAAGAAAAGAAATCATGGTAGATTAACAAGGTCACCTGTTTTTTTGAAAAGACAGCAGCTTTCTAAATAAGTAAACTTAATATTGTTTAGCACAATTTAGTGCGTCAGAAGTGATTTTAACTATTATATATAAAAAATGTGTCTTAATGAGCTACAGAAATTAAGACTACAATTACATAGTATTTGGATTTAAATATATTCCCTTTGAGAAAAAGGTAAAACTATAATTATTTTTAGTAAAAGTAAACGTAATGGTAAAGAAAAAAAATTTGAATTTTTCATAAATTCTTTTTAGAAGAAACTTGTAGCACTTGTAGAAATATGAAAGGCAATTTTGGTTCTTATGGTGGCTAGATTTTACATAATCAAAATAAAACAAATACTAATTTTATTGTTTTAGAATAAGAGAAGTGGAATAGACTGAAAAATTAACATGAGAATAAATTTGGTAAAATAAAAGCAAATTGAAAAAGTAGAAAAGGAAATTGAGAATCAAAAGTGAAATGAGGATAAATGGAAGAAAATAATGATCAAGGCACTTAAAACAAATTTGGCACAGAACGAAATCAATAGGAATAATCCAACTTTGAAGATCTGTGTAGAGGGAGAGCAATAATATTTCTATTATGTATTAATATAATGAAATCAGAAGAAAGTTCTGGGAATAGAATTAAAATTCAATTTCTAAGTCCTTTAGCTATCTCTGTAGGAGTTCCAAATGCCAATATCTATATTTAATTACAGTTATAATTCTAGAATCGTCTTCATTTGGTCTCCAAAACTTGTGTTTATGTGAAGCAAATTCTTTAGAGAGGTAACATTTTTTATTCAACAACTTGTTGTAGTTGGAAAAAAAATCACGTGCTTGTGTGTGAAAGACTAATTGCAATTCAAAAGGCAACTGGCTGTGGAAAATTAATATTGAATTTTTTTCAACGGATTCCAAATTAGGTTGGAGAAATATTTAAAAGATTTAAATCCATATACTTAGGCTTCAGAATTGCAGTTCATCTTACATCACTAAACAAAGACCTCCATGCATACTGATGTAGTTTGAAGGAAAGACACATCTTCAAATCAAATGTCCCAAGATGAAAGCTCTATGTATTTTTCAATCTCCAATGATTGCAGAGGTTTCCACTAAGAAAACTCATTTATGTGCAACCAGAATTCCTTCTCAAAATTGCTAGTGACAGAGGATTGTGAAGTTTCTGCTTTTGGCCCATGAAATGTTTCCTATAGGATCAGCAAGGCTTTAGAGAAGTATATTTAGTGCCCTGTTCCCAGAAGCTGTACATCCCTGAATAGCAGAATTTCATATTCCAGTAGTGGCCTTAGCTTCTAACTTATTCAGCTGAGCAGATAGAAAGCATTAGCATCAAATCTACTGCCAAATCAAAGGCTCAAACTATCATTACTGGCAGAAATTATCAACCCTAAAGGGAAGCATAGGTGACACTATTTACCATATGAAAATTATTAGATTAAATGGTCTTATTTTCCTTATTCCACTTGCATTTATTCTGATTTCCTGACTTGCAGTTATTCTCAGTCATAAGTGGAAAGTCATAAATTTGCAGCTCTGAGTAGGCAAAATTGTGTATGTACAAGCACCAGAAAAAATAAAATGTAGGATTTTTCTCCCTCTTGAAATGTTAGAAGAGTCTCTATAGAGTGTTCTTGTCACGGTACATCCATTAACATGATGCAGTGAAATAAGGGGTTCAATTTTCCAGCTTGTCATGAGCTTCCAACATGCAGTAGATGCATTAAACAATGAGGTTAGAGCCCACATGCTTAAATTGAGTATAAGATTAAGAAAGAATTAGGTAACTGTTTCTTTGACTCCCATATTTGCAACAAAGCCCCAGTGCAGCCACAGGACTGCTTTATATTACTTGATTAAACACACAGGCTTCCCCCTCAGTAGACTCATTTATAAGATGCATTAACACGGGTGAGGAGGCACAATCTGAAGTTACAAAAAAAGTCTACTTTTAGTTTTGTGTTTCTTCCTGCTCTAGAGTCACAGCTCAGTCGCTATGAATATCCAGACCATTTGACCTCTTCCTTTCAGTAAAGTCAAACTGCTCATTTAAATGAGTAGACCATAACCCATTTGAAGACAAGACTTGAACAGCAAAAAAAAATTATATTACTATCCACTTTTCTCTTTTAAAAAACACAGTTTAAAATTGATTAAATATACTTTCATGTTTCTGCAGTTCTCTTGCAGCCATGAAAACTGTTCTCATACTCCTTTCCACTCTTTGTTTAGATTTTCCATGATTATCCAGTTCTCCAGGACACATTCATGAGAACAATACCTGAACTTACTACTCTACATTCACATATTTACGCCTACAATACTCCAGGGGCTTTTTCAGTGTTCACTGACTGAACGGTTTTATGATTTTATAGGGCATAAACACTTAATCTTTGTCACTTCCAAACTTCTTCAAGTGTAGATCCTTGTTCTTGTGAAGTTATCATTCTCTTTGTTTCATAGAAAAATAATCATTTCACAGTCAGTAAAATCCTAAGCAGTGCTGACAACGTCATGGTTGTTTGATGACTACAACACAGGCACCAGCCCTTCCAATATTTAAGGAAGCCATCTGCAGAAAAACAGACACAAATTAACTGAATAGGAAAAACCATGCAAAAGATTGCCAAACAGGAACAAGCCATGCAAAGATTGTCAAAGTGCTGTGTCAAAATTATTTTAAAATGGTCAAAACTAATGGGAGTATAAATTGCTAAAAATAAACAAAATCCACATTATGCTACTATTGTAATTTAAAATTGCTTACTCACACCTGACATCTTTCATTTGAAAGTGTGAGAACAGAAAGCAGGAATTAATTTTAGAGTTGTCATCAATTTTGTGAACCATTGATACGCAAGGGGTTTCTCTATTCTGCAGACTGTGGCTGATGCTTTAACTTTAGTCCTTGAGGCAAGGTGAAAACTACCAATACAGAAATGTATGGTTCCATTATTCCTAAACAGGTTCAAGAGTCCTTTAGAATAAGTTTGGAAATTTTAAACAGTATTCAAGACAACACAAGGATTAAAACCTTTAGGGAACTAAATCTTGCTGAAACTATCACAGTAGAGTCAGTTTATATGTATGGAACAACAGACTGTAATTGGTGCAACTGTATAAATCACAATGTTTCAATTGTATAAATCACAACATTGTTTACATGTCTCCAAACTACCTGTCCAAGCATGTTTATTAATGGTTTTTAATGTGAACTGGTGGTTTTGCAAAAAGATAATCTTCCCAAATTAATTTAATATCTCCTACAGAACATCATAAAAATGCTCATCTCAGTAATTAACAGTAGATTAAAAAAGATGGCCTTCTGCACTAACTTTAAAGTATTTGTGTCTACATTTAAGCTTGTCAACAGAAGTTCCCCCTTGCAATCATAAAAAGAAATAGGGACTCTTGAGTATAATACATCTCACCTATTTTAAATGCTTATTTTAATGTAAGATCATGATTCAGAAGTATGCACCTTTCTTGTCCTAGGTTTAAAGAAAGCTAAGAATGACTAATTCATACACATATGTGTGTAAATCTGTGTGGTTCACATGTGTATATATAAAATAAACTTTATAATTTTTTATAATTACCTGTGTCCACTCATTAGTTTGTGGGTCATATGCTTCCATAGTGTTCAGGTATGATTGACCATCATAGCCACCTACTACATATAATTTGTCACCAAGGAGACAAACACCAACAGCATCTCGAGGCATACTCAGTGGAGCCACCATTGTCCATGTATCAGTTTTTGGGTCATACCTGAGCAAAGAAAAATGAAACTGGGTATGTGGAGAGAAGACAAGCATCAATTCATGTTGATTTTCATCTGAATACAGGTTTTTTTTTTTTTTTTTTCCTGAGGGGGAAAAACTAAATCTTTAGTAGCCTATCCAAAAAAATTCTTTCTAACATCAAAAAGAAAAGATACAGATTTATTGTGTTCCAAATTCAACCCTCTAGATGTTGATTAGAAACTTTTGCTCAGCTGAACTTCTAGAATAAACTAAGATATTTGTAGGATAGTGTATCATCAAGAGGTCTGAGAAAGATATATGAGCAATATCTGAATGGATGGGTGTAAAATTTGTTTATATGTTATGTATACATTTAAAGTGGGGTATTTCCTGCAGCACATCAAAAATATTAGAAATATTATTTCTAAAATTAATTTTCACTATATTTTAATTTCTGAATTTATACTAAACAGTAAAAACCTTCCTATGTATTCTAATGCTTAACTGCATTAGAGTTAGTATCTCCTCCTGATATTTGCTCAAGTAGATAAAGTAATACTGGTTTTAAAACATAATCACCACTGAATTTTTAAAACTGAGTGTAAAAATCCTTCTGTATAGTGATGGTTATTTAAAATTTAAATATTAAACCTTTAAATATTTAACATAGGTTTTCATTGAGATATTCTTTAAAAAGGTAAAATTGTTTAATTTCAGAGTCATTCCATTGTAACTCTTTCGGACATGCATAAACCAGAAATTAATTATCTTTTGATAGTTTGTTACCAAGGATGACTGGAGTATTAGGTTACACTAGATACCTCATTTTTAGATGGCAAATATTACTAAAACAGAATAGTGTATCACAGTATAATAAAATTAATTTCATCTGTCCTTAAGCAAGTCTACTTTGTAATAGAATTAGGTGATCAGTGGAGAAAATAAGCAGTTCCAGTCTCCAAATCCTTTAAACAGTCTGACTTTATTAATTTGCTTAAATGTGTAATTATTTTAGTAAGTCATATTATCAATAAGCAACTTGGAGGGATTCTGTTAGAAGTCCTACATATTTGAACAATATTTGAACAACGAAATTATATATATATATATATAGTATACTGCATACTGTATACAAAAGCAATACTGTAGCATTGCTGTTTCAGTGCTTATATTAGTATGTATATATATATATATACACTAATATATATATATATATATACTAACATACATAATAATAATATATACTAATACAAGCACTGAAACAGCAATGCTACAGGGTTTTGCTTGTAACAGCCTTTTGGTTCATAAATAGAACTTTTAAATTGGACAATAAAAGAAGTGTCGGTAACCTTGTTCATATTGTTCTTGAGAGGTAAATACATTTTAAGAAAACAATCTACTTGTGTGCTAGCTGCTAATCCTGGCATTTGGGGGACTTCTCAGAAAATAAAATGTCAAATATCTAGATATATGGTATATTCCTAACTTTAGAGGAGAATAATGCAAAATATTGCTTGAGTATGTGGAAGGAAAATGAACATGTAACAAGCCAAAAAAAAAAAAAAAAAAAAGGATTTTTTTCAAAGACTGTGTGAGTTTTTCAATGATAGCATCATGTGTCTCTAGCTGAAACAGTTTCCCATCCAGTGAAATGCACCAGTGTGCATTGTATCTTTGCCTACCTAAAGCTAATCTATGTTTAATAGACTCCTCCATACACTGCTCTTAAACTGCAAGGGTCAAGGTGAGGAGGTGCAAAAGTTAAAGCTGGAAAATAATGCAACTGACATCATCATTTGACCATTTTTTTCTTCTTCTTCTTCCAATAAACAGGTATGTAAGGCTAAAATGAATCCTTATAACTCAATTCTGTCAGCAAAATAGAACTGCAAGAGAACTTGTTGGCTTTGTAACTGCCAGGAAAATATCTGAGATTTCTTACATCCTTTTTGCTGCTAAAAAGCAACTGTATATGCCATCTTTATAATAACTAGTATGCCCTAGGCTGAGCAGGGTTATGATAAAAGCTTCTGAATGTGCAAAGAAATCAATTTTGAAATCAAGGTGAAATGAAGGGGAAAAAAACCATAGGTCAAATGACTATATTTTTAGCATCTGTCAAATTTTGAGTAACATTTGAAAAACTGCTTTTATGAAATCTGACAAAATACCTTGAAAATTTTATAATTCTTATGAAGAAAGTAGTTGTTTTGCCTTTTAAAAGGAATAGAAGATGGCACTTTATCAACTTGTGAAGATGAGTGAGATGTAACTATTATTTTATTTCAGAATGCTTGAATCCAGAGGAAATCCTTTAAAATTTTATCACCCTTAGAAGAAAGTAAACTGGAATGCCTAACTACTATTGAGCAGTAGCATTAAGAAAACACGTATCTGCTGCCTCCACTATATTTTCATAATCTCAAAAGTAAATTTTAAAATATTATGTCTGGTTTGACAGTCTTCCAGGAACAAACTGGTACTGGAATAAGCACATCCTACCAGGTTGCATCAGAATGACAATTGAAGCAGACTCATTCCTGAAGAAGAAGAGACTTAGTTAAAAAGCAGGCCTTCAATAGTTACGGAAAGAAAAACTTTCAGAGAGATATAAAATTACTCAGACTAATAGACCTCCTCATCACTTACTATTCTTTTTTTTTTCCTAAGATATTGAGGGGCTTTTAGTTTTTGAAAATGATGCATTATTTTGCAATAAAAAACCAGACACACTAAAAAACATTCCAGTCGTCTTATAAATTAATCAATCACTGGGAGGGCCATGAGAGTTTTTTCACATTTCAGTGGAATCCACCAGCTAATTCACATCCTCTCAATGTAAGTTAATACTCCTACAAGTTTTTGTTTGTTAGGCCCAACTTTTAGTCTCAAAGCTAACTATTGATGAAGTATGTCATCCACACCTTTTGATACCATGGAAAAAATATCTAGATGAGGGATACTATATATTGTCACTCTAATACTAGTACATAAAACAGCATAAGGATAGGTTTAGCTCACTTTTGCAGTCTCTCCTGAGAAGGACAAATGCGATAGAGTATGGTTCGTCATCAACACCAGAAGGGTTTTCTTCTCAGAAAATGAAAAATGAAATAAAAGATCCCTTCTGAGTACCAATAAGCAGAAGCAGTTGAAAATATCTCATTAAGTCTGTCACTAGTACTCTTAATATAAATTTATTTAATTGAAAATTCTTGTTATTGTTCCTTATAAATAGAGATCCACAAGCAAAGGCCCTGTAAGTACAGGCATCGTGGGATTTCCCTGATTAACTGTCCCTCTGTTGGAGATGAGAAGAATTTGGCAATGATCTTTGCTAACATACAGTAGAGATGGCAATGAGTCTAAGATTGAGCAAAATCATATGGATAACATAAGAAATTTTAACTTAAAAGTTTTCAATTAAATATTGAATACTAAGCTGGATTTAGAAGAAGAAATAACTGACATTTAATTAAGCCCTTCTGAAAAGAAATGACGAGATAAATCTTTCCCAGCTTATATGTTAAGATTAACCAATTACTTAAAAATACCTACTTTAACTTTTGCAATCTCTACACATTTGGAGTGAATATTTTCTTTATTCTATTTTATTGCATTCAGAAACAGAAACAAAAAGTCAAACATTCATGGAAAAATTTGAAGAATGCCTTTAAATTGAGTGCTTTAATCACTTCATCTGTGCTGTACTGCCCTACTAGATATTCTTGGATTTGTAGAAAATCTAGTTGCAGAATTTGGGGTACTGTAATACAGTGTATCAGGCTTACAGCACCACATTAGAAAGTGGCATTTTATTAAAGGAAGGAATCCATTGTCCTGTGAATATTCATCCCTTAAACAGTTCTTTATTTCTTCTTTGCTTAACTATGTTTTTGGAGTTAGAAAACATTCTAAACACAATTCAATTTTGTGTTATAAAATTATTTCAAGGAAAAATTTTTATCTCTATAATTTTTAGTTTGTGACACTGCAATGCATAATATAGTTTCCTAAAATTACTTAAATGGGATGTGAAAAGAGTGGATTTTTGTGTTTGTGGTAATATATAATAGTACTGTGAATAAAAAGGGATTACAATAAGTTTCAAAGAGATTGTCTTTCACACACCTTTATAGAATTTTTCAAGTAAGTACTAATTAGACATTTCTTGGGTTAAGAACACCTGCTTAAATTTACCATTACTAAGCTAATAAAATAATGTTATCAGATATTATTTTGTATTTAAAAAAATGCATGTATAATATGATACCTTTCCACATAGTCCAGCAGTCGCGAACAGTGATTAGAAGCAGGAGCATCATGACCTCCAACTGCATAAAGAAAGCCATCACAGGTAGCCACTCCTACACCTCCTCTTCTCTTACACATAGGAGCACACATATTCCATTTATTTGTGTGAGGATCATAATATTCCATTGAACTCAAACATGAACTTCCATCCCGACCTCCAACCGAATATAACCTAAGAAAGTCCATGAAAATAAAAATGTTGATAAAACAAGAGCAGAAATAAAAACAAGTATCTGTTTTTTTATCTGACATCAGAAAATAGAAAAAAAGAATACATAATATTTGAAATCATGTGAATTTCATATTGTGAAAAAACACAGACGTTTTTAATATTATTGCCAAACTCACGTGTTATTTAGTGCTTTGTCTAGCTGAAGAGAAAGGAAGATATTTCTTTCTGCTAGTGAATATTTTCATTCTTTCATTACTGTATATTCAGTCAAGAGCACCACAAATGCCATACAGGTTTGTCTCTATAGGTTTAAAAATCATGTAAGCAGGGTTGCTGCCTAAGCTCACCATCTATGAGATGGAAGTGGAAGTGCAAACATATAACTGGTAATCCAGACAAGGAAGAAATATTCAATCCATTTATTATAGTTCCTCTTTGTTTTCACTGTGCATCAAAGTATTAAGAAGTACAAACAATATGGAAAACAAGATCTGATATTCAACAAATTCCACAAAAAGATCTATCAATGGGAACACATTTTCAGCATGAATGTTACACTTAGAATATAGTAGAGTTAAAATATGAAATGTGTTGCAGATAGGACTATCACGTTCTGTTTTAAACATGGATTTTTAAAAATTAATACCTTAGTTTCAAGGCTCTTGCTTTCGCTGAAGAAAATTTTTACCCAAACTAACAGCAACATATCTACTTTGCCAGAAAATTATAACCCCCAAGCATGGTTTGTTGTTTTTCTTCATCAGAATGTTTTATGAGGATAGAGTTATGTTGGAAAGTCATGGACAACTTCTGAAGAGTATTTTAAACTTGAAATTATAAAAATGTGGTTTAACACAAAAGATGTTGTGTTTGCAAGTATCTGCAGGCGCAAGAAACTTGTTTCATTCTACTGTTTATAATGGGTCCCAGAAGGAAATAGTTCTGATTGTTCTTTCCCCCTAATACCATGCTGCATTCATTCCATATGAATCTTTTCGCAGTCTGTTGCCTTTTATATTGTGCCTGGAGATTAACTAATAGAAACACAGGCTATTTTAAAGTCCATCCACTAGGCAATTTTGAATGTGAAAGCTGTCTCTGTAAAGCAATTACTCGTTTGGAAGCTTTTACTGTCCTAAGCACTCCATGAATTCAGAGCCATTTAAATGTGCATTTGCCATTACATTTCATTGGTATGGATGCTGACGAATAAGGAAGTGCTGTACAACCACTAAATATGTCACTGAAGCCTGAGAACATTTTGGTAGTGCCTGACAGATATACCTGTGCTCTGATTAAAGCACCCTGGAGAATCCAGACTCCTCTGTGAGAGATATTAAAGCAAATACACTTTTTTACAACTATTTCTTTGGATCCAGACCTAACACATTTAACCTTATTTATGATTATCAGATATCTACAGATAAAATCAATATTAAAGCATCCAATTCTGTTAATCTGTGGATATCTACAGTGTCCAACTTGCTTTTACACTCAGAGAAGTCATCTGAGCCTAAAGAACAGCACTAAAATATTTAAACATGTGGCCAAAAACATTTACAGTAATATAAATGTAAATATAAACATTTACATATAGGTGTCTGCAAGGATCTTATCTTCATTTTCAAAGATGCAACTTGCTTCAGCTACCCATAGACAGTGATAAAACATTTTTTGTGACATTTCAGGTATGTTGACATTTTTTCCAGGCTGAGAGATATGGAAAATAGTACAGTACAAAAAACAGTAGAAAAAAAACATGACTGCTGGCACCCTGAAGCCATTTAAATGTCAGTAGACAACTACATGTCAGTAAGTGAATTGATCCCCAAAAATACAAACCATTATTAAGATTTCTGAGATTATCAAATGTATTTCTAAGTAGATATTTGGACATGTAAACACTGAACACCATTTTAAAAATGCAAAGAAGCAGCACTTCTGCAGACTTCAATGCAAATAATCTTGTGTACCCCTAGACAAAATCCCCACCACTTTGATATTTCTTCTGGCATGAAAAGTTCTTATTTATTCCATTGTCTTTCAACTGAAATAAATCAATAAGATGATATTTGCAAACGGAAAGTAAAACATACATTCTCATTCCTCTATTCCAACTAAGACAGCTAATAAAATATAGCTGAAGGTACTCTTGAGTTGCTGATAAAAAGATAGCAAATGCTGTTCATAAGTAGCCGATAACGTGGGACCACCTAATCTGTTGCTAAAATGCTCTCAGCTATTCAGAACAAAATTCATTTTCAAAACCATATTTTGGAAATAACATTTTAGAGTTTGATTGTGTTTCTATCTTTTTTCTCTAACAAATCATTAATAATTTTTTTTTAATTTCACAAGGGTAAAATAAAAATAGTTCAGACAAGAAAAAGTTGGAAATGAAGTAATTGCTTTAAAGGTCTGGTTGTAGCTGAGCTTGAACAATTCAGTCCGAAATTGCTTTCAGTCTTCAGTCAAATTTTCAAATCCATGTTCACAAAGGCCATAAATGAATGGGGAGCAGCTCTGCAACAAGCACTGAATATTCAGGATACTGTACAGCTATCTGAAACTTTTGAAATACTTAAAATTAAAGCTATTTAGTAGTCTTTCTTCCTTTTTAGAGCTTAGGGTGTTATTTTATTAGATGACTTTAAAGTAAACATTTTTTCAGCTTTGTCTAGCTTGTCAAAAATTTGTAATAAAATTTCTATAGTGAAAAATATAATGTATTTCTCTGAATTAGCTGAATTACTCTCCATGGTGTATCCCATAAAAATTGGAATTATTATAAAAACAATAATCATATATCCCTGCTTAGAGAGTGAGACCAGCAAGGAAAAGAAAACATCCAGTACTGAGCACTTTTATCACAGTGAAAGTTCTGCCTGTGGAGATATAGATTTCTTTTCCTAAATAGTCTACATTTCAGCTGATTCAGACACAGATATGAAATTAGGCCAAGCTCAGCCTCTTCTGTTTTTTCAGGGTTTTGTCACTTCTTTTACTAAGATGGAGAGAGATTCCTGAACATTTCTATATATATAACTATATGTATAATTGGCTAGAAAAATGAAGTAGAGGTTTCAAAGTAGGAAACATTAGGAGAAATCATGACCAGATGGATCAAAAGCATTTATCTCAGTTCTGTCATTACAACCTTTGATAACTACTCAGAAAAGCCAGTTTTAAATTCAGTTTGACAAGCCAACCTCAAAAGACCAGACTGCCTTTGATGTGAGGTGGGTATGGCTTGTGAAACCAGTTGAATCATGCCCTTGATGCATTTCTTAATGAGGTTTTCCCTTTCAAAATTCTTTCACTATGAATATCAAAGACCTTATCCAGTCTTTTGCTTAGGCCCTTTTGTACCCTTTCTGGCCTTTCAGTGTGTCTGAAAGAGCAGCAAAGAATTACTCTGACACAAAAGATATCTGCTTGGTAGAACTGAGGGACAGTAGTAATTTTCATTGGTGCTGGGCTACTGTATTGCTGAATCAGTCCATACCTGGCCTAGGAATCAAGACTATATAGAGAGATATTTAACCATGCTGCCTTGATTATGCCAATGTAGTTCACTAGAAAAAGTTGAAAATACAAAAATTTTGTGAATGGAAAGCATTAATGAAGTCTTATTTCTGTGTGTTCATTTGGAAGGGCATTTCATATATTTGTAATGCAGTAGGGAAATAAATTAAAAGTAGAATTTGACTCCCCAAAAATGGAAAAAAAATATAGTCATAGAGTCAGTTCCTGGAATTAAATCAGTAGTAACTACTGTTAAGTTAGATGGGGGTCCTGAGAACTTCATCTAATGGCTGGTGTTTCTGCCCATGAAAGGGGAGTTGGAACTAGATGATCTTTGAGATGCCTTCCAACCCAAGCCATTTGATGATTCTGTGGCATAAAATACTGATAGAAAAACACCTTTTGCATGGATAATATTGTTATAAAAAAGTTTGACTTCTACACCGGAAATTTTAGTTTTCTAATAGAAAAAACTTGTTTCAAGCAATTTTAATTGTAATCAGAATTATATGGGTTACGTTCTCTATACAAGACCCTTGACTCAATGCAGATTCCACCAGTTAAAAAACATTCTTGACTTTATCAGGCTATAAAGTAGCTAAGGCAAAATTGTCTTTGTAAATTAATCATTTACTACAGCATGTACATGAGGCCCTTTATTTGCTCCATTATTAAGACACATAGTGAATCTGCCATTAAATAAAATTTTTAGTGAATCCATAGAATTACTTTGTGCTAGACTGAGATAATGTTTATGATACTAATTTTCTTTGTGAGTTTAATAATTTTAGACCATACAGTTGTTCCATTTTTTTGCCTCAGTATCCATTTATTTATTGATTTTGACTAAAATATTTAAAAATATCTACACCTTTTTGTAGTTTCCACAGTTGAGGAAGAATAATTTCAATATGTGTTTCATTTTCCCTATAGTGGGATACAGAATAATTGTTTTTCTGAAAAAAAAGTTTGATTTAAACCAGAAGTTATTAAACATTATATTTATAAAAGAGCAGCAGCATAAAAAATGTCGTAAAAGGGGGAATTAAAATTAAGTTATAAAACTATTTATAGGTCAACATCCATTTAGAATAAAACATAGTAAGAACAGAGACAAAATTTTCAACAAAAAAAATCTAAGGCTGGTAACTGGTGAGCTAGCCTTTGAAGTATGTTTGTTATTCTTCCCATTGCAAAACAGTTTCACAAAAATTGTTAATAATAGCTAATGCCTTCCTAAGACAAATTTGAGATACTGTCTGGTTAGGTAGATGATGTAGATGGAAGCAGACAAGTGACAGCATGAATTTTTTTGACAAGAAAAAGCACTGCTTTTAGCAGTAGGTATTTTAGCAGCATGCAAAATACCTACATCATACTTAATATACTGATTTGCTTGAGTTAGTGAGAACAATGTGGGCAGAAAGCATGCTGTTTGAAACATTTCCTTTTCTCCTTACATGACAGTAACTATGCATGCCAATCAAGGCATTTTTCTTAGTTTGAATGGATTAGTAAAAGAACAAGTGAATCACCAATAAGGCATAAGAGCAAAGAAAACCTCAAGCAACAAAAGCTATGAGAAAAAAAATGGCACTGATGGGAAATATAGTAGTTTTGGTCATACTTTCTTGTCTTATTAGTTTGGCATGAAATTTTAAAGTGTTACAGCAGCCTTAAAAAACACAATTCAAGCATATTAATACTTCCTTTATTTAATACTTTTGAGCAGTTCCCTAGTCTTTGCTGAAGTATGAAAATTATCCATGCATTGCAATTATATGGCTGACTTGCAAAAAAGACTTAGTTCATTTAGCTTGTGATCTTCACAATGAACAAACCCTTCTCTTTTCAACAAACTCAACCAATAATGTGAGATTTATCAGAAGCTGGTCTACTGAGTCAAAAGAAATTTCATCTTACCCGAATATTAGCTATTAAGAAGTTAATCACGTTTCAAATTGGAAAAATAGGAAGTTAAGAGTGGAGATGGCTTGGCATTCTATTCTGCTGAATATAGTAGATATTTGGGAGCTGTTGTAAGGGCTGTTGCCCATAAAGATATTTAGTTGAGTATTAAATTAATATTTAGTTTTCTTTAATTTCAGTCAGATGTGCATATTTAAATATCATTCCAGATTACACATATATGGAAATAAGAAAGTATGTGAGTACACATGATAACACACAGGAATGCACATGTGTACACATGCTGTGTGTAGTCTAAGTTGAAGTCTACATTTGGTGTGGGGAGGATCTCCAGACTGCTCCAACTGCACTACACAAGGGCTTCCTTCCTGTCCCAGCATATAGGCACCAAGAACCATGTGAGACTGATTCGGATTCTCATAATTCATCACCCACTAAAGATAATAATGAAAAGCCAGACTTTAGTAATAATGAGAAATATGGGATATTAATGCCTTTTGCAGTCTTGACCACAAGAGAGAAAACAGTGATTGCTGACTATTTTTTTTAAAAAATCTCTGCTTAACTGTGGAAGCTGCGCATTTGAAAAATAGGCAGTGAAATTTCCTAAGCATTATCCACACTGCTTCCTGCTGTCTAAACTGGTGTATATGTTACATTTAAAAGCTTTACTTAGATGCAGTGACACTACTGCATTTTTCTGCTACATATTAGGACTAAGTTAACGCACTATGTCTGTTTGGCCTGAAGTACCCATACATGTCCAAATGAATTCATACCATACTAGATCATATGCATATCTATGCAGAATTTATCATTCATTACAAAACTTACAGAATAAAAAATAATTATTTCTTATTACTTATTACTTATTTCTTATTGTTTCTTATTAAAAAACCTGAATGGCAGAACTTATCACAAATTACAGTCATTCCAGCTGTACAACAGTCAACAGCCAGCTAGTCTGAAGATTTTGCTGTGTGGGTGATGGATGAAGAAAAGGGAATAGTAGGGGCATACACACTAAAAATCGTAGATGTGCAGTAAACATTCAAAATAGAAATGTGGTCCAAGCATCTAGGACTGGGTCCACAGTATAGCCAGACAAAATAGGCTCATCAAGTTCCCACCCTGAAGATAAGCAAAGTTTTTAGCATCTGTTGTGTCTCCTACCAATCACTTAGTTTCTAAAGAGGAAGGCTTTCTAACTGCATATGCATCTGCTTTGGACCATAGGAAAAAGAGTGGCTTTACATTAAAGATTCATGATTTCACTTTTCTCTTATAAGAGTGACATATATTTATCTAGTTTGTATCTTTTTAAGGCTAGCCTAGCCCCACAGATAGAAAAGTAGACCTGTGCAGAGTCTCTCTCTTTACAGGCTGGATGTAAAATAACAAGTTAAATCTTGCTTGAGAAAGGGAGAATATAAGGCATTTTGAATTAAATGGTACATTCAGTGAGCTGCATGAGACCCCCATGTAGGAAATATGGATTTATGTGCAAAAGCACAAAAGATCAGACCAGGGCACTGAATTAGTAATAAGCCTTAATGATTCTGCTAAGAGAAAATGCCACAGATAGTTTATTATATGATGCATGAAAGCCAAAGGAGCAGAACTCCTGGAGGAGGCTGTAATCAGCCATACAATCAAGTTCTGTAGGTAGTTATATGAATGTAATACATTCCTAATTCTCTCATGCCAAA
The DNA here is from genome assembly GCF_026979565.1 of Vidua chalybeata. Lineage (NCBI taxonomy): Eukaryota > Metazoa > Chordata > Aves > Passeriformes > Viduidae > Vidua > Vidua chalybeata. Next base: position 52,135,357 of record NC_071531.1, on the reverse strand, counting down.
CACTGAACTACTATTAAGGACTTTGTGGAATTATTAACCTTTTTCTCTCCAAGGTCAGTTCAAAGCAATTATATTCCTAGTGAGTGACTAACTATAAGATGATTTTAAGAACCTTTCTTCTGCTCACACTAATTTGGTTTGAATTTTGCTATTTTTCTTAAAAATTAAGGTTCAACAGGCTAAACTTTCTGATAGTTACTTTATAATAGTACATTATAATCGTAAGGGGAATATTAAATTAAAGTAACTGCTATTTACAGCAGACATAATATTGATCTAAATAACACAGGTTTCTTTCCAGTTTTTCTCATTAAATGACCTGAAAACAAAACATTCCACTGTACATATGCCAACATCTCTATTGGGTAGCTTTCTGTGTTTCCCATTTAAAATGAAACAGAGAATAGCTGGGAAAGCACTGCCAAAACAATAACCCAATTTATGAAAATCCATTACTAAACAAATCCAATTATTGCAAAAGTGGTGGAACTGAATGAATACAACTGAATATAAATAGATAAATAATGATTAAAAAAATCCCAAAGCTACATAGTTATGAGTCTCTCTACCTAACTAGTAAAATTGAAAATGTAACAAATTAATTTGCATGGATGTGAAGGGAAAAATAATACATATGAATATACAAATGCATTTTTTTAAAATAACAATTAGTATATTCTATCGGTACTTAAGCAGAATTAATAGAATGTGAAATCTGATCTAAATTCTATCTGCTGCAGTTAAGAGACAAAATTACCAATTGATAATAAATAATTACTTAAAGGACACAACCAGAAAAGCAGTGGTTTTCTTATGTTGGACTGTCCTTCAACAAAAACATGAAAAAAATATCAGTGTTTAAGGCAAACAGGAAAAAGGACAGAAACATAATTAATGGAGAGAGATGGGGCCTACCAAACAACTTCAATTTTAAATATGTTGGATTTGATTAAGAGGATATATTCTTAGGGGTTTGTTCCTGTAAAGGAAAATATCTCTGGGTCAGCTTATGCATCTTGCCTGTAGTATTGGCATTGCATTTTCCTGGTTAAGATAATCACCAGTGACAGGCACAGCAGCCTATGGAGGACACCACACTTCAGTAGGAGGTTATCTCTCAAAGGACTGTAGCCCGTGGAGAGCACATGATGGAGCAAGGGAAATGTGTGAGGAAGGAGTGACAGAGAGAAACAATTATGATCTGACCACAACTCCCATTTCCCATCCCCCTGTACCAGCCAGGAGTGGGGCTGTAACGTTATACAAGACATAAACTGAGCCTGGGAAAGGGGGGAAGAAAGGTGGCATTTTAAAATTTGGGGTTGTTTCTTACTAGGCAGAATCTATTTTTATTACTAATAAATTGCATTAATTTTCCCCTAGTCAAGCCTATTTTGCCTGTGACAGCAAATGGTAAGTGGTCAGATGGATATGATTCGGGAATAATATTTTCTTGCAGCTTTTCCCCTTGCTCTTTTACTTTCCTTCAGAGACAACAAACACTCACAAAACTTTTTCTTAAATAGAAGTAAAATATCATTTAAAAGAATACTTACCCCGTTGCATTTCTAAAAGTTAAGATTAAACAATTCCTCGCTTTTTGTCATCTATCATATACCAACAGTGTTGTGTGGTATTTAATAAAAACAACAGCAGCAGGGGGAAATATCAAGTTCACTATAGCACATATTTGAGGATGTGGCAATCAATAAAGTGCAGGACTCCTTTTCCTTGACTCCACAAGATGTTAGCATGAGATTGAACTGCTTGCCAGTGTGTGTCAAAGTCATGATTTTCGACACTTTAGGCACTGCTGTGATGTTCTACCATTCAAAGTCAGCCCGTGGGTCCTATCAACAGCTGAGTATTTTATCCTTTTGTAATACAGATTTACTGATATTCGCTAAAGGGATCAAGACTAAAGGGTCAGACTTTCTGCCATGAAAACTACAGTTGCTTCAAAAAATATTGATAATTTTGAACATACCCATAGAAACTAAGGAATATTTTTTGTAATGGAGTCTTCGTGGACATATAATAGAGCAATATAGAAAAACATCAGTTAGGGTAGTGACACAAAAATGTTTAGAATAACATAAATCTCTGTGATACAGAGAATGTCTTTGAGGAGTATGTATTCCTGATGAAAGTGCATAAAGTAAATTTCATTTTCACTTAGAGCTACACCATTAGCATAAAATATGTTCTGAAATTAAATTTAATTAGTGGAATGAGCAGTTCATGTATTAGAGTTTTTTAATAGAAGGATAATAAATAGTTATGGTATTAGCTATAAATTTGGAGGCATTTACATTTTAAGTTAATGAAAGTATTAGTATTTATTGGATTGAAGGTGTCAACCAGATTTTTTTGTTCTTCTTGAGTTTAAAATTAAGAAATTGAGAAAAGCTTGAAATACTTGAGTGGCAATTTTTAAAAGTTTCTGGAAAATATAGACTTTTTCACACTTCTGGTTCCTTGGTGCTTCAAACTCATACTGTAGAAAAGTTCTATTGCTTCAGCGCTATCTGCTGAAACTCTAGAAGGTTGGTCTTATATAGTATAATTTGCACACTAGTTACACACCACTTATGTGAGCCCCAAAGAAGATTCAAATAAGTCATCCCAACTTCTGATTCACTATCTGCATATAAAATGACCATCCTCTACCAGTTATTTCAAATTGTAGATCGTCATCCCACATTTACCCATATCTATTGCTGATCTGAGGAAGTTCATGCACTCTTTCTTTTCCAGTCTCTGCAAAGGGGTTGTTAACAGTAACAAGGCAGAAAGGATGATGCTGTTACCATATCAGAATTATTGACCATATTTCATCCCAACAAATTCTTCAGTCATGGCAAGTCTTAGAACACCTACCAAAATATGTTGAAAATTGATAAATACATCAAGTTAAACATAAATAATTTTTTATATAGTAAGGATAACACACTCCACTCTTGTGTTACTGTTTGACTATGAGAAACACATGAAGATGAAGGAGATGGACTCTCCACAGCCTCAGCATACATTGTTAGTGGTACCTAGAACCTATTGTTTACTTGGGAAAACAAAAATATTACTGAAAAGGAAAATTCTCAGATTCCAGCTTTTGGTGTTACATAAAAACACATAACATTGCCCTTTATATGAACCAATAAACAGGCATTTAGAATGTGATGAAAAGTTTGTGGACAAGATCTTATTGTCTCCGTATTACTTTTATTTCATCTCTACTTTCCCAGCTGAATTGCAGCTATTTTGTGCATTTGTTTCTTTGACAACTGTATCAGTTTTGTTTCTTTTCTTTGGTATGACATGCATTCTTGATAGTCATGGTACACATTATATGGCCTTTGCAATTTCACTTGAACTTCCTTCGATATGGATGACAAGGATTCCACACAATAATACAAAATAAATATTTCCAATATTAATAAAACTTTATGTATTCTTCAGTAGCACTTCCTTTTTTCCCCTCAGATTTCTTCTTCTGTTCTTTCTTCTGTGCTGACAACATACAAAGCTTTTTTCACCTCTTCTTTTACTTCTTAGCATTAATTTTGTTCAAACACAAGGCTTGTTAATTCACATATAAACTACTAAATATTCTATTTGTGTTGCTTCTTAAGGTCATCCAAATACTTCTGTATTCATGTGCCCAACATGAACCATATGATATTATTCCTTTTGGTGCCACTTTGAATGGTCTGGTAATTTAACTACCTTGCTCTTGTTATAATCTTTTAACTCAGGACAGATCTGTAAAGAATTCCAGGGGTAATTGTGACGTCCTAGTTATTGCATAGAGTCCTTTTCTTCTTCAAATCCCTGTACTATTCACCTGTTTTTCATCTTAAGTATTTATTTCATATGTAGCACCACATAATTTCTGTTGAAATTCTAGTAAAATTAATTTGTCAGGTGTCTTTCTTTTATCTCAAAAAACACCTTTATCTTTTATTAGTTGTTCTAGCTTACAACTAAGAAGACATTTAAGAAAATGAATATTGCCTGTGTTCTTCATTGAAGCATAGTAACTATTGTATCCTATTACTCTGGGAAATCTGGAGGTAACAACCAGGTGACCTTTCTGTGGGGAGGGGAAGATACTGCATTAAGCCCTCCTGGGTGAAACAGTACTGCAACTTTGAAATGTCATAAGGCAATATGATTATAGAAAAGAACCCTGGCAAATGGACTAAGTCTAAAATTAAAAAAAAAAAAAAAACCAAACAAAAACAAACAAAAAAAAACCAACAAAACTTCAGGTATTTTTCTGAATTTCCAAGAAAATCAGTAGGATCTTATTGCTTTAATAATTAAATATTTTTCAAATTAGATTATGATGTACATATTGACATAATCTTTTTCATGTTTTAGGAAATATGTTGATATAAGAATTTCAGTTTAAATTTTAAAATGTATTTCAGTGAAATAACATTCATTTCTGTGCACCCTGTTGTGCCAAATTCAGATAGTATTGTTTTCAATTTGTTTGAGCAGCAAAATAATTGATAATTTACTTGCATGGTCTACACAAGTGAGCTTCTGAAACACTTTAATACATCAGGAACTAATAAGAGGTTACTTACAAATCAATCTCTTCACTCAGAGCGTGATGAGATCAGAATATGAAAGCTTTAAGTTTTTTATTTATTTCCATCTTAAGCTGATAGAAAAATACAATTTTCATTTTTCTGCTTAAAATTAATTTAAATGGAAAACAAATTCAGCCAACCATAGGGCAATGGAAGATCATAAATGGAATAGTTTCTCACTTTAAAACACAAAAGAAGTGGCTATACTTTTTCAAGTCTTTTAAGAAGCTCATATTATAAATATTTTTATGTAGAGTGCCCAAAGCAATGTGAGAGATACACACACAGAATAGTTTGTAACTCTCTTACTTCAACAAGCACTTCACTTGTTTATTTATATAATTCACTGCAGAAGAAAGAAATAATAATGAATAACCAAGAAAAAACTCCTCAGAACTTCCATACTGAAATAATTTTTCCTTTGCTGAATGTTAAATCCAACATTTTATTTCTCAATGAGATATCCATTTCCAATATCCTGAGGAATGCAGCACGTGTCAGTTGTGTGGAACAGCAATGTAGCAAGAATAGCACCGGAAAGTTGAAAGGTTCTTACATATGGTTTCAAGTTGCAGTTCTTGGCATATTGGATATTTTTTAAAGATGGGTACTCAGATAAAAAAAATAAAAATCAATGGCATACTTTTACTTTTTGCAGTGAGACCACTGCTTTTTTGTTTTCAATGGCGTCCTTCCTACCTTTCTGGGACACAGATAACATCCCTTTTAATTAAAAAGTGTTTGATATAAGTAATGCAAAATTCAGTTGAGTATCTACTAACTGGGAAGGATTGAATATATGGTCAGCTGTGCAAAAGAAACAAAGATGGAATATAGATGCATAATCATATGCTGCTCTTCATGACTTTAGACCAGTATTTCCAGGGTTATTTGTCTAGATGTTGCTTCTGCTAGTCTGCAGCATGGCTTGTCCACCATTGAAACCAGTTTCTTGTAGAGTAACAGGCCTATTAAAGCAGCTTTGACCATTTGATCTACTCCAGAACATTTCAATGCCACTGCAACTTAATAAGGGAAAGCAATGACAATTAAGCTTCATTGGTTTTCCAAAGAAGTGTTTCAACTGTGTAAGCACACCCTACTCACTTGCCATTTAATGCTGCTACTCCAACAGTGCTTCTGGCAATTGACATACTTGCCACAAATGTCCACTGCTGACTTTGAGGGTCCCACCTCTCAACTGTGTTCAAATAACTCCAACCATCATGTCCTCCCACTGCATAAATAGGCCCTTCAAGCACTGTAACTCCTAAAATGGAGAAGAAAGTGAGAAAAGATAAAAGTATCTATCTACTACTCTATCAGTAGTAAAAAATAAAAAAGTTTTCCAAAACACAACCAACAAATGAACTTATATATTCAAAATGAAAATGGAAGTACCAATTTGAGATTTGATTAATTAAGAATCAACAAACAGGCATAAAATTAATGCCATTCCACATGGCTGTATGAAAAACAGGTCTTGTCAAACCAACTTAATTTCATTTCTTGAGAAGTGTGTTTGCTTCAGAGAATAACCTGTCAATGATGTGATCCTCTTAGATTTCTGTATTCCCTTTAGTTTCTCATAATCTGATAATGAATTAACTCTTTAGAACAGCAGTAAAGCACATAGCAAAGTAGGGACTGGATACCTGATAGGTCTCTGATTATTGTCAGCCTAAGGGGGATTTCATTGAATGGAATTGCTTCTAAAGGGGTCAAAGTCTGTTTGCACCATTTTTGTCAATTATGTAGAAGAAAATAAACAATTCTTCACTAGCAGGAAGATTGATGGACTGGTACGGAATCAAAAAACACACTTGAAGGCTTAAGCAAGTAATTAGACTGAGAAATTTAAGCTGCTTCCTCAGTTCCACTCTATCAAAAAAGAAAAAAACAAACAAACACACACCTTTACAGAAAAATAATGTTGGATATATGAGCACTCTTATCTACTGAAAAAAAAAATGTAACATGTGAAAACTGAAGTTGAACATATTTCAATAAGAAACAATTTTTTGACTGTGAACGGTTTGAATCATCCAGTCAAAGGAATTGATGAATTCTCTATCTCACAGTCTCTTCAGTTAAGCTTAAAAGGCTCTGGAAGATAAGTTATAAGCTAAGCACCAGTTGTTACAAGACAGTGAGCTCAGTAATTCCATTCTATGATCCCAAATGACCATCTCTTTGAAAAATCTCAGGCTAAATCCAGTCCTGTTTCTAAGTCAATGTCTTTTTTTTTTCCTCACTCCATTTCACACGATTTGAACTCATCAAAAAGTCAGAAAACAATAGATCATTAAAATTTCATAGGATGACTTGTTTTTTTTTTTTGCAGAAAAGTCTAGCTTTAATTTTAAACAGTGTGACATTTCCACTTTCTGTGTAATAATGTTTTGTTCCATTTCAGAAAAGTAATTCATTAAAAGCTTATTTTACTTTAAAACTATATTTATCAATGAGTTTGAATATGTTTCATCTAAGAATTCATAGAAAATATTTCTGCACTTTGAGTGTTTATTTTCATTTGTCAATATTTTTTAACTTAAAAAAGAAAATAATTCAAAAACCCTACTAACCCTTAGAAAAATTTTCCTCCAAATGAAGGTTGAATCTTTTATTTTTCTATAGAACTCCTTCTCCAATTGTTTTAAATGCCTTGCCTAGAAATTCTTTCTATTCAATCACATGTTCCAGTTATAATTTCTCCAGAATATTAAAGTGGATATTAAACTGAAGTCATGATCCATATAGCTCAATATCTTATCTCATATAATAGCAATATGTGGGAAGATGTGTCAGTGGTCACATAAAAATTGTGGGATCATATGGTAATAGATGTAGTTTGGAGGTGATGTTTTGTTTATTCTAATGTTTAATATTTTAAAATATTCTTAAATCCTGAACAAAGTTGTTTACATTATTAAAAAAATTATGGTTCTCCTTAGCTTTTTCATCTATATACTCTTCATTAAATGGAAAGTTAAATAGAAAATCAAGTTCTTTTCTGGATAAAAACTGAATCATATTCAAAGGAAGCTCAGAGAGGTAAACGTTTTTATACACATACATGTACACATAATTGCTGTTGAGACAAACATGCAAATCCTCTCTAACCTTCACACATAAACAGTGTTGTATTGTTATAAAGTGAATTTCACAAGGAATCTATGATGCGTATAAAAAACACATCAGTTTTGCAATTTCCAGGTTTTGCTTCCTCAGATAACTTATTTGCACTTTCACTAGGATATAGAGGCTTTTCCTCAATTACTCTTTTTATCTTATTCAGTATTTACATTTTTTTCAAGTCCTTCATAGTTGTGCTTTATTCTCATCTATTTCCTGCTGGAAATTAAGCCAGTACAATTATTTAATTCACTTTTTGTAGGAAATTTGATTTCCCCTTAATCAAAATACCATTCTTCCTGCATTTTCATGGATTTTTACTTTTTCTAAATGACAATGAAAATGGATAAGCTCATTGCAGTAATATAATGTTACTTTCTCTCTGCATTTCTTGTTACAAAGAGAGAAAAGTAACATTAAGTAACTCAGCTTTATACAGAAAATAGTCTTCAATGGCTTCTCTGTTCTTCTCATCAGAACTTTTCTGAGTTTATACAATGCAGATAGAAACCTGTGAGATGCACAGTTCCCTCTGATTTTTTTCCCCATTGCAGAAACGAATATACTGCCCTCAGTAGTTTCTGGTGCCCTTTTGTGGAAGTTGCTGCACAAACTGTTGCATCTACTGGGTTGCATCTCTGTTACCTGTGTTTAGACCCATTCTATCTATGAAACCCCACATTTGACTCTTATGTTTTCTACGAAGCCAGGTTGGCAATGTTCTAAGCTACACAGAAGTATTTTCTTTCCACATTAGGCAGTGCTTGAATCATATGTTTCAAAATATTCTAATGAGTAGTAATGATAATGTAATCACCTTATATACTTATTTATATCAGTAAGTATATAAATGCACATTTTATATTAGAGAGACTGTGTCCTATATGAAGAATTCAATATTGAAGCATTGAATTCAAGCTTTTGAATTCATTCTAAGCTTAGATGCCAGAATGTCTGTGTGATTTTTATATCACACAAATGGACTAAAGGGTACTCCCAAAGGTATTGCTTGTAGCCTCCTTATCACACAAGATGGATTGCAGTACAACTCTTCTCTGACTGAAATTACTGAACAGTCCATGATAACAGCAAATGGCAACACCATAATCAAAATCTTAAGGGACACATTCCCCAAGATCACAAAGCAAAATATTTTCCAGTAAAATTGATGAAGCAAGACTATTCACTTTTCTGAATGTTCCAGGTCATTTGTTTTAACAGAAGAAAATAATTAAATTCATTGTAAGTACTCTGTGTTGAAATGTCAGAGTTCTAATACTATTAGCACACTGTAGAAGTCCTCCTCCTTAAAGAGCAAAGGTACTGAACTCTATATACCTTTTATTTTTTAAATGGTGCAGCCAATTTCTGCTTGGTCTCTTGAGATAAGATTTTTTATATTTTTGTAGTTAATATACTGAACAGTGTGTTAAAAGATCAGAGTTCATTTCAACTTCATGAGACAGGTTTTCGTGTTCATTGTGTATCCTAGAGTATACTGATGTCAGAGTACATAATTTTGTTCCCTGTCATCTCTGTCCACAAGATAACAAAGATCCACCTAGATTTACACTCAGAACGTAGATATTGAAAAAGCCCATGAATGGGCTTTTCCTGTTTCTAAATGAGAAAATAACTATTTCCAGCTGACACTTGAACTCTTATTTGTCATTAAGCAAATTGCACAGGCGAATAACACTGTTTGCTCCTTCATGAGAATTTGCTAAGAGAAGGGAAAGGACAGAAGGCCCTCATATATTTTCTTCCTGTACATCATCTTCAACAATTTGGCAAAACCAGTTTAAGGCACAAGAAAAGAAAAAAATCCTCTTGAATTTAATTTTTCACATGATACTAGTGCTTTGTTGTTTTCTGACAAAAGTAATAATACATTCAGAAAGGGAGTATTTTACTATAAGAGAATTACATTGAATAACAAAAATTATTTATCTGAACAAAGAAACTGAAAATTGGTGGAATCAGATCTTACTTTTTTAATTTGTAGAAAATAATGATTCTGGCACTGAGGGAGTAATTTGTTCTACCATCTTTTGATGGATTACTTTCATTTACCTGATACTGTGAATAGTTTGGCTTTCCTAGTTCTCATATAGTTGCAGAGCTGAACCAGCTATGAGCATCCCTTTTAAGAAAGGAAGCAACTTGTTTTCTTAAGAGGAGATATATTTTCAGCAATTTCTTGAGTAGTTAAGTGCAGTAAGTACAGTGCAGAGACAACTTAATGTTTTCCTGAAAAAAAAAAGTACTTCGAAAATAACTCTTCTAAGCATTTTTACGTAGGAATTTATAAAAGCAAACAGTATTCTTTCTAAACTAAACGAGATCTAAAAAATTAATTGTCTAGTTTGCAATGGCAGGCATTTTCCTTTTGATTGTCTTCACAAAGCTATGCAGCAAAAACCCTATTATGCCTAATTAGGTGCTCAATCGGTACAGTTCCAATTATTTATACTTGAAGACTGGAATGGGATTTTAAATTGCTTTTCTGTAATGTTACAAAATAAAGGAGCACTGCCTATAATATTTTTAATTCTACAGTTCCTTATCTGCCTGATGGACCTAATTTTTCAGAGTAAAATTTTTAAAAGTACAATTTTTTATAAAAAAAAATTGTAAATATAGTTTTATACTGACATTTGGATACAAAATGTCAATGAAAAAATATCTGTGGTGCTAGATTTATTGTAGTCTCTTCATTTTGATATTTGTAGTGATGTGAAATTTTAACTGGCAAGGAAATACTTGTATCCAACAACTTTAAATAAGGACATTACCTTTCAAGAAGATAACAGACATACACTATATCATGACATTGAAGGTGAGAAGACAAATCAGTGTTTTGCTATCCAAGTATGAAATTTGATCAAATAACATCCAGACTTTATTCTACATTTATTTAATGTCCAGGTAGAAGCACATTTTTAACAATCTCCTTTCTCACCCATACCCACAGAAGCATATTTATACAATTTTGTATTAATTGTAACTAATATTGCTGCTTTTCCTTACTCTGTTATTTCCGTCTTTAAGTCTTAAACTACTTTTCTTCCATAGTAGTGGTATCAAAGAAAGTAAAGTCCAATTTGATTTAAATTATGCATCATTAATTAAATGATGAATTAAATCTTATATTTAGTTCTTAAAGCCATACTATTAACTGAGTGGGAAATATAAATACTGTTCTTTGGATGCTGCATATACTACTGCCATAGGCCAATCTTGGAATTTAGAGTGTCCTTAATTGGAGAATTGGACCTGACCTACCTTCCTTAGAGAATATTCAGTGACTTAATGTTAAAATATCTATTCCTATGTAAATTCACAAGTATCAAGGCTCATTTAAAGAATTATAGCAATATCACTGTCCTCTTGGGCCAGAAGATATAACACTAACTTGCTAATATAATGCAAATTTATAGAAGCAAAGATCTGCCTGTAGACCCTTTATTTACATTCTGTTTTGTAGATAAGACACTAGGTTCTCAACTCTGCCACACTATTGTCCTGAGAACATGACTCAGAAATTATTATAATTGTTGCCGTTATGATTTGTAACTCTTTAGTGAATTGGGTCACGATCTACTTAGTAAATGTGCAAAGTACAAAAGGTACTTAATAATTCAGAAAAAAAGATCCCTCTAATGTTCCCCATGATAAGGAGGAAAATCCAAAGCAGAAATCTAATATACGTGCAAATCAATATTCCAGAGAAAATACTGTAAAACGTTAAGCCCTTATTGTAACCCACAGTGAAAGCAGTCATTTTTCCTGAGATTTCACATGGAAAAAATAACAATAATTTAACTACATAGAGGCACATAGTACTGGTCAATATTGCCTAAAAGAAAGATTCTAAAACTAATCTCTTAACTGCTTGCTTCTGGGGTAAAAAATACAAGTATATCAGAAGATTGCTGTGATTTGGTAAGCCAGTCTGTTGTGGAACTCTTCCACTCAATGTTTATGTGGAGATAGGTTTTGGCTTTTTTGTTTGTTGGGTTTTTTGGGTTTTAGGGTTTTCTGTGCATAGGAATCACCACATAAAGATGGAGAACACACATCTTAACTATAGCATTGCTTTTACGACGTGTTGATGTACCCAGAAAGATTTACCATTGCAGAAAAACTCAAGTTCAACTTTCATGGGACATGAATCCTTCTCAGCTGACCACAGCTGATCAAAATGATATTCCATAGTGTATGGCATCATACTCTGGAAATCTGGAGTATCACTGCCCAGCTCATTAGAATTTGGTCAGTATCATATATGTGACAGCATGAAGTGCTAGAATATTTTCAGTTGTCTGCATGCTCTAAGAAACTAGTATCTGGAAAATTTCCTTTACCCAGCTGTTTGGCACTGTAACAAGCATTATGCAAAATATTATTATATCATTCAAAATTATTTTATTTATAAATAATTGCTCCATAATATTGGGAAATTAATTAGTCACAAATAATTACAGTTTTATCATCTTAATAGGGTATGACCTAATCTGTTGGTTTTGATGCTAATTCAGTTCTCTTCATTTTACTGACATTTCTTTTTTCCTGCCTTTTGTCTCCGGTCTCCAGGCTCATATATGCCCTGACATCCAGAATGGAATCTCAGATTCTCATGCATGTGTCTCTGCAGCTCTGTGCTTTTTAATCTCCATAGAGTGGTTTCTTTTGCATATAGACAACATACAAAAAATCTGGATTCATTACACTGTAAAATTAAAAAAAAAAAAAAAAACAGACCTAGAACAAATTCCTACTTATTTTTTGTGTTATGTTAATGGAATATGTAAATTTGCCATTTTTGGTTCCTTAGTAGCCCAAGAATGGTGATACATAAAAAGGAGAAGCTATCATGCAAGATAGCAGAGAAAGAAGAACAAAGATCCCTTTTATCTTCTATATTTTTATAGTTTATTTTACAGTTACCATGGATGGGAGTGTTAAGACTATATCAAGCTTTTATTTATATTCCTAGTTTATTTTAATGGTTTCTACTCTTCTGGAATGCTTTCTGACAGATTGTAACTCCACAGACAAACATGTATTTATTAGGGCTTAAGCACTTTCTAAAATAATACCATTGCTTAACTGCCACAGCAAAAGTTTTTTAAATGGTAGATTAAAGTTCAGCTCTCACTGACTTCTAAATTATCTTTCAAACTAGGTCTAAAGAGGGGTATCATTCATCATTATATTTTTGGTATTGAGTAAGCAATAATCTATGCTATATTATGCTTCATGAAAAAGGTAAAACTGAGATGGTCTGTACAGTTAATAGGTTTGGTACTTCGCTGTGTATCTGTTCTACTCTGCTCATTAATCCTTTCTTCTACATAGACAATTAAGTTCAGAACAGAAATCAAAAAAGTGTATACAGAGTTGCTTCATAAAACTGCTGAATTTATAAACCAGAATCTGTTTTACATTTTTCACATTTTTGCTCTTTCAGTCTCTTTCTTCATTTCCTATATGGATTTTGATTTGGTCTTCCTGTTTGTCAGGTTTCACCTTTCCCATATTTAATTTTTCCCTTTCACCACCTTTCTGGTGTCTTATTGCTCTGTCATATTCCATTCTGTTTTATGGACTACTCAACAGGGATATTAGAATCACTACTACTTTAAATAATAGCTTTGGATCCCACAGTCTGCCCGTTCATTTTTGTATTTTAGCACCACTTATTTCAAACACTGCCATTAAAAGAGCTTTCACTCATCTTCAATTGGCAGCTTTGAAATTGCCTGACATATGACTTCCTATACTATGGATTTTCACTACAAGGCCTGTCAATTTTATTTCCTCACTTCTACATGTATCAACTTCTATACATATGCTTCTATTGAAGATTATATGAATACAGGATAAAGTGAATTGTATTAGCTGGTTGTGGCCTTAGTTACAATGGGGTACATCTGATAATTTTTTTGCTGTGTCAACAAAAAGACATTATGTAAAGGATGGGTGCTTATTTCTATCCTGTATACAAAACCCAATTCAAACTGCTCTAGAATTATTACTACATGGATATAACATAACATAGTTTAGAAAACAAATAATAAAAAAAGTTGTATTACTTCAGATTACCTTTCATTACAAAAGACATTTGCTAAAATAACTTCATGGGGTATTAGAAAAAAATTAAAATTAAAAAAGCAATTAAATTCTATTAACTAAGATTCTCAGGTATTAATGTGATTGGTACATAATTACAGATAAAGAACACCTTTCTAATGCCTTTAATTATCCCAATTTAGACTTCTTTTCTCATTTTACTTGTTGTTCACAAAAAGCCTGAATTACTTCAATACAAAAATTTAAAAATTATTTTATAGTAAGAAAAGACCCCCTCAAATGGTCAAATGCCTAGTTTGTTTCTTTCTTCCTAGTATAGAAAGCATACCAGTTTTTCTCTAGTCAACATTCCTCAATTTAAACTATAATGGTATTTTTTAAATCTGTTGACCAAAATAATCTGTAAAATTATAGTCCAGAATTATTTTTTAACTGATTACCAAAGGTTTTCAATTAGAGATTCATCTCTTTTGTCACTGAGACAAATACTTTTTCTATTCAGCATACTCTAATGTTGTATTACTACTTTCCTGTAGTTATAGCTGAAGTCATTGCATTTTTACCACCCTGGGGAACAGCACTGATTCTGTAAAATTCTCAAACACTGGTAGATGAGACATGATGTATTTTTGCATGTAATTCATGTATTTTCTCATGTAATTTCTAATTTACAATTAAATTTAAACTTAGGAAACAATTTTAAATCAGTGATATATTCAGTGCCATAATGCCATCTGATATAGATTCCCATTGCTATTTTCTATTGTAAGACTTGTTTAACAGCAACAGTACATATGCATATTGCTAGTGCCCAATGACATGAGTGAAGGGTAGGAAAGCATGGTCATTTTGTGAGGTATTGATGCAATAGCACAGCAAAGGACTTGCTGATTGCGGCTCAGAGGAATGGACAGGATAACATTGTGTGTTGCATGAGTCAACCCAGGCAGGTAGTGGGAGTAACCACAAAACCACTGCTGAAATGCAAAGAGTAGATTTATTTCCTATTTATTACCTTCCTAACCAGAGGATGCCAAAGCAACACCCAGGCAGAAACACACAAGCAGGAACACAATCCCAGCAGGTGGCTGGGCTGCTCTTTGCAACCATTTGTCAAGCACCCACTCATGCATAGTTTACCTATGTACTGGGATCTCCTCTGGGCTTTTTATGACCTCTCTCAAAACAGGGAGCTCAAACATGTCCATAAGCCTCTCCAAACACCTATGTTACACAGAAATTTTACTTCTCAAAACAGACATAAACAGCAGTAGGCATTTTTAATTTATATACATATATATATATGGGGTTCCCACACTGTTATTCTCCAGGCCTTGGCATCTTGGCATTCCAGGCTGCAAAGTCACTTGAGCAAATCTGCCATCCTCCTCGCCATTCTCCACACACGTCTGTAAGAGTCTGAGATGTTAATGGTTAATTGCCCATTCATAGAGGTGCTAGGGTGCTTTGCTAGACCAGGGTTTGCACCCTACAAGGTACACCCTCCCAAGGGAGAAGAGGTGAATTTTTGGGTGGATGATGGTGAAGCCTCTGGTCCACATAAATCAGAGGGGGTGACCACTCACCACTGGAGGCCAATAAGAAGCAGACCTCGTGGAATCAGGATAGCTCTTTTTATCATGTTGCAAAGCCCAGTTATGGTTACTGGTCAGAATGCTGCCAGAGCTTAAAAGTACTGAGTTTTCCATTAAAAGTTACAAAACAAAAGAAATGTGGCATATTTAAAAAAAACCTTTTTCTTACCTAAGCCATGTCTATGTGTTGACATAGGTGGTAACACAGTCCAAGCCTTGGTCTTTGGATTGTAACATTCAACAGTGTTTAATGTCTTTAAACCATCCCGGCCTCCAATGACAAACAGCTTGTCATCGATGACAGCAACACCAAACTGAAGCCTCCTGCCATTCATTACTCCAGCCTGAATCCATATGTTTGTTCTGAGATCATACTTTTCAATAGTTGTAGCTCCTGATGAGACATAAAAGCAGAATTACAAATATCAAAATTATAGATGCATTTAAATGAATGCTTAAGAGAATAACCTAATAATTCATCCGAAATATAACCAGCACTTTATTTTAACATACACATAACAGTGCTTCACTTTCAAAGTTTAAATATCCTACAGAAAAAAATCAACATAATTATGAAGCTTGACTGTTTGGAACTAACCCTTTGGATTATAATAAAATGTTATAATTCCATGGAAAATAAATCCGTTAGGATTCATTAATTATGTGGAACCAATAAGCAATGAACAAAGTTCAAACAAACATGAAAGCAATAGTTTTGTTAATTGGACTAAAAAAGGCATAATTAAAATTCAATTTGTATATAAGTGTAGCAGAGGAGCAATAACTTACCTACAACTGGAGGTATTAAATTCCCTTCCAGTTTTATTAAGCCACAAGATATATGAACCAAATTTTGCACTCAATTTAGCGACATCTTTTTGATCCTAGTTGAAAGTAAACAGCTGTAAAATCATTAATACTTAGGTTTGAAAGAACAAAATATACAGTTTATTTGATACTGTTTCTTGGAGGTGCTGCAAGGAATATCATAATGATGCATATTCATAAAGTTGTAATGTTTTATATGTTGGATCTATTTGTGTTAAAAGCTAGAACTGTAGCACATGAATTCTGTAAAGCTGTTTACTTCAATGGTGAAATGTACAGTTAAAAATTTTCTCATTCTGATTTCAAAAAAATTGTACTTGCATAACAGTCTGAATCATGCTCAGCTACATATGTTCTACTATGGGCTAAGTCTGAGTTGCTACAATATTTTATTATATTACATACTGAGAACCTAATCCAGGAGGTCCTGGACTGCTTAAATTCTGTTTCTCCAATAAGGTGCCTCGCTAATTTCTAATGACGAGGATGATAGAATTATATAATACTAACAATAAAAAATGGGAATGAGAATAATAACAAAAATCTACAATACAAAGTGAAATAGGTGTCGTTCTATAAAGTCATTGTTATCAGGAACATGAATATAATACATTCTAGACTGCAATTCAGACAAGAAAAGAAGACCTCTTAAATAACAGTAATTATTTTGATTGCAATGACTCTGCAATAGCAACATTTAAAATAGAAAAATCTTTAAACGAAAAGGTGGTGAAATGACTGAAAGGTATCATCAGCAGAGACTTTAGGATACCTTTAATTGCAGATCACTGAGAATTTATTTTTCTAATATTTAGACTTTTCTTCATTCCCATACATATGGTCAAATATTCACACAGCTTAGACACTAAAAGAGAATAAATTTCTACCTTTCCTAGGAAGAAAACTGGGTATTTCTGACAAAGGAATAGGTTTCTTTCCTTTAGCTCAAATGTTTTGGTCTTGAAAGTAAAAAGATATTCTGCACCTAGGAGAGGAGGCAAAATCTTGATACCAATAGGATTTTACTAGACAAATTAGTTTAGCTATTGGAGAGTAAGGTGCCTGGTGTATATAAAATCAATATCATATTGGAATATTGATTTTTCATCTATCATATATTTTATGGCTTGATTATATTTGCATATAATACTCTTAGAAGAAAAGTATTCTTACAATGCCAAATGTTGACATCACAAATTTCTTCTGAAACAGAATAAAAGCAGAAGATCTAAAGTATCCAGGGATGCATCAAACACAGCACAAACAACAATGCTATTGCTTTATCTTGATGACAACACCTTTGAGCTACTTTTGCTAAAATCTCCTGTCACTAAGTGGACTACAAAACATCTGTTTTCACATTTTTTAGGAGTCTTAATTAATATGACAGAAATGTCATTTTTAGATTCTCTCACAGTATTTTCTGCTAATTCTATATTGACCTTAAAGATTTGACTTATGGTAAGGCTACTGGAGCTAAGAAATTCATAAACATTAAGGTTTTGGGGAAGTTTCTTGGAAATCTGCTTTAGCATTTAAGCAACTGATTATATATTATGACTTTGTGTGGTAGTTCTGACTTTGCTAGAAGTCTAAGTGAATCATAGAATTGTAGAATTGCAGAATCATTTCAGTTGGAAAAGACCTTTAAAATCATTCATCCTTTAACCCAGCACTGTCAAATCCTGTACTAAACCCCAAGTGCCACATTTACATAACTTTTAAATACCTCCAGGGATGAGGAATCCATCACTTCCCTGGACAATTCCAATAATACTTGATAACACTTCCAGTGAAGCAATTTTTCCTCATATCCAATCTAAACCTCCTCTGGTGCAATTTGAGGCCATTTCCTATTGTCCTATCACTTGTTACTTGGGATAAGAGACTGATGCCCACCTTGCTACAACCTCCTTTCAGGATGTTGTAAAGAGTGATAAGCTCTTCCTTGAGCCTTCTATTTTTCCATGCTAAAGCATCTCAGCTCTGTCAGCCACTCCTTGCAAGACTTATAGTCCATACCCTTACCCTCCACTGCCCTTCTCTGGACACACTCTGGGAGCTCAATCCTTCTTGCAGTGAGGGGCCCAGAACTGGACACAGGATTTGAGGTGCAGGCTCACCAGTGCTGAGCAAGTGAATTGATAATCAATAATTACATTCCAGGATGATGAGTCAGTCTTTGCTGCCAGTTCTGGAAGGAACATAGAGTACCCCATATGGAATGACCAGATCCTATCCCCACTCACTTTCATCACTTCTAAGGTGACATCAGTATCTAGGTTTTCAAACCAGCATGCTGTGGCGCAGTGGAGGAACAGTCACTCACCCAGATGCTGGCTCCAGCGACTAGCAAAAATTGGTAGCATTACATGACAGCTGAGATAAGAAAGTCATCTCCTCTCTGCCATAACTAGTGGATGGCAGTCAGCAGAGCCAACTCCTAACTGAAGCAACTTTCAAACTGTGCAAACTCAACAAAATGAGCTGTGTTGGTTAATACTGCCTGCCCTAGTCTGTACAGGCTGTGAAAGGATGTCTTAACAATGTCAGAAATCTGTAGACAAGGACTTCTGTCTAATTCCCATGAGCAAACCATAGTAATTCTGATTACATGTTTCAGAAAACCAGAAAATCCAATTTCCCAAGAACATGATGATGGAAGGAAGCATTTGGGAAGTGACTGGTATATATATTTATGGAATTTGTAGATACAGGCTTAATGTGAAGATATGAATAAAATAAATAAAGGAAAAAATCATTATTCATTTTGAGCTGAAGCATATCTGCTGATTATGCAGAGATAGACACATTTTCCAACAAAACAAAACAGATGGAATACTACAGAATAAATAACACACACAGAGATCCAAATAAAAATACTGACTGTATTAGAAAGTGCATGGAATTATATTTTAAAATTTATTCTACTATTGTTTCCTTCACTGACGTATTGCTAGTGATTTTTGAGTGGTCTAATTGAGTGGTCTAATGGTAAAGAGGAAATAAATTACTTACTAGACTGTCTTTAAGATAGTGGTTATGAAACTGTAAAGATGAAAGAAAAACAAATACACAGAATATTGAAGATCTTAAAATAAAAGTACTACACACCCAGACAATTCCTCTATACACACATGCATGCACAAACTCCTATTTTTCAGATGGACACAGCTCTAGAATTGACTAATTTCAGGATGTAGCACTGAAGAGAGACTATATGAAAAAGACATAGTGAGGTGAAGCAGAATTAATTAGGTGCTATTTGCATGATAAAAAAAAAAGTGTGTAGTAAATTAAAAAGCTATTCCATGACTGTGGGAGCACAAATAATTTCTGGGAAGAACATATCAATGTTTCTTGATGTTCTGGGTACATGTCAACTTTTTTTTTTTTATCCTAACTTAAATTCTACTTAGGATCCAGCTGGGCATTGGATGAAATTAGTTCTGTGTATTGTGCATATGGGCATTATAAACCCTTATTAATCAAGGTCTATGAAGTAATGAGAGACCTACAGAGAAAGAAAACTTCAGAAATGAAATGCCGTAGATGATCAGGGGAATTCTGCATTAATGTCCAACTGCTGCTGACAATTCCTCTGTGTATGAAGCAGGGATGAAAATGATCCTACCTCCCCATGTTTCTGATGAAACATTAAGGTACTAGCTCTCACAATTTCACCTTTATCTACAGAGCAGTACACCATTGCACTAAATACCAATTTCTATTTCTTTGTTTTTGTTGCCATTTTTAAGCACATGAGTTTGTGAAATTGTTTTGGTGAAACCCTTGAAATGATTCTATAAATATCTTCTCTTAAACTTTGTCTATTTCTAAAATTAAGCATATTTCAGTTCCTTGCTAATGACTTATAAATCAAGATTTTTGTAGAAACCTGATTGACATTCTCACTTTTTTTGCATTGTTGGTGACTGAAGACTAATAATACAGCAAGGTCATTGAATGAAAAAGAATATTTGGATATCAATATTATTTGCAACCCAATATTTTAACTCAAACTAGAAACCTGTCCTGCAAATTTTTGAACAAGCTGACACTGGCTACATGAAGTAATGAAGATTGTCTGAGACTATGAATGCAACATATTTATCTTAGCTAGGTATAATGTCGTACTTTTCATAGAAACAAAATGAAAATTGCTTCAGAAGCAGATGAAAATCCCAAACATATCCCCCTTGCCCAACTATCTTTGTATTCGGTGTAAACATTTCCACATAAAATACCATTTTTTTCCCCTTATTGTAGAATGATTCAGTATTTAAACCCATGGAGAAGGCTACGAGTTCTACATTTATCATCAGAAAATTTCTACATTTTTTCCCCTGTAAGACTTTCTGCTGATTTTGCTATTACTAAAGCTGTTGCTGACATGTACTCTGATCATTTTGTTCAAGATTTAGAGATGCTGCTGTGAGTAGGTGCAAAATGATGACCTTGATCTAGTGATCTGCAACATTACATTTTGAACAGAAAAGATGGTGACTCAAGTGGAACGAATGTGACCTAAGGAGGTTACTGATGCAGATACCAAGGAGATTATTTTGGTAAAGAAACATCTATACAGAAAATGGTAGCATAGGGTAGCAGTTCATTACTCTATAATAAGACTGCTATAAATTCCTTTAAGCACTCCAAAAATGTATAACACATACACAAAAAAAATCTTACTTTTTTTTTTTTTTTTTAGTGAAAACATGTATTAAAATGTCAGAAGGTTTTTCCATATAGTGATATAAAATAAAAATCAGAGAACCTCTGGGAATTTTTAATTATTCCATATGAGCAGAATTCTCTAAAACCAATACAAGTTCTTCCCACAAATCCTTCTATTTCTGAGTGTATCAGAACTGATAGCTTTTCAACAGTGATTTTAGTAAATGTCTTTGATGTTGTGCACTTTGTTTTACAATATAGTGTTATGTTATTACATAAAACATTCATGGTTTATTTATATTTTTATGTAGTCTAAAACTTACAAAAGTTCCTTGTATTAATGATTTATGTCATGCAGTATTGATAGTCTACCTTTGCTCAGCAATAAACTCATGCCTCTTCTTTTAAAACAGTTCTGTTCCCACTGAAAATTGTGCAAATAATGTATTAACAATAAAAATAAAAGTTCCACATGTGGACAAATGCAAATTCTAGGGGAACTACATATTCTGTACCCACTGGAGCTCCCACCAGTGGGAAGTAGGTGATGGTGACCTACACAAGCTGTGTATCTGTGTTTGTTTATGTGTATGTGTGTCTGCAACTAGAACCTTGAGGGATTTGGTCAAGAAGAACATTAAGAAATTTAAAGATGTAAATTCATATTTTGCAAGTGTCTACTACTTCAGTTTATGTACTGCATGATTGATATTGATTCTAAGCACATGGTTCATCTGAGTGGGAGTTCATTATGCACCATAATAAATCAATAGGCTTCTTTGATCATTATTTGGTTAAATAATGTGAACTGAGTAGTTTGGTGCTGCAACAGTAACAGTTTCCCAGAACTCCTAGCCTTCTTCATTATTTTTCATTACAGATGTAGAGATGCTCATCTATACTGCTTAGCCCTTAGCTCACTTCCTGGGAGATTCTGTTTTGCTGCAATTACTTCCCTCTAAGATAAACCTGCTGCATAGTGTGCTATTCCTAACCTTTACAGATGTGACCCAGATAATGCTGATTGGATTCTATATGGTGCCATCTGTAGTTTAAAAAGATAATTGTGTTTATTTTGTTCTCCAGTTCAGAGTATTAAAAATAAGGTGAAAGCTCTACTGAAGATTACTTGGATTTTCTTGTGCTTGACAATAGAGACTTTCGGAGCATTTCCTAGAATTCGGCAAGGCGACTTGTGAGGTGGCTGAAGGTGTAAGATAGAGCTGGAGAAGTGAACTAGGTGATGCCACCATTTTTCAAGCCTTATCCACACTGGCCATTGAGAGTGGTCCTAGATCTGAACTATTTACAGAACAAGATTCAGAATTTGTGCTGATTTACTCTAAAGCCAACACCAGTAGTGACAACCATTAATGAAACTTCAGTGATCAGGGTACAGAAATTGGCTAGTGTATAGAAAAAGATAAGGTTGCTGGTAGTATAGAAATTCTTTAAGTTATCCATTTGCCAGGCATGTGTCTTCTCTAGCTTACACACAAGGATGTTTTTTTTTGTGGGGGTTTTTGGAGGGTTTTTTTGGTTGGTTGGTTGAGGATTTTTGGTTTTTCTGTTTGTTGGGGTTTTTGGGTTGTTTTTTTTTTTTTTTTTTTTTTTTTTTTGTATTTTAATAAGTGATAAGATATCTGCACTGTAAACATCAGACAATAGAGTAAGTTGCAGGGAAGTAATTAGAGACAGAGGGTTGTTCTTGGGATAATAATCCCCCTTACAAACCCATGACACACGACCCTCTTGCACTGTCTGCATAACCCCATAGTTTGTACCAACTGGTGTGAATTCCAGGGCAACAGATTGACAAGGTAAGAAGTTTGTGGGATTATAAAATTTATCTTGTGTGTGATAACTTTGGCTCTTCTGTCACACTTGAAGCCATGGAGGCTTCAGAATAGGTCACCTCAGGATCTTCTTTTCGTTTCCAACTATAACTGAATCAGCAGTTTCAGAAGATAATTACACTGAAAAAAAGCCAGAAATTTAGTGATATAAAATTAGTACTGAAAAAATACCAGATGGTGTTAAAATATGGTGTTTTTTGGTTTTTTTTTTTGTTTTTGTTTTTGGTTTTTTTTTTTTTTTTCCTATTCTGAAATGCACTGCTAAATCAAAGTACTTAAACTGCTAATTAGCCTTTGAAACTGAACATACTGGAAATCATAGGAGTGAAAAGAAGGAAATAATCATGTTCATACTTATAAGAATTGGACGAGAAGAGAATTTTAGTGTGATTTATACCTTTAATTATCTCATTAGTGATTAGACAGTGTATTTCATATTCCTCTGGTGAAGTAATTAGCCAGGCTTTACTTTTACTCTACAATTACATTAACATGTTGCAGAGTCACAGAACAGTTGAGGCTGGAAGGGACCTCTGGAGGTCATCTCTTCTCTAGGCTGAGCAGTCCCAAATCTCTCAGCCTTTCTTCACAGAAGAGAGGCTCCAGTCCTTTCATCACCTGTCTGAGATGCTCTTAAAGGACTGACCAATATTTCCAGTGAGATCTGACCAGAGTGAGGAAAATATAAGCAATTTGATGACTGAAAAGAGAAGGGATAGAGGGGTATTTAAACCTCAAATAGTGGTATTTTGCCTATCTTTTTTTCTGATAACTACCTAGGAAAAGGCTGTTTCCTTATTCTTCATGAGCCCCAGTTCTCAAAGAGATGCACTGCATTGTCTTAGTAGTGAGGTATGTAAAATGACCTCTCATGGTACTACCTGCCAGGGAGGAAATCCACTGGAACATCTCTCACCTCTACAGTGAGTATTGAGGCCAATCTTTCTTGGTGCCTTAAAGAGAAACCAAAAGCAAATGAAAACGGGAAAATACTCCCCTCATATCTTCCCCTATGGTAGCAGCACATGCTTTAAAATACTCATGCAAGTCTGCCAGGGAGTCGATAGTGGATGGAGAGGGTGGCTGCGCTGTACAGCTTCCTCTGCTCCCTAGATCTGTAGCAAAAGATTATATCTGCATGTGCAATTTTGTTGTTTCCAAATACCTGAACAATTGTTAGGCAGATGTTTCGGGCAAAATTATCCCAGGCACTTTTCTGCCAAGCTGCATCTAGGTGGCCCTCATTCCTATGAGGAAAAGGAACAGGGACAGGACTTTGTGCTTCCCAATGTTGAACTTCATGATTGATTCATGAACTTACTTCCTGTTGTTTCATTAATTATGGTTTCTCTCTCCAGAATATTTTATTGCTAGCTAAATATAAGATATATATATTTTTTAGAACAGTTCATTTTGTTTTCTGGTTTTTATTGTGTGAATCAAACTAAAAATCAGACTCTCTTTATATCAATATATGCTTGATTTATTCAACATATATTCAATATTCAACATATTGAATATATGTTGAATATATCAAACATATATTAAATAATGAACTCTCAGGCTATATTAAAAAGTATGAATTTCTGCAAAAGATAAATTAATTCTCCCAAAAGACATTGTCTGGTTTTCTGTTTAAAAAAGTAGTGGATTTTTTTTTTCACAGCTAAATTATATATTTTCTGTTTAAGGAATCTGTAAGGAAAAGTAAATTTCAATGCATATTTTCAATACAGACACTGAAAATGTTACTTATTCATTCTGCATAGCCTGCCTGCCACTTATTCTGGTATTCTAATTTTCTCAAGAAAACCCACCATGATGACATTACTATGCTATCTTGATTACTCCAACAAGAGTATATTCTCTGTGGTGTTGTTTCTGTTTATATATTCCATTATTTTTCTGTTGAGTCTTCTAGAAAGCATGAAAAAGGAAAACAGAATTGGTCATTGGTACAATGTTGACCTAAAGCTAATGGAATGTTACTTGTTTATTAGTGCACTTTAGATTAAGGTAAATTGTTTTCCCTTTCCAATGTCTTCCATATCTAGCTAGAGAATGTCTGGGAAAACACTGGATTATGCCAACACACATTTTTATGTTTAAAAAAAGGCCTTTAAATGGTTCTGTTTTTTGAAAAATGAATTCCAGAAAGTATAAGGAAGAACAGTGAGACATATTACATGCAACTGAGCAGACACAAAATCATAGACTCATTTTGGCTGGAAAAGATTGCCAACCCTCAACCCAGCACTGCTGAGTCAACCACAAAACCTTGTCCCTCTGTGCTGCATCTACATAACTTTCAAATACCTCCAGGGATGGAGATTCAATCACTTCCCTAGGCAGCTTGTTCCAATGCTTGACAACTCTTTCACTGGAAAACCTTTTTCCTAATATCCAATCAAAGCATCCCCTGGACAAAGTTGGTGTCATTTTCTTTCTTTGTATTGCTTGTTATTAGGGAAAAGACACCAACTCCCACCTTGCACAAACTCTTTTCAGGTAGTAGTACAGAATGATAATACTGTTCCAGAGCCTCCTTTTCTGCAGCCTAAACAAACCCAGTACCCTTCACTGCTCCTTCACATCTATCTCAGTAAAATTACTCACTTCTGATACTTGAAAATGCTGCAGTTGTTTGGCTGACATAGAACTGCTACTTAAATTGAGTAGACAAGTTTTCAGAGAAAAACTGTAGGTGTCTAAATAAAAAGTGGTATACTGACAGCTGCTTGCAATGTCAGAGGCACAATTTATTGTGTTTATTGTCCTCCTGAGGTATTTTAACGCTATGACTACATGATTCTTTAAGATAACAAATATCCTCATGGAAAACACAGGTGAAAAAAAATTAGCACCAAAGGCAGAAGATACTCATACAGAGGAGTGGTAATGACATATATGTCATGCTATCAATAAAAACAGTAGGATTGCAAGAAGGACGATCAAATTCTCACTTCTCAGTTCTTTTGTGAACATCTATTTATGCAATAGGGACCAATAGCATATTTGTGCTCCTGCTTGACAGGGGCTGCTCCTGGAGTCAGACCAGGGCTGAAACAGGCACATCCATAAGTATACTTACAAAGTATGCATATTTATACAAAACTTTTCAAGAAGCACATCAGAGAGAAATATTTAGTAATAAACACTTTGGACTTCTCTTTCTTTTAAAGGAAAATATCTTCATAAGTAGATTTTGCTGTTTGTGTATTATACAAATACAGGATTTTAAGCACACACATTCTTAAACACAATTACTGTACATTGTATATTTAGAATGAAAATGCGAGTAAGATTAAGATGTTTACTCAAGATGGTTTTGTGCATCAAATGGATAGATAATGAATGCTGTCAAACCTTTTATGTATGTGTCATGGTTTGACACTGGCACAATGCTAGAGCCCCCATGAAAATACACTTTCCCAAATAAATGCTGTGAGATGTTATCAGGAATAGAGTAGAGCAGGACTAAGCTTAATAACAAAGGAAAAAACTTTATTAAACTACTACTACTACTAAAAGACACACACACTAAATCTAGAATGAAGACTCTCTAAAACACCCCTCCTCTTCTTAATTTCTAAAACAACCACCATGAAACATCACCCGGGATTCCTGATCAAATTACCAGATAATCAATACTCAGTCTATCAAGGGAGAGAGAAGTCTCTCTTGTACCACAGGCCCCCCAGGAAACACAGCTGCCACCTCCTGTGTTTCCATGTCACACATGGCACCGCCTGGAGAAAATCTGCCAGTGTGACACTCTCCTTTCCATGTCACAGTGCTCTCACCACCGTGCATGGACAGACTGCTCATAGGGCTCCTTTAAGGATGCTTTGCCACAGGCTAAATGAGGTAACAGTTCAGCTTCTCATCTTGGGACTACAGTCCCCCCCATTTTCCCCTGGGGCAAAGGGTCTAGGAACAAAGATAATCTTCTTCCTGAAGACAGAGGGCATCACTATTCCTTCCTCAGCTTTCTTCTGTTCCTGCCATTTCTGTGCTGGTGGTTACTGAGCAGGTCTCCTTGGGTCACCACTGCATTCCCCTAAAATGCAGTCTCTGTTGCAGGAGATTTTGGTTCAGTCCATGGCTAACAAGAGAAGTCCAGCCAAAAGCTACTCTATCATCTCCTCCCACCTAAAAATTTCTTCTTCTAACATCTCAGGTCCCAGACTGTCTCTCTTCTACTACAAATTGAAGATGAGTAATATTTTACAAAGCCCTCATTTCCCAGGAAAGGGTTAAAAGTTCAGACTCCCTGGACAGCTGAAATCTCTGCCTAGCATTCTCAACTCCCACACTGGGCATCATGCCCCCACCCGTTCTCTTTCTCTTCTGCCAGCAAATTTTCAGGTGCCATCAGGCTCTCTGTCTCTTTCCCTCTGATGGGGGGACAAAGGCATCTCCGTTTCTTTCCACCCTTCCGTTCACAGGAGCTGGCTCGGTTCCAGACCTTCAGCCTTTCAGCCCCTCGGCCTACCTGGACAAGGCCGCATGGCTTCCCCTCCCCCGCCCAGCCTGAGGCTGGGCAGGGGAGAGTCTGTACTCTCTGATGACCGGAACTAAAGAGAAGTTCCTCTGGGAGTTCTTGCTTTTAACCTCCTGTGTTCTCAGAGGCATGTCCATACTTTAAGTGGTCACTCTAGGTGCCAATATCTAAACCTGACCGCTGATTGGTTTGACCCAACTTCCTGAAAAAAAAATTCACTTCCATGTCAAACCACAACACTATGTGAAGACAGAGCAGTTTGCAAAAATTTTTACAACTTGCAAAATGCCATATAACAATCTTTATAGATTTCACTTTCTTATTTTTAATTTTTTTTAAATTTTTTAACAAATTCCTACTAAACTGAAGAGGAAGGAGGCAGATTCAAGTCACAGACAACTCAAACATATATCTCAAGAAGCTAGAAGAACTACTTAAGAGGAAAAAGATTATCTTTCCCTATTTTTTGCCTTTTTTTTTTACAGTATTTACAATAGGTTTTTGAATATGTCTTTCAGTATTTAAAAATATATGCCTATATGAGAATGAAAAATATAAATTTAAAATAAAGTTTAAATGAAATCTGCTTTAAGAAATGTCTTGCTAGAAACAAAATGAAATAAAACAAAAAACAAAATCAAAATTAAAAAAACCCAGAAAAACAAGGACATCTCCAAAATTCACTAGAACAAGAGTAACTTCATGTAGCTATGCTAGATGGCATTCCTGTGAAATAATTATATATATATGTAATAAACCACATTTGATAAACTGTATTTGTGAAGCAAAGAGGATTATTGCAATGATTTAAAATGCATTAAAGAAAAGGAAAAATATGCAACATGAATGTATAATGAAGAATGACTGGAGGACTCAACTGCATATTTCAAAAGGTTAATTTTTTTAATATTTCTGTGGCAATAGAAGAGATCTTTCTAAAAGTATCTATACAACAATAAACAAACTTTTAATATTGCATGATACAGCTTAATCATGAACATTACCTGTTTACCACCAGAGTACTTTTGGCAGCAGGTTTTATATTTAGTCATAAGATTAATGAAAAGCACATATATAATATCGGTGCTTCAGTAAATTGATGATTCCATCTCTTTGTAAAATGACCTGCCACATTTTTATGGAAGAGTTTCTTGTTCATGCAACTTTTCATTTCTTTTTTTCCTTTGTATTTACTTAAAGACTGGGATTCAGTAAACAACTAATCTAGGACTTTGAGGAACTAGTCTAGGGCTATTCTAGAAGTAATATACACCAGTGGTTTTGGATCATGGTTACTGTAACACCTTTTGTTTTCTTTTTCTGCAAGTTCTCATTTTCCTTTATTATTCTAACTGCTACCTAGTGAGACAGGCTAGAAAACCTCAGGAGAAATTAATCAGCATTCTGACATCATTACAACACTGCTTGATTACTGATACCAATCTCCACTTGCTGCATATTTTCCTGCTCATAATCCATAGCACCATCTAACATAGACCATATATACATCATGTTCTACCACTTGGCTTCTGCTCTATATTTGGGATTCCAGGATGGCTGCAGGAAGTCAGAGCTTAATAATTCCTAAAAATTGCTGTATGTCCAATTCTTGCAATTACTAATTTATTTCAGTTAATCATCCTCCTCTATGTGTGGACTTCTGTAAACTATTAGATGGTTAAATACTGATAATCCAAATTAGAGAAGTTATTGTGATGATATTAATGGGTAAAGTGAATGGAACATTGTCAGCAGCACATACCCGCAATCTATTAATGCATCCCAGTCCATTAATGCACACATGCTGAGAAAATGTGTTTCTTATATGTGCATTTAAAATAAAATTAAATCAATAAATAAGCAAAGGTGTGTGGAAACAGAGATTTAAATTCTTTTAGTTTGTCTAGGAAATTAAAATTACAGATTCATCTAACTTTGATACTTTCCTCTCTATCCATTTAGTACTATGCTGCATTAATTTCTCACATCAGGCAAAATTCCAGTTGCTGTTTGCTGGAGTTTAATTATCACTTCATTTTTATGGAAAGGAAGATACTTATAGAAGTGACTTCAAAACAAACCTAGCGTGCTACGCTACTCTTTATGTGATGAGCCATACAACCTTCAAATGCTTTCATAATATTTGCACTTAGCCAGTATTTTATATGCTAGTTAATAAACTGCTAATTTGTCTAGTTCATCCAATTATTTGCAACGGTTTCACATTTGGTAGCAAACATCAGGAAGTATTAAAAATACATCATTGTGAATTTCAACCACCCATAACAGTCATTCAGTGAAGAAAGTTGTGGAGGATAAAATAAATTACTAATTCTTTAGGAGCGATAATACAGTATCAGCATCATCTCCCAGCCCAGGCTTTCTTCATGAACTCAGTGACTCTTCAAAGCAGGCAAACTACACTCAGGTCTCCTGAATGGACATGTGGAAACAAGACTCACTGCGCATAAAAGCTAGTCAAGAACACAGCAGGATCACAAGAGGGATGAGTTGAACAGATGCAAGCTGAGACGGCACAGCTACAGAGCCTGGGTTACTGGGAATATATATTGCATCAGCTGTAACACAGGCTCCTGCTATGCATATGCTTCTCTGCCATACCAGCCCATTCTCAAAGCAGTTTTTATCTGCTGAAAATGTGTGAAAGTCCTGCTAGTTTCCAGTCAGAGAGTGCATCAACAGAGGGCTGAACCTCCTGTTGCTCTGTGTTTTCTCCTGCTGCTACCGAAATGAACTGCTTCTGCCTGACCTGAATCTGCAAAATAGGCTGTGTGTTGATGTGGTAATGGTGCTATGCTCGTGCTGTCATCCTAAATATTTCTGTATTTTTATTGAGGAACAGATATTAATAGTAAATAAGAACAAGTACAGCTGCACCCAAATTGGGTTTATTTTTGAGGATTATTGGCTCATTTCCTAACTGAATGCTTGTGTTTACTGTAATTTGTCCTAAGAGAAAATTTTTTTATCATCCAAAGACAATGTTCTGCAATGTTCTGTGCACATCCATGACTAACATTTAGCTACACAATTGTTTTTTGGGATTGAAACGACCTTCAAACCCAAAAGATCATCTAGTTCCAACCCCTGAGCCATGATATGGATACCTTTTACTGGACCACATTGCTCAAAGCCTTATCCAGCCTGGCCTTGAACACTTCCAGGCATGGGACAACTTCTCTGGGCAATATGTGCCAGTGTCTCACCACCATCCTCAGTAACCAATTACTTCCTAATATCTGATCTGAACCTACGACCTCAGTTTAAAGTCATTGCCACTTGTCCTGTGACTACATGCCCTTGTAAAAATAGTCTCCAGCTTTCTTGTTGGCCCCTTTAGGTATTGGAAGGTGGATTATTATAAAGTCTCCCTGGAACCCCTTTTTTCTCTGTGCTGAACAGTCCCAGCTCTCTCAGCCTGCCTTCACAGGAGAGGTGCTCCAGCACTCTGATCAACTTTGTGGTCCTCCTCTAGACTCGCTCCTGAAGTTCAGTATCATTATGGGATCCCAGAGGTGGATTCAATACTCCATGTGGGGCCTCAAGAAAGTGGAGTTGAAGGGCAGAATCACAGTCACAGAGTTACAGAATAAGCTGATTTGGAAGGGACCATTCAGTCCAACTCCTGGCCCTGCACAGCACCATCCCCAGGAGTCACACCATGTGCCTGAGAGCATTTTCCAAACACTTTTTGAGCTCAGACAGACTTTGTGATGTAACCACTTCCTTGGGGAGCCTCTTCCAGTGCCCAATCACCCTTTGGGTGAAAAAACTTTTCCTGATATCTGATCTAAACCTCCTCTGACACAGCTTAATTCTAAAAGCATGAAGCTGCATCGACTTGCTTGTCATATTTCTCTTGATACCACCCATTTATTTTCACACAGGCACAGATGTCATACATTCTAATCACTGGTGCAACTTGATGGGATAAACATGCCATGGCATTTTGCAAACCATATTGCCACAGCTATTTAGTGAAACAACTTCAATAACAGCACCTAGGCAAAGAGTTGTGAAATACTAAAGATATAATTTTATATGATACTTTTTAAAAGTGCAGTTTATTTTATATTAGAACTAGTGTTTCTGAAGGTATAGTCTTCAGTCTAAATATGGACATGAAAATTTAAATGCTGTGGAATTGTTTGTGAATATCACAAAAAAAATTATAATGCCTTTTTGAGTTTATAAACTTGTAATATAGCTAGCTTTTAGTTCAAATATTTTGTTTCACTTCATTCAAGAAATCAGTGGTTTAAATTTACCAGAAATGAAAGCACAACCTATCATAATAACTCTTATTCCAAACAAATAAAAAAAAAATGCTTTGATAAATTTTGCAGGGTAATTTGGGGAAAATTTTACATTCCTTTATCTGTTGAAAAACTAGCAATCTAGTTGAAGCTAGTTATCTTTCTTTTCTAAAAGACTTAAAATTTCTGCATTGGAAGACCCATGAATCGTCATTAATATTTTAGACAATTGCTTAAGAATCAAATACATTGCATAGCTAACTGCCATTTATCAAAGGCTAAAAAAACTGAGAGAAGTATTTGACTTATAATGGGAAAACAAATTCTAGAAATCTGTAACTAAGGTATATTACTACCATTCTAGTTTTTTTCTTAAATTTCTCTCTGAAAATTGTAATAATTTTGAACAAAGAATGAACTCAAAACTCAGTTTCTTTTCTCTAACTGTATTATGCTTTTACTTAAATATCAGTAGATTTTCATTGGACCAAAATCTTGGCAACATTTCTTGACTGATTTAAACATCCCTCCACCAATCTTGGAATAGAAAGTTATTTCACCATTTGCTGAGAAAGAAAATATGAAGGATAACTCATAAAGGAACCAATATCCCATAATACCTTTGTTGTTATCCATTCCTCCAACAGCATATAGTGTTCCAACTGTAGATTTTCTAGGCTTAGTTCTTGGACTTTGCATGAGAGTTCTTCTTTCTGGTAAAAGATGATATTTCATGGCTTCCAGAATAAGCTTCTGGCATTCTAGGTCATCCTTAAAAAGTGCATGGTTTTCCAGGTCAGCCAATATCTGTGAATGGCAATAAGTGAATAAAACATCCTAGAAATTCTTAGAAAAGCAATACCATGCAATAACAGACAAATACAAATGGATGTCACAAGTATATTTCATCATTCTAGAACACACAGATAGCTTTGCATGGCTATTTTTTCTTGGAACACAGAGAGAGAATTAATCAGTTAGTTGATTTTTAAAGGATTTTGAGGCCAGTGTTTCACCAGCCCTTAAGACTACAATCTTACTAATCTTTTACTGAAGGCTTTGAAGAAAACTAAATATTCTCTTGTGGGCTGATTTATTTTTAATGGTTTCCAACATAACACTGAAAGAACCCAGAAGGCATCTCTTTGCAGGAACATTCCTTATTTTTAAAACCAAATAGAAACAATGTTCCCACCCAATAACCAATGGTGCTCAGTGCATACAGGTAAAAGAATATTCTATTGTGATTCCAAAGAAGGAGGCTGCAAGTTGTAAATGTGTTTGATTCACTTGCCTGTATATATGTATCTACCAGCTTTTGAGATGTTCTAAATTACCATGTAAATTTTCAGGACACCATTGAATTATATAATCTGGGTTAACCTCACAAGTGACCTAGCTCTGAGCAGGAGTTGGACTGTAGAACTCCTGAGGCCTGCTCCCACCTGAATGATTCTCTGATTCTGTGATCTCACTGATGTCAGGCCAGAAGAGTGCAACGCTCATGCAGATTTTGTGTCATATCTGCCATACCCATATAGGTATCTCAGATAGCCTAAGGTATCCAAATTAGAGCAAGATTTAATTGCATATAACAGCATATCTGTACAGTACAGTAAATTTCTAGATATTATAGAATATCTATCTGGAAGATAAAATAATATTCAGAGAAGCAGCTAAAGACCAGCAAGCAGGAGAATTTCATTCCTGGAGTCTGAGGATGTCTTCCCACAGACATATATATGCAAAAATATGCAAATTGTTTTGCAGTTGCCTAAAGACAGGAAGCTAGATTCCTTTTACGAACTCTCAGCTTTTTTCATCTGGACTTCAATGGCTGCAGAAGAATTTTGAATGTCCTTTGTCAATCTGTCAGCCTTTGGCAGATAACATGTTTTCTGTGACATCTGAAATATTAACAGCTGGCACATGACAGCTGTTGTCTTCTTCTGATTTTAGGCATTAGTCATGAAATGAATCTATGGTTGAAAGAAAGGCATGTTACAGCCCCCAGTACCAACACAGGCTGGGAGATGAACAGCTCAAGACCAGCCCTGCCCAGAAGGGCTTGGGAGTGCTGGTGGATGAGAGGCCAGACATGATTCAGCAATGTGCACTCACAGCCCAGAATGTGTCCTGGATTGCATCCAAAGCGTGGGCAGAAGGCACAGGGAGGGGATTCTGCCCCTCTGCTCTGTTCTGATGAGACCCCACCTGCAGGGCTGCATCCAGCTCTGGGACACCAGCACAGGAAGGACATGGACCTGTTGGAGCAAGTCCAGGGAAGGGCCACCAAGATGCTTAGAGGGATGGAACAGCTCTACTATGAGGAAAGACTGAGAAAATTGGGATTGTTCAGCTTAGAAAAGAGAAGGCTTCGAAGTGACCTAATTGCAGCCTTCCAGTGTCTCAAGGGAATTTACAGGAACAACGGGGCAAGACTATTTATAAGAGCAGGCAGTGGCATGACTAGGGGGAATTGTTTCAAATTAAGATAGTAGGTTTAAATTAAATGTAAGGAGAAGTATTTTTACTGTGAGGGTGGTGAGGCACTGGAACAGGTTGTCCAGAGAAATTGTGGATGCTCCACCCCTGGAGGTGTTCAAGGCCAGGCTGAATGGGGCTTTGAGCTACCTTATCTAGTGGAAGGTGCACCTGCCTTTGGTAAAGAGGCTGGAACGAGATGATCTTCAAGGTTCCTGACAGCCCAAACCACTCTATGATTCTATGATTCTATGATAAAGGTTTCTGTGTGGGAGGATGGATTGTGAGAGAATAGAGATAGTGCTGAAGGCAATCTCACCCCTGAGGAGTTGCAGCTGTACTAATTACCAAAGAGTAGGAGCAGCCTTGCCCTTAATAGAGCACAGCTGTGTCCAATAAGGGTGGGTAAGGATGGGTGTTATAAGAGTGGATTAGCTGAGGTTGAGAAGAGAGTTGGAGTCAGTTGGCTGTGCTGCTGTGTGGGATAAGGGTCAGGCAGTTGTGCTAGGGACAGTAAGGGTTAGTTTGTGCTGCAAGGGACAGGAAGGAGTTGGCCAACTGTGCAGAAGGAAGAGAAAAGGAGTCAGTTCTGTGAGGAGCTGCCTGTGAAAATTCACAGAGAGAAGGTATGAAAGCTTTATGGTAGGATGATAAACTGATGGTGACAGTGAGTTCCCATCCACCGTTGAGTGATATCAATCACCAATGCCAACATTTCTGTGTATTGTGTGTACCTGTTCTGGTTATTATTCAATTAATATTACTAAGTAAGGATATTAAAAGTATGCTTAGAAACAGGGGTAATAAGTGTATTTCATAACACTAGGTTAACTTTTATCTCATAATCTTAAGATTTTTTCATAAATTCATATATTCATTTTTTCATATATTCTCCAGGTTTTTTTTTTCCTTTATAGTGTTCAGCACAATGCTCAGTAGACTAAAAAATCAAAGATCTGAAGGCAAATTGTGTCCAGATTTTAGGTAGGATGATTGCAAAATGATTTAACACATGTTTAGGACTACAGAACCAAATGGAATACTCTGTCAATATTAACTAAACAGAACACAGGCACAAGAGCACTAAGAAATAGAATTACCAGTTTTCTCTGCACAAATTTGAGGCAATATTAAGTTATGTAGACTTTCTAATGCTTAATGTCATTAATAAAATTGGTGACAAAGGTTTTTATGGCAAGCTTATTATATAAATAAGGATCACAATCCAATAATAATATTGGTGATTTCTTTTTAGACCATTACTCCTTTACCCAGAAATGCTTAGGCTCTTAAAGCAAATAGTTATCTTTGAAATATTTTAATGGTGTTGCCAGGTGTTTCAAATAAAGAAGAAATAATAATCTGTGAACACCATTCTGTCCCAAAATTCTGAGACTTAATCAACCACAAATAAAAGCTGAATCTCTCTTTCTCTGAAGTTAGAAATTCACCTTAAAAATGAATAAAAAATGGAAAAAACCCCAAAAAATACAAATAAAAATTTTAAAGTGGACTGAAATATTTGTTCATGTCCCTTAAAAAAAAAAAAATCATTCCTCCTATTAACTTTTCTGGAACATGGGCTAACTTGTGATAAACACTGTATTTCTGAATTTCCTAAAGGCTAAAGTTGTGAATAACAAAAAAACAATTGAAGCTACTACTAATTTGAAGACAGAAGTTATATAAAGCTGTTTCATGTTGTTTAAATTTCAGTAATCTGCTTCAAATTTTTCTACTCCATAGTTATCTTTCCTGATTATGTCACAGCAATCAATATATTTTTATTAAATCAGGATGCATTTGATCAGGAAATTCAGTTAATAAGGATGTTTCCTTGGAAACCATATTATGTTCAGCTTGCTCTTCCATGTTTATGACATAATTCATTAAGAGAGAATTGTATCTAATACTAACTGAATATTGCTGGGCTTTGTAACGTGGAAAATCACAGAGCTGTAGCTTCTCAAAAGACTACAATATCAGTGCCAGGATAGTTAACTTTACCATTGCTAGGACTTCTCAGAATAGCAATATCCTGAGAATTTTTTGTCACTTTGTCATCATGTTTCTCATTTTTCCCAATTAAAACCTCCAAAAAGTCCTTTCTTAGATATACTTCCAAATGACTTCCAGCACCATGCTGCAGAGAGCAGGCATGTTTCAACTCA
This sequence comes from Vidua chalybeata, assembly GCF_026979565.1. Classification (NCBI taxonomy): domain Eukaryota; kingdom Metazoa; phylum Chordata; class Aves; order Passeriformes; family Viduidae; genus Vidua; species Vidua chalybeata. The sequence goes on along the minus strand of NC_071531.1, from coordinate 52,099,133 downwards.
ATGAAGCACACTCAATTTGAGATCTGGAGTGTAAAGCACTCAAGTAGTGCCAAAAGGAAAGTCAAGTCTAACAAGAAAAAAGGAGTAGTTTGGTACAGGTTCAGTGACCAACAGTGGGTGTACCACAGGAATGCACCAATTGCTGCCTGCCTTGCTCTTATTCTCAGCTCCCTCCTTCCTTCCTTGATGAGCAGCTCTGCATTTGTTGCTTCCTGACAGATCTCTCCCAGCCTCTCTGTTATCCCAGTGATTTGCAGCTAGGATTGTGGAGATCTGAATACTTGATTTGAGTGACATTAAGCAAAGTCCCACATATTCTACATAAATGATCATCTGAGAGATGGAACTGGTTCCTTTCTACCCTGTGCCATCTAGGATAAAATTCAGCCATTACTAGGGAAAAGTTTCCACCTACCTGGAAAGAAAAAGACCACTTTTTTCCTTTACTCCACTCTTGGAAGAGACTACAAGGCAATGGAAGAAGCAAAGACCTGCCCTCACCAAAGATCTCAAAGTGACCTTATGCTTCTGAAGAGGCACAGAACACTCCTTGGTTATTTAGATAGAGCTTTCTATCTTGTGAAAAGTGCAAGGTGTGACAATATTCACTCAGTCAGGATAAACTAACCTCAGATTCCACCTTGATACATGCCTCAGACACAGTAATTATCCAAATGGGGAGATGATGAAACACTGTTGGATTCCTACCACTAAAAAAGAAAAAATGTGGGTATTTCCTCAAGGTGAGATATCAGGGCTATAAAAGTGAAGAAAGTGAGAAGTACTCCCTGCATGCCAAAATTAAATACTAAGCACAAGCAAAAGTTTTAACCTGTAATCCAAGAGATGGGTGTTTACAAAAGAGGGAAAGCATCATTCCAAATTATGTTTTATGTGATCTGTATCTGATTTAGAATCTTGAATAGTCCTTAAAAACATATAATTATTCTGAACACCACTGATGAGGATTAAATTTCATACCCAAACACATTAATTTTTTCACAGGCAGAAAGCAACTTCCAGTTCTCTAAAAATTATATCAGTATCTAGATGCATTCTCCCTCTGAAGAGCCCTAAAGAGTTCTGTGCCCTTAGAAACTTATATGCCAATGTCTCACAGAACAGGGGATTAGAATTATGTTAATAGCATTAATAATTATAAAAGAAGAACAAAATGTTAAAAGTCCTTTAAATTCATTGAGAATAAATGAAATGTGGATTTTCATAGCACGCTTCACTTAAAAAAATCCACAAGTCTCTTCCTTGATCAAAAATATATCCCAAGTCACTTGACAACCTTGAGTCAGAGAATCACATTACCATATGAAACAAAAATCTGAAGAATTAATGGCCTAAAGTTTGCATTTTGAATGTTTTTCAAGAGAGAAGTTTGATTAGCCATCATAGTCTTTTTATGAGTCTTCTTCCATGCACAGATTTGATATGGCTGCTTATTGTTAATGATCACAGTAATGCTGCTACTAGGAAAGAATAGACTTCTGAAATGTAAGGTCATGATTCTTCTTTGTACAGATTAAAATGAAAAGCAAATAAAGGGTTTATATGAGTTTCTGGACAGAATATAAGTACTGCTTTGAAACTTTCTACAAAAATAGTTCTCAGACTATACTTTCAAACTATACTTAGCATGCTCAAGCTGCTCTAGAAATTAGGAAATGCTGTGTTTCTATGGACAAAGCTCCAATTTGAAGAATTTTTTATCTGTCTAAAGCTCGTAGAGGTCCTGATTCTTACATCAAAATATTGCCATATGAGTACAAGCATTTCTAATGATTAATGTAGTGAAAGGAATACATTTTTGACATTTTGTATTTTCTGACTATAAGACAGTTGAAGAAAATGCTTGTAATACTATTGAACTGCAAATTTCAAATTAATTGCTATTCTGATTAAAACTTTTTATAAATATACCCATTTTAAGAAATATCAGTCCGGCTATTTATGTTTCACTGCAAATATGAAAGAAAAAAAAATCCCCCAAGAAGTGCTAATTCTTTTTTTACAAAAGGAATAAACTCTGAGCTACTTCTGTTGGATAGCACTTCTCTTGGTATAAAGACTATTGTTTGATGTATTTAAACTTCTTTGTTAAAATCCTTTGAACTTATGGGGTAGGCATAAAAGTGACCTAAGTAATTTCAGGTGAAAATTTCAGTTGAAAATTTACAGCTCATTTTCTTACCAGCTGGCTGATCATGGCTGGGAGGAGGTTATGAAAATTAATCACAGGTACTGGGGAATAGAATTAAAGTATGGTTTGCTTCTTTCAATATCACTTTAATTTCTGCTATTTCACTGTTAACTAAATATTTTGCTTAACATTTATTCTTGAAAAGAACAGATTTTAGTAAGAGATCATTATGGCTGTCTTGACAATGCAAGGTATTAATTTAGATGTTTACATTAGAAATTTAAGTGGTGTCCAGTAGCAATATTATTAACTATTCAGAAAAATAAAGTAAAAAAAAGTAAAGTAAAATCAGTAAGATATTTCAATCATCAGTAATACTTTCAAATAAGAAAAAATATACAGCAAATCTTATTTTTATACATACCAAATTAAGCATTCATGAAAAAATCCTAAGAGAACAGGAGTGAGAAGAGCAGCATGTTTGCACTGTTTATGTGAGGAAATATTTGGGACTATTTATTAAGCATACATTATTACAATGTTTAAGAATTATCCTCAGAGAACAAGAATAAATTTAAAAAACCTTTAAAAGTTTAGACTAAAATTTTGAATAGTCATCACAAAAAGACATCAAAAATTATCAATTAATTTAAAAATTGGGAAAGTTTTGTACACAAACAATGCCTTAGGTTTTCATAACAGAAGGTACAGCATCAAGAATTGTATAATTGTGAATTTACTGCAAATATATATCTCACTTAACTCTTTTAAAGTACTGTATCTTGAAAGTAAAATATATTGCAGTCATAAAATTATTTTCTGCCAATTTTGCATTCTGAGGTATTATCAATAGCATCATTTATTATACATATCCTGATTTGCAAGTATATTTTATATAAAAACAATTAAAACATTTAAACATTCCCTCACTCTCCCCTTTAGGTTTTAAACAATGAAAAAACTATAAAAGTTGCTAACATTTTTGGGACTTCTAAACATAGAGAACACAAGGTCTCAAACTGATCCTGTCTGTAGCTGAAGTTTCAACTCCATTCCTAAATTCTATTTTATCCATATGAACCTTTGCAATATTACTAAACAACCTTTTTTTGTTGCTAGGAATTGAATGTATTGAGCAAAATCTAACATAACCATCTGCTTTACTCACTTCACTTGTAAACAGGAGCCTTATATTTAATTTTTTTAAAAAAGCTAATTTCTAATTTATTGTTTGAGGTTTTGCTAGCTTTTAAAACAATAGTTTCAATATTTTGTCTTAGAAATAAAATAATGAAAAATATCTGCAAGTAATAATACCTCAAATTTAGCACATCTCATTTTGTTTTCTACCATCTTTTTTCAGCTCATTGAGAATTCTGGATCTCTTTTAAATTCTGTTTTTCTTATTCATGTTTAATTAATGATTTCAGTAAAGTTTTTTGTTTTTTTTTTTTTTTTTTTTTTTTTTAGCACAGAGATTTCCAGGCATTTTTCTGTAGTATGACAAATATTCAGTATGTAAAATTCAATATTTGTGTTGCTTATGGACTAAATTATTCATTATGTGTTAGTCAAGCCAGCTGCTCAACCAACTCAGGAAGAAAGACTACACTAAATCCCTCAGATTTCTATATTCTCAGACAAAGGTTATTTTCTCCTCAGCAATAAGATGCAGCAGACTAAGGATCTTTAAGAAACACTAGACCAGTTCTTCCTACAAACCTGTGGCTAATAGTTTCTATTATAAATAATCTACATCAGGATTTACTGCTTAGACACCACAGACCTTCGTTAGTGTGATCTCTATATGCATGCAGGTGATAATATATTGCAAAGAGATCAGTCACATAGCAGTAATAATTATTAGTCTCAGACTCCATTTTTGGAAAAAAAAATCTAGTTGTGTTTTCTGTCAGAAATCCAAATTCTGGCATCTACTAAGCTTGCATTTTTGATGACCATAGTCATTGGCAGAGGAAATGTGTTCAGTATTTGATTTGTAATTCCTTTTTCCCAACACATTAAATATTATTTCATATTTAGAAGAAATTTTAAACTGGTTTTCTACCCTTCAGTTATAACCAAGTCCTCCCTATTCCTCCTCCACATCAGGGTACAAAATCCAAACCAAAAATATGAATATAGCATAGTTGAAGTTTATTTTCCTTAACTTAGTATTCGATTACACTAAAGAATTTACTAAAGAAACAATCAGCCATGTACATACACATTTATGAGGCTGTACATTTGCTATGGAAATAAAGAAATTGATTTTCCCCCGCCCCTTCCTCTCAAATAAACTAAGTAATGGAATTGGAACATTCATTGGTAACATCTGTGGCAAGTAATTAAACTGTGGTATTGAAATCACTTTCACAGCATTAACTCTTCTCCAAAGTGTATGATTTAACAGACTTATTTATTATAATCTTCAGTGTTATTTTCTATAAGTAAACCCATGTTATCCTTTATGACACTGTTAAAATTTTAACTAATTTATAGGTATGCCCACACTTTTTTGGCACACATACTGACTTTTGTTGAACTCCTTGTACATCCAGGTCTGTCTTTGGTGCTAATTTGACCAATTGACTTATCAACCAGATGTATTATTGATTCAAGTGTTATTCAGTTTAGGAAAAGAGAAATTGTTTTAAACTCTCCCACCCCAGCTTCTGCCTCCAGTGACATCTTTTCACGACAATTTTATCAGTCTATGTATTTTACAGAGAGGATAAAAAAAGGAGGGCAAAATCTAAGATGCAAATTTACTACACAATTCTACTGATGCTCAGATCTACATTTTACTTCATTATGGTATGCTTATTCTCCAGAAAATGAAGAAAAATATCTTTATTTCAAAATAAATTGCTTCTTAAAGTAAATATTAAGTTTCTAGATAAAGTTAGGTAAGATTAATGTCATGTAGAGTACCTTGCACATTTTCTTCTCTACTCCTTGAGGAAAAAATTAAGTTCATAATTCCAAGAACTATGCATATTTTGCCATAGCATTAAAATACTACATAAGAAATAAGAAATTGTCAAATTGTATTCAAAAGGTCAAATTTAATTCAAAAGAAAGTGAAACAAAAACTTAATAAAACCCCAATCACATTTAAAATAAGAGAAAATATAAAAAATACCCAAACACTAGAAGCAAAAATAGGTTGGCCTTTGACAAAATGTTGCATGGTCTCCTTTTGAAGACAGATGTCTTTATTTGAAGTTCTTCTGAATTAAATTTTTTTTTTTCTTCTAAAGTGATAAATAGGAGATTAGGTAAAAGCATGACAGATGCTAACAAATGGAATATAAACATTACTCAGCCAATAACAACTAACAGCCCATATTTGAAAATTACTGGCTTTTTATTTTTTACTGTAGTTACCTCTTAACTGCAGTAAGCTGTAGTCTACCAGAATTGATGTAATTTTCAGAAAATTCTTATATAGGAATAAGTACAAAGAAATGGAACATAAATGAAGCATTTTTTTCCCCACAAATAATGTTCTGATTCAAATATGATCTTCAGTCTTAGAAGTAGGAAAAAAGATGGATAAGAATACATCACAGAAGGGGGACTGTATTTAAGCACCTTTTCCAGACAGTATATTTAATGTTTAAATGTTACAAATGTTGACTAGGAAGAATTCTTTTAAGACATTCACAATCTCTGAAATGTTGATGACTCAACTAAAAAAAACTAGAAAAGAAAATGTGTCTTATTTTGTGCTTGTCTATTACGCTGAATCAATCTAAGAGACAAGGAAGAATGCAGAAAAGAGCACTACACTACAAAAAATAGGGACTTAACATTATGGAGGGTAAGTCCAAGCCATTTCTTAGCCCTCCCTTTTTCCTTCCTTCTCTACTTAAGAGTGACAGATTTCGATGACATCAACAGCAATAATGTTTTTTACTTCTAAAACTACCTGTTGTTAACAACTGCTGAAAGCAGTGACTGATCTTTGTCCTAACTATGATCAATAAGCTATATTTGCATGATCTCAGGAGGCATGATTTACTGAACACCAATAGCTAGCAGCAAAACTTGTCTCAATTAATGAGCTTTGCATAGTAGTTCCTCTCCCCTGTCCAGTTGTGGAGGGGAGGGTAGAGTGGCATCCAGACAGGGGCAACCCACAACAATATGACTGTCAATTTGATAGTCAGTAAGAGAGAAAAATATATAAACCTGCCAAAAAATGACTACAGATCATATGACCTTGTAAAAATATAAGCAACAGGCAAAACATGTCTTCTCAAAACAGAAGACATAATTTTATGTGACTGTAACTGTATTTTGAATGTAACTCATTTAAGAAGGGTGCTATTTCAAAGGTCAAGAAAATATATCCTCTTATTTATGTGAACAGAGCTTCTAATTGATTATTTAGTTAATATAATCTAATTTATTCATAAATATGTGTTTTCACATGGACACAGCCTATACATTCTAGTGGGGATATGTATGAAACATACATTCTCCTAAAAGTTTCACATAAAATGAAGAGAATAAGCAACAGAAATATAGTATTTTTATAAAACTATTCTATATATTTCACAACACAGAATAAATTTAAGTGGCATAAGTTTTTATTTTATAGCCATGTAAAAATTTGATTTAATGAGTGGAAATTCTGTCTTCCATTAAATAAATTTACCCCAAAATATTTAGTAGTAAACCATATGCTCAGTATATAATGAGAAACTGAATAAAAAACTGAAAAAAAAGTCAGGTAAGTTGCCTATGTGTTGGATAAAGAAATAGTATTACAGAATCATGTTGTCACACTCTTTATTTGAACAGCACCTTGTGACTGCTTCAAGGCATTTACTGAAACTTTACTGAAATTTCAAGCCCAAATTTTTATTGCATTGATAACTTAAGAGAAGAATATGGTGATCATCCTAGAAGCTTGCCAATAATTCTTTTTTTTGTGGACTGGGAAGTTATTAATTCTCAAGGTAATTAATTAATCATTGTTTGCTTGAAATTAACATAAATATTTCTTTAAAAATATTGCTTAGTTTAATTGGTTTAAGCCACTTGCACAAAACCAAGCATTTAGCACCATTTGAGAGGCCACTGGGTGTCTAAGAATCCACACAGAGCCAGTAAATACAGCACCAGATTTAGAAGGAAATGTTTCTAGAAAAATTGCTTGGAGCCAGGCAGGGTGATAATCCATGGAACTTCTCAAATCAGCACACAGGTTTGCTCCTGCGTGTTGGGAAATGCACCAGATCTTCATTGCCTATAGTGCGAGGTTAGGAATCTAGCTGATGTAGAGAAGCCTGCACACACAGGTGAATAAGAAACTGAATCATACCTTCAGACTTTTCAGATTCAAGTTATAATCTCCTGCTATGCAACCATTTAGAAGTGATTGAAAGAATTCACAAAATGTTGCAGAGGCTGACAGAGTTTACACACACCCTTAGGATTTACTCCAGACCAGTAGGTAGGAACCAATCTTAAAAGCCTAGAACTCTACTCAGGTGTGAGTTCTTATCAGCTGCACTTGTTTAGTGACACTGGAGACTGAGAACCCAGGAAGCTTCTCGTTTCTTATTATCAATCACACTGCTGTCACAGACAAATTTAAAGATTGACTGACATAGAATGATACCTTCCATTTTTGCTAAGCAAAGGAAACTTCAGTTGCTTCCTCTAGCTCAATATATGCTGAAAAGGTCAAAACTTAATGAACCTGTCTGACAACTGCCTGGTTAATTGGGTTTTTTTAGTAACACAAAGAAATACTTCTTTTCCAAATGCCAGCTGAGCTGTGGAAGGAATTTACAAGTTTACATGATCATATCAGTTATCTAAGCTAAGATTTAAAGGGTTTCTACTCAATTATTACATGCAAATTCATATACATGTTTAAGATCATGTACAGTCATGTAATGTGTGAATTCTAAGGGAATTTAGAGGCTCAGTGCTTCCTACAGTTTACCTACAGCATCTCTGTAGAAATAAAAAGAGAACTCATGTGGATCTGTTCATTTTCTCTCCAGTGGCTTACATGGTATTTAAGTACTTCATTTTATAAGTGAAAATAAGTGTTTCTGCTCCTGGGCAAGAAATCTAATTTAGATGCCTATAACAGATTCAGTGGATCTGAGCCACATAGTCAAAGACTATGCATTATCCTACTGATATGGTTTGCAAGCTTCTGAAAGTGATATTATTAAAAGTGTTATAGAGGAAAAGGCAGTAATATCTGTGCTTGGTGCTATTTTTTAACTTTCCTAGCTAAACCAGTGATCTGCTGTTATAGGCAGATGCAAATAACAGTCTTTATAAACCCAGCATACCAGTGGAATACAAGTTAGCTTTAACTCAAGCATTTCTATGAGAAAATATTTGTGCTCTTTTGATCACGCACATCTTCACTTAAAATCACTAAACATCTTCATCTTTATTGTCATTCTATTCCAGGTACTCAGTATTGTATTAACTTCTCTTGCTTGCAAATTCCTTCAGCAGCCCAGGTATCATTAGTAACTTCTCACACTCTTAAAAACACCATAAAAATAATGTTTTGCCCAAGAGAAGCTGCACACATTCTTGACTTATGCTGCAGCATCAACATTAACAGCTACATTACACTGTGTACCAACAAATAGCAGAAACCAGCTTTTCATCTTGGTAAACGAGATTACATCATTAGTAATCAAAATAGGCAGAAGCTCAACTATGCTGCTGCATTGCATTGAATGTTTCACGGTACAGCTTGAGTCAGGGAACAGGAGATACAAACATGGAATAAATGATTGTCTTTTGGGAAAGGTAGAAAGAAAGAAAAGGAGAATTCAGTGGTGTCGCAGAGACATTCTTCTTCCTTTTGGGATTTTTCATAGAGCAGCACAGAGGAAAGAAAGAGAAAACAATTTCTATTTCTGCTCCTTGTTTTTTGCATGTGGAATGTGTTTGGAAAATTGTTTACCTGGGGTGATTGCTTGATTGGAGTCTGGTGAGGATTGTTTGGGCCTGATGGCCAATCAGATCCACCTGTGTCTGGACTCTCGCAAAGAGGGTCAAGAATTTTGAGTTAGTTAGATATCATAGTTAGAACAAGTAGGTTTGTTGCTTTAGTATCTTCCTTTAAATAGTATATTAATGAATTATAATATAGTTCTAATAAAGAAATTATTCAGCCTTCTGAACTGGCGTCAAACATCATCCTTTCTTCCCACCGGGTTTGCCTGTATTTACAATACAGTTGCATAGATATAATCTCTTTTATTCCGTTTTCCTTCATGGCCAGAAGTTAATGTTTCAGCTTCAGCTGCAGACGAGGCTAGACTTTTGTCTCTACAAAATTAGTGAGGAATTAGATTAACTGCTTTGCTCCATGAGGGGTGGGAATGGCAATCACTATATCACATGTCATCAGGGAACTATGTATGAACACCTTCAACTGTTCTGGTCATACTTTATTGGATATATCTTTCCACAACTATATTTTTTCACTTCTAAGAAAAGGGTTCTTAACTACGTTCTACCATAAAAGAATTAAATTAATTCCTATATATAATTGTATGGCCATGCATATGTGTATGTGTAATGTACATTCATGGACTAATAGATGCTGTGGGCCACCCAATCAGAAAGCAGCTTGGCAGAACAGGAGCCAGCACTGTGCCCTTGCCTCAAAGAAGGCAGGGGATACCTGGAGCTGCATTAGACAAAGTATTGTCAGTAAGTCCAGGAGAGTGATTCTTCCCCTTGTGTCAGCACTGGAGAGGTCAAACCAGGAGAGCTGTGTCCAATTCTAGACTCCTCAGTTCAAGAGAGATATGAACATACTGTAGAGAATACAATGAAGGCTCACAAAGATGATGAAGGGACTGGAGCACCTCTCCTCTGAGGGAAGTCTGAGAGAGCTGGGTCAGCTTATCCCAGAAAAGAGGAGCCTTTGGGAAATCTTACTAATGTTCATAAATACCTGAAGAGAAGGTGCATAAAGGAGAGATCCAGGCTTTTTTCAGTGGTGCCCACAGGACAAGAGTCAATGGGCACAAACTGAAACACAGGAGGTTTCCTCTGTACATCAGGAAACATTTTAATACTGTTAGGGTGACTAAGCACTGCAGAATCCTTGGAATTATTTAAAACTGTTTAGACAGAGTCCTGTGCAAATGGCTCTAGGTTATCTCTGCTTGAGCAGAAGTGTTGGACCAGAGGTTATTCAGAGGTCCCTTCCAACCTCAGGCATTCTGTAATTTGGATTCTGTGATTATGTATATGTTTATCATATCATGTAAAAAAAATACATACAAAGACACACACATACACCTGTATATAAAATATCGGTAGTGTTTCTGTATTGTTTTACATGTACTAATTTTGTTAGGTTTTTTAAACATTGAAAGGGATTTATTTAAAATGCAATCAAAAATTGGAAATTGAGGACAACAGTGGCACCATTCAGCGACAAAAGTAGTTTCTTATAGTTTTTGAAAAACTGACAAAAGGTCCTCTTAAATACAGTTTTTGCTTATTTCTTAGCTAGCTTGTTAACTTACTCTCTGTAAAGAATTCTATCAAAAGTCAGAAAATATTTCATAAATAAGCAATTAACAATTGTAAATTAACAATTCAAATAAATAATCTGAAATACTTCAGCATTAACAAGGTTTAAGGATACCACCAAATTTTTACTCTCCCCAAATCCCTTAAGAAATAAAATGAACATAAATTATGTTTTCTGTATGGATCAACATAAAATATCTGGAACACCTACAGAAAGCTATTCTTTTTATTTTATTCTATTATATAATATTGCCTATTACCTATTTTATTACCTACTATAATATGAAATAAGTTCTTATGTTGGCCAAGCCGCCAGTCCTTCTTTTTTGACTTGAATGAAGAAATATGAACCGTTTTAGTTTAGAAGATGGTTCCAGGCAAATCAAAGAAGCAAAAATGTTTCTATGGCAACATTGCAGGTTCTATTATTTAATTTTCAGCTTTATGATAGTTTCCTTTTAACAGGTTAATACTGGCTTGCCTTCTCCTAAATTTATCTACTGGATTGTGAATCACATTTTTTGATATTGTACTACTTAAGTCTGACAACATTGCCAATATAATTAGTGTACCTTGAGAGAGAAATGAGGTATCATGGAAACTCAGAATTTAAACCTTCATTTTAAGTGGATCTCAGTAGAATCTTTCCAGTCTGTTAATAAATTCTGTAGTCTTTGACTTCCTCTTTTTAAGGTGAATTTAAAAGTAAGGAAAGTAAATAGTTGGGTTTTTTTTTCAAAGGTCCAATGATGAGCGGCTAATTTTGACCTGGCTTCTTTCCAGAGAGCTCTTCAGTTAATTTGCAGTGCAAGGAAAATGACAGAGAGTTTTATTTGATACATATTTAAGTATAAACCACAGCAGGAAAAAAAAACAAAAACCCCTTTTGGTAATAAAAAGTAAAATTTCATTTTCAGTTCTCAATATTTTTGTTGAAATTCTGTTACATCTTAATTCTAATTTTGAAAAAGGCCTTGCTTTTTTAGCATTATAGTTGATACATTTATGATGCAGTTCTCAATTACAGACCAGCACCAGTGTATAGGACTTAATTTCCAAATTAAATAAAACAGAACGTTCAAGAGAATTGCTAGTATATCACTATAAAACATTTCTTTCTAAACTTCTTTATAAACAGTTTTTAAACATTTTTCTTTTCATGTACCCAATTCCCTAGTCATCTACCTCCTTGCTATATAAATGCAGCTCAGCAATAGCCAAAACATGTGTTACCAGCATTGTGTAAGAGACTGAAACGGTTAATGGCTTAAACATTGCTAAAATCATCAGAGGACTTTTGCCCACTGTAGAAAACTGCAAATATCCAGCTGTTCATCTGCAACCATCAAAACCCACATCTCCCTAAATATGCCTGCTAACCAGAATTTGGACTGTGAGGGGAACTTGAGATAAGATAAAGGGGGCATCCCAGAAGTGACACTGGAAGAGAGATTGGAATGCTGTGGCTCAAACAATCAAGGACAAGCTGCTGAAATGCAAAGTAACCTCCTAAGTGCAGTGGGAGAGCACACCTGACACCTCAGGCTACAGCTGGTGTTGAACCAGGTAAGGACAGAGGTAAATCCTTCAAGGCACAGTACTGTCTCTTTGTCCTTACTCAAGTGACTCAGCTGTGATAACTCTCCTTCAGAGAAGTACTGGGACAATCACACATAGCCTGAAGGTATCAATCTCTGCTAATGGGCCATAATGGGTCTCAAGGGACTCAAATTCATTGATGCAATAGGCAGCTGTATCTTAGAAGGTGTCAAAGACTCCCAAAGTGTCCCATGATCCACATTACATTGTCCAGTTGAAATTCCCCACTCCAAGGGAGGTACCTGGGCTTTCCTACCTGAAGGAATATAAACCAAATAGCTTTTGTGTGCTGTGGATTTCACTGGGATTTCCTCCATCACCTGGTGATAGTCTGAAACTGTAACTTCGACCAAGATGGTGACCATCACTTCAACAGACACCAAAATTGCCCTGAACAAGTCTTGTCTTGAGGCCTATGGGTGTTAAGGTCTTTTGCGGCATTGCATTGTTTTCCCCGATCCGGGGCAGCTCAGGAGCCCGGCTAAAGGTGCTGCTTCTCGGCCAGACCAGGGTGCCGCTTGGCCCAGGCGCTCTGGCGTTCAGCATACTGGAGTGGGCCTGGCTGCGCTCTGTAACCGGCGCTGGGATGAGGCAAAGAGGCAAAAGAATGTCCACTCTGTCTTGCGTGGCTGGAGAGCTTTTATTGTCGCGTGGTGCTGCGATGGAGAACAGTGTCTGCCCCCAGCATCTGCATGGACAAAATGTCAACGGGACCGAGGGCGCATGGGGTTTTATAGGGAGCGGGCAGACACAGGCGGAAGCCCTCCCGCCCAATGGAGACAGGCAACGTGGCGGTGACATGGGCCATGGTAACCAACAGGAACACGACGGGGGTGGATACAGAGCTCCGGGATGAACAGGGACACGGGGATGGAGTAACTGACAAGGAAGTTTCAGGAATGAACAGGGGGTGGTTACAGGAGTGATGTGGGGAATCTCCTATGGCAGGCAGCCTGGAGCGAACCATCGCGGGGGGGTGAAAGGTACGGCAGCTACCTGCTACGACCTCAAGCAGTTGAGAAGCACTGGCTAGCACTGCCTATGAGAGGCCAAGTGGCCGCCACGTGAGTATGGGCACTCCAGGGTTATGGCGTCTGCCTCCTTGGTTATGCTGAGTGCTGTGGCGTGGGTAATGCAGCTTTGGTAGCTTCACGCTGAGAGGAGGTGAAGGGATGAGAGAAGGACACTTTGCTTGCAAGCCCTAAGAACTTTTATTCCCCCATGCATGGTTGGAACAAAATGCTCTCAGCACAATGCAGAACAAATGCCGCCAGACAAAGGGTTGCAGCAGATTTAGCAGGGGGTGGGCAGACAGGGGTGGAAATCTGGCTCGCCCAATAGGGAGAAACGATAGAGGAGTGACATAGATTATAACCAATGGTAACATAACCGAGGTGGGTACAGCATTCTGGGACAAATAGAAAGGCTGAGGTGGGGTGATTGATACAGAACTTTCATGAAGAAGCAGGGAGTGGTTACAAGATTGACACTCATCAGGGAGTGATCAACCCTTGACTGACAGATCCAAACAAGGAGAAACCTGGGAGAGGTGAGAAGATTGACAGGTCTGAGTGGCAGGAACTTTCAGGGTAAACAACTTGGAGCAAACCACTGTGAGGGGAAAAATAGGGGAGTACAAGGAACAAACCTAACTAACATTAATAAAATCCCTGACTAAACCAACCCAATCTACAATAGAAACGTTACCATGCATTTTTTATGGTTCTGAACAGGTTTGCTTTTAAACACACAGAGTATTCAGAAATTGCAGGTCATAAACTAATGACAGTTTTCACAAGGACACAATAACAATGACGTTCTTGTTATGATGATGATTACATAATTTTAAAAATACCTGAGGTGGAAGGAGTGGTAATCTGATATAAGCAAGCAGCATACTTAGGTCACTGCATCGCCTCTGCATATCATATTTCACCCACATCATTAAGGCATGGAAAATGGTCTCTTCATCAGGAACATTCACATCATCACTGGCAAGAAGTTTATGGAGTTCTTCGGCAGGTAGAAGTAAAAATTCTTGATTTCTTATAACTTCCATTATATTCTCCTGGGAAGAGAAAATTATTTCAGATTCAGTAATACTGCAAGAAAATTTAAAAAAGACACTACAGCTAATAAGCCATAAGATTAGTCAATATCTGCCATACCCAGATATGGGTATGCTCTGCCATATCCTTGCAGCTCATAAGAAAAACAAAACATAAATTTTTAGAGTTCAACAGCTATAGTTGCAATTCATATATAAATATATTTCAAAAACAATATGAGGATTATATGATAATATCATAATTAAAAATTGTCAGAATTAGTAAAGGCTATTGTTTGAAATTTTTATAAACTCAGTTGTAATTGAGTAATTTTATATATTAATAATTAATTAAAAGTAATTAAATATATTGTAAATCTTTACAGGCTCATACTACATTTTCCTGGATATTTTCACTGTCTTTCTTTCACTATTTCTTAAATAACTTGTCAGTCATATAGTTTTATTATGAATATCTAGATTTCCATCTACACATATGACAAGGCTGAGGGAAAGATCAACAACATGAATTAAGGATTATTTTTTGACCTTGTTCAGAACAGGTTTTTAATATCCAGTTATCATGCAAATAGTTTACAGCAATTAAGATCTCACAGTATTGAAAACTCTTGTGCTGTTGGGGTTTAGGAACAGTACTCCCCAGTTCAGTGCCCCCACTCTCCAAACCACTGACACTCTCTTGCTCTCCTGCTTTTCCCCTCACCCTTCCACATTGCAGTGGGCTGGAGAGGAAAATTGGAGGTACAAAAAGTAAAGGTTACTGGTTAAGATAGGAACACTTTACATGAAACAGCAATGAGGTAAGGAAAAAAAGAGTAACAGTAACCATAATAATGACAGAGACAAGAAAGGAAGCGATTCACACAGCCCCCACACCCATCCCCAACAGACAACACCAGATGGATCCCTCTGCCACATTTACTAGACCAGAAAGAACCCCTTCCCCTTGGAAGAGACCTTTCTCCCCCATCCAAGCAATGACTTAAAGTTCTACAGACTAACTTCAGTGTCCTAGTTATGCCCCAATCCTGGCTACTGCAAGAAAAATTAACCTTGTCCTGGACAGAACCAGGACAAATAAAAATAGGAACAACTAAAAAATCCTAAAAAAAACTCCCCTATAAACTACATAAAACATATAGACAAAACAAAAGAAAATGAAAACCAAACAAAAAACAACAATAAAATAAAGTGTTGCATTTAGTTGTCTGAATCCTAAGGACTGAATTAAGCACTCCCTGAACTACCTACTCTACAACAACAGGACACAGTAGAATCACAATTCTACAGATATTTTTCTCCAAATATTTTTTTTAGGGTGCTTTATTTCTGTGGAGAAATTGTAAATGTGTTTTCATATTCTTGATTTATAGACAGATATAAAATGAAGTAATTGAAGACTGGAGGCACAAAAAAAAAAGGAACTAAGTTTTTATGTAAACTGAGAATGTAAAAAGCAATATTGGGAACAATAAGTTCCAACATCTAATTTATGAAAAATAATAATGAATTTTGTTATGCTGTTTTGAATAGACTTTTTAAGACGCAAAGTGGGAAAGAATGACAAAACATCAGTCAAGGACTTAAATGTAAGAACATTAAAACTGAGGGAAGTGGATAATTCCACTGTTATACCGTCTAAATTCAGTTTTCAGCATATCAAAATCCAATCAGCGCTGCCTATAATTGCTTGATTGTGTCTGAACCACGGGAAAGACTGACTGGTCATCAAAACTGAAATAGAAGACATTATAACAAATACAAGAAAATAATGTGCAAGACTTACAACAATAGAATTATACTCTGGCTCTAGCATGTCACATGCTGTCCTTCCCTGACTTATTCAATAGAAGGAAACTCTTATTTTAATTCTCCAAATTCATACTTTTTGAAATGTACTGTTTAAACTTATTTATTAAAAATATTATTATTAATTTATAATTATTATATTATTTTATATAAGGCTGCAGAGATGCATATTGCAGACATAGGCATGACAAACTCATGAGACAGAAGCTCCTTGAAATGTGTAATTACAGATAAAATATATAAGTGCAGATAGAATAAATTTGACAAAGTTGAAAATAATGCTTAATATTATAAATGTGAATGCTTTGATATGTACAACTTAACTTTCAATGAGTTGCTTTTTAACTCCACATATATAGGATGCTGATGCAACAAAAAATCAAAGATGTATATGTGGTCATGACCTATATTAACCGTGCTGTTAAGCTACCTTAAAATAATTGATAATTGGATCAAAAAATGACTCAGCTTTTTTTAAAATTACTACATTAAATGTCAATAGGTCCCTAAAAATGTAGATTTTTCTGGAATGAGGTTTTAAACCATTACCTCCTGATAAAGTTTAAACTGTGCATCTAGAACGTTTTCGAATAACTTGGAAATATAAGGGAACTAGTTTGTAGGGAAGCGCTTAACCACAAGCTGGCTTAATTCATTTTAATTAAAAAGTCGTAAAACTCACAAGATTTCATTTCACTTCTCAATAAAATAATTTATAAGACAAAGTTTAATTAAGCCTGGTTCAACTGACATTAAATCCCATTATGAAAAAAAAATATAACTCTACTTAATAGGAACCAACATTGCACTTTGCAATAGCATATTAATCCAAAGACCTAATACTATAGAGTAGCATTGTGATGGTGGAACACATTTCATGAACTCACAGAACTTAATTTATTAAGAATAACATTCCAAGCAGGAGCTTTAACTTCAGAACAATAATTTTAGATTTGATTAAGGTTTATTTGGTCATCTTAAATTGTTTTTTCTGCATACATGCTTAAAGGGAACTTATTCCAGCCTCTGTACTGATTGTAGAATCAAAGAAAGTTTTCAGACAAAACCTATAAGCTCAAATCTCTTTTTCTAAACATCTGGACTTACATAAATTTCATTTAATTTGGGCATGAGCATTGCAGAAAGTAACAAATATATATTATGTTTTATATATGTAACATGCCATATATATTATAAATATACCATATATATTCTTATATATAATATAAATGTAATATATATAATCCTGATTTATATATAGAATCCAGGTTTTTGATCTCCTGAGGTAAAAACTCTCTCCTTCAACTTACTAGCATTTCCTGAACCGACTAATGAATGTCAAATCTTCCTAGATAACATTTTAATTTCTTGAAATTCATTTCATTTGGAGCAGCAAAGCATATTTCAATGGCTAGCTGTTCTACCACAACAGACATAATTTTTCATATGCTAATTGTGGAAAAAATAAAAAATATTCTCCCTTTTTTTTTTTTTTTTTTTCTAATGTGACTGGTATTCATTTATGCACTTTAGGGAACAGGATACAACAGATGTCTGTGACATCTTTTCAGGTTACATAAAATAAATTTTAAATTCTTCTGAGATTATGATGCAAGGTAGAAATTCAGATACACAGCCATAGAATCACAGATTCATTATGACTGGAAAAGACTTAAGATCAACCATTAACTTAACACTGTCAACTTTGCCACTAAACCATGTCCCAGGCACCAAATCTAGATGTTTTTTGAATATTTTCAGGGATAGTGATTCCATATTATGATCACCCTTTCAGTGAAGATATTTTTCCTAATATCCAATGGCATTTTCCCTTGGCACAAGTGGAGGCCATTTCCTCTCATCTTGTTCTTGTGAAGTGCTTTCAAGAATGCCTAGGTCTTCACGGGCAGATAAATCTTTATTATGAGAACAAGGGTACTGAACTTTTTAGCATGCCGAAGATCATGTAACAGAGTTGGATGAGTCTCCAGGACCTGTAATTTTTGACTCTAATACTTTAAGAGGCTTTGTAGGTCAATCTTCACCATCTCATAAGTCTCATAAGATGCACTGGATCTGCTCTGCATGCATCATTTACATAGCCTTTCCATGTTTTAATTAAGTGGAATGGTAGATTTTTGCTTTTAATTCAGAAAATGTAACTTACAGTAGAAAGTATGACAGTGTCTGAACCCGCTTGGACAAAGCTGTGTCACTTGATTGCTCTTTCACTTTCTAAAAATGACCATGCATAACCCCCCATTGCTGTGGGGTTATAGCATTTCAGTGATAGAGCTGTTTCACTTTTAAACCTTTTTAACAGTACACAAGGTTAGCATTAAATAAGCATGAAGTATTAGAACAGCAGAGCCATGTAAACAAAGCATATCTATGTTAAAGGTATATAAGCAATCACCCAAGTATCTAATAGATTGTTCATCATAGGAATATAAAGGCATTAATAAAATTAAACTATTGCCAAATTGAATTTAATATCATATATCTTTATAATGATGTCACCAGCACAATTAAATTTTATTTTTTTAAATCTTAACTTGTAATCATTATTATTCCACATGGAATCAAATTATCTTGCAAAAACTAGTTTTCATTGACGGTTATGTCATTGATTTCACTAATCAGCATGTATCAGTTATAATGAAGAACCTGAAAAATATTAAATAATTTCATATGTTGACAAAGAATGTCATATTCTGAGAGTGCTATTCAGAACCTGCTACACCAGAGTTAGCAGGTTTTTTTGTTTTGGATGTAGGGGTCTTATTTAAAATGTTTTATATTTTTGTGATTTGGATGTTGTGACCTTAACAATTAAAAAATTAAAACCACATAAACTAAAGCCAAAAACCAGATATCCATATACTAGGCTTTCACTCAGTACATCACTTATGTCTAAAATATTTGAAGCTCATACTGCTTTCAATTTAGAACCTAAGTTTTCATGAGAATATTGAAAGAAATGAATAAATAATGCATCTGATTTTCATATTAAATCATATTGGTAGCATACTTTCTGAAGTGATAAGACATAAAAGAAAATTTTGATTTTGGTCAATTCCCAAGATATTTCAGTCTGGAATTATTGCTGCTGTGCTACACTGAATTCACACCTCTTGTTTTTATGCCCCATTTTGTGTATCAGCTGTGTATAATATAAGACTACACCTCCTTTATAATACTGTGTAACTTCTTTCCTAAGGAGAATAGACTCTTCAGCCCATTATGAACTCCCATTAGACAAAGGACCACTATTTATTAATATGCTTATGGTCTGATTCTCTAGCCAAATCCCAAATTCCATCTGGAAACCTGAACCTGGGATCCTGAATCTCTAACCAAATCTCAGACTTTTTCTAAGAGTGGGCTCCCTCTGACCTATGTAATCCAAAGAGTTATGTTTCTTCCAGCACCAGATGTCAGCCTGGTATCATCATTACAAAAGGGGTATTGAGGCTGGGGGTGTTCAAAGGACAGTGGAAAGAGATGTTATGTATCTCTATATCCTCCTCCTTCAACTTTGTCAGTGGGAAGAGAGATAAGAAAGTGCTGCTTTTTGGGGAGAGGAGATAGCAGGTTAAGGATAGAAGA
Organism: Vidua chalybeata; assembly: GCF_026979565.1. Taxonomy (NCBI): domain Eukaryota; kingdom Metazoa; phylum Chordata; class Aves; order Passeriformes; family Viduidae; genus Vidua; species Vidua chalybeata. Next base: position 52,079,349 of record NC_071531.1, on the reverse strand, counting down.
CACTGTGACTATGGGTACAATCTCATACAGCATACTGAAATCTTAGTATGAGACTTCCAGATAACTAATTTAGACTTTCACAATCTAAAAAAATTCTTTTTTTACTTGCACATTTTAATTTAATTAAAAAAATAATAAAATAAAGGATATGAGGCTGCAGAATTAGCCATATTTTAGTCTAATTCATTGTGAATATGATGTGGCATTCTGGGATTTCACACTCTAAGGACAGCTTACAACCAGTTGCTCATAGACATTTGCTGGTATGCCAGTTTATTATGATAAACTGTTTAAACTTTCAAGGTATGTCAGAATGATTAAATTTTTTTTCTTGTATTGGTAAAGGATCTTGTCTCACACCTTGCATATATTCTTTTTCACATCCAAGAAGATTCAAGAAGCCTAAACTTGTACATAAAAATTTTGTACAGGCACAATTTACTAGATAGATGAGGACATGTACACATCTTGCTCCCCCTGACTTAAAAAAGTTTCCAATACTGTCCTGGAAAGTCCTGCATCCTACAAACCCTGGAACTTCTTGGCATTAGGCCTCAATATATGCATAATATTTTCTTCTTATCATGGTATCTAGGAAAACCAAAACTCTAGCAGCCTGTAAAACAATTCATTATTAATTACTTCATCTTTCTTTCTTTTTTTTTTTTTTTTTTTTTTTTCTTCTTTCCCTTTTTTGGGAGTCTTTATTAATGATTGTTTACCTTTCCAAAATAAAGTTGGAATAAATAAAGTCTCATCTTTGACATGAGACTGATGACCTGTTTCTAGTAGACGTTCACATGGTTTCATCTTAGGCCTTGTGCTCTTTCACTTCTTCAGAAATGACCCGGACACTGGACTGGAAGGGACACTAAGCAAGTTCACAGATGATACAAAACTGGGAGGAGCTGTTGACTCCCTCAAAGGCAGTGAAGCCCTGCAGAGAGACCTTGACAAATCAGAGGACTGGGCAACCACCAATTGCATGAAACGCAACAAGAGGAAGTGCCTGTACTTGGGATGGGGTAACTCTGAATGTACAGACAGACAGGGGAATTAGATGCTGGCAGTGCCATGGAAAGGACCTGGGCGTCCTAGTCAATGGCAAGTTGAATGTCAGCAGTGCCCTGGCAGCCATGAGGGCCAACCCTGGGGTGCATCGGGCACAGCATCACCAGCCAGGCAAGGGAGGGGATTGTCCCGCTCTGCTCTGCACTGCGGTGGCCTCACCTCAAGTGCTGAGGACAGTTTTGGGCACCACAATATATGATATTAAGCTTTTAGAGAGCATCCAGAGGAAGATAATAAGGATGGTGAGTGAGGGAAAGGCCATATGAAGAGTGGCTGAGCTCACTTGGTCTGTTTAGCCTGGAGGAGACTGAGAGGAGACATCACTGCAGTTACAACTTCCTCATGAGGGGAAGAGGAGGGGCTGGCACTGATGTGGTGCCAGTGACAGGACCCGAAGGAACAGCCAGAAATTGCATTGGGGAGGTTTAGGTTGGAGAGTAGGAAATGGTTCTCCACCCAGATGGTGTTTGGGCAGTGGAACAGGCTCCCCAGGGTAGTGGTCAAAACACTAAATCTGACAGAGTTCAAGAAGCTCTTAGGTATATGGTGTGACTCTTGGGGACTGTCCTGTGCAGTTGTACTAAATGATCCCTGAGACCCCCTTTCAACTTGACAGATGCTATGATTCTGTTCTCTCACTTGAATTGGCCCAGATTGATTTATTTGTCATTGGAAAGGTTCACAGCACAATTTCAAGTAAATAGCAGCAGAGATCAGTCTGTGAATCATCCAGAGGCATTTTGGATTTAAAAGGCTGCAAGAAGCAAAAATACAGAATCACAGTGCAAATTGTCACAATGGTGCAGAATTGTATAGTCTGGATACATACTGGTACTGACTCTGGTGATTGTCTGCTTTTGCTGTTACTTGTCTAAGACTTACCCCTAGCACTTCCCAAGTATGGAAAATATGAGCTGCCCCAGCTGTTTAAATTGTGCTGTTTCCACAGCAGGAATGCAAGCCTTCTAATGTAGATAACAGAATTACAATTTTCTGGGTTTAAATTATAACACTTCAGGAAAGTATTCACCATGACAATCTCAGTTTCTTCCTCTCCTAGCACAACATTTTGTTCTTTCCTACTGTACTGCTTTTGGCTGTGATGAAGCTCATTTTCTTAGCTGATGCAGTGCTGCTTTTTGCACTTAGTATGAGAATAATGTTGATAACGTTGATTTATGATAATGTTGATTTATGTAAAGGTGAGCATATTTGTATCCTAATAGAGCCCCTGTCTTGTTTATACTGATTACAGGCACAGAAGAGGAAAATAAGGAAAATGGAGGAACAGAAACTAACTAAAACTAACAGAAAACTCACGTAAATTAAATCTAATTAAAAGAAAACTGGAAATAAGGGGAAAAAAGTATGCCTTGCTGTTAAGGCATTCAGCTCTGGAACAGATTTCCAGTGGGAACATGTCTGTTAGAACCATTGTAATAATATAGTATACAGTTTACAAAAGGGAAGGTTGGAAAGGTCACCCAGTCCAACCTCTCTGCTCAAGCAGGGTTATCCTAGAGCACATTGCACATGATTGCAATATGTTTGTCCTTATGGTTCTTAAATAACTCCAATGAGGGAGACTCCACAAGTTCTCTGGACAACCTGCTCGAATGTGTGGTCACGTGCACAGTAAGGAAGTTCTTTCTCATATTTGGGGGACTTTTTGCTAATCATTTTCTGTCCATTGCCTCTTGTCCTATTGTTTGACACCATTTCATTGACTCTCCCTTATCATATTTATATACATTGATGGGGTCTCTCTCAGCTGTCTTTTCCCCACAGCTGAACAGGCCCAACTCCTTTAGCCTTTCCTTATAACAGAGATGTTCATCATCTTCAGAGCCTCCGCTGGACTTACTCCTGGAGCTCCATGTTTCTCTTGTAATGAGAAGCCCAGAAGCACTCCAGGTGTGGCTTCACCAGGGCTGAGCAGAGGGGAAGCATCATTTCCCTTGACCTGCTGGCAATGCTTTTCCTAATGTATCCCAGGATTCTGTTGGCCTTCTTGGCCACAAGAGCTCACTCCCAGCTCATGGACAGCTTGTTGTCCATCAGGACCCCCAGGTCCTTTTCATAGCCTGAGAGCTGTTTTCCAGCAGGTCAGTCCCCAGCCTATACTGGTGCACAGAGTTATTACTCCACAGGTGCAGGACCCTGTTTGGCCCTTGATGAATTTCATACAGTTCCTCCCTCCAACCTGTCCAGGTCCTTCTGAAGGGCTGCACAGCTCTCAAGTGGATCAGCAGTTCCTTTCATCTTTGTGTTATAACAGTTTCTCAAAGCAGGAAGCTGCCTTGGAACCACTTTCAGTTTTTGTTTCAACCCAGTTACTCTTCTGTTGAGCCTAATAATATCTGATTCACTGAAGGGGGTAAGTGGTTGTGGCCTTGCTTTTACAATTCATTCACAGTCCTGTAACTGTTTTAAATTTTCATTTATATAAATAACTGTTGTTATTTTCAAGACTGAAAATAAGATACTTAATCATTAGCACTTTTCTTTGTGGCAGCACCTAAAAATACATTTGTAATCTCATAATCATCCATTGACCTATTCTGACCCTACTTAGCCTTGAAATGTGATGGAATACAGCACAAAGCAAGGTCTGAAGGCATGTGCAAGATCATGTCCATAAAAAAAGCCTCTACTTTAATAAAAGATTAATAAATACTGTGATTAAGATAGTATTTCAAAAGGTAGCTTATGTGTTTTGTGTCATGTCATGTATGTGGTTTTTGGAGAATGTTTCAGTTAAAGTTTTGTTTGAGGAGTGAAATATTAGCAAATAGTAGTTTACGTTAGTATTTCTTATAGTAGTCATTTTAACTGAAACCATATATTTAAAATATCATATCAGAGACATATGAAAATGTTAGTATTTCTGATTAATTTATAATAAAAAACTGTATTGAAAATGTATATACTGGCCAAGAGCCTTCTAGTAAACAAAAAAACCCATTGCAAGGAAAAGACAAAGTTCAGGAAAGGCCTGAGTTGTGTGCCTAAATCATTCTCTGATATGCTTTCGTTTCTGTTGTTGAACTCTGATTCACCTTTCAACTAGCATCCAGCATAAACTGAATCATTCCTGAGAATTTTAGTATGGAACAAGAGAATATATTTCAAATTAGACAAACATCAAAACACAAACATGATTCTGGGAAAGAACCACCTTTCAACTGAAAGGGAACTTCCAAAGATTTTCACACTATGAGCAAGTTTGAAGAAACTCATATGGTAATCACTTTCTGACAGCACTTACAACTTTTAAGCACATTATTAAATCTAGGATTATACTCAAGAATCAGTATCATGATACAAATTCAGTTAAGATAGGACCTCTTTTAGATGACTGAAATTTTTGTACTTCACAATATTTCACAAAATAGAATGATTCACATGAAGATGTCTGACCATTAACAATGGAATTTCCACACTCATTCAAAAAAAAATGTATATAATGTAAAACAAGTGATTGTGATTGTCAGATATAAGGCTGCTGAAAACTTGTCACATTATGTTGCTTGATAAACCCCTTTAAAAACTATTAAATGAATGCTGAAAATATATTAATCTACTGTGTATCCCAAAAGATAAATTTCAGACTGAAATGAAATTGTAAAACATTTGTCATCCTGCACATATTGATTATACTAACAGTTATTCTTGTTTTATTGCTGCTTTGAAAATTATGAATTTGGAGGGAACAGACATTATGTTTCACTCTTTCCAAGAGTCTAAGTTAACATCAAATAATCTCATGCTGTCAACTAACTGTAATGCACATTAATTTCTTAGTGTAAATTCTTTATTTAGAAAGGGAAGGAGGCAAAGTGAACTTTATAGCTGTGGCTTGCTGTTGATTTTTTAGTTTTTTCATTAGCCTGTGTTCAAGTTCATTGAAATACAGACTCACTAAGGTTGGAAAAGTTCTCTAAAATTATTTAATCCAATCCAGCACCATTGTGTTCACCACTAAACCAAATCCCCAAGAGCCGTATCCATACACCTTTTAAACACTTCCAGGGTTGATGATTCCACCGCTTATCTGGGTAGCTTATTTCAATGCTTAAGCACTCTTTCAGTAAAGAATGTTTTCCTAATACTTGATGCAAACCTCCCCTCGTGCAACCTGAGGCCACTTCCTCTTGTCCTGTCATTTGTTACTTTGGAAAGAGATGAATCCCTTCCTCACAGCAACCTCTTTTTAGGTGAGCCGTAGAGTGTGATAAGGTATCCCCGAGCCTCCTTTATTCCAGGAATCCCAGATCTCTCAGACACTACTCATAAAACTTGTGCTCCAGACCTTTTACCATCTCCTTCTCTGGACATCAGGTCCTCCATGTCCTTCTTGTAACGAGGGGCCCAAAATTGAAGTACAGTGGGGCAATCTCTGCCCTGGTCCTGCTGGAAAAACTGTTGCTGATAGAAGCCAGGATGGCACTGGCCTTCTCAGATACCTGTACAGACACTGGATCATGTTCAGCTGGCTGTTGACCAGCAGGCCCAGGTTTTTTTCTGCTGAGCAGCTTTCCAGACACTCTTCCTCAAGATGGTCGTGATGAATGTGAGATTGTTGTGACCCAAGTGCAGGACCCAATACAGATAGATATATAATTTTTTTTCTGGAAATGAACAGAAACTACTACATGATATTTACACCTGAAATTATGCTACCTAACACAGTAGAATAGAAACAGAAACATTCTTTAAAATTAAGAATTTGAAATGACATGAGGACTTGTTAAATTTTTAGTAGTGGATCTTCTGATTCTCTTATGCTTTAGAAGCTACCCATTATAGTTAAAATTGTATTTATTCAGATAAACTTATTGATAGCTGATAAAGTCTTGGACAGAATTTAGGTATCTAGGTGATACACAGTATGTTTAAATGCTCATGGAACACAAAAATGGCTGCATGGGGTTAGAGCAAGAGATACATTTGTGACCAGTGACCAAATATAATTTTGCAAATGATTAGAAGGAGGTTAAATGGTGAATATTCTGTCTTCTCCATGTATCACAGATTTTGAAAAATTGTGATTTTAGTGATTTCCTGTATGAGATACTTAGAAGATCTTTGGGATGGTCTCTTCAATTTATTTAGACAGCAGGTTGAATCTATTTAGGTTTTGCTTTCATAGAATCCCTTGCAACCAGCTATACAATTTAAGTACATGCCCATAAAAGGCAAATATTCCTTTTTTGTTGTTGTTGTTTTACTATTAAACCTTTGGCTGAAATAGATTTGATGAAATCTCCATTCTTCACTTGAGGGAAATAATATCCTATTCTCTGTTTCAAGATTACTTGTGTCTTAAGATTCTTAAAAGCCTCTCCAGTAAGTTTTTTCTTCTTACTAAGAAAGATACTGCAAAGCAAATACAAGCTTATTTAAAATAAGCAAATTTTCAGCTAACTTTGAATTTTACTGAAAATTTGGAAGTGTTGATAAACTTTGGAAGTTCTTATCTCTTCTCAATTTTAGTTAAATATAAAACCAGACCGCAATAGATACTATTCTGCAGTTCTGCTTCATTGTACAGCAACATTCTGAATGAAAATGAATCAAACTATCTGTATTTTCATATATATACACTTTCTCCAGCAGGTGCTTGACAAAAGTTTTTAATAAGAAGTATTGAATTATGTAATCTATTTCCAAAATATATTCTGGATTTCACTTCTTAAAAGGAAGAGGTTTTCACCAAGCATACAATAAATAAGGCAGTTGCAGTACATCTCAGCATGTCCTGATGCATATAACAGATTAGGAATGTTAAGGCTTTTGAACATATGTTTAGAACATATGTTATTCAAATGTAATTTAGCTACCAAAATGTTAAAAAAAGTGGATTTTAATTCAGGAATTTATTCTACAGAATTCATTAATCTATGCTGATATGTATAAAATTTGTAATGAGAAAAACACAAGTGTTTAAAAACCAGATTGCAAAATCCTTTCTGTGAATGTACATTGTGATAACTTTCATTAGGAAGCCATAGCAATACATTTCTAAGATTCAATGCAAGTAGCTAAACTATCAGGTGTACTTCTGAATAAATTCTTAAGATAATATATTTCTAAAATTGTTACCAAATCCTAATTAACATAAAGTTTATTTATTCCCCTACTAATTTCACATCTCTAGCTCAGATATTGTCTAAACCTATGCCAAGCTGTTAACAAACATCATACTCTGAAGTCTGTATAGGTTTTACAGCTGAATCAAACTGGTTTAAGGAAAAAGTTTGGATGTCTCCACAACACGGATCCTCAGAAGAGTAGCAGAGAAGTTTTAGCAATACTTTTATCTCTTGCTCTCTGTGTCAGTACCTGGCTCATGTCTTCAGAATCAGAATAATCAGTGTGTTCAGTCTTATGAAAAGCACAAGACCGATGGAAAATTGATTGGATTTGGATACAATCTTGTCACAGGTCCAATTCCAAGTAGAAGGAAATATTTCATAACAGCTAGTGATTTCCACAGTTTTGACAGTTTTCCCTTATGTGAAGAGATTTCATGTACTGGTTGTTATTTTCTAAATATATAGCATAATTTCTATGTGAAACACTAATTATTAACTCCACAGTAAGCTCATTACAGGATGCAATAGAATTTACAGTTACACTCCTAGGCCGATAGCTTTGGCTTTTTGAGCCACAGATACAGTTTTTATTACTCTGACCACAAATTTGTCTTCAGAATGTGCTTAGTTTATAATGCCACCTGCCTAGAGGCTATTATTTAGTAATATTTACAAGAATTACCATATTTCTTTTAAATTATCTTCATTTCAATTATATGAGTAGTATGTCCATAATTATAGGTATTATCAATTAAATGTATTTTTCATAATTGGAACTTGGTCAGTAATGCCCCAAATATATAAATACATGTAAAAATGCATGTGTATATGGGCATGTACATGTATAAATGTACACTTATATAAGACATTCCACCACAGGCTTTTGAATCTGATCTGAATCATAGGTCTAATCTCATGAAATTTCTACTGATAATTGAAAATTGCATAATGCCACAAATAAATGCATCTGAGAATATAATGTGAATATGATATTTTCCCTTGATTGTACAGCAATGGAATGTAGGAAATTCAGACTTAATTGCATCAGGTTGACTGATGAAACAGAATGCTCATAGCCTTGTTGAGTCTAGCTTGGAATATTTCCAAGTACAGAGATTCCACAGCCTCTCAGAGAAAACAGCTCCAATGACTACTATTCTCCCTTTGAAGATGTGGTTTTCACTTGGAAACTGCAACTTAGGACTGGTGCCTAATGTCCCCTCATTGTGCACCTTCAAGAAAATAATGATTTCATACCATAACCCTTGATTGGCAGCTGAAAATATCATCTCTCTCAGCTTTCTTCATGAATGCCCTCTCAGGTTCTCTTCATATATTTTGTGCTTCCTGTTTCAGCTTCATAGCTGGTTCAATTTCCTCATCAATTGAAATGCCACCAGTGGGAAATGCATTCCATTCTGGCATCATGAGTAGAGGGGAGTAATAATTTCTTTCAATCCTCTGGCTAATGCAACTGAGTATATGCTTGGTCTTCATACAGATGCAGCACACACCTTTATCAGAAGAGAACATTTTCATAATTTCAGTAGAGAGTCCACACATTAAAAACTGATAATGTTGACTTCAGTGCATGTCATTCAGAAGGTCTGTAGACTGTATGTTGCTCTCCATTCAGCAATCCAAAGACTTGTATAATAACTTTTTAAAGATAAAATCTTAGAAAAAAATGTTCATGTAAGAAATAGACCAAGATAAATCCAAAACATTCTGGTACATTTTGGAGGAACACTGATTAACCTTTAGGAGCATTCCAAAACCACAAAGCACCCTGGATGAAAGCAAAAAAGGAACAAACTTCCCCCACCCCTGCAAACAACAGCAAAACCAACAATAAACAACATAAAGCATCTGAGATATAAGAAAACAGCTTTGACTCAGCTTGAATTTATTAATAGCAAGTTATAATATTATTACACGCCCAACTAAGAGGCCTTCTGTATAAATTACACATGTGGGGAGATGAGGTATCAGCGCTTCCTTGGCACATACTGAAAGTTTAAGAAAATGGAAATTATATAACTGTCTGAGAAACAGCCTTTAACTTTAAACTAAAAGTCTTTAAAACCTAGTTCAGTGTAGGATACAGAAGAAGGGAATTAGACTATACTACCTTTAGGAAGGTTTTTAATGAAGCACAAGTGAAGCTATTAATTCTCATTAACCTTTGTATTTTGAGGAAAAGCAATTTCCTTTCCTGCCTGGCTGTGATAGCAGCGTCCTCAGGCTTTACTGTATTTTGTTGAACCCTACTGCAAACAGCCGCTACTCTGGCTAGATATAACCCGCTGAAATGGTTTGAAGGGAGGGATGTTTCTTTAGGTAATGTTAATAGTACACAACACTTCATCTCCTGAAAAATTATATTACTGTAAAGTACAAAACATTGCTCTTACAACAATAAAAAAATCGGACCGGTCTAGACCTATTTAAAACTTTACACTAGGATATACTGAACTACCTGTGCCACTGGCAAAATTTGGTTTTGTGAAACTGCAAATTTAAACAAACACATTTTGCCAATTAACATAATTTCTTTTAAAAAAAAATTAAATAGCATAAGCAGAATCACAATTCAACTCCTTAATTGTAATAGGAAGTGAGACATAAACAGCCCAGATGTAGCTTAGTTTTACAAATGGACAAGATTCTCTGCAATTCTATTAATCATCAGTACACAAGAACAACAGTATTTACGCCAAAGGGTACAGTATGCCTGTCAAACTTTGTATTTAGAAAGATCAATTTAGATCATAAGAAGTTTAAAATAACATCTCAGAACTGACAGGACATCAAAATAATATAATGAGAATAGGTGAAAAATATTGTTATTTTTAATATCATGTCTTTTCAGTAGGATATATTTTATAAATCACATCAGATTAATTTCCTGAGGAGCCTTGTGTAGGCAACTCACTGCCAGCAGGGGAGACAATGGAATTCTAACCCAGATGTAAAAAAAAAAAAAAAAGAAACATAACAGACATTGATGGAAATGTGCTGATAAGAGAAGTTTCAGAAAGATGAGTTTCATAGACATTTCATGATTAATTTATCAAAATATACAAGCCTAATTAGCTAATTGCTGAGCTGAAATAAAAAAATATTAATAAAAAGAAATTTTGTGACCTTCCAAAGAGTAGTTTTTATAATTAATAATTTAATTAAGGTGTAGTCACAGAATAAGTTGGTGAACTTAAGAGTCCTTTTTCATTATTGACTCTAATTATGGCAAAATATTTCAGGGGACACATAAGCTTAAGCTTTGCTTGAAGACTGCAGATTGTTTTCATAATATAATTAGTTAAATAAAAAAAAAAAATTGAACAGCATTCCTTTACTTACAAATAACCACCCTTAATCTTGCAGAGAATACTCCACATATCTGATTAAATTAAAATTTCATTTGGTGTCAATTCAGAAATGAAAATTAAACACTGGGAAAAGTAAAAATAAAATGTTTTTAGTGCCATCACATTAAAGCAGCACCATCTAGAACAGATCACAATCTAAAAGATAAGAAAGAAAGTTATGAAGCACTAGGAAATAAGTTCTTGTTCACATTTATCTATTAAATCTACACTAACATGAACTAATGTTAATGTAGAACTAATGAACTTATGTGTTTTGTCTCTTGCATTCAGTAGCTAAATAAACCTGTAAGTCTCCTTAAAGCTTTCCCAACCTAGGGACCTCTAATCTCAGCAAGCTAGAAACCTGTCAGATAAAATTTGCATAATTATAAAGCATGTAACATTTGTCATACTGAAAAGAGAAGATATAGGCTAAATAAATACAAATGTTAGCCAATGCCTAGAATAAAACAAATCTGAAAAATGTGCAATTATTTTTGTTTCTTTTATTCTTATTAACAAGAGTGTGTTGCGTAAAGATATATAAGGGTTATATAATGGAAATTAAATGGAAATGAAAAGGATATTTTTTATTCTAAGCTTAATCAATGAGGAAAATTTATTATACATGACAATGTTTATATCTCATTTTTCTTAAATCAATCCATGGTAGTTTTCCTATTATGAAAGGAATGGATGAATAAAATTACAACCTGCTCCCTAACAAAACAAATAAATGTGCTGAATAAATATTAAATCACTATAGCAAATAAGAAATCACTGCTTACTCAACTAATGAAAATGGAGTAACTATTCTTGTTTATGTGGAACTGTACGCACCATTAGAACTTAATGTCTTTGTTTGAAAGGATGACCTTGTCCACTGAAATCTGAAAGCAACAAAAATTATCTAAATACTTTGACAACTTCTTAAGTATCTGGTCTCTGGAGCACAATTCAGGGACCTGTATTTGATGTTTAGGATTTCTAAATTTACAAAATAATCTAAACAATGAAATTTGTATAGTTGTAGCAATGGGGTGGTGACTGGTCACATTTCCCTGATCTGGATGCAGGAATTTAATGGACCATGAGCAAGAGAATTACTCTTTGAAAGGAACAAGTGGTTCTCACTCATCTCCATAAATGAGGATGTGAAAGCCAAATTTTATATAATCATTACAAAGAATTGTTTCAAATTTGTAGGCACTGTTACTGTAAGATTGAAAACAGATGACATTTAAATATCCTTTGGAAAACCTTCTATTTCTCTGCTGATGACAGAAGAGCCCTGGAAACCAAGCTTAGACCAGGTAACTAACAGTAACATGACCAAGCATGCAAGCTAACTCTGGCTTTTCATTTATATTCTGAATTTTAAAAGGTGAATAATAAGTGTGCACTGGTGTAAGTATGAATTCATGGATGAACTATTATTTTTTTTTAATTGGAATACGGCTATTCACTACTGACAATTATATTTGCAAGGAAAACTGAAAACTAGATGTGGGCTTTTTTTAATGCCATGTCTTTTATTTAAATATATTAGAAGTATCAGGACATTTTCGTGGTCTAATGTTGTCTCATTTTATACAGTGCTTTTCAGCTCCAGATACAAGAATTTAAGGACATTAATAGAAGAAAAAAAAATTTAAAAAAACCCCATTGTTTCTATTAGTTTAATAATAAGCCAAATTTATCATCTGAATTCTGTAAAAGGATTGATGTTCAGTTTAAATGATGCTGCATATTGTACTGTATTTTTATCTCTGTATTTTCAGATGTAAAGATAAATTCCCAAGTGTGCAAGAAAAAAAAGAAGTTTTAGGTATTCTTAGAGCAAATCACCTGGATACACTGTCTTTTATAAATTCTCCCTAGAAACATTTTACTGTAAACAAATCTTGTTATTCTTTCTTAAATGGAAAGGAAACTGTTCTTTATTATCACTGGGATATAACAGCAGCAGTTAGAAGTATTGCATCTCATGTAAACTACTAATCATCTGAATTTAAACTTGGATATTTTCTAATGTGTAACATGTAAGTAGCTCATTTCTCCAGTATCAGAAATACTGTCATTTTACTTATATAAATCAATCCTTCACTCCTTGGATAGCCAGCATCCCTATGGGAATTTACATGCATTTGCATATTTCTGTTCAGTTTTTCTTATTCCATATATTAAAGTATTTTTTCAAACTAAGTAAGATATTTTGTCTATTTAAGTTTACATAAGACTACATGAGTTATGTGTGCATTCATACCCTCATGAGGCTTGACAATGAAGGTTTCAAAAGAATAGTTAGATATTAGGATAGGCTCCAGAATGACTGAAGCACTGAGGTAAATTCCTTGCATCTTTCCCATAGTGGGCACACTGCAACCAGCTATTACTCATGTAGACTGAACTACAACATATTTCTCTACTGCAACAAATTCTATGTATCTCCTGCAAGAAGTCTCTTCTCTGTGGTGACCAATGACAGGACTCAGGGAATGTCCTGTAAGGGTGTCAGGGGAGGTTTATGTTGGATATCAGGAAAAGGTTCTTTACCCAGCAGGTGGTTGGGCACTGGAACAGCTCCCCAGGGAAGTGGTCACAGCACCAAGCCTGACAGAGTTCAAGGGCCTTTGGACAATGCTCTCAAGGACATGGTGTGACTCTTGGGAATGGTGCTGTGAAGGGATGGGAGCTGGACTTAATGATTCTTCTGGGTCCCTTCCAACTCAGAATATTCTGGGATGCCCTGAAAAAAAGTCCACTGTCTCTAAGTTTATCTTTCACCTGATCTAAGGAATTTCCTATCTTCTCTCTAGATTCCTTGCTTAGCAAAATTTCTCTAATTGTATCCTAAACTTCTAAAATGTTCCCCCTGCTGAGCAACCTGTTAAAGAGAGCTTGGCCTTTGTCCCACACAATTCCCCTTCACTCAGTTTTCAGTATTCATGACTTAACAAAATGGCAGCCTGCTTTCCTGTTGCACCTTTTTAGCAGGAAATATCAAGCACTAACAAAAGAAAGTATTAACATGACACAGATATTTAGAATTAAAGGCAGGAAAATTAGTTAGGTCATTAGGTCAAATTGATATTTGTATATCAAATATATTCTGCATATACAGTCCACCAATTACTCTGTGTCTAAGAATAATTTCTGCTTCATCTCAATTTTATTCAAACATATTCAATCTTGAGATGAAAATACCTAGAGATGGAGAATTCAATGCTTTTCTCTGCAGTTATCCCAGTTTGTTCCAGTGTTTAAGCAATCTTGTTGATGGAAAAGTACTTTATTTCCAATCCATCTCAACTGAATTGGCTCTTGCTAAGATTTCTCAACTAGATTAAAGAGCTCTTTAGTTCTCACTAGTTTTTCCCTGTGGAGATACACTGTCATCAAGAACCTTGTCTTCCTCTCTTTTTAATAAGCTGAAACATCCTGAGCACGCTAATATATTTATTGCAAGACATTTTCTCTTGTCCTGTAATCCTATGTGTCTCCCATCTTCACACCCTCCAAATGTCAAGTGCTATTTAAAAATGGTGATATGAAAAGTATACAAAATATTCCAAAATCCACCATTGCATCCAGAGATTACCTTTTTTGCCTTTTTTTTTTTCCCACAGCACCAGACTGACAGACTGACACAGAAGGGAGTTCTTTATCTTTATATCTTTATATATATATCTTTATCTTTATATATATATATATATATACACACATATATATTTATATATATGACATTTGAGTATCTATTTATCTATATATATAGATATATATAAATATATGTATGTACAAAGACACATACATATACTTGCATCACAAGCATATATTTTGAACTCCAAGTTTTACCTTCATTTTTATTGTGGTAAATTTCCCTTCAAGGGAAATTTGAAGTACATCCTGCTCTGGTCTACATGTGGGAAGCTAGTGTAATTATTATAAAAAAATTCCTGTTTCTGTTTCATGACATTTATACAATTAGTGGTAGATAATTACACTGTTATTTTCTTGATTTAGCAATTAAAATCCTATGTTTTTTTCTTGCATTTGTTGAAATGAAATAATTAAAATCTGTTCTTGGCACTTTCTACTGTATATCTGTATTTATGATTTTTATTTTTTCTGGATTGATTTTTTCATTACTTATATTTTCTTAGCTCATTTTTAAGTTATTTTTGTGGGTTTGTGTTTGAGGAAATTATTTATTTGGTTAGAATCGTTTGTGCAAGCATTTTCCCTTTTTCTGGTAATGCAAAATCTAAGTAGTTTTATACTAAATTTTATGTTATACCTTTGATTTTAAAGATCTAGATCTCCTCACTATCTTGGTTTTTAATAACTATTTGATCAAGTTGACTAATTTATTATAATAACTTTTTACTTTTGCAGTCAAGACTGTTAAATGCTACCCATCGTTTGTTTATCCTTCTTTTTATGTAAAGTCATCACATGAATCAATTTTATCCTTGAGAACCAATGTTTCAATGATGGTCTCAAACCATGAGGTCATGAGGTCATGAATTTGCTTTGGCTTAGTAATTATTTGGTAAAGAAACCTGGCAACTACTATCTCCAGAAATCACTGGCCCCTACTTTTATTAGCAATATTTACTTTTTGCATTTTTTACGTCTTCAGATCTTCCATAATGACAATCCCTCATAAAATCTCTCACTTCTACAACTTGAAAGACAACAGCATTTATTTAAAAGTCTAGTTCTACAGGTCTCCAACAGACACTTTTCACTATTTTAATATTTTTCCAGTTTCCATTTATCAGAATTTCTTTGATAAGTACTAATTCTTATTATTTACTTGCCTGCCATTCCATTTACCACTACTACTTTTCACTTTCTTCCTTAAATGAATGAGCCATATGATTTCATACTTGTGGAAGATATTCACAATAATCAACTTGTTGCTATCTGTATAAAATCCAGTTTCACACATTAAATAAAGACTTCTCCAGTTAGCTGCTCTCTCTTAACCTCAGTACATAAGTAATTACATATCACTATGATATTTCTCATCCCTTACAGATTCCTGTGCTCTAGCATTCTTCTCTTAGTCCTTCTTATTTAGAGTATCATTTTCAAATTCAGAGCCTTCATCTTTTTTTCCCCAGGGTATGTAACTAACTCTCTTGTGGGCACATTAAAAATAATGTTAGTGTTAAGTAACCAGCCCAGGAAATCCTTTATGGTAAGTATTTCTCATTAATGCCCTGACAATCCTTTTATCTTTGACAGACTTTAGACTGTTCAATTTAGATTGTTCAATTTATTAGAACTGGGTTTTGTTTGGAGGTTTTTTTTTTTTATAAACTCTTCTTTTCATGGTAGTGGACACCTACATTATAGAGAAGCAAAAAAACCTCAGAAATTCTCTGAGAGTTAATATCAACTTAAGTAATATATAGCTACTATCAAGATAAATAATACATATATTTATAAAATGGTAACTGAAATATTCTTAGTACAGAAAATTGTAAAATTAGCCTCTAGAGGCATAGTCTTTAGAGTTTGTCTGTTTATATTTTAAATAATCCACCAGGGGGAGTTCTAAGAATGAAATAGAAATATTGACAACAAACATGAACTCTTGGAAAAAAAGAATTTAAAGGCACAACTGCCATGACTTACAATTTCTGTTGAGCACTAAAATTTTCAGTCAAGCCTGTGACAAGTAATGAGAGTTCAGTAACTACGGATTCATATTGAAGTTGAAAATTCTAGTGTTCCAAAACAATGACATAGAGGAGAATGAAACACAGCTACTTGATATTAAGTCTAATCTTCAGTGGCTTGAGTATTTTTGAGTAATTATTGAAGTAAATTATATTTAACCTTGAGTCAATTGTCAATCTTTTATTATGGCCACTTCAGTCATACAGAATATCCTTTTCAGTTCTGTTTCTTAGCAACATCAGTGTTAAGTGATAGATTGTCTAAATTTTTATCTCATAGAAAAGCCCCAAGAAATATTCACACAATTCTCTACATCTTGCTCTCACCAATGTTTCCCTTGTGGAAGACACTTGGATTATACCATATTATTATATGCTCAACCCTGTAAAACACACTGGCTAAACAGGTTAACATCAGGTATGATGTTAATATGGCACCATTTTGAACAAATAATTCCAGGGGTTTCAAACAAAGAAAAGAAATAAAATAAGGAGAGTCATAAAGGAATATGCAATACCCTTAAAAAAAAAGTTGAAACAATCTTAATAGGGTGATTCTAGAAGTATATACTAGTGTTTGCCAGCTGGTATAAACAGGCATTAAATTTAATGACTCTAATGAAATTTCGTCCATTTAAATTACATTATTTTTTGCTACTCAAGATACTTTTTAAAGTACTAGATGTGATAATGATCTCGAAATCAAGTAAGGCTATTGCCTTCTAAGAAGCAACTGATTAATCTTCTTTTGAAGCATGTTTTAATTTTTGAAGTAATCCAGAAGCAGTCATCTTCAGACAGGCTTTTGGAACTGCAGTTCCCAAAGATTAGAAGTTATTTAAAGGAATCACTCAAACCAAAAGGATTTTTTTTTTTCTTCCCATCTTTCTTCCCTTCTTTCCTTTAATTTTTGAGCCATTCATCTTGTTCTATGGAACAGTTGTTCTTTGCTGCTAGGCTGCAAGTACACTGAATGCCACAAAAGTGGGGTTACATACAATGGGGATCATAAAGTAGTAAGACAAGACTGATCATGTAAAAAGAAAAAGAATCTCCAGATTCCAAATCCTCATGGGAGTGAGGATCAGCTATAATTGTTAATTGAAAAAAAGTCTTCTCTACCTAGGGGAATGCTGAATTGATAGAAGCGTCCCATTCCCTAGAAAATTTCAATACTTGCAACAATAATTACTGCTTTCAATCCACGTCAGCATTGGTTACATTTTCAGAAAATTTGGGAAACATTTTTATGATTTTTGCATTTATACTGAATGCAACATTGATAACACAGGGATGTTTTTGCTATTGCTGAGAAGTCCTTACACAGCATCAAGGCCTTTATAATTATAATTAATTACATTGAAGCTGACAACCATAATTATATATAATATAGCTTATGTGTTATATATGTACATAATTATATATATATATATACACTTATGAATAAACAGCATACCTGAACAGTGAATCTAACATACATTGTCATTTCCAGTAATCTTTTTGGATTTCTCAATATTTGCTGCCTTTCCAGTTTAATTTCTAAGGTTTCCATTATGTATTCTCTGTGTGAAACAGAATTACTACTGACAAGTATTAAGTATTTAAGTGACCAAGAGGTGGAACCCATCATGGATGGAAAGAGAGTAAAGCATGGAAATCAAAGAGGAGGGAAGGAGGAAGGAAAGAAGGAAGGAAAGCAAGCAGCAAGCAGAGAGGACATGAAGGCAGGAAAGCAGGAAGAGAAAGAGGGAGGAGAGGAATGGGGCATAGCTCCCTATGTGGAAGGTGGAAGGAGAAAGGAGAGAGAGTAGAAGGAACAGAGGAAGGAAGGAGAGGAGAAGGACACAGGCAAGGTGAAAAAATTAATGATATTGCGAAAGACAGGGAGAGGCAAAAAAGGAAATGATGTAATTCATTATGGATAGCTATATTTCCAGGCCTAGCCTCCTGCATTTTACATGTTGGTCATATAAAAATCACACCTTATTGTTCCTGTATAGTTTTGACGTTTATTTTTCAGAACAGGTTGTAAGGGAAAAAAAAGCAGATCCAGTGTGGCTGATGAACTTTTTTATAAAGATTTAATTACACTTTTCATTATTTTTAGATAAAAGTAGATAAATATTTGGTTTTGACTATTTTTATATATATATAGTGTTCTTTTGTAGCTTTCATGTATTACAATGTCTTTAAAACCTCTAAGTCTAAATGAGTTACAAAAATGTAACAGTTTTTAAATTATATTTTTTCATGAATTTAAAAAAAAAAAAGTCTTTCTGGTAAGAATGTTTCCTAATCAATATGAGATGATCTGTTATTTCTTGGTGCCAAGAAAAAAATTCACCATGAACAGTTGTCAAGGAGGAGGGGGCAGGGAGAGAGACCACCAGACAGTGTGATGCTGCAAAGTTCTATTTAATAATTGAACCAAAGCAGCAGGTAAGCTGTGTCAGGAAAAACTTCACACTCCCACACGTACAGCCCACACAGTTCCAGCTACCAATGCCAGCCCTAAATGTGAGTTGACACAGTGGAGCCTGGGGAAATGCAGTAATTTCTACGGCTCAGTGTTGGATGCCTGCATCACAATATGCCCCCTCCCCTGCCCTTCTGGTCCCAATCCCTGTTACTGAGGAGGTGTCACACAGGCCACAAATAAAATCAGCCCATGATGGTATGATGTAACTTTCTGGCAGCTTCAGGTTTTGCTCTTCTCTTGCTTGCTGACCCACAGCCTGCAACAAGGCTTATCATACTCTGTCTCTGTTACAGTGAGTTGTATTGTCATTGTATTGTCAGCTACGGCTCATTGTATCCAGTCATCCAAGTCTTTATTGAGACAAGGTTGTGATGTTTCACCACAGAAAAAAACTTTCTGAAAGTTTGCAATACCACAAGAAGTTTTCTGAATATGAATAGAATTAAATATTTTATGAAGCAGCATATAAAATGTCTCAGGATGGGGTAACATGACAATGAAATGGAAAGACCAAAGTCTTGTCTATTAATAAGATTTTTTTTCTTTAAATATCATTGGTGTTAAGTGAGAACATACACTCTTTTGTTCCCCTGCCTCCAGTCTATGAAGAAATACTTGCAGGTGATGTTTTTCTCTCAGTACCACTGTATTAAGGTTCTCTAACATCTGTCATTATTGTATTGAATGGTTTCTCTACATTGACAGAATATTGTAAAGACTCGGTTTCTTATATTGCTTCAGGAAAGACTAGGGCTAACCCCTACTCTGAAGTGTTATCTTTTTTTTTTTTTTTTCTTTTTCCCAGTACTGGAAGTATCAAAAACCATACCATTCCTTGAGATTTCATTATCCTTTTTTTGTATGATTGTAAATTCTTTCTTAGTCAACAGAGAAGTTACAGATCTGCCCTGCATTGTACTGAACACATCATTGCCGGATAAGATCAGGCTGAATATTTTCAAGCCATTTTAACAACAGGCAATACTGATGATTTCAGAAAGCAGAGCAATGAATAGGGAAAAGAATCTTGGTGATGGATTTTCTAAGAAGTAAAATTTCTACTGGTCATATACTGTTCTGTTTGCTTCAACCATAGTCCAAAGACTAAGATTCATTTTTCTATCATGTCTCATTCCTGTATCTTTCCTTCTTCTGTTTTTCCTACCAGAGTTCCCCATACTAGTATCAGTTGAATCACCCTGTCCAATATTACCTCTTTTTCACCTCCCACCAGCTACATATTCCAATTAGACTTTGTTGTATTCCAATTATTCTTTGTTGTCTGAGATGCCCACAGAAAGCAATAGTGAGTCTTCTTTCTACCCTAAAGGACCAGTTCTCAATGTTAAAGTGTTGGGAATAGCAGAGAGAAAATGCACTTAAAGCTTATGTCATGCTTTCTTGGTACCCCTGAACTGGAAATTCAATACATACTACATTTTCAGAGAATATAGCCATCAACTAATTTTCTACACTCAGTCTAAGAACTCATGTGGGGCTTTTATTTACCCACCCTTGAATACTTTAATGAAAACAAAGAAAGAATGCTTATCCCCAGTACTGGGACACATCCTTTAACCTTACCAAAGACATGCAAAAATGCCAGGTATTTGATTTTACACTGGCATGCAGACTCAAAGGTTTGAATTGACAGCTATAAAATTCAGCTGCCTTGTTTCTCATCTTCATTTTTTTCCATGAATGACAAGAAAATCCTCCAAGATTCACTGTCTTTGGAGTGCTTTTTTAGTTTGATGTTCTGTACATACTGAAACAGATTCACGCTGATTTTAGGCACTCACCAATGCTTGTTAGGTTAAGTTTGCTTGGCCTGAGATACCTCTAAGAAGAGTAGTTTATTGCTGCCTACAGTTCAGTCAGATAAAGCAGGATTTATAAATGATATATTCTTCACTTGAGAGATTGAGATGTAGATCTGCTGACCCCACAGACAATTACCATATGAAGAAGAGACCTATCAGAGTACCCTTAGTATGCAAATATATGCCTAAAGCATAGAAGGTATTAGTTCAATGGGACATTAACATTGCTGCTGAATATTCAGTTTTCTGGAACTAGAATAAACTTGAAAAACAAATTAAAGCTATAGGAAGAGTTGAGACTCGTGTATAATGTAAAAATGTTATTCAGCTGAGAGCACTGCTTTTCAGAGGAGTCCTCTCTAGGAATAATACAGAATTCTGCCATAGTAACCTTTATAATATAGCATCTAGGCAACCGAATTGAAGTTCCTGATGATTGTGAAGCCATCAAATTATGATTAAAGCACTATAAGTTATTTCCTTAATTATTTTCCTGTAGATTTCACAGTATTTTTCTACCAGCAGTCTTTTCTATTTTCTGTTAATTATCTTGCTGTCCATATGCTAGTTCTTGAAATGCTCTTACCTTCCTCTTCTCCAACTGTGTCTTGATGGAGTGGTACTGTAATGTGCTATGTCACAGCTCTGCTAAGGAGAACTTAAAATGAAAGTGGCACACTGTGCTAAGTGCTGATTATTGCTTTCAAACAAGAATCTTAAAAAATATTCCAAGTGTGAAAGGTGATCTATAAAGTAAAATTTTTTTCTCAAAAAACAAAAGAAAAAATAAATTGGGAGTAGGAGTCATAATAGCAATTAGAGTTTATATAAAAAAAAACTACTGAAATATTTTAAGAAAGTCATCCTAACAAGAGAAATAAAAGATCAAATTTTGTGGTTTAATTTAAAGTGGCAAGGATTTTGTCACTATTGGTTGTGTTTGCACGGTTGAAATCGTTCACTTTTGTGAACACTAACATGGCTTTAAAGGGGAAAAATAGAGAAAATTCTGAACCTCAAAAAATAAACTTCCCAGTCAGGCAAAATTTATACTGGATTAAAAGTTCCAAATTGTTTTTCACTTTAAGTTCTGCGTCTCTGGTAATATTATTTATTTCAATTATACTTGTGTCTTTGAAGTATTTTGAACTTAATTTTTCTTGTTCAAGGGAAGAGGAAGAGGGATATAATATCCTCCCTCTTATAAAAAAGCAACCTTTAAACAGAGTATCAGAATAACAGTTTTAAAAATCAGAATTTAACTAGTCAAGTGAAGGGACCTGTTTTCTTTAAAATTAGCATTCTATGTAGATCAAGGAAGCATTTTAAATAAAGACATAATTAAACATTTTACTCCAAGCTAGTACTCTGAGCATAAGAAACAGAAAATTGCAGAATGTTTTAAAATTTCAGTGTGTTACTGCTAACTTGTTGCTAACATGCTACCAACAGATTACTGCTAATAAAAGTCAATTAAATGCTAGCTACGGGAAACTCATCTGTTGTGCATTGCTTGAAAAGTAAAATTAAAAAAAACAATCTGAACTTTTGCTTCATGTCATCCCTGGATACATAGCTCAGACTTAACACCACTGAAAACATACAGGAGATATCTTTAATAGCCTTACAGAATAATTTTCCTTTAAAGTGACCTCAGGTAGTCACAGTCCCTGCTCAGAGCATGTCTTAACTGGGTCAGGTTACTTAGCAACATTTTCAGTCATGTCTTGGATACCTCCAAGAACAGACCCCAAAAATCCAGTGGTTGTTACTTTCCTAGTATTTAACTACTCCCAATGTTCTAAAACAATAACATCCAATTAGGATTTTCCATCTCCTAATTTATGTCTGTTACCTATTAATCTGCACCCTCAACAAAATCTGGACCCTTGTCTGCATCCCCCCAATCATGTAGATGCAGAAAGCAGTAAAATCTCCCTCAGTACACCAGGTTCATCAAGCCCAGCTTCCTTAGACTTCCTTTCCAGCATCCAATCAGCACAGTGACTTCCTCTGGACTAACTCCATTATATCCATCTCTCTCTTGTACTGAGGAATACAAAAGGAGACATGACACTTTGTGTTTGGTCTCATGGCTGCCAAATACGGAATGATCACCTTCTTCAACTTTCTCACTCTCACTGATACACCCCAGGATGCTGATGGCCTTCTTGCAGAAAGGGTACATTGCTGGTTTACTCTCAACTTGGTGTCCTTTTTTGCAGGGCTGTTTCCTAGACAGTTGCTCCCCAGCCTGTAGCAGTGCATGGGGTTATTTGTCCCTAGATTGCAGGAGTTTGCATTTCCCTTTGCTGAATTTCATGATGTTTCTCACTTTTGGGACCAGGCCTTTTTAATACCTTTATTAGTGAGGATGAGGAAATCAAATGCATCCTGAGTAAGTATGCAGGAAACAAAATGTTGGGCAGGATTGTCATCTGCTGAAGGGTAGAAAAGCTCTGAAGAGGGTTTGGAAAGGCTGGATTGATGGACCAAGGCCAGTGGTGTGAGGTTCAACATAGCAAAGTGCAGGTGCTGCACTTGGGTCACAACAACCCCATGCAACACTGTAGGCTTGGGGATGAGTGGCCAAAAAGCAAAAAAAGCTAGTGAAGGGTCTGGAACATAAATCCTCTTGGAGTGGCTGAGGTTACTGGAGTGGTTTAGCCTGGTGAAAAGGTTCAGGAGAGACTTTATTGCTCTCTGCAACTGCTTGAATGGAGCTTGTGTTGAAGTGGGGTTTGGCATCTTCCCCCAAGCAATGAGAGACAGGACAAGGGGAGAGCAACTACCTCAAGCAGCACGGAGGGAGGTTCAGGTTGGATATCAAGAAAAATTTCTTCACTGAAAGAGTGTTGAAGCATTGGCTCTCCAATGAACTAGTGAAGTCACTATCCCTGGAGGTATTAAAAAAATAAGTAGAAGCTGCATTTTGTGGTTTAGTGGATATGGTGGCATTTATGCAAAGGCAGGACTTGATACAGGAGGTCATTTCCAACCTTAATGATTCTGTGATGCTGTGCTTTCAGGCCATTTCATCAGCATACCCTCTAAATAGTAGCCTTGTTCTCAAACACCTCCTCCTACCAGTTTGATGACATCTGCAAACTTGCTGAGAGAGCAATCCTATTAGCTAATAATTATTGAAGTTGCTAGACAGATTATCCCTGAGGAACATCACTATTTGCTGGTCACCAGCTGGACTTTGTACTACACATTACAGGTCTCTGAACCCCTCTGTCCAGTCAGCTTTCCATCCATCTCATTGTTTGTTTATCCATATGTCACCAGTGTGGTGGTAAAGAGGTCAAAGTGGTCAAAACAAAGTACAATTTGAAGTTAAAATTACTGTTATCTGATCAGTATCTACTGAGCAGCATGTGGTCAGCTATATTAGAAAGCAACCTTATGACCCTGTACATATATGATGTTAATCAGCCGGGGTTAAGGGCTAATTGTTGCAGCAGCCAAGAAAAGGGGTAGCTAGGACCTGGAAGTTATTCTATATCACCTCATACCATTTCCCAGGGACTTGGGAAAAGCTCCCTTCCAGGTCAGCCAGTGTGGTAGATGAAGCAGTTGAGTATTGTTGTGGGGTTTCCTCATGGTGAACATGTGAATCACTTGCCTTCTTCTTGTACACTTTGTCATTTGTATACTATTGTTGCTGCTACTGTTCCTTTTCCTATCTCATTGCTGTTTCCTGTAAATTGTTCTTATCTCAACCAATGATCTTTACCTTTTGTGCCTCCAGTTCTCCTCTCCAGTCCTGCTGCAGGGGGAGGGGGAGAGAAAAGGGGGAAGGAGTGAGCAGTGCATGGTTTGGAGTAATTTAGTTGGAACACTAAATTGAGGAATACTACTCCTTACTATGATTCTAAAGAACTGTTAAATTTAAATTATAATACCAGAGAGTTTTCTTGCCTCACTTGTTATCTGACTTTAGTTAAAGCTATACTAAAACTAACACTGAAGTCTGAATGTAAAACTACAACTCATTAATGACTGTTGTGACCATTTATCAATATATTAATAATATTTTTCTTAATTTGAATATGAAGTAACAATATTTCAATATGCTTCAGGATAAACTGTTGTAAATGGAAAGAAAAGGTTTTACATATCACTCCTCCCCCACTCCAGTCCAACAGGTTTTAACCTGTTGTGAAATTTTGTAACCTAGATAATAAACATAACTAATAAAATGATCACTGAAGCTCTTCACTATAAAAGATCATTAAAAATCTGCATAAGGCATGCACTTCAACTAAATGAAACGGCTTCTCCATCTGCAGTACAATCAGAATTCTCAGTAAATTAAAGAGCCCATATAGAGTCAGCACATGTCACTGAGATACTTACGTACTCATAATTAAGATTGAATAATGTTTTGTTGTGCTGGGACTAATGACCCTTGCAGTGCAAAGCACAGAACTGCATCTCTGAGAAGCTATACACCTCTTACCACTTCATTCAAAGCACTTGCAAACATTCTGCATCTCCCAGGCTTGGAACTGTAACATATGTTAGGGTCCTTTATGTTGCTAACATTATGAGTGGGTTACAGATACATCAATCACTTTATTTATTCATGTTCTTCTGGTCAAGGAATTTTTACTTATGTCCATTCTTCTGCTCACTGCATCAAAGTAATTTGAAAATTTTACAAGTTTATGTTTAGCAATTCATTTTGAAATATGGTGAAATAAAAATAAGGAACAAGATCTATCATTTCAACTCTCAAACAGCAGTTTCAAGATTCAAAATGATCACTGAGGCTTAACTGAAGTTTCCTAAGAGGTGAAGCACTGAGAGATTAAATAGCTATATCTATGAGGTATTTCATTTTTCTGCTTGAAGCAATTAGGTTTAAGTAAAATGACATGATAATGAGATGAAGTATCTGGTACTATATCTTGGAAGGTAACGCTCTCAATTTCTAAACATTACCTATACATTGTAACACAAGCAGAACCATGGCCTGTACTGGGAGAAAGAAAGCATTTGTATTGAAAACCATACCAAGTATGAGTATTTTTTAAAATAATTTTTCAGGCTTTAAAGCCAAATTACAATTATCTTTTTAAGGAAAAATATGACATATTTATCCTCTTTCAATATTTACCAGTGCACCAAAATAGTTGTTGTAAGAAGGGTTAATGGTACATTAAAACCACAAAGTCTATTAATATAGTAGGGTCTATTACAAACCTTCGCCAATAAATACACAGTTGTTCAAATTAGAGCATATTTAAAAACATCTTCTACTGTAAAAATAATTGCATCCCAACGAGGTGGCCATTACAATTTCAAATTACATTTAACTCTGTTTTCTAAAGAGACAGATAAGTCCATACAGTATGACCGAAATTTCTGACAACTATGACAAGCTGATAAATTGCAGACTTTAGAGGCTAGCTTCCCTATATATGAAGCCCCTTATACCTAGAATAAAGAACTGTCACTAAAAATGCTTGCATGAAGAAATAATTTGCTTCAGTTTATTAATATGCTTCATTTTGCTGTTTTTATGGATTTTTTTAAAGACATCACACATGCATTTCATTCTACAATCATCTAACTTAACTCTGGCAATAAACTTGGAATTTGAACTTATCAGACATATGCTTCTGCAGATTGAAAGCTTTCAGAAACTGACAAGCTAGTTACAACCCAGATTGCAATTAAGAAGTACAGAAGTCTTAAATCAAGAGACATAGATATATGTGCTGCCAATTAAATTAGCAGATTCATTAAAAATAATTAAAAAAATAAAAAATCACATCATAAAACACTGGTAGGGCATCTTCATACCTCAGAAATAAAACAAATTACGTTAAATCTAATGTGCCTAAAAAAGAAACCAATGAGAATTTACATTTTTTTCTCTTATTAACTTCTTCATTGCAAAGCTTTCATTTAAAATGTTGCCATCCAAGTTTCATTTCTAAAAAGTACAGGGAACACAAAGCCAGAAATCTCCAACATTCTTTGTTCACCAAATTTTTATGAAATCTACCTTCCTCTTTTCTTCCAATCTCATATTTTGCTATATGGCAAATGTATTTTCTAGGATTTTTCAAATGTTATTTGGTTTTCCTTCATTGCTTTTCTTATCTTCATTTCTTCACTTCCCTCTTCTATGAACACATTTTCTCTTCCTTGCTTAGATTTTTCATTTCAAATCAATAATTTGATATTTGGCACTTTAAACTATCCCAGTAAACACCAGGGATATTATACTTCTGTTCATGGAAAGATATATATAACTTTATAGTTAATAAATTTTATTTATAGTAGATAGGACATACCTGCAAGCACTATGCAAATAAAAATTTATATTCTTTGTTTCCACAGATTTCCTGGTTAGGGAAATAGAAGTCATTCAATGTGACAGAAAACATGTCTGAAATTACAAATCTCCTATCAAGAGGATTCTTAAACTAATTGTTCTGCTCTTCAGAAGCTTTTTCTTCTTCAGTATAAAGAAGTTTACAACCTCAAATGTCTTGCGCTCATAACATGTTATGTGAAAGCACAGAGTGACTTATGTAACAACAGTGTAATTTAGAACTTTTATCAAGTCTGAGACTAGACAAGATTTCTTTGAAAAATGAAGACTAAAACATTTATGGAGACTCAATGAAGCAAAATATTTCTTGAAAATATATTGATTTTCATTAGAATGCTATCGTGAAGAAAATTGTGACTTTCTACTTCAAAGTAATTGGTGGAGAAAAGCTTTATAACATTTGCCAGGTATAATGCAGGCAGAGAGCTATTGTTTTATTACTTGTTTTCTTCAGATGAATAAATGAATATTTAATTTCAACTATGTAATTAGCTAGGAAGCAAAATTATTCAAATATTAGATTTAACTTGAGTCATATCTCAAAATTATTACACAATCATATAAGCCATGCCTATAAATCTCTTTTTGCAAGATTATTTAAAAAACTATGTCTTGCTCCCCATTCCTACACCACTATAGAACTATTGTTTCTTTGAGGTTTTTATCTCAAGCAAACAACTGCACAAGATTCCAGAGTTAAGGGAGTACTTTTACTTCCTATTCACAACAAGCTTTCACAATAACACTATGGAAGAAGATTCACAGAGCTAGAATTTGAGATACACCACTTTGAACTCTTAAAAAAAAGCACCCTGAAAAGCTTTAAAGATAGGACCTTGAAGTTCTCTGGAAAGCAAGAGAACTGTTTTTAAGGAAATAGTGAATTTTCCATCCTTTTTTTAGCCAGCACTTCTCCTCAAGTCCTCTGCATAAGACTGCAGAAGTTTATTAACAAACTCCCTCTTGGCCTACTTTATGTTTCTCATCACAGCCCATACTACTGTCCTGAAGTCTGAAGGAAAAAATAATGCATTCTGTCACCTCAGAAACTATGCATCTGCTCTTTGCCTGTGCTCCTCACTTTCCTCCCCTCTCTTCATATTCCCAGGTCTCTGGTGTTCCTCTATCAAACTCCTCAGGGTATCTTCCTTGAACTGTGTAAGTTTTCCCTGGTTATGTATCCATGTAGAAGAACTAATCATTTTTCCCTTATGTAGATTCTCTTTGTCTGTAAATGCTGTACTGAAGATAGGCAATAAGGCACTCCTTCCCCATTCACAACTGGTTTTCCACACACGTTAACAAAAAACAGTAAGTCAAATAGATGTGAGATGACTCACATCTAAATGAAGTAGCACAAAGCCTGTGAAAATATCACACACTATGAAGCTTATCCTTTAGGGTTATGTTTTCACTGGGTCAGAAAGAAACACTGTCATTTCATGGTGATTGTGTCTTTTTCTTGCGAAGAGAAAACACTACTTGTGCATGCTTGCAAGTGCCCTTGAAGATAAATAAGAGCTTGTTTATTAATTACAACTGACTTCCTTTATGATCTGCCACCTTTTGTCGGTGATTTTTCCATTACACATAATTGAGATTTTAGATCTCAGCATTAAAAGAATAATAAATTATATACCA
Source organism: Vidua chalybeata (assembly GCF_026979565.1). NCBI lineage: Eukaryota > Metazoa > Chordata > Aves > Passeriformes > Viduidae > Vidua > Vidua chalybeata. The sequence continues at coordinate 52,050,824 of NC_071531.1, read as the reverse complement.
AATATCTGAGACATGGCACAGATCTTTGTGAACTTTGATACATTAGATATGTATGAGTCACAAGTCTTCAAATGTACTATAATGAGTAATTTGACTCACCCAAAAATATTTCAATAAGTTCTTTTAAAGAATCATAAGCAGTTTTAATTTTTTTTGAAGTCAATGTTTTTCTCTATTTTTTTCATGTTCATACAACAAAACAAACTGAAAATATGAAAGTAATATATAAATCTAAGAAATATATTGATAAAAAGGTTGGATTTTTTCAAAACACATCTAATTCACTCCTAATACAATTTCATTCAAAAGAAGATCATATGAATGCTGCTCTGACAGCTTATTTCTCTCTACTAACAGACCAAGGTTTACCTGACTAGCTTGGATCTGTAATACAGAGAAATCACAGAACTCACTCCAGAAGTGTAACATGGGTATAACTACCTGAACTATAGTGGTAAAAACCACAGTTAAACCCGTGATTTGTAATGTGTTATTAGTTACAGGAAAGAATAAATAAAATAAAGACATAAATGCTGAACAAGAGAATGAGATTCATTGAAATGTGCTCTATTACTTCAATAATAATTTCAGTAGAAACCTAAAGGGATCATTATTTCTCATAAATTATATATAATCTACTCCTTATGTAAGTTTAATTTCATGAGTCAGATGTTTTTAATTTGGTCAAACTTTAAAAAGTCAAATGGCTACCAATATGATTTAATTTCTGAATAAGTAGCATATTTCTTCTTCATTGATTCTGGTTAAATTTTGACATAAATTCCATACCTATTTGGTCACATAAAAGTAGAAAAATATTAAATATTACTAGATAAAATTCTTTATTTCTAGAACTTCCTGTCTTAATCTATTTCACAGATGGCTAAAAGGATGTCCAAATTCTTGACAAAAAATCCCAAATCAACTACACAACAAAATTTTCCTTCATAGTGTTCCCATGCAGAACAATCACAATTACAAAGCTTCCTTAAAGCTAAACTAAAGTGATTAAAAGAGTATTATAATGATTGACATACACATACTATTATCATCTGTATGAGATCATGCATCTAAATAAGTTATATACAGTTCTGACCCAGCAAACAGTGCATCCATCATAGAAGGCCAATTTTCGTAACTTCACTGAAGTTCTTAGGAATTACCACTTCAAGTGGTAATTTTTAAGTTTTCACTTAACAAATAAAGTTTCATAGAAATACCAAAAATAATACAGAAAAATTTCAATCCAAAAACTAACAAGGTATTTTTACCTGTAGAGGATATATAGGACTCACAAGATTAGAATTTAGATAATCCAAAACTGCCTTACCATGGTGTAGTTGTGAGCCACCTTCATAAGCTCTGTGCACCCTTGTGCATCAGCAAATGCTCGTATTCCCAAGCAGTTGGATGGGTGCAAAAGCTTCATTAGAAAATGGCAGCAAACCTCTACTACTTGGGGAAGCTGAAGAAGGCAGGCAGCTGCTAGGAGGTTTTCAATGGTGTCTTCTTTTAATTCCAGGCAGCCTAAAAAAAAAGTATTGATAACAAGTGTAAATTTATTTACTTAGTATTTACAAAAAAAAAAAAAAAAAAAAAAAAAAAAAAAAAAAAAAAAGTTTTTATAAATAATCATAGCTCTATATAAATAACTCTACAGAAAAAGTAAAGAAAAAAGGATTAATCTCCCTGACTGAACACTCCAGTGTCCTGGAAATTACAGTATTAGAAATATTTCTTTTTAAACTACTATTATTTCAACTTTATAACAAATGTAAAAAGAGATGCTGTACTGTATCAAATGGAAGAGAAGACTTGGAATATCTCGATATCAACCAGGCTGTGGATGGTTTTTTTGTTGGGTTTCTTTTCTTTTTCTCATTGAAATTTGTGATAAAACTTGTATTATCTTCAGTGGCACAGAGCAAACCTCACAGCCGTTTACTTCCGTGAAAAGAATTAAATAACTGCCTAGTATAGTATGAATAAACCCATAAACACATCTTCAAAACAAGGCTTAACAGTCTTCAAACATAGTGTTGCTTTATTTGTAATGTGACTTTAGGATTAATGTTATCTGAGGCAGGCTTCTCATAATACATAGGTCCTCTAAAATAATTTATATTAGGAAAAAGAACCATTAATTAACACTTGTATTGCACTTAATTCTGTAATTATCTTTACCTTGCACTGACACACTTTTTAATAAATAAAAGGTAAAATAGAATAAAATAAACTTTAAAAATTTTTTTTTTTGGCTGGTGTGGATTCTCTGCTTGCTTTTTCTACCTCTGTCAGTGTCAGGATTGAAGGCACGTGAGACTATAGTTCACGTTCAGACTCAGGTGTTTATTGTTTCTTACCAATGTCACAGTCTCACAGCCATGGGTTCTGCAGTCTTTCATAAGCAAGTCACAAACTGGCTAACTATCTCTTGTTACAAGGTGTTTTAAAGCTAAATTATCCAATTAAGAAATTAAACCTAAATTATTTTCCCTTTTCACCCAATAACTGATCATTTGAAGCCCACAATGCGGGCGTTTCTGTCCAATTACAAAATACCACCCAAACCCATGAAGAAGAAAGAAAAAGAAGTTAAAGAAGAACAACTTGCCTCCACCCTAAAACCTCCATCTTGCTTCATATTTATTTCTATATTCGAAAACCACAAACTCTAAATTTTCCACCATGTGTTATTATAGACTTCTAACCAACTGCACACCTGTAATCCCAGGGTTATTAATCAATTTTGGAAGCCTTCTTCACAGCCTCCACAGCCTCCACAGGTCAAATGCAGTGGTCTCTTGTGGATCTGTGCCTTTCAGCACTAAAACGTTTAAAATTCTCAACATCCAGAATTCCACCAGCTGGAATATGTAATTCTTGTTATAATGCTCCTCCCAACCATAATATTAAATTTGATTTTTACATTAGAATCTTAACAATCTCTTCCTTAAAATAACTTAAAAAACTACAAACAAAATATTAGAAGGATGTTTTGGAGAAATGAAAACAAAAGAATAGGAAAATAAAATGTGCAAATTTAATACAAATTGTTAAAAAATACTTCTGATTTTATTGTACTGTGCTTGGAAAAATAATTTCCAACTATAAAAGGATTAAGTGTATATTGATCTTTCTCTTAAAAGTATTATAGTTCAACACCTAGATAAACTGACTCTTTTCCCCACACAAGATTTGTATTTGTTGTCACATTAAGAAAAATCTAAAAATTTTAATAATTCTATTGCACAACGCTAAGGAGTTCTAAAATCCTCAATTTCACAACAGCATGCCATTGAAAAGATGCTTTATATTGCAATACCAAACTCAAACTACAGTAACATTAACACTTCACATCTGATCTTTTATCCTTTCAGTACATCTGGAGCTTTTAATACAAGAGGGAAATTGTGAAGTTATACTTTACTAGATCTAGTTATAATACATCCTTTTGCAAAGGTCAGAGCATCAGATCAAGCACACAGCCTAATTTCAGTAAGTTTTTGCTCCTTATGTTTATTCCTTTATTAATTATTATTATTATATTATTTATAATTATAATAATATTTATATTATTATTATTTTTTTATTCCTTTATTAATGTTACATGAGTCTTTCTTTATCTTATCTAACCTTTTCTCACAATTTCTGTACACTATATGGTCACTATATACAATGTGGGCAGAAGGCACACTTAGCAGCAGATTCTTGGCTGATCCATATATTCATCAATGACACTCCCACATTTGCTGTATGCCTGCAAGTAATGACTGGCTCAACATACAATTCTGGAAGAATTACGCTGTGCAAAGTGGAAGCATTCAAAAGATAGTTGTTTTCAGGTTAAAACTGACCATCCTGTTAACAGAAGTAAAAAAATTTAAAATGTGCAAAACACCTTTGAAAATTGGATGAATGGAGAAATGAAAAAAAAAAAGATTCTAAATCTCCTTTTCTTACAGGCTATTTATTCTTTTCAACAATGAGCTCAAAAAGTCTCTAGCCCTACAAAACTCATCCAGGTAGCATTTGCAAAGTGATATTAAGGATAGAAAGAATCACTTTCAAAATCCTAACTTTATAAGGAAAGGTAACAGTCTTATGGTTTGGCCTTTTTATGGCTAAAGGTAGCTACCCTTAAGAGAAGAACCCAAAGGAATCATTTGAAACTGCATCAATCTATTTGTTTTCAAATGGAGATATTTTCTGTTCACTTTAAGGTACACTAGTCCTGGTACAGTATTAGTTGGAAAATAGTAGGATTAAAGTAAGTTTAAATCAATAAAAATATTATCTGTTTTATGAATCATTTATTTCTTTATGTAACTAACATGGACATTTTGAAGAAGATGCTTCACACTTTTATAGAAGAGTGTGAACACATTTCTGCTTTACATTTTAATAGAGGAAGTAAACATACAATGGCTTCTGGGATATCTAGGGATATGAATATATTATAGCTTGACTTATTTTTAGCTAAACTCATAAATACTAATTTACTACTTAATATATCTATGATAAAAGTTAGAAAAGTACACTCCATATGAGTTAAAGAGTTATTACTTGTTCTTCATTCTTTTAACTTCAGATAGATAGGTTTTTAATCCATCTAAATGTCTTCTAAGTCTTACTTATCTTCTTTTCTAAACATCAAGACTCCTTCATAAATTTGTTCACAAGGTCTCTATTCCCTTTTTCAGAAGAGTGACATTTTTAGTCAAATTCCTCTGGGATATCAAGTATTTAGCATGGTCAGAGTTTGATAAAAGAAAGCTGTAAAGGGGCTCTGTATATAAAACATGAAATCTTCAGACAGTTTCATATTGGCAATTAGAAGATCCAAGCATCTATTTAAAAATGTTTAATGGGATATTCAAGGGGCATTAATATTACTGCTTCTTCAAATCACCTCCCCCTCACATTTTTATGCAATAAAAGCTTGCAGAAGTGCCTTAGTCTGAGAAAAACAAATTAACTAGAGCTTAAAATCTCCTTTTGTATTACATTAATTAAGATGAAAAAATATAAGGAAAAAACAATCAGAAGATCTTTAATTAATTCTAATTGTTATTCTAAATTATAGCTGTATTTGTGAAAAATTTTATGTTCATTGCTTATGCAGAAATTAAAATGCCTGTTTTTAGCATGCATTCTCATAATGACTACATAAATTTTATTGCCTCATTACCAAATGTGAAGCAGAGATAAATATTCTTGTTCTGTTGCTAAACCTTTTCCCAAGTTCAGGGACAGTTTTGTCTTGGGGTTGGTTTGTGGATTTTTTGTTTTGGGTTGGGTTTTTGTTTTTTGTTTTTTTTTTTTTTTTATTATTATTCTCTGTTCTACACTATTAACTATACTTTAGAGCTATTTTTATTTCTAGAGAATTGCTGCACCTTTGCCCACCTTTGTATGATGTTAAATAAGGTCAGTGTGTATCACAGGAACAGCCTCCCACACCTATTGACCAACAGATTGGACCTGTGGTGGGACAACTCAGTAGGTACAGATCATTTCCTCTTTGTATAAACAATGAATTTTAATTTGTAACACATCATAATATCATTTTACATCATGTGCACAGTAGTTTTTGTTTTTTTTTTTCTTTTGTAATTACACACACATTCATAGCAAGACTCTTCAACATTCCTAAGAGTTCTGTGTGTACAAGGGAAATCATAGGAAGTGTAAAGGAATTAGAAACAAATGCTAAAACTAATACCTTTTAATCAGGTATTTATCTTTTTAACCTTTCTATTTCATGCATCTTGATCAGTTGTGTGGCAGTTTTGATACATTGCTGAATGGAATTACTTCTGTAGGCTAATCAGTTTTAGGAGGTCTAATTTATTTTTTTTAAAGGCAGTAAATGGTATCAAGATAATATTTATTCATCTTATGCATAGTAGATTGACTACAATAAAAAATTGCTTTCTTGAGACAGCATCTAATTCCATTGAAGACTTGAAAAAGTTTATTAGACAGGTGCTATGCCTCACACTGCTATAATAAACCCTTTTGCCATTGCTTATCTTAATCATTCCAAATCTTAGGTACTTTTAGGTAACCACTTGACCTAATCACCCAAGATATCCTTTTACAGTTCACGGAGAGAAATAGGAGGTCTTAGAGCAGTTTTCATCTGCTCTGTTTCAGTCATGTATTACAGAATGAGACTAATCACTCCCTGAATGGCTATTTCTTGATTTCAGCTACAAAAGGAGCACCTTCATTTGACTTACTGAGACACTACTGATATTCATATTTGTTGATATGAATTCAGTTCCTCTGCTCCCAAACACAGCACTGGAATCATTAGAGCCATCAGGTTTCAGGTGATGAAATACTCTGGGTTCAATTCTGATGATCAGCTCTCTCTGTTATGGTCAATTCCTGACAGTGACATATTGTTTAAAATCGCCTCTTATGAGTCTATCCCTGAACACCAGTCAATGAAGAATGCTATAAAAAATATCTTTTGTGTAGCAGAACATCTTTTAGTCTCCAGTTTGACCTATGCCTTAAAAGATAACTTCTACATTGTATTGTCTTCCATACTTATTATAAAGGTGAAGATGTTTTCAGAAAAGAAAATAGGACACAATATATTCACTTAGCAGAGGTTTCTTCTGATCAAACTGTGTTTTATTTTCAATTAATTATTTGCTGCAAACCACATTCATCAGTTGTACTTGAGGAAGAAACCTTTCTATGGCTAACTGTGTTTATTTAGAATCATAGAATGGTTTGGGTTGGAAGGGACTGTAAAGATCATATATGGGAGAACAAATGGGGGACAGAACAGAGAGCACAGTGGAGCTTATGGAACGTGATGCTCTGGCTTTGGTGGGATACAGATCCTGGGAAAAGTGACTACAGATATGAAAAAGAACTGGGAAAAGAACTGTGTATGTAACTATCAAGGTCTTTGAAATGATGTAGTTTTGTACGGCTGCCAAGTAATGCAGACAATAGGCTATCTGTAGCTAGTAGGAAATTTTTGCTAAAAGCTGTGGCTGCCTGAAGTAACAGTATAAAACTGCACTGTGAGAACAATACTGTGACTTCAATAAATTACTTCAATGACTTCAACTTCTTTTTGCTCAGGCTTTAGCTTCTTGCTTGGACTACTTTTTGCACCCCTCCTTTGAAGTCCCATCCCTCAGCTGCACGGCAATCATCTACTTCCAACCCTCTTGCCAGGGGCAGGGACACATCCCACTAGACCAGATTTCCTCCACCCAGTCTGGCCTTGTACACTTCCAGGGTGGGGCATCTCCAGCTTCTCTGGGCAACCTGCTGCAGTACCACACCACCCTCACAGTAAAGAATTTCTTCCTATTATCCAATCAAAACCTACTGTACTTCAGTTTGAAGCCTTTGTTCTGTCTCTATGTTCTCTTGTATATATTCCCACTCCACCTCTCTTGTAGGCTCCCTTAATTTAAGTATTATAATGTATAAAATAATTTCATAAATGATTCCAGAGACATAAATATGCAGCTTGTAAAAAATGAAAAAACCACCATCACAGTAATGAGAATGAGAATGAGAATTCTTATAAATTAACTAGATTCACTCTTTTAAAATACTGTATAATTATTTGCACTGTAATGACATATCTTTTGAGTAAGTGAACTAAACTGGTGTAATCACGTGACCTTCGTCAGTACTGCCAGTCCCCTTGATTTAAATAGCTTGGAAAATTACAATATTGCAGAGTGATAAGAAAATGTTATTAACAAATTAAAATCTCCCTGAGTAGGAAACTTCTCACAAATGTCTGGCTAAAGATCAGAAAACTATATTAACCAAAATAATCCACAACGTGTTACATTTTCATCTCCTGTTCTGAAAATAAACCCCTCAAAGCTACAAACCAAAGTACCTCTGTTGCAAAACTGAAATGTCAAGTTTTAAAGAAAATTTGTTTACTGACTCATACACATCAGCTTTTTAGAGAGAGACATTAAAATGTTATTTTCTCCTTATGCCATTCATATGCCTCATAGCTCATTTTATACACTTGAACTTAGTCACCTGTAAGATGTACATACAAATAACAGGACTAAAAGCAGTAAATCATTTTAGCTATGAGCCTCATCTTAATAAAACCTTTTTATCAACTGTGAAGAAAGATATGTTAGCACTCTGAGATAGAAGATATGTTTTAGTTAGAGAAAAATTGTTAAAATATGAACATCATTCTTGGGATTATTTGCTAAATATTGCTGGTTTGTACTTGCACAGATGACCATTATGTTAGCAATTTTGTCATTGATTAATTCAGCTAATATATAGGCATTGCATTTGAAAATTCTAAGCTTAATTATGTATATAAATAGGGGAATAAAAACTCACAGGTTAAAACAAGGGAAAAAAAAGCCAAGATAAAGGTTACCTCAAAAAATACATAAATATAAACAGCAGTTACTAATTAAATTTCAAACAGCACAAATCTTGCACTCTTTCACAAAATAAGCTGGGACATGACAAGAATTATTCCAAAAAGCTCATTTCATCTATAAGGCCTTGGTTTCTCTTGACTGCTTTTAGTCAATCCACTTCAATACTTATGTTTGCTTCCAGACTGTATGTTCTGCTCATCATGCTGCACACATCAAAAAGCACTCCAGGAATTTACGTTTGTAAAAAAAAGCAAATTTCAGCTTGAGAGCGGGTGGGGGTGGGGGGGGAAGTTTCATTCCACAAGACTTGTACCAAATATTGAGTACATCTTGGAGAGATACAACCTTTCTATTACACTGAACACAGTCAAGCTTTGGCCTCTGGTGTGAAAAAAAAAATTAAAAAAAGGAAAATAATGTCTCAAGGACAAAGGAGCTCAGCTTTCAGGTTTGAAGAGCAGTATTTTATTCTCCACATCTGAAGCTAGCTCAGAAGCAGGAGCACTCACCTCTGCCAGATAAGCTTCTTAACTTCTGAGGTAATGATTTGGCAGCTTGTGTTACAGTAGCACTGAACAGTTCAAATCCATGTTTAGAGAACAAAAAGTTACAGAAATGGAGGCATCAATTGCCAAGAAAAGATTTTTGCTAATGAGTCCACCTTACAGTCTAATGAAATCTACTTTTCTTTGGGCTGGATTGCACTGCTGGGAGAAGTGAGTACACCAGTCACATCCTGTTCTGAGGGTACAATTCATCACAGCTGCTGTTAGATGGTCACAGAGCAGAAAGGCAGTGAAGGTGTTTTACAGTGCAGGAGCAGGAGTAAACACCTGAAAGGTGAGGACCTCTTTCACAGAGACTTTGCAATTACCATTACAATTTTAATGATTCTTTTGCTTTTGTTTTTAGGAACTGGAGATACAGCCAGGCAGCTGAGTTCAAGAGAGTGGATATGGGTACACAACTCCAGCGTAGGAGCTCCAGAAAGAAACACATAAAAGAGGCAGACCATCCTACAGCAGCCTGTCTAATCACTTCCCTGATGCCATTTCAGCAACAGTCTGGCATGTGCCTGTTGGCAACATAGAGGGATGGTACTCCATTCACAGGAAAACTCACTTTCCAACCATGTCCTGTATTAATGTTCAGTACCTGTTTTAATCTATCTTTGGAGATGAAGAACTTTGAGCCTAGCAAGGGACAACTTTAAAAATACACCCTGCAGTGCACCCTGCTCTTCTTCTCCATACTCATTGCTTCCCTGTGTCTGTCTGAATTTATATTTATTGACTTCTCCAGAATAGCAGATTGCATCATAGTACAAGGAAACAGTCACTATCTATTTCTCCATAATATTCTAGATCATTCTGAATGCTCAAAATTTATGGATATCCAATTCAGAGCTCTTTCCTAAGCAATTCTCATATATTTTGCCAAAAGAATGAGACAACAACTGGTTCCTGGTACATAATTGCCAATTCCGTTCCTTAATGAAGTATCCTGGTTAAAAGGAAAAATAACAATTCATTGGAGTCTAGTGTAGAACTCCAGGAATGAGCAAGGACTTTATGTTTCAGTGACAGGAATGGAAAACATCTGCTCCAGATGGAAACAAGATCTGCAGAGACTGGCTAAAAAAAACCAAAAAAATTAAGGAGGGAGTCAGTCTCTGAAGTTCTTTCCTACAGACCTGAATTATGTGAAAGCCCACAGTTTGTTTTAGGATCAGAAAAATATTCAGTGAAGGAAGGTATTTTTATCTAAGCAGGTTGACATTCAAAGAGGACAGAAGGCAACAATCTGATCCTACAGTTACATTGAGGAATTTTGTAAGATTTTTGCACTGTACACATGGGCAGTATAGCTGAGAATTTAATCCAAGTGCATAAATAAGAATATTATGAGGAACACTATATATGAAAATGTCAATCTGAAATGCAACTGGAGCAAAGGTACATATGAACTTTGACGTGTAGTCAATGTGGAACATTCATGGACAAATAATCTGAATTATGGCTCCACAGATGGTGCCATCAATACCACTTCCTACTTCCTAAACTGGAGCAACCCTGATAAAGGCAGCTTCTTTGGATAACTCTCTTTGCAACACTCTCTTTATTGACTCCTGAAAAGTATGACATGTATCATGACAAGTATCTGCTTCTAAAAGAAAGTTTCACAGGGGATCCTCCACATCCAGAAGTTAAGTTTATTCAAAGTCTAGTACCTTGAGCACCTAGTATGATATATAACCATTTTTTCTGTACTCTCCATTACACAACAGCTGACAAAGTCTTTCAGATCAATTCACTTACCTTAATTTGTCCTTTTATCACCCATCCCAGAGTTCCTGGAACAAATGAATTCCCATCTGAAATGAAATTTAAGGACCTATTCTCTGCAAGTGCAAAGTCAACAATCAAATACATGGCAGAGAAAATGTAGTGGGACAGCAACAGGTAATAGTCTCCTTCAAAAAGTGCTACTTAAACATGGTCCACTTTCACAGGGATCTCTAACATGATAGTACAGAACAAATAACTCTTGAACAAACTCAACATATCAGAGGTAGAGGTAATGACCTTTCTAATATCAGGATAACTCCACTTCTCAATGTGATCAATATATACTAGAGAGGAGTAGTCTGAAACACTGTAAAAATGCCACCAGTACCTAAAATCCAGGCATTATTTGTCTGAGCACAAGTTTTTAATAAAATACCTTATGTTGTACCCATTGAGTTAAGCTTGTCTGGGACTTCCCTCTAGCACTGAGGAAAAGGGGAATGAAAGGGCCCTAGCTTTACTCCAAACACTATCATCCTCCAAACAATGGCAGTCACATTCAAACAGCGTGTTGTAGCATAATCCAGTGGCTATGATAACTCCAGGACTCTGACACTAATAACTGGAACAAGCCAAAAGTATGCTGAGTTGTCCTCAATGTTTGTTCACATAAACAACTGACTTTCACAAATTAAAAAAAAAAAAAGTCCCCAAATCAAAACCAAGAAAGAAATCTCCTCGAGATATTTAATTAATATTGTTTCTGTGCTGCAAAAACCTAAGGGTCCTTGTGCATGTTCCTACTTGCTACATCCCTGCTGTCTGCCCTGTGTGTGTTATTAGCTATAACACTGACAAAGGCACTTGACAGTACTTTAATTAAAGAATCTCTCAAATAAAGTTTAATTAAAAGTTATACAGCAGGGCTTGAACTTCCTCCATGTATGAAATAGTCTCAATTTTTTTTTCCAGATATGTATAAATAAATAAAGGATTTTTAGTGTTCTATTGCTTAAATGGGTTTTGCTTTTCCAGTTTCATTAACAGTATGAAAGCACCAACCTACTCTTCTGATCATTGTCAGGAATGCATGCTAATTAGATTTCCCAGTGCTAATTAGATTTCCCAATATAGGAAATCTATAGTAACTTCACAGCTCTTTTGTATCTTCAAAGGAGGGCTCCCACAGTCACCAACAGCAGAAAAACAACAGAATATCAATCTATAGTTTCGGTCTTCTCTGAACTATCAAGGCAAAATTGAAAATAATGAAAACTCCAGTTTTAAGATCAAGAAAGAAGCACTATCTAAGAAAATAAGGTGAAGAAACACTCATCTGTATAACTTCTTATACTGAATTCTTAAAAGATCAAAGATTACACATCCATCTATCCCAGGGCACTAAGATCTCAATCATAGATTTTTTTGCTATCAATCACCTTGCTGCTTGAAAAATGAAACATACTTTCTGCATAGTTGCAGCTAAGTTGGCTTCTGATTTCCTCAGTTGGCTCACAAGGAGCAGATATGCAAATGAGGAGGTTTTGTTTCCTATTTAGTTATAGTTCTGCTCTATCACAGACAAAACATACTTTGTCTATTTGAATAAACCAAAAATTGCAGCAAAGTGTGGACAGATTAATGAAGTTGCATATTTTTTACTGGTCAAATATATCCTTTACAAAAACCAGTGGTTAAGCTGTTCTAATTTATCCTTGTGAGCCTATGTATAGAACAAGACTGACCTAACACAGAGTTTATAGTACATATTTTAACACATGCCAATTTTTTCAGCTTTAATCAAATTCTGGTTTACAGGTACATTGATCACATAACTTTAAAATTACATAATAATTCACATTGAATCTTCACAGAAACTTCAACACCCTTTATTATCTTTAAATCAGTATTTTTAGTTGTCCAATTTTCTGTCTTCCTGTTACTACTCTTAGACTGGTAGGTGCCTTCACTCAGGAGCTGCTCTAAACAAGGTTGTAAAAGACTCAATGCTCTGCTGGGTCACCATGTAATTCTACCTCGTCAATTATTTAGAAATCTATTTGCGTACAGAACCATAGAATAACAGAATAAGCTGAGTTGGAAGGGACCCTCAGGGATCACTGAGTTCAGCTCTAAGCCCTGCACAAGACCACCCCAAGAGCTACACCATGTGTCTGAGTGCACTGTCCAAATGCTTCTTGAACTCTCTCAGTCTTGATGCTGTCTTAATAGTGTGGTGCCCAAAACCACACACAGAACTCAAGGTGAGGCCACCCCTGTGCAGAGCAGAGCAGGACAATCCCCTCCCATGCTCAGCTGGTGATGCTGTGCCAGATGCACCCCAAGACTATTTTTCCTTATGTGTCTGGAGTACAAAATCTCCCCTTTGATGAACTTTAATTCTGATATTTTGTAATTGTATTAGATTATATTGGTGAAGTGTCTGGTATCATTTTATGATATTTTCACCTATAACAATGCTTTTCATAGACATATATATTTTATCCTTCTTAAACTCCTACTTAGTATGTATAATTCACAGTAAAATGAAATAATTTTACCGGATTATAAAAAAATATAAACCTGACTGAATTACAGGTAATAAGATGTAGAAATGGTTCTATCTTTTTAATCACATCTAAACATATTTGCACTGTAATACTTTTAACTTCTACATTATTCCAAAAAAGTCCATATTCAGCTGTATTTTTTCTGATTTGTTCAGTTGTCCCCAGGGAAAACCTTTTCCATAACAGTAGCAATTATAGGTGATTTTTTTTATCAAGCTCCTTGAGTTAAGAAGGTAGTGACAGGAAAAAGAAAATAGGAGTAAATAACTGCCCATTTGTCAAAATTGTTTTCTATTACTGAGGTAAAACAATAAAGAGGTCACAGATCAGGTAAAACTGGTCACAGACATGAGTTGCTGAAAACTCTTTCACACATTGTGCAATCAGTAATTGGAATTTGGCAGCCAGATTCTCCAGATATTCTAAGTCTAGACAGATGTATGCTCCAGATTAGAGATCGATAGTCTGAAAGGAAATTTCTGTTGGCTTCTGTGCTTCTGGGTATCCAAACAGTGGCTACTTTCTTAAATTTCCACTTGTCCACATCCATGCAGCACAAGGGAAGTGAACTGACTCAGAGGGAAAGGGGACATGAGCTAGACTGGTGGTAAATAAGGAATCAGAGTGCAAGAAAGGAGATAAGAATCTATGAATCTAGATAAATCATATGAGATGATGGAAAAAAAATAGGAAAAAAATTAAGGTTTTGCTCTGGCAAGGTCAAGAGAAAACAGAGTGATTAACTGAAAAGCCCAGATTGTATTTAATTTCAATAAACTGAATAATTTTGGGACTATTTTCTAGGAATTCATGAATCACGTGAGATTCATGAATCACTGAATTCTACATAGCACTTTTGAAGGCCTTACCCTCTGTGCAAGGTTGGCCACATTAATGATGAGTTATGTATCCAAAATATACCCACCATCTGTTAGAGAGATTGCTATTTGGATTTGGCTAAAACTTCCAGGATCAGTAGAGACAACTGTGTTCCAGTGCCTGCAAACCTTCCCCGGCATTGTTTAATTTATTAGCATAATTGTAGCTAGGAAATTTAGGTGTCTGCTAAGATATCTGATGCAGAGAAAAGGAATAGAGAAATAAATAATCCCACATGAACTCCAGGAAATAAGGACACAAGCTAAGAATAAATAAGGATAAATAAGAATAAATCAAGATAAAGAATCTGATGGTAGAGAAATGCAAGACAGAGTAATCAAAGCCAGAATGATCTATGGCATCCAATATATTTAATATTTTAGCATGTAAAATTGTCTCAAGTTTCCCAACCCTCATCACTCTTCTGTTGTCATTAAGTATTTGTGAAACTTGCAAGTGCAAACTTAAGAGATTTTAAACTTTTATTTGGTCTCCAAAATTAGTTAGAAAAAAAGAATAATGGTGTATTACCAGTGCAAGTGAAAGGGGATCGTGGTTATCATCTTAAGTTTTTAATTCTTTAAGGTGATGTTACAACAGTACATAACGTTGCCATTTCTAAGGCAGTTTGGACTGTGTGACTGTTTAAATGAATGAATATTACAGATGGAAATTCATATGAGGCAAATTAGAAAACATGCAAATTATAACAGCTGTGGAGTTCTCTTTTCATCCATTTGTGAAGTCTGGCCCTTATTTACCTTACATCAAAAAGAAATTTTCAAGTTTTACATCTCATATAATGAAGAGAGTACATTACATGGCATAGAGAATCAAGGAGCATAAAGGAGCCAAAAACTTTAAATGTTTTTGGTAAGCAGAGGTTTACTTCTATTTTTTCATTGCCTCATCCAGTCTCCAAAGTTTTCAGAGATAACCATAAAGTTCTTAGATAGCTTCATTCATCTTGAAAATGTTTATCTCTTTCCCCACTTTCTTCTGAATCTCCTTCTTTCCTTAATCTACACTTACATGATATCTCTTGCTGTCAATAACAACTATTTATATCTTTCCAGGTGATATTTTCATGAAAACTGAGACAAAAGAACAATACAGTACTTTAGGATTTCTGCAGTTTTCTTTCCAGTGGAACAACACTGTCTCTTATCTTACCTCCTCTATCTTTAACCTTCCTCCTACAAAATAATTTAACATTACCCATAGTCTTTTTGCTGTTCTGAGCCAAGGTATTCTTGATTTTGCCCCAGTATTCCTGTGCCATTCATTCACCAAGGAATCAGATTGTATCCTTCTTATGTGAACTATTTAATTTCATGGATCCCTAGCTTGAAACCCTCCAGATGATGCGCATTCCTGAGTGGCAAAACCACAGCTAAAGGGAGTAGGCATTATACTTTTAACATGTAAAGTACTACCCAAATAACAGTCTTATATTCCTAGAACATTTATTTCTCAAACATTATTCTCAAAAAGAGTATTTTTAGCTTAAATTATGCTTATTTGCCGTTTCTGTTTTCTATTAAGATGGTAAAGCTATTATGTCATAAAAAACCCAGAACATATCCTGATTAAATACATCAAAGTGAACAGCAACTTGTGATTAAATTATTTTATGTGTATTTAGAGCAGATTAAAACTGCAGGATTTGAGGTATCCATTTAAAATTCAATCTAAATAAAATATATGATAGAATCATTATGATAAAATATGGTTAATTTAAACAATATAAGGATGTCTCTTAGGAAACAAATAGAAAACAGTATATATTTTATACTTATGTGATTCGAGGCAAATTTTATAGGCAGTTCCACTCTTTTAATTACTTTATTTTGTAACATTAGCATTCTTTCTTTCAGATTAAAGCAGTTCAGTTACAATATTCCTAATAAGTTGCTTAAGAAGGATAAATCCCAAATTTATAATGCATTACAATGTAAAAAAACAAATCAGAAGAGAGCTTTGACTTTTTAACTCTGAATTGTGAGTTATTCGTAAGTTTACACTTCAAAACAGAGTACCAGCATATGAAACGTTGGAAATGAAAGTGAAAACATCCAGCTCAAAATAAAACTCTTAAAAACTTTTCTTATATAAACTTCGGGGTTTTTTTTTCAAATTTTTAAAGATTTATGCTATTATTTAAACTAAAATTTGATTAAGACAGCAACATAGGATTATTCTTCAAAAAATACAACTGTTCCTTCAGTGATCTTATTTAATTTGAATCATGTGGGTATGAGGCACTCTTTTTAAGTATTTGAAAACCAAGAAAAATATATCATTTTCTTGACTGTCCAATTGAACTTGAAAAGTCTGAAATATTGAACAGTTTGGAGATAAGAGATAACAATTTGAATTCATCCCTAGAAATGGTAACTAACCATTTTGGATGATTAAGATTAAAAAGAAAAATATTTAAGCAAAAAGTACAATTAAGTGGAATGTAGCAAACGAAAATATCAACATCTGCCTCTATAGGAAGTATGTAATGTATGCACCACAATACCTGTATATGCAAACTGAACAAGGTCCCACAGCGCATTGGGGTCTATGCCTTCCATTTTGATCTCTTCTTGTTTGGCTTCACAAACATCACTTGTAAACATGGCAGCAAAGTAGTCAGAGACAGAACTGAGGACAAGTCTGAAAAAAAGTAAGAAACTGGTTTAATTTGCTTGAATATATATATTAGAAATGTCATGTATTTATAAACGTCTTTAAAAATTATTTTCATAACAATTAAAAATTATTAGGAGGAATATATTATTTATTTTCATAACAACTAAAAATTTTACAAGGAATATATTATTAATGCACATTGGCAGCAAAACACAGAATGACATTTAATTCTAATTTCGTTTTGCCTCCTGTGATACAAACCAAATGGTACTTTAGCATATGACTATAAAACAAATATAGAAATTAGCACTCAGTCTTTCTGATAATCTTCCGGTCATGCAGATATGCCAGCTGTTAATAAGATAATCTTTCAATATCAAATAATCAACTTAATAATGACAGGCATTTCATAATCCAGAAGTACTCTTCTTTGTTCTTAAAAGCTTATTTGTTATAAACTTTAATAACAACATGTGTCTTAGACAATCTATCAACCTTCCACTAAACTGTTAGTAGCTTAACATGATACTCACTAAAAATATATAATAAAATCACGGTGCAATACAATGTTTTTGTTAATAAACATGTCCAAGGAAAATAATTTGAAAATACATAGCTTGCTGTTTAGGAATCAGATATAGATAAATCAATACCACAGCAAGTATCAGGTATGACTCTAATTACTGGGGCTTTAAGTTAAGGCATTCCTCCAAATACCATCCACAGTGAAATTTTGATCTTGTTAGGACTGAAAATTCACAGATGATCTTGAGATAGAAATGTGGTACAGCTATAAATCATGTTCTTCCATAAAGATGGTCACATTTCTGGATTAATTTGAAAATATGATATACAAATATATTAATAAAAGGCAGAACAATCACAACTAGAGAACTTGGAAATGCAGAGAAAAACAATTAGCCTATTGTATATTGTTAGCTAGTTTGTCCAGGGCAAAGTATTGTTAAAAAAATAGCGAAGATAAGTAAGCTAATTCTTATCAGCCACCATGGTAATTGATTGCCTTTGCTCTCTTAGCTCACCCCAATAGCTAAGTAAAATGTGACAGCTTGAATTGGCTTCATAATTTTACAGTCCTTTAAGCTGCTATATTTTACCAGCAAGTAGGGCAGATTGAAAACATATGATAGGAACTGACTAATGATAGGACAACTAATGATAGGAATAGCAACTAATGATAGGAAATGACTAAATAGTTATAATACTTTATCACTTTTCATGTTATGCTCAACTCTAGCAATCATGAATTTTAGAAGTAAACGTCCTAGTTCATAAACAGTCCACATTTATATTTATGTAATGACTAAAATCAATGGATGACTACAAAAAAGGTGAACTTAGAAAGAGACTTTGGTGCTGCCACCAGAAACTCCTAATTTACTATATTTTCATCATTGAGGAACATTTACTTCTACATTTATTTTTTTCTATCTTATTTATATATTATTATTATATTTGTAAATCTTCTTCTAGCACTTTTTCTGACCACTTATGAATAAATGACTAATGTTCATAGATGCTTTAATAAAAGCATCAAAAAATCACAGAAAAGAAAAACATGATGATTTTCTATGAGATAAAAAATACTCACAGATAGAAGAGATGTAATTTAGGTATGTAGATTTAGGTATGTAATTTAGGAGATTTTCATTTGAGACCATTTCATTCATGGAGATTTAATTTAATTTCATTTTGCATTAGCTATTGCTTCAGATTTACTAGTCATCATTTAAATTCAGCTATGGATATTCAATTTGATCACTTGCCTAAACCAAGGCCAAAACCCTTGGCTACATCAAAACAAAAAAAAAAAAAAAAGGACAAATGAATGAACAGAAATTTTAATACACCAGTTAATGATCAGTGGAAATATTTTCAAACAGTAATATCTTGTATTTTATATAGACATTATTTATGTTCAGCAGTTACTTTTTATATAATCTTACTATGTATATATGGTCAAATGTAAAACAAACGAACAAAAAACAACAGAGGGAGGGCAGAAAATAAATAACAGAAGGATGAAATCTCTTTCACAAACTTCTATAAAAATATGTGATTTTCCACAGTTTGTGTGAGGAAAGTCAAAGATGCTGTCTAATGGATTTCAGCTGCAAAGGAGCATTCAGTCTACAGGAATACACAAGAGCCAGTCCAAAGTAGGGAAAAAAAAAGAAAAATAAATAAGACACATGTCAGGTACTCAGTATTACCCATTTTTCTTAGAGGTTTATCCCTACTGGTTTGTACTATCTATCAAAGAAGATGGCTTAAATGAGCAGAAAGGTGTAGCTGACCTACAGAATGTAGCAGCTGACCTACAGAAGCAAGACAAGCTTTTGAACATAGTGATAAAAAAAAAGGATTGTTTTTTTAAAGTGTCTTATGTTAATCAATAGTTAACAGAAATATTGAATCAGCTATTTCATCAACTTACTATAACCAAAAGACTAAGTTTCAAGACACTGACTTTTACCTTGGGAAGTGTTCTGCAAGTTGAACTGAAGTGAGAAGAACTTGCTAATTACACTTAATTCTGAAAGGTGACACCTTTTGTAAATCTTTATTGTATTCCAGAGTTGAGATGGAAGATCAAAAGTGAGAAATCAAAGAGATCAATTAATTTGTAATGATCTGCTGCTTTTTGTAGATCAGAAGACTCCAAACAGTCCTAAATCTTGGTTTAAAGGCATGTTGACCTATTAATCAAGAAAGGTCAGGTGGCTGAGGATGTCACCTTTTCAACTTTGTATCTGGCAGTGAGAATACATAATAAACTCTTTCATCCTTGAGACTCATAGCAGGTAAATCATGGCTTAAAACGAGTTTGTGAACCCAGAAAGATTTTCTCCAGATTAAGGGACTTCTTTCTCTTTACAACTAATTTCAGCCTGACCAATTTCTGGTTTCTTTTATAAGTAACCCATATGACTGCTTAGGGTTGTGACCTTTTTCCCCAGGATATCAGATTTTATTTTAGTTTATTATAGAATATTTCTTTGTACTTTCACAACTTTTTTCATATACACTTTTGATAGAGAATTGCCTCAACACTGATGGGGCATTTATTAATTAAAAGAAGCAAACAAACCTTGATCACTTAAAATCTTTAAGAAAACTCTTAAAATATTTTACTGCCACCTGAGTAGAATATCAGATGTTACTTGGACTAAAAAACATAAGCAAGACACTATTTTTTGTCCATGTATATTATGCTAGAACACATAGAAGCTGAATATTCTCGAGAAATGGGTCCATGAGAATCTCATGAGGTTTAACTAGACCAAGTGCAAGGTGCTGCACTTGGCTTAGGGCAACCCCCAGTATCAGTCCAGGATGAGGGATGAATGGACAGAGAGCAGCCCTGCTGAGATGGTCTTGGTGATGCTTCTGGATGAAAGGCTGGGCATGACCCAGCCATGGGCGCTCACAGCTCAGAAAGCCAAACGTGTCCTGGGCTGCATCAAAACAGTGGTGACCAGCAGGGTGAGGGAGGGGATTCTGCCCCTCTACTCTGCTATGGTGAGACCCCACCTGGAGTACTGCATAAGAACAGCTTTCATTTACAGAGATTCTAGGGGGGAAATGGTATTATTTAGATTTTTTTCCACACTACATTTTAATTTTCATTTACCTTTTGACAGATGGCATTGTGAAAGTATTCATATATATATATATATATATATATATATATATATATATATATATATATATCTGTAGACTCAAATATATGCTCATAAGCATTATTTCTTTTAAAAAGCTGCAATTTTAAGCTCTGATTACTGAAAGGAATAAAATCTCACATTCAGGGAATAGTGGTATAATTCACAGCACAGGAAGTACATCAACTTCTTAGAGCAAGTCCTGGGCCACTAAAATGATGAGAGGGGTGGAGTACCTTTCCCATAGGGAAAGATTGAGGGAATTTGGCTTTTTCAGCCTAGAAAAGAGAAGACTTAGGGATGACTTAATTGCTGCCTTCTAGTACATGAAGGAGCCTTTAAGAAAGGTGGAGAGGGACTTTTTATGGTCATGTAGTGATAGGACAAGGGAGAATGGTTTCATACTAAAAGAATAGGTTCCTTCACCCTTCGAAGTCCATTTCAGTCCTGCACCTTTTTTCAATCCATAAAGTAATAGCATTAGCATTCTGGTTTAATACAGTAATAAAATATCTCTAGCTGGAAAAGGACCCTTAAGGCTCCTAAAACAAAAATAAACCATGTGATTAAGCGCATGATCAGATGCTCCTTGAACTTATACCACTTCCCTGGGAAGCCTGTTGGAGTGACTTACCACCCTTCTGTTGCATCCTGGGATTGGGTTTTAGGGGTTCTTATTTGTGTTAGCTAGCCGAGTCCTGTGTACCCCCGCGCACCCCCTGTGTAGTTTCCTCCCCCCCGCGGTTTCTGGCCCCACGCTGCCTGCTGCCGGATCTTCCCCTTCTGCCGCTCCTGTAACCACCCCACCGTCCGGCCCTGGGAAGCCCCGTGCTGGCCACCCCAAGCCACACGATCCCACTCAGCCCGAGGCTTGGTGCCCGCCCCTGCGGGGTTCTCTAGTTGGTCGCTGTTGCTGGCGTCACCGCCACGGCAGCTGCCTCTATTGGATGGGAGACCGTGGATCCTCTCGCCCCACCCCTCCATAAAATCCTACCCCGCCAGCACCCAGGGGCCATTTTCTCCCATGCGAGTGCTGGGAGCGGTCGCGTCCTTCCATCGAACCGCGCCACGTGACCAATAAACCGTTCCTGCCAAGCACAGAGTAAATGGACAAATTCCTTACCTCTTTACCGGATCCCTAGCGCACAGTAACAGAGGCTGGCCAGCCCATGCGCCTGAGACACAGAGCTGTGTCCAGGAACCTGCAGCAGAAAAACCCCGGCAGCACGTGGAAACTATGCCACAGCCGGGCTCCCAAGAGCCGCGTGCAGCCGGGGAGAGCGAAAACCCACGCCGCACCCTTCTGCTGAAGAACCTCTTTCTAACATCCAATCTGAACTTCCCCTGACTTGATTCCATTTCCTTGGGTCCTGTCACTGGTCACCAGACAGATGAGATCATCACTTCCCCCCTCTGCTGCTCCCCTTGAGAAAGCTGTAGACGTAATGAGGTCATCCCTCAGCCTTCTTTTCTGTAGGATGAACAAGCCCAGTGATCTCAGCTGCCCTCCTTGTCCATTTTTCCTTCAAAACCTTTCACCACCTTGGATGCCCTCCTCTGGGCATGTTCCAACAGTGTGATGTCCTTATATTGTGGCTTCCAGAACTGCACACAATACTCAAGGTGAGGCTGTACCAGCCCAGAGCAGAGAGGAGCAATCAGCCCTTGATGGGCTGGTGATGTGCCTGGTGCTTCCCAGGGCATGGTTGGCCCTTTGCTGACTCTCATTCAACTTGCCAGCCACCCAAACCCCCATATTAAGATTATGAATCAAGGTTAATATCAAAAGCTTATCTATATTGTCTTGCTGCTCCCCTGATAGCAGGATTTTTTGCTGTTGTTCTTCTTCTTTTGCAACCATATTACTTGAATGAATTGTTTTTAAACTAAGGGACAGTGGGTTGTGTTAAACAACTCTTTTCAAATGCAATGTTTGATATGGGAAGTTCATCAAACCTTACAGATATCTGGGAATAACATAGGGGCGCTGTACTGCTTTTACTCTGTGTTTTCTATGCATTTTTCTTCTTTCACTCCCTGCTTCTAGACTTTCCTTCCTTCTCTGCCTGGTTCTACTTTCTTTTCTGCCTGGTTCTTTATTCTTTCATCTTGCCTTTCAGCTAAACTTTCTCCATTAATTTTTCCTCATTTTACCAATACTATTTTTTTTAACTTTATCTGTCTATAGTAGCACTCAAAATGCATTGAAAAAGATATTACCACCCAGAGCACTGAACCAGACAATGCTAACTGCATTTTGTTGAAGGAGTTTTATTAAATTTATCTTCACATGTCATTCAAATACTAGTAGAAAGATTTGGGTAACCTTACTAACTATTTCTTTGTTTTATATGTTATTGGTAATTTTCCAATAGTTCTGTACTACCTTTTCTGCCATGGTAAGATTTCCCCATGATCCTTTTCTTGAGTATTGGAAAGAATAAAAAAACTTACTGTTTTTTTGATATTAAGAGAAAACAGAAAATAAAAACTTGGATTTCTCATTACACACTCAGCTATACCTGACTATATTATAACAACAACAAAATTAGATTTCTTGGTTTCTCAACAAGTGCAATGGAAGTCAGAACTGTAAGCTGAGGATGTAACTCCCCTTCTACACCTTCTTTGCATTTTCTGGTTTTATTGAATTTTCTGCTTTTTTTTATTCCAATCTCTGTTATATGGGAGTGTTTTAATTGGATAGCATTACTAATCAAAATGTCTTAAACTTCAGTCTGAGTTTAGAGATGCTCTAACATTTATGCAGTCCTAGATGGAAGTTTTAATGAACTCTCCAGCACAAATATTATGGTCTGTCTATCATTTGCAGTGACTTGAGCTCTTTTCTTCCCAGAATTTTTCATGTTTCTTCAGCAGCTGTAGAATACAGCATTTCAAGTACGGTATCTAAAACCAATGTAATTCATGTAAACTGCTTTCATTCAAAACAACCAAATCATTGACAACAAACACATATTCTTAATTTTATGTTAACCCACATAATTATTGCTTGATTAACAATTTTCATTTACTCTGATCACGCCGCTAGTTCTGAACAATATTTACTTCCCAAGTGCACAAGAGTACATGGAAAATGAAAGCAGAGATGAATGATGTGGGAGAAAGACAGAAACATTGTGTCAACATAAAAAAAAATTGAATTAGAGACACCCAAAGCTCAGGTACAGATGAAGACAGCAAGGGATTTGATAGTAAAGAAGGGTTTCTGTAAATACCTTGGAAGCAAATGCAAAACTTTTGAAAGATTTTGTGCACTGCTCAAAAAGCTTTATTTGGCTCAGCTTTTTTTTTTTTTTTTTTTTTTTTTTTTTTTTTTTTTTTTTATTATGTTGTGTTCTGAGGACAAGTTTAAGGTGTAATACTGGAGGAAGCTCCACAATGGAACTGAAGGGCCATTCTCTATCTGTAATGGATCATGATAATTGGAGGAGGTTTCTAAAGACTGTAAAAATCAATTTCCATGTCAATCCCTAAGAAGAAGGATGTAGGCACCTATAGACTTATTTGCCTCACCAAGATCATGGAGCAAATTTGCCTGGATGACATGTCCTGCATCACTAAAAACAGTGAGGATAATAAAAACTGGAACCGGCTAACAAGAGAGGAACATCCACAAGACATGATATTTAAAAATTAACTGCGTATGATCTCAATGGTCTAACCTTGCAGTTGACCCTGCTTTGAGCAGGGAGAGTTGAATTTGTAATTTCTAGGATTGTAATGACTACAGTAAAATAAGCAGCTCACTGTGCTTGTCTAGACACACCTGTCTAAACAAACATAGAATAAACACTATTAAAACTTTTCCAGTTATTTGAGATTTGGACTTTTGACTGCAGACCACAAAGAAGAAGAAAATTAAATGTAAAGGTGTCCAAAGGTTTATTAGAAAATCTAAATAAGATTATGGGTATTATTTCATGGTTAGTCTTCTTACTAGGGCATGTTTTCAGCTCAGGAAGCATTTATATATACTGTAGAATTGAAATGACAAATGTGAAATTAAATTTACTACTAAAAAGTGTGCATCCAAATATGAACAGCTGTATTAGAAACAGTAGGGGAACTGAAATTAACTAATTAAAAATACCCCATTATTTAAATATTTTAATTAAGGTTCTGTCTGGCTTTACTTCTTAGCATCTGGACAATAACTTTGGCTCTGCAATCTTGTATATTGCATCTTTTTTTATTTTACTTACTGTTATAGGAGTTGGAATACAGACTATCCAGCTTATTTGTTTAACAGCAATATTCTCTCTGTCCATGCTCACTCAGGGCAAAAGGAACTTTCTAAAGTCCAAGTTGCCAGGATGCCCTTAGAGTATTCCTCTAAGTTAATTTATGAGTTCAGAAATGCACTGGCTGTTTTTCTTACTTCCTGCTGGGGAACCATAATCCTGCTCTGAATTTAGTATCTCACCAGAGAAATCAGGACACAAGCAGGGAATAGATTACTCTTGGTTTGCAGCCTTATGCAAAGTTCAGGTGCAAAAATACTTGCTCACCAGGAAATTCTGAATTATTCTCTGTATTTTAATCTAAACTTTAGGATCATATTTTTATTGTCATGCATTAAATGAAAACCTATTTCTGAGACCAAAATCTCAATGAAGAATAACTATTTTAAGCTCTAATTGTTATCCAAAACCAAGTATAGTTTCATAAGTACCCGCTGCTTTAATACTGGACAATCTTACAGAATTTTAGAAATTGTAATGTAATTATAATTTTTATTCCAATAATTATAATTAAAAGTAAATAAGATTTTTTTTTTTAGTTCATTGAAAGGCACAGCTCATAGGAAGAAAGTGTTCAGTATTCTACTATGTGTCTGAGAGACTGTACAACAGACTTATCAGATGATCAGGATCTTAAGCTAGAAATGTTGCTGTGTTCAGTGTAGCTATGCAGCATCCCTTTTCAGAAATTTCCATTCTCTTCACATAAGAATAGCATCACAGCAGGGAGAATTGTTAGTCACACTCACCATAGGTCTGCTAGTTGAGTGCTACTTGAACTTTCAAAATCTGTACAAAAAACCCTCACTTTCAAAGCCCCAACCTTCAAACCCACCTTTTTCAGCCACTCACACTTGCATTTAAAGAAAGTGGAGAGAATGAGGGGCAACAAGAGACACTGTTCTAAGAAATACACATACGCAACATTGTAATTTCGATGTTTTATGCCTGTGTCCTACCTGTGTGCAGGTATCTTGCGATCCCCGGCAATCAGGATAACATCACAGAGCTGCTGCTGCTTCAGGTAGCTCTCCATTTTCCTGAAGGTTTGCTCTGCGTGGTGAACAGCCTGGTAGAACTCCTCAGAGCTACATGAATCCATGTCACAGTGGGGTGGCAAGGGGTGGCTGGCTCCTGACAGTCTGTAAACAAGAGAAACTCCAGGTTGGTTAAGATATGACCAAATGTTGACTCCATCACAAAGTGATACAAGTAAATCAATGCATCCTTTCCCTGTTCTCATCACTGTAAGTTCAAGATAGAAAAATCTTACTGCATTTGGAGAGAAATGGAAAAAGCAATCCTATGTTTCCACTGATTCTGAGCACCTACTCTAGCTCACTTTCTCAAATTCACATTCATTTTGCACCCCTTGAGAAATAAAAATAAAACCCTATTTTGACTTAATTTGTAATGAATTCTGATAATTTTCACAATGAAATATTAAATATCTACTTTTTATCCAAAATACTTATTAATAAAAACTGAATTTAGCCTGCAAAGATAATGATGTCTATATTTAAAAGGAAAAAAAAAAGGAGAAAAATTTTGTTGGTTTTTTTTTTTTGCATTATCTAGCCATCTATTCCTAGTTTGAAGTTTCTCAGTTCAGTGTTGCAGTGGAAAACCAAAGTGTCAGGAAGCACTAGTTCTTGAGGAAACTAGGATCTGCTGGAATTTCTAAATAGTTCTCAACACAGATGATACCCTCTTCTTTTACAAATATGTAATGAGATGGATTCAAATTAAAGCCTTAAGGTTATATATATGACTTGCAGTGCTGAAAATGAAGTATTTCACAGATTAAGCTAATTTTTTTTCTTCAATAGATATATACAAAAGAGTTTACATAATCACTAGAAGAGCAATAGACCTATCTTAGTCCAGCATATGAAACAATATTATAAATTAATTCAAACCAATCTCATTTTATATATTCTGTTGAAATGTAAATATTAAGGAGCACATAAAAATATTTTTTATTTACAGCAATAATACAACAGTATCCTTACTCAAGGTTTGAATTCAGTAGGTATTACATTAAAAAAAATTATATTGAAAGATATGTAAGAAAATGCAGTCTACATTCCTGGTGCAGGGGGAAAAATGAAAAGTTCATAAACATAATAATTCTTAAAAATCAGAATGAAATGCAGTTATAAAATAAAAATAATAAAACCCCCCAAATTCTTGAGACATGCTAGTGATTTCCTTTTGAATTATGTTTTGTGTAAAAGTGTTCCAGATAGTGTCCTATAGACATTGTACAGGGCTCAGCAGGTTTAAGGAAGAAGGGCTGGTCCATCTTTCTGTCACAGGAATCACTAGGTTTCACAGCACTCCTTTAAAGTAGCTGGAATCCTGCAGAATTGAAGGTGACGTGCAGGTAATTTCACAGAGAACCAACGCAGCTACTTCTGCATCTGCTACATTTGCTTAACTCTGTTGCAGGTAATACTGTTAAATTGTCAAGTACTTTATGCCAGATATTTCCTCCTGGATAAAACAAACACATTCATTCTGTGAGTGACCTAATTTGCTTATGTGTTCCTATCTAATCTGGACCCCAACCATGTTGATCAGAAATCCAAGTTTATTTTCACATCCTTGGTTGATTAGCTGATGCTTTCTCACAAAACTCTACTGACAGAGCTAAGCTCATTGGAATGGGCAGTGGGCAGATATTTCAGCTCTTTTTTTTTTTCTTTTTATTTTCCATTTTACGTTTGTAGCCATACACAGATTTCTTTACTTTTATTGCCAGAGAATTAGAATGTCAAGTAATTTACAAGAAATAAATTAATGCCTAATAAATGAGGTTGATAGGTTTAAACAGACATGTTTCTTCCTCTCCTCTGGGGAATTTAGAAGTGACAACAGCAGTTCTGAGAAAGGAAAGTAACAGGAATGAGCAGATCTTAATGGGTTCATACTGTTTGTTAGTTCAGAAGGTAGGTCTAGGTCAGCTTAAATTTGAGCAGATAGGATACTAGTCTTGAATCTTTTTGGCTATTCAAAATGCTGTCTTTTCCAGGTCAGAAAAAGAGAACTATCCTGATTTATGCCGGTCCTGTGAAGTAAGATTGCACTGTAATAAGCTTAGTCTATTTTGTTCTTGAATTGCTAGGCAGTGTTTGCCACAAATTTTTCTCTCTTTCCTGCTAGCCATTTATAAGTAACAGTTTCTACCCACTAGCTCTGTGTATCTGTCACTTAGCAAGTCAATAAATGACTGCTCAAAAGCAAGCCACCAATGACCAAAAATATTTTAAATACTATAATGAAAAATAACAAGCAATAAGTTTGGTAGAAGACAGTACAGTAATCTTTTATTTATTTTCTAAGAAAGCTCTGATAAAAAGCTTGCTACTTATCCTATTCAGGAGCTATCTCTGTTTTATTACAAATGCTCTGTCTGCATAATCAATGCTTTAAATTCAGATAACAATTTGTTAAAGTAGGAATTAATTAAAGCAATTGTCATTTATTACCAATTACCAGTTTGTGAAAGGTATATATAGGTACTCAGGGCCAATTAGCAATATTAAAATCACATTTTCTCTTTGTGTATATTGCTCTTGTTTAGGTGCAAGCAAATAAAACCACAAACGGAGTAAGAGGCTTTGTAATTGCATTCAGCAGCAACTCCAAAACAAATTTGACTGAAAATTCCCTAAGTCTTTCAAAACCTTTTTAACATTAGTGTACCTCAAAATCCTGTAATCAGTGAACTGGACAGACTCCAGGTGGACTTTTTCAATAATCCTCAGCTGGCAAATGCAAAACCTGAACTCAGTGTGGAAATTTTAAACATTTGGGAGTTGTCCAGCCAAAAACACTTTAAATGACTTAGTTAATAGCACAGAAAAAAGGAAATCAAACCTTTCTCAAGATTACAGCAGTGCTACTGAAGGGTGACTGCAGCATGAGAATACTAAAAGGCTCACAAAAATTATCAACATTGCAAATAACCAATAATCTTATAAGTCTTTTTTTTTTATTAAATGGCAAACCAGAGTGCATATTGCATAATAATTAAAAAAAAAAGAAAAAAAAAAAAAGGAAAAACTCCACCTTAGCAAATTTGTACAGACTATTTTCAGTGCTAAGAACAGCATCCTGCTTTTAAAAGAGAAATTATTAGAGCCTGAAGGTGTAGAGAAAAATCCAGTCTTTGAGCCATCACAGATATTAAAACAGTGTAAACAGAAATAAAAACATCTGACTCCAAAATGGTCCTCTTCTACAAGAAAAAAACCCACTGATTTGAAGAATAGAGAAATGAAAACCTTTAAGCCAAAGTAATGTTGTGAAGGATTTAAAGAGAAAATGCCAGGGGAAAAGGGGCTTTACACACAGATTTAGCTACCTACACCTTTCTTGTTAAGTAATTAGTAAAACCAGTCATTAATCCATATCCTGAACAAAAGAATAACAAGAAGTACTTTGAAATAGAGAATTTACATTAGTTGAAATTATACAACCTTTCTCTGTGCAAACAGAGGCCTAGATTTAGAAATGTTTCCATTCTAGAAATTATATTCATAGATGTGCAGAAAACAGAGTCATATCACTATTTATAGCAGAAAACTTTACAGAGTACTTAGGTATTTTAAATACTCAATTTGATAACTTTTTTCTTCATTCCACTAAAGGCCCTGGCCCCAAATAAAGAACTCTTTAACCAGAAAATGTCATACTTTCATCATTACTGGAAAATTAAATCCTGTTGTGCTTAACGGGTTTTTTTCAGTTTTCACTTATGCAGGATTGATCACACAAACTTATCCAGAACCTGTTCAATTTAATTCAGTGTATATTATTGGGTACATATCTAAAACAAAAGATATCCAGTTCTTCAGTGAAAGAAACATTGTTTTGCTATTTATAACTTGCAAAACCAGAAGTATTCTATATGTAAGAGTGAAAAGAAAAAACTTCACACATTTCGTTCTCTAAAATTACTTATTGAATGCTTAGAAATCAATATCCTGTGGAATTGCACCATATAAGATGGACTGTCAGAAGTCATGGCTCTCATTAGTGATCACTTGCAAAATGGCAAGAGGGAGATTTATAAAGACTTTAAGAAGTTTTCTTATTGCAACAGCAAGGCTAAAGTTCTGTTTGTGAACAAAAGCTATGCTTTACCTTCTGCTACCAGCAATCATATCTGCAATTACAGGCTCTGCCCAGAGTTACAGCAGGTAGAATTGCCAGATAAAAAAATAATCAGAATATCAAATAGGACTTTTTAATTTTACCAGATTTGCTCAGAGATGTATTGATGCTGTCTCCTTTCCCATGTAAAGTAAAAAAAATTTAAAGAATCCAGTGCATATTATAAACTCATTCTATAGATAAACCTGCATAATGTATACTTTACAATGGTGTCTCTTCCTAAAGGCAATTTGTGAATCAAGATACTTGTAACTCATTCTTTGAATACTGTAAGGCAAAATACAGTCATAGGATATCTGTGTGCCCACCAAAAGTACAGCTGACTCCTCTACTGTTCTGTATTTCTGTACATCTTAAGAGTATTACCGGACACAAGAAACAAAATACTAGCTACCAGTTTATTGTGTGATCCTGGACAAATTGTTTGAGGAGCTCTTCAGAAACACTGGAAGGACAATGAGAAGGGACTACTGTACCACACCAAACTGCTTCTATAGAGAAGAAATAATTCCCTTGTTTGGGAGCTGTATTGGGTTTGTGTGACCAGGTTTTGTTAGTATGGGTGGGGGTGGGGTACAGGGGTGGCTTCTGTGAGAAGCTGCTAGAATTTCCTCCAAAGCCAGTTCCAGGCAGCTTTAAGATGGACCTGCTGCTAGCCAAGG
This sequence comes from Vidua chalybeata, assembly GCF_026979565.1. Classification (NCBI taxonomy): domain Eukaryota; kingdom Metazoa; phylum Chordata; class Aves; order Passeriformes; family Viduidae; genus Vidua; species Vidua chalybeata. The sequence goes on along the minus strand of NC_071531.1, from coordinate 52,020,245 downwards.
CTGGGCACATCAGAAACAGTAGTAACACCCGTGGTCAGTGGAGAAGGAGGGGGAGAAGGGGCCCCAGTTGCTGGAGCTGAGATTCCCCTCCAGCCTGTGGTGCAGACCATGACGAGGCAGCTGTGACCCTGCAGCCCATGGAGGATCACGAGGATGTGGAGATTCACCTGCTGCCCATGGAGGAGCCCCACACCAGAGCAGGTGGATGCCTGAGAGGAGGCTGTGAACTTGTGTGAGCCCCATGCTGCACCAGGACACAGGCAGGGACCTGCAGGCCTGTGGAGAGATGTGCCAATGCTGGTGCAGATTTTCTTTCATAGGACTTGTGACGTTCTGGGGGACCCATGCTGGAGCAGCCTGTGCTTGAAGGACTGCAGCCTGTGGAAGAGTGACCTGCTTGCAGCTACTCTTGGAGAACTGCTGCTAGTGGGAGGGACTTATAATGGAGAATTTCATGGAGAACTCTCTCCTGGGAAAGGGAAAATCAGCTCAAAACCCTCTCATTAGATTTTTTCTTATCTATGATCCTTCACCAGATAATGACCTAACCTAAGCTACAAGCATAGATGTCTCTACTGCTAGTGGTGATAAACCAACACATAAGAATTTCTACAGCCTCCTGAAATACCGGTTTTTTTTGGATTTCAGTTCTTTTTAAAATGTCTCATTTTTACCTTGTCGTAAAAATAAAATGTAAAATAAGATTAATTTAATTAATGAACAATTACTAAAAGATCTCATTGTTCTGAAAGCAATTACTTACAGAATTCAGTAATATTGATGACAAATGCTTTAACTTCCCTCAGTCTTCCCCCATTTTTTCCAGATTTTATTACTTTTATTGATGAAATGAGTTTGTTCCGTGTCCTATGCTCTAAGAACCACTTAAACTGTTAGGATGTTTGGTTCATTCTTTAAGTGTTCAATTGATCCTTTATCTCTTCATATTTTTTCACCTTTTATCCTCCACAGTCTTCTAAACAACTACTTCAAGCTTCCTATTTCCTCTCCTCTTTCTCCACAGTCCAGTACCCAGTGTTAAAAATAGCCTAAGCTTTTGCTCACCTCTACTAGTATTCCTACCAATATTGTGCTCTACTTTCTGTCAATATTAGTTTCAGCATCTCTCTCCAATACTTACAGCTCCCAGCAATTTAGATTCCATGGATGAACAACTAAATGGGCTCAGCAGTCCAACACATCTTAGAGGGATATTAAAAAAATGGAATTTCCAAATAAAGACTAAGAGTAAGCATCAACAATTATCAATAAAATTATTTCAAACTTAAAAAAAAATATCATAATACTTGAAGAAAAAATAAGTATATAAAAAATTTGAAGTTTGTTGGTTTGGTGGTTTTAAATTAAGTCAAAGTTTGGGAGGTTGGGATGATGGTGCTTTTTTCCTCGACAGATAGAAAAATGACACACTGTAATGCTTTTATTTGACAAGGTTAAGAAAGTTTCATTTTGATATTGTTTTACATTACAACTATAAACTGTCTTCAAAGACATACCAAAATACTTATCTCATAAGGATAGCTTTTATCAATTTATTCACTTATGAATTCTCAGGAAGAAATATTACATAAAAGTATTCTGATACAGAAGTTTCCAACTGAAAATTTACAGGTCTGTGCTACTAATGGAGATATTTACTTTCCAATTTATACATCCTGAGAGATAAAATGAAAGATAGCCCAGACAGAAATGGTGCCATTACTGAGAAAATATCCATTTTATATAACCATCCCAGTCTTTTTTAGCTCAAGTTATGTAAAATTCCCCAAAGCGTGCTTTTAGTAAAGAGCAAGTTTGTGGAACTGACTTCATTTAGTTTCACATATGATAATTGAGTCAATTTGGTCTTTTAAGATTAGTTTTGTATTTTGGAGGGGGGTTTTGTTTGCTTTGTGTGTGTGTGTGTGTGTTTGCTTTAATTCAGAATTGCAGATCTCATTTTAACAGCTTTTGAGACACCTCAAAATGTTACTCAAGAGATCATTCAAAAATCACCATCACGGGCAAAAAACAGTCAACTTGGTGAAATTAATTTAATTTACTAACAATCAGAAGAGGCAGATAATGAGAAATAAAACACATATCTTAAAACACCTTCTCCAATAACTGCCTTTTTCTGGGCTCAACTTTACTCACAATTTCTCCACCTTCTCCTCCTCAGAAGCACAGAGAGATGGGGAATGGGGGTTGTAGTAAGTTCATCCCATTTTGCTACTCCTTCCTCCTGAGGGGGAGGACTCCTTACAGAGACTCACAGAATGACTAGTTTTGGAAGACCTTCAAGATCATCGAGTCCAACCCATTCTCTGACACCTCAACTAAACCATGGCACTGAGTGCTACATCCAGTCTTTTTTTAAACACATCCACAGATGGTGACTCCACCACCTCCCCGTACAGACCATTCCAGAATTTTATCACCCTTTTTGTAATAAACTTTCTCCTAATATCCAACCTATATTTCCCTTGACACAGCTTGAGACTGTGTCCTCTTGTTCTGTCAACTACTGCCTGGTTAAAGAGACCAACTCCCACCTGACTACAGCCATCTTTCAGGAAGTTGTAGGGAGCGATGAGGTCACACTCTTGCCCTGCTCCAGTGTGGCTCCATTCCATTGGGTGCAGACCTTTGAGAACTTTCAGTCTGGGACCCCCAGGGCCACAAATCCTACCAGGAAATCTGCTCCAGTGTGGGTTCCTCTCTCCATGGGTCCACACGTCCTGCCAGGAGCCTGCTCCAGCAGGCTTCCCATAGAATCAGGCTCCTACAGGCATCCACCTGCTCTGGCCTGAGATTCTCCACCAGCAGCAGGTGGATCTCTGCTGCATCATGAACCTCCATGGGCTGCAGGGGCACAGCTGCCTCATCATGGTCTGCATGGGAATCTCAACTCCAGTGCCTGGAGCACATCCTCCCACACCTGCACTGACCCTGGCATCTTCAGGGCTGTTTCTCTCACATGTTCTCACTTTTTATTTTCCCCTGAAAGTCCAAAATCTCTAAGTCATGACTAAAAGATGATAAATACAAATAAACACTAAACTATTTTTTTTTCCTGACTGATAGCTGAATTGCCTGATAGGATCTAAGACATTGAATATTTTGCTCTGTTTTCTTCTGTTCTGCACAATATCCACCAATAAAAGGAATATTTTATTTTTTTAATACATTTTCAAATCTACTCATTGATTCTTATAGTGTCTTTGAAAAGTAACTAAGATCTCATAGTGTTTCTCTCGCCATGTAAAAATACAATTTACTGTAGTGTAGCACAGCAGAAAATTCATATCTGAAATAATTCTTACTCTTTCTGAAACTCATTTCAACACAAAGATGATAATTTTATAAACCCTATTGCAAGTTCCAAGCACTTCCTAAAATCCAGAGAAAACTGTTGACGGAAAGCTGATTTTTTAAGGTTCATCATACTGGTTGTGCTAGGCACCTGACAGCTATAGTAATAATGGTACCACTAGAAACCTCTATCACAAGTTAGCAACCATCACCCTTCCTTGACAAATTGCACTTTCTGCATTCCACCCCATATCCCTATTCTGCCTCTAAATAATCTTGCTATTCATCAGAGAAAGATGCTGGTTGGACTGCTCTCTCCCACTCCCTGCTAATGCTGCATCTACTGCTTTTTCAGCTTTACATGCCCAAATAGAGGGAGCAGTTTGTTCCAGCTGTTCTTGGAAAACCGATGATTAACTCAAACAGAGTTCTCCTAGCTACACACAGTCACATTTTAATGATTTGAACACATACTTGTTGCATGCCAGGTTGGTTCAGTTAGGGGTTTTAATAAATGTTAGTTAGTCGGCTCTATGTACCCCCATTTTCACCTCACAATGGTTCACTCTGAGTCACTTACCATTGGAGCTTTCCTATGTCAGTCTTGTCAATCCCTGTTCATTCCTGAAAGTTCTGTGATAGTCACCCCATCCTTGTATTTCTATTTGTCCCGGAACCCTGTTCCCACCCCAGTTATGTTCCCATTGGCTGCCGTGATCCACATCACTCCCCTGTTGCCTGTCCCCATTGGGTGAGGGGCGCTTCTGCCCCTATCTGCCTACCCCCTATTTAACCACATGCCTCCTTTGTCCCAGCACCATCTTGACCATGCATGCACTAGGAGACGGCTGCCCCAGCCATCGTGGCGGCCACGCGGGAAATAAACATTCTCCAGCCACGCAGGACAAGGTGTGCCTCCCTCGACCCTTTGTCTCTTCTCAGCATTCGACTACTAAACCGGCAAACCCACGCGGAGGCTCAGCCTTAGAGCGCTGCACACGCGGCAGTCCCGGTCTCCCCAAAGGGTATCTCTAGCCGGGCTTCCGAGCTGCCTGAGACCAGGGAGAAAAACTGAAGCTGCACATACTGACATATTCTACATATTCACATTGCTGACAGAACTTTCTATTATATTTGATCTTGCTGTATGCATTTATTTTTTCTATCATGGAGAATATAGGAAACAAAGAGCCTACAAATATAAAAAACCTGCAAACAGATACTAGGTGCATGTAAACCTACACTATTGAAAATTTACAGGTCTGTACTACTAATGGGGACATTTACTTTCCAATTTATGTATTCTGAGTGGGGAAAATGAAAGCTAACCAAGGCAGAAATTGTGCTATTACTGAGAAAATATCCATTTTATATAACCCTTCCAGTTGAAAAAGTTTTTAGCAACTGTTTTGCTCATGCTATACAAAATTCCCCAAAGCATGCTTTTAGTAAAATGCAAGTTTAGTAACAGGCAAGTTGCTTCCTGAAAGGAGGCAACCCGTTCTTCCTGAAAATACAATACCGAAAAAACTACACAGGAAACCTCAATTTTTAAATACATATGCTGTTGGAGAACAATCAAGAAGCACAACCACCTTAAGTTGCTGACATTAATATTTCTCTATTTCTAGCTCAAGACTCAACCAAGCCTGTTTCATCAGAGTACCACCCAGCTGCTCTGCTTTCTTTCCCTCTTTCTTTTTACTATCATAGCAGTAGACAAAATTCTTGCTGAAAGGAAACAACTTTGCTTTAGACCAGGAATAAGCTTCTTTTAGAAGTAAGTAAGGCTCCCTCTTCAGATAGGCATTCTTTCTCCATTCTTCCCCAATCCCATCAAAATCTTTGCCTTCATTCACCATGTTCAGTTAATGAAGATTTTGACTCTGAGTTGAAATAATAAATAAATAAAACCACACCACTGCAAAAATGAAATGTCTTATGTTTGTGAAACTGTTTGCTTCTCATTAGAAAAAAAAAACCAAAACAACCCAAACCCAAAAGTGTTGTAGGCTGGGTTGATTTAGTCAAGGATTTTATTAATGTTAGGTTTGATCCCTGTACTCCTCTATTCTTTCCCTCACAGTGGTTTGCTCCAAATTGTTTACCCAGAAAGTTCCTGCCACTCAGACCTGTCAATCTTCTCACCTCTCCCAGTTTTCTCCTTGTTTGGTTCTGTCAGTCAGGGGTTGTCACTCCCTGTTGAGTGTCAATCTTGTAACCACTCCCTGCTTCTTCATGAAAGTTCTGCATCAATCACCCCACCTTAGCCCTTCTATTCGTCCCAGAACACTGTACCCACCTCTGTTATATTACCATTGGTTGTTATAATCCACGTCACTCCTCTATCGTTTGTCCCCATTGGGCAAGCCAGGTTTCCACCCCTGTCCGCCCACCCCCTACTTAATCTGTTGTCGTTCTTTGTTCTCCGGCATTTGCATTGCATTGCGCTGAGAGTATTTTGTTCCGACCATGCATGGAGGAATAAAAGTTCTTAGGGCTCACAAGCAAAGTGTCCTTCTCTCGTACCCTTGTCTCCTCTCATCGTGTGAAGCAGCTAAAGCTGCATTACCCACGACGCAGCACTCAGAATTACCACGGAGGCAGACACCATACCCCTGGAGTGCCTGCACACACGTGGCAGCCACTCGGCCTCTCATAGGCAGTGCTAGCTGGCGCTTCTCGACCGCTTGAGGTCGTGGCAGGTAGCCACTGCATGAAAGTTGATTTATTGTCTTCCAAGCCTCTTATGCTCTTATGGCAAATAAATACATAAAACAGGAAGGTGTCCTGTATTCATCACAGGCATCAAGTAGCTACAATTCACAGTCCATTCATATTTTAATTACCAGTTGGAAATACAATGGGGATACACCAGCTCCATTATGAAGATGGACTGACACCGTAAAATGTTTTTAATACTCTGGTTAAGTATTTTCTAGCATTTTATCATTCCTCATTTCTACCAACCAAAAGTTGAATGAAAAAGATTATTAGGACTCAGAAATTCAAAACTTAATTTAACTTAACCTCAAATTCCCTACAGTCCTCCCAGTGGGAGTTATCATCTGGGAAGTTTGAGAGAAAGGGTAAAGACTGTTATACAGGAGGCTAATATTACTGGCCTGAGCAGTTAAATGCCTGACAAGCAGAGGAAGAAAACCAAGCAGTCATTGTGAGAATGAGAAAATTTCCTTTTCTTTTCTTAATAGCTCAATAAATTAATGGAAATGTATTGCGTATCAGGATGCACTATCAGCTGAGCAGTGCTAGAAAAACCACAGACTTCATGCTCTCAGAAAGCACAGACTTTGTTTCCTTGATGCCCAGTTGTTAATACATCTTATTCCAGATGACAAACTGCACTGAGCCTTTGTGGTTTACTTAAGTGGTCAAACATAACACAACAAAGTAGTAAGAATGGCTGTTGCATCCTGGAGTTCAGGTTTAGATTAGGGTTTTTAATTTATGTTAAAATAAGTCAAGTTCTGTAATCCCACGCACCCCGCGTATCGTTCCCCCCCCCCCCGCGGTTTCTGGCCCCATGCTGCCTGCTGCCAGATTTTCCCCATCTGCCGCTCCTGTAACCACCCCCCTGTCTGGCCCTGGGAAACCCTGTGCCTGCCACCCCAATCCACACAATCCTGCTCAGCCCGAGGCTCGGTGCCCGCCCCTGCGGGGTTCTCTAGTTGGTCGCTGTTGCTGGCGTCATCGCCACGGCAGCTGCCCCTATTGGACGGCAGGCCATGGATCCTCTCGCCCCACCCCTCCATAAAATCCTACCCCGCTGGCACCCAGGGGCCATTTTTTCCCATGCGAGTGCTAGGAGTGGTTGCGTCTTTCCATTGAACCGCGCCACGTGACCAATAAACCGTTCCTGCCAAGCACGGAGTAAATGGACAAATTCCTTACCTCTTTACCGGATCCCTAGCGCACAGTAACAGAGGCTGGCCAGCCCACGCGCCCGAGACACGGAGCCGTGTCTGGGAACCCGCGGCAGAAATTCCCGGCAGGACGTGGAAACTATGCCACAGCTGGGCTCCCAAGAGCCGCGTGCAGCTGGGGAGAGTGAAAATCAATGCCGCACTCCTATATCATTTTAGTATCACCACCAACATTTATGCATATACTTCCAAAGAGAATGAGATTTTTACAAACAGACACACTAAAGATTGTACATTCAGAAACTGATGAAGCCAACATTACACTCAGGAGAGTTTTCTAACATACTATGGAGGAAAACTCCCATATCTTTCAGGCAGCTCTGGCTATAATTCCGTTAGCAGCTGCTATCAGTAGTGCGTAAGTCTCCAAGAACTGCCACTGCCACTTTAAAACTTCATAAAATCAGTGCCAGTGCCACTGACATAGAAGCTCTCTCAGAATAATGCAACTTCAGATTATAAAAGAGCAGTGCTGGATTTACTAGTGAGACACCTAAGATAAAACTGCTTTTGCTTCCTTCTGCAATAATGCCCTATTTTCTGAATGGATGGCCTGCATTATGCCTGAGAGAGATGCTTGTGTCATGTGTTAACTATCTAGTCATGATGAATGGCCATATCTATATGCATAAACTAAGTAAATTAGCTGACATAGTTACTCATTCAGAGTGGGCACAAATACATACAAGGATGCAGATCTCTTTTTTTATTGAGACATTTTCTTCTAACATTTAATTGGTGACATAGGGGCTTTATATAAACAGAAGTTATATATGTGAGTGATGGCAATGACATTCAAAAAAGGATAAACAAGTATTTTATGAATAGTGAGCTCAGGATATATTTCAATAAAATTTCATTATGCTACTATATTATGTGCTGATATTCCACAGCATAGGTAGCATGTCAGAGCTTAAAACACATTATGACTGAAATCACATCAAAGACCACTGGAACCTGAATGTTTAAAATTCCCAGATTAAAATTCTAGTTCAGTTAATTACTGCATTCAGTGAGGTGGGAGATCACAACAAACATGCGTGCACACACTGCCCTTCAGTAAACTATATGAATGATTCAGCCCATGTCCTGTTGCAAGAAAAGCTTTTATAGAGCTTGCAGCATTCAGTGGAAAGCAGCATACAGACTCTTCCTGCTATTTGTTACAGATCTATCAAGTGTCGTATGTCTTTTGGTGACTCTCACAAATTTCACAGCACCTGTAAATCAGTGAGAAAGATATGTCTGAAATATAGAAATAAATTGTAGGTGATTTTGCCCCACTGTTTTGAAGTGTCAGTACATTTTTTTGCTAATCCTGAAAACAGCAATTAAAATTGACAATTTGGTGAATTCCGTCTAAGATGAATTTGATGGTTTCAGTTTCTACGCTGCAGGATCACTACAACAATGTGAATTTAACTTGCAAGCAATTAAATTCTACATATTCCATAATAGCTACCACTCATTAACCCAGCACAAACCCAAGCTCTGTTCTTCATCCTGTGATCAATATGAAAAAGGTCTAATGAATTCTTCATATGCATGCATGGTATCACAAACACCTAACCATTAATACTGCTTTTGTCTGCTTCAGTATTTGTAAAATTACTATCCAGAGAGGCTGAAATCAGGAATAAGAGTGATATGCTAGACTGAACCAAATAAAAATACACATACATTCACATTAAACATTGCCCTTAATTTGCAAACTTGTAGGTATGAAACCTCCAGTCAAAGCCTCAATATTATGTACAGTTACAGAGTTCTACAGAGCAGCCTGTGGCATAATTAATGATTACCTCAAAGAACTAAAAAAAAAAAAATGTTATTTTCTTTCCACATTACTGATTGTGATTTAATTTTTTTTAATTTTTTAATTTTTTTTAAATCCAAAGTGTGACACAAACATAAACATAAAAACAAAACTTAGAATTCTGTTGTTTTGTTTTGTTTTTTTTCCATTAAAGCAAAGGTATTTCTTTGTACTCCTCTGCCTTTTGCTTAATTTTTCTTGGAAGATGAAGTAGCTGAAATACTTTTACTCTCTCCTTCACAGATCAGTCTGTAAAACCCAAAGTAAGACCATTCCCTGGAGAAGGAACCAGGAGCAGAGTATTAGTGCTCCGACCACAGAATCAATTGCAAACAGCACAAACAAGCCAGACCTTAGTGATCAGGTATTTTGTGCATTTTTTCTCGTATCTTTAGAGAGATACAGATATGAGACAGTCCTGTCTGCTAGTCTGACACAGGTGGAGGTACTTCTAGCCATACACATGGGAAAAAAAGCAAGATATAAAGAAAGGTATATATATTTTTTTTTTTTCACCTGCCCTAAATTAGCTAGTTTATGAGGGCTCTAAGTGTGATGGCTTTTATGGATCTCCATTCTGTGCTATCTAGCCTTTTGCATTAAACATTTAATGAACCCAAGAATCTTTTTTCATAATGAGTACTCATCCTTAGGCCTTTCAGTACTTAACACTGCAGCAACAGCTTCCTTTGGAAGTTGAGCTCCAATGATGACAAAAGGAATGTCTAGATTTCCAAATGACTACATTTCTACCTACATTCTATATAATACAACACTGCTGTAAGTGAAAAGGAGTGACCAGGAGTATTTTGTAACAACACTTATTGCTCCATATGCTTCCCATTTTTTCCTTAGGCTATTACATCACAACAATTGTTTTGATGCCATTCTCTTTCTTTTTCTTTCCCACTTTATATTTAGATAGAGAACAAGAGAAACAAACTGCAGGTCATATACATAGAGATAAAACCTATTCACATCTTCTGTCTCAGGACAGCTTTAAAGCATGGTAGCAATGATTATTTGGCTATATTTTTCCTTTAATCCATATGGAATATTCATGAACTTGTCAAGTGTTTTAAAAATACCCACTTGTATTACAAAATATGTAATCGTCTAATTTCTCAGGTCTACAGAATTGTAAGCATTCACTCACAACAAGCTTCAGTGAACCCCACACCATTTCAAAATTAAGACTAGAATAAGATTGATTTTAATCAGGCTCATTATAAACTGGGCTAATTTGTACTGCAACTGTTTGCATCTCAAAAAGTGCCTGCCTAGTCAAGTCTCAAGTCTACTTGTTTGGTTTTTTTTTCTTGCATGTACTCACTTTTGCTTTCTAATATTTCAAATATTATGCTCTTTTCAGTGCATATGGACTAATTTGCAGAGCCTTCCATTCCCTGACTATCTGAATCAAACTTCGTCTATGTAGAACAGTGTAGCTGTGAATTATAGTACTATTCAAATACTAGTTAAGACCTGTAACTGATAGGCTTTTTTATATTTTATACTTTAATTTTGGGATAAAATAAAATTCTAGCTCAAGTATACTTGAAAAGACAAAAAATTAAACTTCATACCATTTATTAAGAAAATAATTCAAAATATTATATCTTTAAGAACCCCTGCAACCTTTATAAAGCTATCAAACCGCATCAAGATATGAATGACAAAGTCAAATTTGGAATAATTTCTCAAACTTCTGAGATCATTCTTGAATCAATTAAATGGTTTCATTATGGGATATTAATTCAACATAATTAATGTGATATCCATCAGATTCAACACAATTAATGTGATATCCATCAAATCCAGTATCTCTGGAAACACACTTAAAAATGACCACTGGTTCTAGAATATAACTTTACTTAGTTCTGTAATTATACAACTTATTAAAAGAAAAATATCTGAAATTGTGCAAAAATATTTTCGAATTATAACTCATGAATATTCTCTTTGTCACAATACTAGGTATTAAAATACATTGCATTGATAATACTCTATTTTAAAAATATTATAATATTATAAATATTAAAATGTTACAAAATATAGCAGTACATTTGAATATTATAACTTATTAGTCTTTTTGAGCAATCTAATCAGCAGAAATGGGAAGATTAATATAAAAACAGAGAACAGAAATGTACTTCTAATCAACCCATTTTAAAAATGTCTGTAACACTGTTCATGTCTGTACTCAAGATTATAAAGAAAGATAGATTTTCACTGATTTGTCATTCTTTGGATGAAATGCAAATGCAAAAGAACACATATCAGTGCCTTAAAAATAAATAAATAAATAAATAAATAAATAAATAAATAAATGCAAACTTAAATTATTTTTTTAAACTAGAAAGAATCTAGACATTACCCAAAGTCATAATAAATGATATTTTAAAGCCTATTTAGATAAAAGTAGTCCTACTTAGACAAAAAAAAAGCTCTAAGAATATATTTTGTGCTGTTCCTTCACACAACTCAGAAACTATAGAAAATCCTGCCTACTGCAAAAAGCATGTTTCTTATGCCTCAGACTTGAGCAAGCTACTTCCAATATCCCTCTGGGATTAAATAGCCAAAGATCAAGAAGAATGTAATCAAGTAGGTACCACAGTCTTTTAGATTCATATTTAGCATGCTGGTTTTTTTTCACTGCATTAGTTCAAATGGAAGTTATGTATATATGTATATATATGTATATATATATATATGTGTGTGTGTGTGTGTGTGTGTGTGTGTATGTATAAAGTCTTCACCTGTGCTTTCTAGTACACTTTCAAAATGGTCACATTAAATGAAATCAAAACAAATTTTAAACATTAAAACAAATTAAATATCCAAAAAGTGAAGAGCTGTTGTTTTACAAAGATATATAGATTTACTTAAAAATTGTTTTTTCAACAAATCAAATCCAGTAATCTATAGAACAACAATATAGGGACTCTACTAACATTCTTCAACCACTTTAAATCCAGTCAAGCTACAGACATACTAGAATAATAACACTGAATTTATTACAATTAATTCACATTTTGTTGTACATTGGTGCAACAAAAACAGTCTTATTTCATGTCTGACTTCACCATGTTTCATACAGAACCAAAATGAATATGCTAACATAGGGTATCTCTGAGAAACCTTTTTGTCTGTAAAGTTATTGGGACTGTTCACTTCTGTCCTCAAATTTGAATAGCTCTAGGGCAATCTCATGTCAGCAAAAGGGACGTGGTGGGTTTATCCCCTCAGGGTTTGTTGCTGTGTGCCAAAATTCTTGCTACCAGAGTATTCCTCCATATCAGAAGTCTGAGGGGGAGGAAGAAGTAAATGAATAGGAAATTCTGCCCTTAGTTTAAAAAACTAAATAAAGTTTAAAAAAGAAAATTAAAGAGCCAGACCAAAATCCCCAACTATAAGTAATTGATTGCATCTGAAACATTTTAAATAGCTCTATGATTTGTACAGACTGTCTAGTCCTGTGCACTGCCCTGGTAGGTTCATTACTTATTCAGTTCAACAGCTAATATTCATTGGCTATAGAAAGCATTATCTGCTACCATATCCATTTATTTGCTTGAGATTATTTTGCTGAAAAGCCATTTCCAGTCATGACTGAACATTGCCATATTTTTGGCAGCTGTAAGACAAAAGAGAAGGCATTAATGCTGTAATTAGCCTACCTCTAAGAATTATTATAGATATGACAATTTTTCATTATTGAAACTGATGCCTGGGATGAGTAGTTTACAAAATGCATAGTTAAAGAGCCCTAATTGTGGAATTCATTTCATTTAGTTGTCACTTAAAAACCCAACTTGTATGAAAAGGTTTTATAAGCGGAACACATCAAACTATCGTACACACGCTTAAGGGCAGAATGTGACAACTTGGCAATGTTATAGCTTAGTCTCTTGGCCAGAGATGTCTGTAGGCTATGAGAGCTTTGCAGAGAGCTTTCTTCCTGTACTTGAGCAACCTGCATTCACAACCTTAGCAGACAAATCAATCCCTGTAAGCATGACCCATGTTTCATTAGGAGTGCTGGAAAACACAAAGGTTTCTGCCAATCAGAAGATAATTGTAATAAGAATATTCATAATAAGAATATTACCAACCAAAGATAAATTAACTACTACTTTACACCATGCAATATTTTCTTTGAACAGGGAGTAATGTTACCTATAATTACTTCAACTATATTACTTTAATTAATCAATTGCTGGATTATGCATTTCCTTCACGGCTATCAAAAAAGACACTGTCAGTTCCAATTAAAACTCAAGAAACTTTACTCCACATTAGTAAATTCTCAAGTAGACACAGGGTTGCTTTTTGTTTGTTTGTTTGTTTGTTTTTAGTAGAGAGGATGTTTAATTTCTCACTAATGAAAGATTAAGGCAGCAGACCTTATACATATGCATACACATGTATTTTTTACGCATGTTATGGTGGAGTACAATTTCTTTATTTCCAAATTATTTTGACAATCCTAATATTCATTATCATCACATTTTAATAGCCAGAAACTAAAACAAGTGTTGCTATTAAACAGAGCAACAAACCAGTATATCTTCTCTGTAGACTGTGTGGCCATAATATAGCAGTTACTAATAAATGTTCATTGGATAATTGCAATCATTGCATACTATATATCATGAAATTAGGTAAAATTGTGTATGAGACTGGCTCTTATTAATGAAATACACATGCTAATGATTTTGATGTCTGCCAAGATTTGCTGTCATGGAGAATTCAACTTAAAATATTGATGTGTGCAAGCCCGCTAATTTTTGGGCTTCTCAGCTGTTGCATTTGGGCATCTGTCAAGGATGCATTATGCTATTGGCAGGCACAGATTTCCAAGATTCATATTTCATTGAAACTTTTCCAGTGTGCTTGACATGATCTTTTTTTCTCACTGTCAAAAAGAGCGATTAATTCATCCTATAATGATATGAAATCTCTCAATCATAACATGAAACTGCGACAGATTGCAAAATACTAGTCATTCTTTCCGGACAGACCTTTCTGATTTAAAACACCACCACTGACAAGGCATCAACAGAAGTTATTTCAAAGATATAATGCTGGAGGAAAAAAACCCACAAAACAGAACAAATAAGCCAACACTGTGATTTTTCTTCCAAAACTGTGCTTATTCAAGATTATTCTACTTGTGCATGTATGGAAGAATCTCATCCCTAAAACATCACTGGAACATCTAAACACTCAAAAAAGCCTAACTTCCAATCATTACGTTTGCCATTATATGCTGCCTCTATAAAAAAATTCTTGAAATGACATTTCATTATCACTTTTCTTGCTTTCAGAATAGTATGCTCACCTTCCTTCAGCAATTAATGATGACTTTATCATTATGGGTTTAAATTAATGCAAATGTATTGCTAAATGATATATGCACATGGCTAGCACAAGTACATAATTAAAGAATTTCATGCACAATATCATTCTGTTTACAATAAAAGACAGTAAAATGTTATTGGTTTGCATTTTATTTTTCACTTTTTTCCTTGTCAGTGTCTTTTCTGATTATTTAAAACCCAGCTATAATAGAAATTAAGAAAAATCAATTTAATACATAATTTTGCAAGCATCTCAGATTATAAAAATATTTAGGAAATCATTAAACATGTTAGTTTATTTAGCAAGTTGATTATACATGACAGAACTCCTAATTCTGTGGAAAACCTTCTGCATCATTGCTGAAAGCAAAATAAGTTTAAACTAACATTGAACTCAAAGGTGCATCCATTCCATGTTCTTGTGTTACAAATCACACATCACAAATTTACCTTAATACTTAAATGCTTTCATTGAAGTGCTTGTCAATTCCAATGCTGTGTTGTTACATTTAGGATACAACTGCAATATCTGAAAATGCTTTGGATCTAATAGAAATTCTAAATGCTGGAATGCACACTGCTGTGTCACCTTGAGCTCACTTCTCACCCCACCCTACTCCCCACTGGGATGGGGAGGAGGATCAGAAAAAGGTAAAACATGGGTTGAGATAAGAACAGTTTAATAATTGAAATTAAATTATTATTATCAATAATTATAACATAATCATTAAAAGAAAAGAGAGAGCATAACAAAACCCAAGAGAAAGAAGTTATGCACAATGCAGCTTCTGGATGTCTCCAGCAACCGAATTCTGCCCAGTTTCTGGTACCTGCGTATACCATGGTCAAAGACCACTCTGCTTGCTGGCACAGCCCCCTCATTCTTTCTCTCACACCACAAAGAACCTTGATTTTGTTCACCAATTCAAAGTGTTTTAATGTAAGACACATGAAAAAGTTATGGAAAAAATATGTCAACAGCAATTAGTAGAAAAATGACCACAAGAGTGCTTCTCCCTCAGGTAAAAATGCAGTAATCCTCAGGCTATGCAAGATTTCCTCACATGAGCATCATATAAAGCTCCTCAAGCAGTGGAGGAAAAGATATACAAATACAGCATTACCACATTTCTTACAGTCCTTCAGTGGTATCTTGAGACACAGAAACTGGAGGGTACATTTTCTTAAAAGAAAAGTAAAAACCTAGCCTTTTACCTTTCATTTTCCACACTCCATAAAGACTGTTGAATGGAGAGAGGAAACAGACCATTCAGGCAGCTGATGTGCCAGGACATTTTCTCTTCTGGGTTTTCCTTTGACTTTAATCTATTAGACATTTATATATTTATATATTTTTGTGCATAATAAATTTTGTATGTATGAGTTTTCATATTTATATATATATGTGCATGTATGTATATATGAACAAACATACACACAGACATATACAATTCACTCACAAAGAGTTTGGGCATATGACATTTAGTTTTTAGTTTAACACAAAAAATAATCAGTGCAATTCAAAAGAAGGAGTGAAAGCAAAATCTTATCAAGCACTGTTAGTAGTATTAGTGAGCTACACATGTAGGAGGAATTCAATAAGGTTAGTGATCGTCTGTGAAGTTTCAATTGGTTCACTGTGAAGTTCATCTATTTCACATGCATTTTGCACAATAACTATGACCGTAGCTGTCAGATCAGAGCATGGCTTTTTGACCTTCTCTAGCCTGGATAGTTGTAATTAGTTATTCTTAACCATGCTTTGAAAGGAAAAAAAACAGACTCCCAAGGATGCATTGTGATCTGACTGCATTGTAAGCTGCATCATCTGCCTATTAAATTCCAGGTACAGTTCAAGATGGTATTATGGGTCTCAAGGATTGTATGGTTAAGACATTAGTTCTCAGAAGATACCAGTAATGCACTGTACATCAGTTCAGCCAAGTTCAATGAACTCATGGCAGCATTATCTTGATTAGATTTTATGTCAAACTATTCTCAACCAGAGATTTTTGCTCACCTAATTTTGAAAAATGAAAAAAAATCAATTTCATACAATGCCTTTTCATATGTGATGCATATAAGAAAGGCATAAATATGCAAGCAACTGACTGCTTTAGTTTTCTTACATTCAAAATGAAAACGGATTAAAAGGTTAACACTAATGTAGCATATTATGACTTTATATGACCCTTCATATTAATTTACTCTTACCAACCTAATATTTCTATTGAACTGAAATATTATCTAGATAATGTCTGGACATTCAACATCATTGTTCTTTAAAAAAATGCTACCATTATTAACTACATTTTAGTATTGGAGAAGCTGTGTCATCAACACATGAAGGGGTATTTAAAAGTATCCACTACCTGGCCAATAAAAAACTAAACAATAAATGTCAGAATTAACCAGATCATGTTCGTAGCTTAGCAAAATGATGTATTTTCTGTAAATAATGTAATGTGGGCAACCAAATGTAATAAATTTCAATCCCTGGCTGCACAAATATTAGTAAACAAAACATCAGAAACTGTGCCTTGCAATGGTTGAGACAGAGAGTCATAAAATTACTTAGGTTAAAAAAGAGACTCAGGATCATTGAGTACATTTCTTCTTTGTGTTCCATCACGGCTTGAGGTGAGAAGCAACAGGGTTTAGTATTTTGACAGTGGGATGGATTATATTTTGAAAGTTCTTGGACGATTTTTTACAGAAAGAAAAACAATTTGTCTCAATTGTCATGTCATGCATTATTGAAAGCCTGTGTGTTCAAACATACCAGCAGATTATTCTGAGCTACAGACAAACTAGTTTCAAAGCCCAAAAGCAAACAGCTTAAGTACATTAAACCAAGGAGCCAATTTAAAGAACAATAATATAAATAATGTATGGAAAATAACATTTAAAAAATCAAAGCTTTAAATCACATTAAAAGACATAGAATAATGTATTTTGGTAAAAATAGTCATACACTTGAATGTTCACACTTCTTTACAAGCACACCGTCATTCTTCACCCAGAGAGCTTCTCCAAGAAGGAAAGGAGAAAAGAGAATGCTAATTATTAGCAAAGGGAAAGGAAGGACTCCAAACTTCTCAAAGCTTGCAATATTAATCCACCTAGTAAGGTTTTCCTTTACAGTCCAATATGCGCTTTCCACTGTCAGTGCTTACTCCATAGCACATGTGTACTTTACATCTAGATTTGTTGAATAATTTAAAATGGGCAGACTAATAATAGATTTTTGCATAACTGTAATATCAACACACAAGAAAAATGGCTATGTGTAAGAGCTGCAAATCTAGTAGGACAACTTCTGAGATACATAAAATTTTATACTAGTATGAAGTAAATTTTACTTTTAAAATTAATTTACTTTGTATCCTTGGAAAAAGATTTTACTTGATTTTAAAAGTATGATACAGTTACTTAATCTATTTAAATATTTTGGCATGAAAGAAGAATTATACACCAAACATTTCTACTCTCAGATGAAATGGATATGCATTTAAATGCTGGTAGATCTTATAATAAAAATTTAATTGAAAATACAAGCTACTGTTGTTAAGGAAAAAAGAGGCAATTAAAAAAACTCAACTGAAATCTCATCCTTATCCTTCCCAATTAAAAATAAACCCCAAATATGCCTATCATTAAAAGGTTCTTATTGTCCTAATGATGTTTTGATAACATACACATATCAATCATGGTATAGTACTTATCCTTACATACCTAACCGTCAGCTATTCCACTCTTGGAACCAAATGAAACAGAAGAACATATTTATATTATGTTTTAAAATGACCTTTGCACCTTAATTTAATTCCAGCTCTCACTGATAAACTACTAACTCCAAATTATTACATTCTAGAGTTTTAAGCCCTTTAAACCTAAGAAACACAAAACCAGAGCCAATACAGACTTCCCATCAAACTCTATTATGCTGC
Organism: Vidua chalybeata; assembly: GCF_026979565.1. Taxonomy (NCBI): domain Eukaryota; kingdom Metazoa; phylum Chordata; class Aves; order Passeriformes; family Viduidae; genus Vidua; species Vidua chalybeata. Next base: position 52,001,854 of record NC_071531.1, on the reverse strand, counting down.
TAAAAGGATACTAATTCACAGATGAAATGTGTTATATGAAATGACCCCAATGAACTTAACAGCTGTTTGTTGCCATGCTCTGTCAATGGCTGAAAAAAACATAAATCTACCCTTTCTCTTTACTTCTGGAAATAGTGTCTCAGCAGTGACCTGCCTCTTATATAAATTTTGCAAATGTGTGCCACTGAAAGGCTGGCTGATTGACCTGTAAAACCAGAGATCTAGCAGATTTTAAGAACCAAGATAGCAGATTCTTTAACCTTGCATCAGTTCACCCTTGATTGAACAAAGAGAGCTAGGCTGATAAGAAAATAATGCCAGGTAAAATCTGCTGCAGGGTGAACAAAATCCGAAGGATACAAGTCTAAATTAGAGTTCTTTACACTCATGGATATAATGAGATGCCTAACAGTATGCCTATTACTTCCAGAAATGAAACTAGTAAGTGCACCTACAGGTAGAGTTGTAGAAGACAGAAAAACTTGTTTGTTTTGTAACAGTTAAGATAACCAGAGGTTGGAGCATCTAATTGAGCCAGAAGGGAATACCAGGGAAAGAACTGAGACTGAATTTCTTTATGCTGTAGGATTGGAAAAGACAGTCATAGAGCATAAGAGATTCCCTCATGACTCCAGACAAGCATAAATATAAAACAGAGATCAAGAGACACATACCCATTCTGGACTTACTGATCACAGAATCACTTAGTTTGGAAAAGACCTTTAACATCGAGTCCACCTGTAAAGAGTAACAGTCTGTAATGGGTCAGGGTAAGAGGAATCTCCTCAGACAGTGGGAGATATGGGTCTTTTGCCCAAAATCCTGGGTTCTGTGGCTGCCAGCCCAGGAAAGCTTCTTGTTCATGTGATTAGGATAAGTACTATACCATGATTAATATGTGTATGTTATCAAAACATCATTAGGACAATAAGAACCTTTTAATGATAGGCATGTTTGGGGTTTATTTTTAATTGGGAAGGATAAGGATGAGATTTCAGTTGAGTTTTTTTAATTGCCTCTTTTTTTCCTTAACAACAGTAGCTTGTATGTTCAATTAAATTTTTATTATAAGAATCTACCAGCATTTAAATGCATATCCATATATTCTGTACTGGAAGCCCTCTCTAGACAACACAGACCACTGACATTGACTATGTTACATCATGTAACTGAAACATGTTATTTACGGCTCTAGAGAAGATCATGTAGAAGGAATTTCATTTAGGAACTTCATATGTTTTTAAGCTTGAAATACAGTTTTACACATAAGTGATATTACACCTCTCTGAACAAAAATTCAACAGCATCTCTTCTGTGGAATGATAACATACTGCTGTCCATTCATAGTTCTCCAACTTTATACATGGACAAAAAGTCAAAAGCCTATTTCAGTGCACTTCACACTACTTTTGCTCACTATACATTTCCAAACCATAGTCACTTGGAATTGAGCCACCACAAATTCTGCTTCTTAAACATGAAATTGTTACTACACTGCATTTTCATAACTCTGCCTTTACAATTTGTCTTGAGATTTTAATATATACAATGCCAAGTTGGCTAAGGAAAAAAAAAATTAATTGCAATAACATGTCATTTTGGGATGCTTCATTTCAAGACCAAGGACCAGAAACAGTGTGCTTTCTCCAGCCTCCCCACACTACTTTTAAGTTTTGTATAAATAATGACTTAGCCATCAATTGACTGAGTTATTCCCCCAAGCTTTTAATGTGTTTTTACAAGATTTTTCCTTACCACATACATTTTATATATATTGATAAGATATATATTCTAAAGGATTCAAACTGGCATTCATAATTAATCTCTGAAAGCTCTTTAAGCTGTTCTGTACCATCTTGTCAATAGCAAACACGGAAACAATTAATCCAACTCCTTTTACAAATGTTGGTAAGACACATTTATTGTTTAATATACTGCACATATTTAAATATACTTTAATCCCTCTAATCATAATAATTTTTTTCCAATTATTTTTCTTCAAAGCTATCTGCCCTTCCATAGATATGCCTTTAGTATTCACTTTTCAGCTCAACTGAATCAACTCATTATTTTTCTCTTTCTTTAAAACCACTTCATATTACCTGCTTACTACTTAGAATTAACCATTTCAAAACCTTAAGATTCCTTGGCAGAATGCAACTAATTTAAAGTTTTTCTTTTCATACATAAGTGGATACTTGGCATAAATGTTGAATGACATGGCTTAAAATAACTGTATCTCCTCTCTTCATGATCTTTATGCATGTCTGATTTTATGCCTTTATAAAGCACTCTTATTTAGATCAAGAAATACTGCTCTTTGAAAAAAGTGAGGTTTGAGCAGTGTTCCCCATTTATTGAAACGTGTCTTCTTAGATTAAAAATCAGTTTTGTAAACCAAAACCATAAACCAAAAATACTTTTTTTTTTTAAGAAAATCCCTTAACAAAAGAAGTAAAAATGTAGATGATGTACAAGAGTTATAAATAGTCTACACTTGCAAGCATTGATCTTAATCCAAGTGCATTACTTTAATCCTCAAGAATCTGCCCCACTGCCAATATCTTTCCAGCATCTTTTCGTGGATCTCTTATTGCTCTCTCTTGTTTCTCCAGTATGAGTAAAGAAGCAGTTTACGTGTCATCAGTTTTTTTCTTTTCTTTTGTTTAGGGCAAACATTAATTAGACAAATGCATGTAATACACAGCCAAAAAGCAGGTCAATGTACAGCAGTTAAAAATTATGACAATGTATTCTTCAGTTATATTTAACCACAGACTTCATTTTCACTTGTATAACTTTTATTCTGTCATATTTGAAGATTTTAGTTTGCTGTTTTGTTTATATGTTGGAAAGACTAATGAAAAGAATATATGTTGAAAAGAATAATAAAAAAAATCAAATATTTAAAAGATTACCAATTATAATTTAAACATAAGTTTATGGTGAGAAGATACCTCTGGCTGCACAATTACTTAATATACTCAGTGTTAAATCTTTTATCAGAATAATTAATATTTTCACTGGTAGTGCATACAAATCACAATTCTACCATTTCCATTCACCCCTGGAAATGTCCCAGGCCAGGCTGAATGGGGCTCTGAGCAACCCGGAAGGTGGAAGGTGCCCTTGCTTATGGCAGGGCGGTTGGAACTAAAGGATCTTTAAGGTCTCATTCATTCCAAACCATTCTATGATCCTATGATCCTATGAATTCAGGTTCTCCCTGTCTTTAAAACAAGTTTTAATAGATCAGCTGTACAAGAAACAAGAATACCTAAATGTGTCTACACATCAGCATTCATAGCTGTATCCTAAGAAAATCCTCTCATATTAAAAGAAGGATCTATCAGTTTTCTTCTAATTCTTAAAAAAATATTCTTTCAAAATAATTTTTTTGCCTCTCTTATTTTTTTTAAGTTATAGGGCAGCTTACCAAAATGTAAAAATTTACAAAGATGTAGAATTATATCTTTTGCAGTATTTGGCAAAAAAAAAATATTTTCAAGGAGCTTAATATCACATGTTGTTAGAATAATACTACCCTTCAAGAAAAATAAAAAGGGAAATGAGAATATCTTTATATTACAGATCATGTGGAATTTGAGATTAAGTGACTTGTCTGCAAGATTGAAAGCTTGAAGTAAAGCCAAAACCTGAACTTAAATCTCCTGTACGTTAATACAATGTTTCAACAACAATCCTTTAAATATTCTATTTCATGAATTTAATGAAAATCAAATAAGAACAAAAAACCCTAGCTAAATATTTTTCTAGAATCACTGTAGTAAAACCCTTTACAATGGCTTGACACCCATTCTTTTCATTAGAAAAATGGTCTCTCAGTAAAGGTACTATGAGAATCAGAGATAAGTATAAATTGTGCTCTATTTTTCATTTTGTCCCTTTCTACATTCCACTGTTTCTCTGGAGACAAGGCAGAACTGGATAATATTAATAAACCTCAGAGCCCATACCTCTACCAGTCAGTGTAATTATGTTATTTAAGGGATTCTATGTAGGAAATTCCTGTCTTCCTCTAAAAAAGACTATCTCAACAGTGACAACACAAATATGGGGCAGGGGGAGTTGGAAGGGAAAAAAAAAAAAGTGTTCTTTTCACACTTAATACATTTTATTGGATTAGAGATACTATTTCCTTCCAATATACATGGAATTTGTTGGCATTAGAAACATAAAGCCAAAACAAGAGAATTGTTGCCACAATATACAAAGAAAATAAATGGGAAAAAAAAACTATTATCTCCAAATATATATTAATCTACAGCTTCTTTATGTATTGTGCACATTTGTCAGGAGCTTCCAAGATGATTCAAACCAGCCTCCGTGATCATGCCTCCTTGAATGTTTTCTAGAGTCCAATCTGTTACTAATATCCCTGGAAGAAATATTTTATTAAGTCAAAGGTACAGTAAACTGTTGTTAAATGCATATTTACCAATATGCTTGAGAGCAACAGAGAGCAAGAGCCCCAGCATACATGAAGATGAGTGCAGCCATACACATGGGAACACATTACATGATGCAAAAGGGAATGATGCAGCAGCTTAGTACTGAATTCCCCACAGTCATCTGGAAAAACAGATGAGAACTCAATTGAGTTCAGTAGAAATACACACATGCTTCAAGTGAGTAATATTCCTACTTATTTTGCTTGCTCAAAAAGGATTCAGGATTTACAAGATAACTCAAATATCAGCTCTGAAATCCAGAAAGTCACAAATCACATGGTGATGCTTTTGCTTTACAAAGACTAGGGTACACAAGAAATGCTTTCCTGTGTGCAAATACTTGGGTCATGATCAAATTCTTTGTAAATCCTCTCTTCCAGTCAAGAAAATATTACCCTGCTTATTAATTTTCTCTAATGAATAACTATTAGATCATTCTTCTTTTTTTCTCTAAAGTTTTTTGCTTTGTTTTTTTTTGGTTTTCAGACCCACAATCTCCTCAAAATGCATACCAGCATAGCATGTGTAGCTCTTGTGATGCCATTATCATTGCCATGTATTTTCTTACTTAATCTTTTTTTCTTTTTGCATTCAAATTTTGTTGATCCTCTCTTTAAATTATTTTTGTCATCCAGGATGCTATTTCCTATCATAGGAATATATTTTTATATTCTTAGCAGATGTACATTGGTACCTTGAAATAGCTTGTATTCAGAAGATTCCCTTTGCATTATTTTATTACTAGCATGGATGCTGACTATACTATTTTGTAATTATTATGTAAGATTCTATAATTTCAGAATCATCTGCAGGTTGCATCAATAAATTTATATATTATATTATAAATAATTATGTATTCATGCATGTTGACAGCATAAAGTCTAGAGCAGAGAAAATTAATGAACTCAATGCAAGTCACACTTCATTTATCTGGTAAAAAAACCCCATACCCAACTATTTTCTTTTAAATTAGAATCTTATGAAAGACTAACATAAAACCTTACAGGTGTCAAAATGTATTATGAATATGTTACAAAACTGTATCCATTCTTCCTTTGAAGAAAGATAATTAATTGAATTGATAAAACTTATATTTCATGAAGCTCTTTTGTTTTGAATTACTTAATTCACAGTGCATGCAATATCAATTTCTCTAATATTTTCTTAGGATTAAAATGAGACTAATTTGTCTATAACACATAGCTGGCCTTTTGAACTATTTGAAGAAACAAACTTTTCCTTAGACATATGCTCCAACATTGTTTGTTTTTTTAAAAGATTAATTCAAGGATTTGATCAAGAATTTCACTTTTAATAAACATATTGTCATTATGTGTGCTATCTATTATATTCTCTTAATAGTTCAATATTAACATCTCACAAATTAACACAGATCATATAGTATTTAAATGAAAGAAAGCCTACAAATGCACCATGTGAGGCGTACGATTGCTGTATTTTCAGTATGCCCTGCCTGACAGGTTCTGATGTTAGCAAAGTACATTTCTTCCTAATATATAAAATATTGTTTTCTATGTTTCTTAGTCCTGCTCAGAATCTCTCATGGATACATTTAACCTCCTTAGCCTGTAGTCTTGACTGCATATTTCTAATGTCTCAAACTAGATCTAAATTGAAGGACCCACAAGCACCTTAAGACTGTTTCCATGGGGGAATAAAAACTGGAAGGCAGCACTATTCCTTCTAATGTCTACAGAAACTGGTGGTCAAATAGGCTTGATTCAAGTTTTCTGAGTTATTGCTGATTTTGCAGGCATGCAGGAATATAGTTCATATTTTAAATAATGAAAGAGGAAATTGAATAATTTTAAAGTAAAATTCCACTGCTGTCTACACTGTAGCTTGGTCTCCAGGTCTTTCTCTAGCCTTGTCTCCTTATAGCCTTGATCCCTCTGAAGCACCCTGGCTGTGGTTCCTTGTTTGCTGTATCGGGGCTAACAACAGACCCAGTGACAAGCCCTGGCCTCTGTCTGTTGTGTTCAGATACTTTAGGGCTGTACCCCATCAGCATCCATGTTATGGTCACCCTCTGCTCACTGCTCCCCTTCCCTTGGGCAGCAGTCCCTGATCTCCGTTCTCCTAAAAATATGAGATACACTTTTGCAGTAAAACCATTTTTGAAGACCCAGTCTTGAAATTAAGGAAGGTAAAAATTTTAATGTAACCCATTGGTTGTTTTCTGTTTGAATTAAAAGGCAGTTCTACAAAAATGTTCTGTAAAGTTTGGTTTTTTCTTCCCATTCTAATCCCTCCCATTCTCTACTGTTTTTTCACAATGAACTCCACGCACTTAAATTATGCTTTGACCATAAGAAATTCCTGCTTTTAATAAAATGGCAACTGAAAGCTGGCACTTGTTTTCCAGAGCTTGTTCACCTCATGTTCTATGAGCATGTTCTCATTACTTCTCTATATGAAAATTTCAGTTGTGGGGGTTGGAAAAAAAATAGATATGAAGAGGGTCTTTTGGGAGAATTTTTCATATTTCTGATTAGGAAGAGGGATGAAAGACTCTGCAGTAATGAGTCTGATGAGGACAAGCAGTAGCATAAATTACTTATTACTATCTACATTTGTTAATATGAGCTAGCTATAAAATTATAATCTCTTTTAAAACAAAACTGCATTTATGCTACATGAAACTCAGCTTCTGGTTGGCATGTGCATTCTTAACTTGTGGCAATCATTCAGCATAGATCTAACAACAGCAGCAGCAAAAATACAGGATTGCTTAGCTGCAATTGATTTTTTTCAGAAAAAAAACCTTTAAGCTTCTGCGAAATTCATTGCTGACTACATAAAACTATATGGACTGTCATTTCCTTCTGATAGATTTGGCCACAGTTAAGCACTAGCTGCAATAGCCTACTTACCAGTGGCCAAAATAACAACAAATAGAAGGGCTTTGAAATACTGGTTCATGAAGTACTGTTATGGCAGGAATCATGCTGATTCCTGGAAAAATATGCTGAACTGAGAAAACAGATGATCCGCAGATTGGTTGTTTACTTTGCTATCTAGCTGTATCTTAAAAAGTAGAAACCTATATGCTTATTAAAGGATTGTGTCTTGCAAAGAATTCAGAAATCTGGATTTAAAAAACCCCACAAATAAGAACATTTTAATAAAGCTTAAAAATATAAATAAAAAATAAAAGAAAAGCACAAAAATTGTTTACTCTTGGAAAATAAGTTCTATCATCACTGTCTGTATGGAATGAGAGAGCAGATGAGCAGAGGAATTTAGTCACAATTGCAGCAAAGGTTTTTCACTGTGTGGTAAATAGCTTTGTCAAAGTGCTCTGAACTCCTAAAGAAAAAAATATCTAATTCCAGGTTTCCTTTTTCCTTCTTTATAAAAAATTCATAAGAGTGCAGACCACATCCAGATGTAGACAGTGACTTTTGCCAAGAGAGTTTGCACTGCACTTGCACTCCACAAATATCTCTTGCGTTTACATAGACACACATGTATATGTGCAGAAGTGCACCCTAAATTGGAAGAGAGCATAGTCTTACAATAGCACAAATTCTGAGAGAGAATTAATTTTCTTTTCTTGAGCTTCTAGATGGAAGTATCTTAGCTTGACAATAACAATGCCACTTTTTTTTTTTTTACCACTTCTTTTTACATCTGGTTCCAGTGTCTGGCATCCTGCTCAGCAAGGTGAGCTCTTGCTTCTTTTCCTGCAGTTTATGGCAAGTGCACATAGAAACCCAGAGTTACTGAAGAGGACAACTGAGTGGCTACTTGAAATCCTTAGAAGCAGACAGGCAGGGAGAAAAGTAAGCCTCCAGGACAGATGCTGACTTATCAGAAGGGATGATGGCTCATAAAAATAATGACAGCTGTGAGTTTGACACCTGTGGATAAGTTCTTGTGAAATGTTCACAGCACCAAATTACTGAACTAGCACGTAGTGTGACTTGGGATATAGAGATGAGAAAGAAACATGCATCAGCGGGAGACTGCTATCGTGGTCTCAAAAGAAGCTACAGTAAGATACTAATTTGTTTTTGCCAATCTCCTTTCCTTATTTTCTCACCTGCACTATTGCTGCAGCACATTTCTTTGTGCAATGATACTGTCAGTAAGCAGAACAATTCTAAATTGACCTGAGATAACTCATAAGACATATATACACATTAGCTGCACACCAGGAGGTGCCATTTCAGAGGTACACCACTCACAGTGTCCTTTGACAGCAGGTCGTGAAGGCTTATGGAAAGCACAGGAAGAGTAAACAAGTCATAGCAAGTTGCTTAGGAGACCTGGCATCAGCTTGCTGGGGAAGGCTGAGGACTTTGTGTCTCTCAAACAGTACTGGTATCCAGACAGCATTTGTGCACACATGTCACTTAGGAACACAAGGCAGATTAGTTCAACTGTACAGTAAATAGTCCAATAAATTCAGAACATGGGTGGTAGGAGTAACTCTTGTTCCTGGTCTTCCTGGTGCACTCTGTAAATTACATGAGGGTGCATTCCTCAGGGTGAATCAGAGGGTTTCTGATGAACAGTACAAGTGCTCATCATTTGGATGCATTTGGCCAAGCAAGAGACAAAAGAAATGCTCTTTATAAACTGTACTGGGAAGATATATGATTCTGATATAGCAGACAAAGAGCTAAAATAAAAGTGATTTAATTATTAAAATAAAATAATTTTTTAAAAAATAGCCATCTGCCTAGTTAAGAATTTAGCAAACTGAGAAAATTCCTGACAGATATATGGATAATTCTCAAAAACCAAAACTGTTTAGTGAATGAGATTTAGAGATATCTGTAATAATCATTTTCAGTGTTTATATCTCAGACTATACATGTTCCCAAAAGACAGTATATATCAGCTGACTAAAATTTCAATTCTTAGCCATACACACGACAAATGTGGAATAGCTTATCATCATTGCAAGAGCAATCTGTTAATACAAATTACCTTGCATTTGTTATGGGATAGACACATCTGTGATTAGTAAAATAGTATCCATGGCTAATTTGCTTGTGTGTGTGAGACTTGTGTTTCAAAATCTAGATTTTTCCTTTTTCCTTCCAAATGGTTCAAAATCAATGGGAGATCAGACTTTTATATTTGAAATAATTTTTTAATATATTTTATCTTTCTCCTGCAGATTGTATTAATTTTTATTTTATTATTCAAGCTATTAAAATAATGGATGAAACTAGATTCCGAACATAACTGTAATAAATGTCCTTTTACCTAACAAGAAGTCTTTAATAACTATCCTGTGATTGATTTTTAAGCAGTTGAACACTTACCAAAGGCAGATTACATCTATATAATATATCAATAGTTCATTTATCAGTTAAAGTGACAAAATCTTCCCTGGGTTTTAGTTAATTGAGAAAGTCAATCTAACAAAGAGATTGGTTAGACATGATTTATTCTTCAAATACAGGTTATAGGAGGATAGCTTTTACCTCTTGATCACAATCTTATAAGATCACTGTTTATTTTTTGAGAATAAAGGTACCTCAGTGAAATTCTGTGTATGTGCTCCATGTGTTTAAACATACATAATGATCTCTTCTTGATTTAATTGTTATAAATCCCTCAGTTCTTCACTGCTTTCAAACTCCTGAAGTAAGAGACAGTATTTCTTTCAAGCAACATAGCCAATGAGTATCCCATTAAAAGGACCTTTGTAGTAGAGTGTCTCTTGAAAGTGAAATAATCTACAAAAATCGTTCCCTAGATTTAAAATTTCATGGCATCTGAAGTGAATATATAGCATAAATAACTTCAGGATGGAGAGACCAATTTAAGTGAAGAACTTATAACATGTAAAGAAACACAGCAAAAATTAAATAATGTGTCTGTTCTTTATTTTAGAATAGAGGTGAGAAAAAATAAATGGAAAGAGATGTGATATATGAATATTAAATATTTTCAGGAAGTTTGTTTTTTTTTTTTTTTCTTTTCATGATCACAATTGACAACTTTTATTCCTCTATTGGAACACTGTTTATTCAATGCTATAGTTCAGCTATGTCATCATAAATCACAGTATGATATGGCTCATAACTGTGGGGTTTTTTGTCCAGAAAAGAAATTACAATAGTCAAAACCAAATTACAGTACAGTCTATCTCCTCTTTGATACATTGGGGGTCTTTTGTTTGTTTGTTTTTTTAATATTAGAAACAAAGGCTGTTGTATGTGTATATTAAGTAAGAAATGAGTATTTTCTAACATGTTAATTATCACCCTATTATGCTGTTTTAAATTAGAGAAATTAGTAAAATGTGTAATGTTACATGTAGGATTATGAAATTATCTTTTCTGTAGTACATTTGTTCACCAAGTAAACACAAGACAAATCTGTATATTTAAAATTATTATTTCTTACTGACAAAAATCTTTATGCCTTGAGCATAAAGGTGTCACTGTGGCACTCTTTATGCTACATCAGTACACTGCCCACATTCCAGCGTCTTGAAGCAATCTAAGATGCTCTCACACATCTTGTCTGGTCTTCAGATAGCATCACATAAAGAATGGTCTCCTCTAGATCCAGTGTAGTACCTGTCAACCCCATGGAACATATCTCAGACATCTTAAGGCATGTCAAATGGCACTAGATATCTACACAGGGGAAACTGAACTTAGCTGTTAGTGGAATTAGTGGAACTTAGAGCAGTATTTATCTAGACGTTTACTGATATTTCCTTTAGCAGGGATATTAGGAGGTCTCTGAATGTATTATTTGGCTTTTCTTTTAACAATGTGTGCTTAACTGCTCAACCACATTCAAATGTCTACATCACAGGAACTGAAGTAAAGTGACTGGCTTTTCCAATTCTGTTTGGTTCAGTGGTCAGAAGCTGTAAGTAAAATTTTATGGCTTCTGAAAAGACAGTAAAAAGATTTAAAATTACATAAAGAAGGAACTTCATTGTTTTGACCATTAAATGCAAACCAAAACATATTATTTTTTATATTTCTTGAATTTAATAGTTACATTGCTACTGCTCATTCTTAGTAATATATTTAATAAAATTAGAAAAATCTAACAGCATTTATGTGGATGAGTATCTGCATCCAGCTATGCAAGACGAATTATAAATAATGAAATATAGCTCTGAGCCTTGGATTTGTGTAAAGCCTGCAAAAAGGAATTCCTCATTTCATTAACTACTGACACTGATTAGGACTCAAAGAGCCATATAAATGATAGTCAATGGACAAATATTCTCCTAACTGCTCACACGTCATGAATGTTCTTTAAGACATTTTGTTGAAGCTGAGAGGGTCCCACCAAAGCTGCTAAGTGGGAGTACCTCAACTGTCATCCTCAGCAGTTATTTGTATATAGCTGGTAGACAGTGGCACACAACCCATCAGCTGTCTTGTATAACAAGCACATGACAATATTATGATTTCCCATGCGTCACTTCATGAGAGTGATAAACAAATAAGTATTTCTAAAGTATATTCTCTGTATATGAATCACAAAGTACACTCTCTTGACCTAAAAAAATCACATGAAATAAAAGAATAGCAAAAAAATTCTCTTGAGTGAAACATTAGCAATGCTATTTCAGAAGTGTCTTAGTAGAGATGTTTGAAGAGACTCAGACGGATCAATGTCTGACTGACATGTTGACATTTAGCTGCCCAAGTACATCTGTGTGCAATCCTAGCTTAATGCTTAAGGATAACAAGCGTAGCTACAAATTTTAATCTAAGGGGCTATCTGCAATACTTGTTGATTGATAGATTGATCAACAATCCTTAAGGCAAACAAAACAGTAAAAGGGAAGGGAGAGTTCATTCGCTTCAATCTATGCATAGAAAATGTTAAGACATTAATGGACAGCCCTAATTCAAGGATTTCCAATATTTGGCAGTTTAGATTTACTTTAGATTTATTAACGCAGTGACATTTAAGTGTTCACAGGCCTGCTGTTCAGTTTAGAAATATTTTTTTTTTTGCCAGTCCATTGTTAAACAAGAAATAACCATTGCAACATTGCATCTCCAAAGAGTGCCTTTTTAGAGTGTTGTTCCTTGGAATGCTTTACTTTTGCTTGTGCATGAGGACATCAGTTTGCTTTTATATTTTTATTCCTGTTTACGTTGGGCTCCCTGACTCAGTTTATCCTGGTAATATGCTACGAAAAAGCATCTTAATGGATGACAGCTTTGCAGTATTGAACCCATATGCATGCAGAACACCCTCAATTAAATGTGGCTGACACACCAAATTTGTTCAGTTTAATTAGTAGAAAAATACATGATTGTTTCTGAGTTTCTAAAAACATTTTTCAAAATGGTATTTGAAATCGCAACAATCAGTGACAGTAACAGTCTCATTAAAGGGCAGAAGATTTACGGTCTTAAATTAGAATGTAAAAATCTAAACCTATTTGGATTTTTGTCTGTAATAAAAACACAGATGTTTCTAAATGTCACTTCATCAGCCTGATACTGAATTCTACTTGCATCTTCCTTTAATGTTCATGTCATAGGCTCATGTGAAGGTAGAACATAGGAAAGATGGTAAGAGAAGACTACAAGAAATGTAATACCTCAACAAATCTAATTTTCTGGAATAATTTTAGACTCACTGAAGTATGCAACTATGTTTCCTTCAAGCAGGATTCCACATTTCATGGCCTAACACTGACCTGAGAGCAATTGCTTAAAGTGAATAGACTAGGAGGTGTCTGCTGGGAGCAACTTCTCAGTCTCCCCTGACCTCCACAGAGACTGATTCCATACCTATTACAGCACTACCATATGTTCCCTTATTTTTCTCTTGCCTCCCTTTGAAGGAGTCACAAAGCTGAAGGTGATAATGAGGAGAGGCTCCACTTATCACACTGAGTTAGCTGCTGTAATGGACCAAAAATGTGCTAGATTACCTGGAAATACTTTTCTTTTTTCTAGTACCATTATGACACGTTCTTGTATTCCTCACTTTTATGACTCAACTAGATATGTAAAGCCAGGCATGTGTTTAGGCAGGGCTAAGGGCCATTATGGGCTTTTGTGAACATAGTGGGGAGATACATAGGAAGGAAAGATCTTTTGCTCTCACTTACCTATGTAGCAGTATAAAGAAAACCGACAATGCTTTTGGTCCTTGAACACACATACATTTTACCTTACTTATTGACAACACTGATAACTTTAAACAGCTCATCATACTTTATAGAATAAGGACTCACTCATATCTTTATGAGGCCTTTCTGGTGAATCCTTATTCTGGTTTTGCTTACAGACCATTCTGAATATTAGTAACTATTTAAAAATTTAAACTCTCAATTATTTGTTCCCTTTTTTAACTCTACTGTTGTGTAAAGCTTCTATGAAGGAAGAGGACTGGCTTCTTCAATTCTGTTTGGTTCAGTAGTCAAAAGTTGCAAATTAAATTTTCAAGAATGAAAGCAGTATCACTGTTTTGTACGAATCTTACTTAGAAGGATTCATAGATTCTTCAGTGTTAGTTTTTTCCTATGTATTGAAGAGCAACTGTAATGAAGATACTGTTCATGTAAGCTCTCATTAAAGAAATTATTTAAATTTATCCAGTTAATATAGAATCAATAATATAATTAAGAACAATTTTAAAATTTGAACTATCATAGAGGTAATATAATAATTCTTAGATTGAAGTCAAGAAGGTACTTTCAATAGCATTGCAGGGCTCGCATAAATTCATAAAATAGTATCTTTCTGAGAGTCAAAACAATTGGCATGTTATTTACAAATATTTTGATTTATTATTTAATTTAAAACACAATTATTAAAAAGGTAATAAATTCTTAATGATATAAATATTTTAAAGCACTATAATATATTCAGTAAAACATATCAAGTACTGCACAACAACAAATAACCCCATATTTTCTAATATTTTTATATATATATATATCTTATTCTTAAAATAAAATTTTAACACATTGAATTTATTTTGAAATAACAACACATGCTCTATTTTCAAGTAAGTAAGGCTTTCTAGAGATGAGTTCTTCATTCAAAACTCTGTGAGGCTCATGGGAATTTTTGCATTGAATGTCATAGTCTTTTTATCAATTATAGAAATAATTTACAGTACTATTTTACTGCATAGTTTTAAAAAATATTTTTTACTAAAACTGATTTGTTTTGTTTTTTTTTCTAGTTATGCATCATGGGATATGCTTGAACTTGCTGGTATTCTTTACCAGACAGCATGGAGTTATTTAATCTCCTCTTCCCCAGTCATTCAGCCCTCTATGGCAGGGAGGAACAACTGTTAGTGTGCAGAACTGAATGGTAACTGTAAGAACATCCAAGCTTATTTCCCATACAGAGTTTTCACTAAACAAAAAAGGTATATTTTGATCATATAGACACATATGTGTATATATATGCATACATATATGTATATAACTAACCCAAAAATATATTTATGTTAACGAGATTTGCCTGTGCTTCATGTTAGTTGTCTGCTGTAAGTTACTTTGAATTTTTCCTAGTAGGTGCATTTAAAAGTGAGCAGGAAATGGGGTGCAATTACATGATTCCCTAATTATGTTTTTAATCTAGCCTATTAAGTATTTGAAGACCTTTATAATCCTTTTGTCAACACAAATAAATTTAAAAAAAACCTTTAAAGAATAAAGATAGTCTTTCACAAGTGATTCAGAGATATGCTCAAACTTTCCTAAAAAAGGAAATAAAATTACAATATAGGTGACTGCATTTTATTGAAGCATTATTTTTGACTTCTATTTGCCTAAAATTTTCACAGGAAAATTTTGAGCACAGAATTGATTAGCAGCATTATTCACCATCCTATTTCAAGTTCTTGTAATTTTGCAATTTTATTTATCAGTTACAGTACTGTACAAACATAGACATGGAAAGTTTAATAAACAAACTACTTGAACTGATTTCTTCAAAATGGAGAAAGTCTTTCTCATATTATTTTTATGCATTATCAGAAGCTTCCAGAATACTCAAGAGGTGATATGGTTATATAGTAGTATTTATCAGAATTCCAGCATTAAAACAGATTACTTTCTGCTAAGTAACTTAGAAGTTAAATAAATAAAAACCAACCAGCCAAAAGTCCCAGAACCCAGAGAGTTTAGACACCCAACCTAGTCAGGAACAGGCATGTTTATGTTCTGATGTATGTCCTGGGCTTGGACTGACTCCTGAACTTTGACCTTTATCTTAGGCAATAGTATAGTTCAGTAGACCTTTCATGTGGAGAATAACCAAATGCTGAGGACATTTAAATGGCATTTAAATGACTCCTTTTTTCCTTCCTTCTGCTCTTCCTTCCCAAAGATGCTTTGTTATATATGAGAAATGTAATGAGGAAGTTAATCCTTTTCCCAAATAAATGGTGAAAGTTAAGTAGCTCAAATGAGCTTCGTTGAGCATCAAATGATCTATGTGTGAGATGTCACATTATCTCCTTGTACTAACAAAGCCAGAAGGCTTTTTGCTGAGCTTTAAACAGTCATTACTAAACATCTGATAATAGAAATTAAATATAATTAATTACATAATTATGCATTTCTACAAAAAATTAATCTTTGGATTAACTTTTACTAAAAATTAAGTCTTTATCATATCTTTAACTTTGCCTTGTATACTGAAAAATGATAGAAAATGATAGAAAAAAAAGAGGAAATAAATTATTCCTTCCCATTCTATTTTTCTGTTATAATGAACTCATATTTTTTGATGCATTTTTCAAAAAGCTTGACAGAGTGACAGCTCTAAAATTGATCAATCTTTTAGTTTCATATTCTTAGATGCCTATTGCTTTTTTTTTTTTTTTTGATCCTCTCTTAAATGAAGATGATAGTTGTAGCAAAGAACAAGAAATGGCTAGCAGAAATATTGCAGTATCACATACTGAAAGAGTGAATCATACCTGGAAGGAAGCTGCATAAAAATAAGCAATTTGCAAGGTTTTAAAAATATGAAAAGTCCTATGCTTCATTCAGTTTTGTTTCGGTTTTTTCATGTATCTTTTCTAATTTGCTATTTACAATAGAGTTCAGTCACAGAGGGACACATGTAGGTTTTCTGACCAGATGTCTTCTTTTTACTGGAAACAAAATTTGACAAGTAGTCACAAAATGAGATTGCTAAAGAAAAGGATTTATGAAATAGAAAACAAATTGTCTGGGTAATTCGCTATTCATCCACTAGTTTTCTGGGAAATACACAGCAATCTGCTGTGGTTTAAGCCATTTCTTAAATCACCTTTGGTATCAGGATAATGGGCAGAACCTATTAGTGTGACATCAACTGTAAGAAAATGTCTAGTCATTGCCTTACCTCCATTGCAAGGAAATTACAAGTATAAAAGTAAAATAAGAATCATGATTTATATACACATGAATACATAAGTTACAGTTTCAAACTAGGTTACAAGGAAGAAACCCTGAGCTTACAAGTTTTAGTATGTAAAGGGATCAGCAATTATATGAATATGATATGAACAATATATTCTTTTTTTTTCCAATAAAACTTTGGTTAATTCCTCCCTTCAGCACCTTTGAAAGAACCTATCCTGTTTTAAAGGAAGAAGAAGATCTTTAATGAATTAATTATCAGCTAAAAGATTGGAATTGAGAAGAATTTAAATGAATGGTCATTTTTCATACTGAACATATCTCCACAGAAACATCCCTGAACAATCTGTGTACTGGGTTTGTTGCTAATTATTTACCCAAGAAAAATGAGTATATCAAATATTTGATTTAAACTTTAAAGATAATCACATCTAACCTGATCATAGAGGCATAAGAAAGATCTCATGCTTCTAAATGACTGAGTAATACATTTGAATGATAACAAAAGTAGATTAAATTCAGTGTTGATAACTGCAGAATCAAGAAGGCTGGGGAACAATCACCACATATGGGAAACAATAGACTCTAAATTGGCTAAAAATTTGCTATTACCACTTAGACAATAACTTTGGATACACTGTGGATAATTTTATTTTCTTAATGTAGTATACCATTTGATCCTCTTTCCTTATGTTAATCTATGTTTAGCAGCCACTTACTAAGTCAGGTGTTGGAATCTTTGATCTGGTTTTGTCTTTAACTTCTCAAAAAGGTAATATGACAGTAATTTAATTTTAATCCTCTTTTAGCTTTCTCATAATAAAGACCTTTTTTTTTAATATTTTGAAATACAGGCACAGTTTCATTTCGAGAGATTTTCACTATCTTTATTCTGTGGGAATGGAAAATTCATCTGTTTGTGTATGTGTCTAGATGTAATCTAGAATGCATAATATTCCACCACAGTCATATTATTTAAAAGAAATCTTTCTTATAACCACATCTTGAATCAGATACCATACATTTAAGACGATAGGGCACAGGCACCTTGGTGAGCATCTTATACCTGTCAGTTATTGGTAATGTCACTAAAGACCACACTTTCCAGATGTAAAATGAAGAGTCAATTTTATATCATTTTATTGAACCAAACCTTCTCAAAGTCCCAATGGAAGTTTGTATGCAATGAAGTTAGAAACAAAATCTGATAAAAGAAAAACTAGTACACAGAAGCTGCACAAGGTTCCAGAAATCTGGGAAACTTTTGCCTCCACAGAAAATGCACAGTAGACACTTTATGAATACTCTTAAAGAAGAAGACAATTCATCGTTGTCTGATTTACTTCTGGTTAAGAATTGGTAGGTTAGCTCCTGCAGAGGCTATACTCCAATTCCTCAGTACAGCACAGTACATACTGCAGCTATTACATGGACTTAATAGGAAAGACTGACTTGAGTCATTTGTCATGACCAGCAATTTTATTATGTTTGCAGTTTACAAAGTAGTATTTTCACAGGGCTGACAGCAATACAGCTCAATGCTGCGGAATGAGAAGAAAAAACAGGAGAAAAAAGGGTGAGAGAAAAGAAGAAGAAAAGATAATTTGAGAAGCTGTTTCCTTTATTCTGAATAAAACTCTCCTTCACATTAATGCCTGTCACAACTTGCGTAGTCAGTGATAAGGTGACCCATATTTGACAGTGCTGTAAACTACAGAGCAACTGGGGCATGGAAAGGAAGCAAAGAAATGACAGCTCGAAACAAAATGTCCGTCATTTCAGTCCTTGAAGCTATTTCTCGGTTGAGGATAGGAAACACAAAAACATTGGATACCCATCCATCATACTAGTTAGACAATAATTTATTAATATAGTGCTACCACATAAAGCTTTAAGCAACCTACTTATGGCTGGAAGAACTTGGCATAAATGGACTACCCCATCCAACTGTGACCAAATACTCTTGATCTCAGGCATTATTCTTTAGGTGGAGTTTCTTAAATTCCATTGTTGTCATTCATTATTTTGGTTTCTAATTTTAGAGGAACCAATGAAGCCAAGAAAAATGGTATAGTCAGTCAGAACTGAAAACTCAAATGTTACAGTTTAACTCTCAAAAAATGGGGCTTGCAGACTTCAATATGAAATACATATCAATCATTTACCCCTTATTTGTTTTCCTTTAATATACTTTTTGGAGGATAAAGCTTTTGCCAACATTTATTTCAAAATGCACTTTTCCCTGAATGATGATATTTTTAATTGACATCAGAAAAACGCTTAATAAAAACACAAAGGCTTGCAAACATTCATATGCTTACCTGCTTGGTATTACTAAAGTAACCTTTTCCAAAGGTTATAAGTAACCTTCCAGTGGAATTTTTTTCTCAAAAAAATGAAAGTTGACAATGAAGCCAGTTCTTACAACATGAAATATTCACAATTACTTCAGTAATTTAGCCCTTTTTTCTTTGTGCTAAAGAACCCCTTTCAAAACATTCTTATTCAGCATCTTCTGCTATCTATTAAAATTTTATATCAGAGTTAAAGTTTTATAAGGCTTAAGGTTATGAAATATTAAGACAAGAGCTGAACTTGTGATAATTTCTGTTTAAAAGACAGCAAATGTATCTACCAGAAAGTAAAAAAATACAGATTTTATTGTATTGCTGCTTTATGGATATGCTTTTCTGATACTCCTTTCTCATGGGATATTTATTTTTGGTCAGTGCATAACAGAAAAAAAGAAAAAGGAAAATAACCATTGATATCCAATATAATGAAATTGTTCCAAACTTTCTTTCAAAACTTTCAATTAGTTTGTCTTTGGCTAATCTCAAAAATTGATCAGGAACTACTGGTCACCAGACATCAAAAGTATTTTAGTCGATACCAGTAGCCCTGTCAATAGCTAAGGGGCTTGGTAAAGTTGAGCCTCAATCTGAATAAATTCTGTTTGAATTCAAAAATGTTCATCCAGTACTACTCAACAGTATCTCTGTATGAAATTCTTATATGCAGCTCTTAAGCACATTTTTATCCTAATATCTTATTTTATAGTGTATTAGATGTAATTTGAAGTAAATCTATCTATATATGAAAGAGAACAGCTAAAAATTATTCTTTATTTCTACCTTTAAAGGAATATTTATTCTCTTTTAATTCATTCTTTGTTGCATCCCGGAGTTTGGGTTTAGATTAGGGTTTTTAATTTATGTTAAAATAAGTCAAGTTCTGTAATCCTGCGTTTCCCCTGTGTTGTTCCCCCCCTGCAGTTTCTGGCCCCATGTTGCCTGCTGCCGGATCTTACCCCTGTGCCGCTCCTGTAACCACCCCCCTGTCTGGCCCCGGGAAACCCCGTGCTGGCCACCCCAAGCCACACGATCCCGCTCAGCCCAAGGCTCGGTGCCCGCCCCTGCAGGGTTCTCTGGTTGGTCGCTGTTGCTGACATCACCGCCACGGCAGCCACCCCTATTGGGCAGCAGGCCGTGGATCCTCTCGCCCCGCCCCTCCATGAAACCCTATCCCGCCAGCACCCAGGCGCCATTTTCTCCCATACGAGTGACAGGAACGGTCGCGTCCTTCCATTGAACCGCGCCACGTGTTCAATAAACCGTTCCTGCCAAGCACGGAGTAAATGGACAAATTCCTTACCTCTTTGCCAGATCCCTAGCGCACGGTAACAGAGGCTGGCCAGCCCACGCGCCCGAGACACGGAGCTGTGTCCGGGAACCTGCGGCAGCAAACCCCGGCAGCACGTGGAAGCTACGCCACAGCCGGGCTCCCAAGAGCTGCGTGCAGCCGGGGAGAGCGAAAACCCACGCCACAATTCTTTTTATCATTTTAGGTTAAGATGATGAGGCTTGGGCTGCCTTTCCAGAAATTTAAGCTCATTAGAAGAGTAAAATTCAGATTCTGACTTGCCCCAGTTTATTCTTCATGATTCTATTCATGGACAATCTTTATGGAAACATAGAATGGGCAGTACAGAAATCTAAGCACTTCTTAAGCATAATCCAATCCATACTACTGTAGACATCTGATGTATGTCAGCTGAACCATGGCTTAAAGTATGTATTTTTCTCCACTTACTACAGAATATAGAAAGATACACCAAAATGTGTAATCTAAATGTAAATAGCTAAAATGCATTGAAATACTCTACCTCAATAATGATCTCAGTCAAGAACTGTAATCCTGCTTCCCCCTCATCACATAGAGGACCCATCTCATGCAGTATATGCACATCTTCCTTTTTAAGACAAGCTATATTCAAATACCAAGTACATTATGTTGACTAGATGACTATGGAACAAGGTGTCTTTCGGTTAGATGAGTAAAATTAAATTGAAGAAACTAATGTATCACCTGAAAAACAAGGCTGAAAGAGGTTCACCAAAGCTTACTGCCTGCAGGTTTAGCAAAGAAAATTTGGAAAAGTTGTTACATTTTTTTGACAATACACAAAAGTAATAATAAAAAAAGTTAAGGTAGTCAGAGAAGAGTTACTAAAACTCTAGTTCCTCTGGTTTGTATGTCATTTCTCCAAAATTTTCTAATTATAAAACCTAAGTAATGCTGCTTTAATCTCAGAAATTAGTTCCTAATACAATGTGGAGATTTAAAAGGAAATGCCATTTGTAAAGGTCATAAAGCAGGAATGATACATAGCATGTGACAAAAGGTTTAGCAGAAGAATAACACTGTTTTTTTTGCCCGTATTATGCTTTTAGCAAATATATTATTTCCTATCTATAAGATCGCTATGGCTCATTTCCTTTTGACACTACATCTTACTGAGTAGCTATCAGCAGTAATGGAAAATAGGACTGAACTATTATGCTGAGAGTAAATTATAAACTTTAATATAAAACTAATTTAGCATATTAGACTATTTAGCATATTTTCTTCAAAAGGCATGGAATACTGTGAAGTTCATCCATCTAAAACTTATTACTGTTATTGAAATCTTTATCTGTTCTCAATCATATAGCAAGTCTATATAAACATAGGAGACTCTAAAACCCAAAAGATTACTTAAGCCAGATAACTGTTCACAGGAAAGAACTTATGTGCTCAGAAAAAGTATGCAATTTAAAACCATTCATGTGGTGGCCAAACTCCCCAAAATATGATCTATGATCTGAGAATTAATAATAAAATATATTTTCCTTCTTCTTCCATTAGATTTAAAATCATCTCTTGAACCATTTGATGAGATTTTGAGATAAATATTTTTCCATAATTCTAACAATGCAATCAGAACCTTGGTGGTTTCATGATTTCAGAATGCAAAAATTACAAAATAAAAAGTCCTTATCAGCTCAATCCAACATATAATTTTAATAATTTAGTACCAACTCTTGTCATACTCTTTAGGTTTTTAACTATCTAATTATGATCTGTAAAAAAAACTTTTCTTTTTTTAAAGACTGGGATTTTTTTTTTTCATATGCCATACAGGAAGTTTCAGTAATTCTGAAAATCTTAATTATTAATTTTAATCAATAAATGGTAGCAGTGGAACAACACCTTCCCACTATTTTTTATAAAACAGTATTTTATCTCAAAAATATTTCCATGGAAAATTCATGTTAATCCCTGCTTTGTGTACAGAAAAGAAGCATCAGATCTTTTTTGATTGACCCTTCCATGCACAGTGAATTGAAATAGAATAGAATGATCAAATTGTACACACAAGGACTATTTGTTCCTACTTTCAACACATTTTGGTTTCCAAACAAGCCTAAAGAAATTTGCTACATGGACTAATTTAGAGTAATAATTTGCTACGTGAACTCATCAGACATTCTTATATGAATTAGCATGAGATAAAGGAAATTAGGGTTTGGAAGACAAAGGTTATGGCAAAAATATGCATAACCTTACAAGATTTTCTGAAATACCACACAGCAAAGACAAGGCATGCAATATATTTACATGAATAGTCATTAGGAATACCTGGTTTTGATAGATAATTTATCTTTAAATTATGTCAGCTTTAGATTGAGTTTTGATATTCTTAAAATTGTCTACTGTACATGACATAAAGTTTGTGTTTGTTTGGTGCATTTTTTTAGATGTTTTTAGAGAAAGCTCTGTTCCTGAGGAGAAAAACCTTTAGAAAAGTGGAAAGAGTAATTGCAACTGCTGCTTACTTTGATATGATACTAGATTTTGTTTTCTAACAGAATGATTGCCTTTTATGGTACTGGTAAGGAATCTTAGATAAATTACATTTCACGTGCACACAAAAGGGAATTGTATTTTTCTGTGTTCCATCACACTCTCCTCCAATGTAGTGGATTTTTTTTTTTTTAAGATAAAAATGCCAATATTACTATCTGTGTATTCTCCAGAAAATTTTGGACTGAATAATGAAAAATATATATTAAAAATCAATACAAATCAGTGAGGAAAGTGAGACCCATCTACTTGGTATTTCAATATGCTCAAACATACAGAGAGAAAAATTTCATTACAGTGTTGTGGCCCTGACAGCAAAGTTTGCAACAGATAGTCAAAACATAACATTTGCAAAGAGAGGCAGCAATACTTCCAGAAATTAGCATTTTTCTGATTTGTCTTACTATATCTAGATATCAAATATCTATATTCGGTATATCACAGAAGCATACAACTGTACATCTGTTGAAATATGTAGACGCCTCACCATTTAAGATAAATTTTTAAAAAAGACATTGATATTTTTCTGAGCAATTTAGACCACAATCATATTTTCTTGGGAACTTTTAGCAGACAATACATACACTAGAGAGAGATTCTATCATCTGCTTGCAGCAGAATGCACAAACTGTCTGTTGGATTGGGTTGGCTTTTTTTCCAACTTCTGTTTTCATATGCTAACATAAAGAGTCAAGCTAAGTAAAGATCCTGAAGTACACTGAGCTTTTCCTACAGTACAATAATCATGGGTGGCTCTGTTTAGACTACACAAAAAGCCAAGAGAGAAAAACAAGCCCCTGAAGAGAGATGTTATCTGACTTCACCTTGCAAAATAACATATGTCTAGACACATCTCTGTTGTAAAAGAACACTTAGATTGCAATGAAAAAAGAAAAAAAGAAAAAAGGTACTTTCCAAATTTCATTTGAGATTAATTAATCTCACATTTTTTTTAGGTTTTTGTATTTTTTTTTCACTGATCTTTTCAAATTGTTTTTGTGTCATGCATAAAGGAATTAATCGTAACAGCAGACTAAAGATTTAAGAAACATCTGTATCACTTCTTAGTCATCAAAATTTGGAAAGAAACCTTCCAATGAATTTCTCCTTCTGAAGTAAGCCTCTTATGTTAGAGTTCATAAGATAACTCACATTCCTTCCTTTCCTAATTACTCACTGCCTCTTTTGTGCTATGTTTCCAGTCACCACTACAAAGGAAACAGGGCACTTCAGACAGAAATCTCCCTTATTAGACAACCATGTTTCATTCTATCCATTATACTCTTAATGATGTGTACTCTTTTGCTATGAGAGGATTAAGAGTCTTACACATAAAAAGATCTTATTTCAACTCTCAATTTTATTAATATTTGAAGCCTGTCATGAAAACAGTGTCAACTAAAGAAAAATCAACCTTTCAACTTTCATGGTGGTGAGAGAGATGGCACTAGCCATTACTTAGGGAACCATATAAAATTGCTTTTAAGTTTTTATTTTGTATCTAATTCACTATCTGGAAACAATAAACCTCATTATATTTTCCATAATATTTTTAAGAAAATGTAATAAGAAATATGACATAGATCGGGATAATTAGGGAGCATAACAACAAAGCTTGTGCACAAAAAGGAACACACTAAATTTCACATAATTAAAGAGTTACAGTTTGATTAACTTAATACACAAGTTTTCATTATGTAGTTAAGCTTCTTTTTTATGAGTACTGCAGATAAATTTATTTTACTGTAACACTTACTTGATGGAGAATTAGGATCTTGCCTTTAAGGACTCAGACTCAAAACAGCTAGTTTCAGTTTATAAATTTCCCCACACAATTAATTTGGTTTTGCTTCAGTCTTAAAAAACAAACAAACAAACAAAAATCCCAGAAAATAAATAAAGAAAACAAACCCCCTACAAATAATAGTACTGGCATTCACTTTCATTAAGTGGAATTTATTTAAACATTAAGCTTTTTAAGATATCAGCCTGTGCATTATGTTCAATGTCTAAATGAGGGGGGCTGATTTTGGTTATGCATAGTCATGAAATTTGGCATACCACAGTACTCCAACGGAAGAGCAATTCAGATGAACTTAAAGAGAGGATGTACTTAAAAAGATATATTCAATGACTTATGTAAAAACGGAATGATAAAAAACTTTTAGTCCTCATACAAAAGGTTCGATTTTTTTAAAATCTTTGTCAGCATCTGCAGGCAACCTTTTCATAGAAAGATACTTAGGGACAGTTTATGAGATATTATTGAATGTGCTTCTTTCTTCAAGGCAAAAAGATTGTCATGTCTAAGCATGTCATGATTATGGAAGTTTACCTAGTTTATTATAATCTTAAATTCCAGATATTAAAGAGTCCACACCACGACCAATAAACCTTTTTGGTATTTAAAAATACAATAATATTTCTTTCCTGTTATAATCTTTTCATGGTACAACATGTTTTCTAAAATGATAGTAACTTTTTTTTACCTAGAATTTCTTCAAACAATCCATGCATTTCTTGATTGTTCTGGACAATACAGTAGAGCTGAGGCTCTACCCAAACAGATCAGAGAATAGAAATTCCTTTTTTCACAGGCTATGTGTCTGTTCATCTACTCCTATGATTAAATTTTAGCAGCAGTATGGAATACTTGATTCATATTTTATTTGCTTTTTTTATTTGCTTTGCTAAGTGCAACACTTCTGCAGAATGCTATCTAGACATTTGATCCTACTTCACATCTCTGCTGATTATTGTTGTGACACGATAGGAAGCTGCACTATTCCATATTCATTTTTTCAAAGGTCTCTTACTTTTTTTAAGATTATTGTATTTTAATTATCTCCTATAACATATGGGTGAATGATTTAAGAATATTTTAATTTTTATTTTTAAAAAGCATATGCTTTATTTCATTATTTAGTCCTTATTGACTAAAATGAAAGTACTGGGTGTAAAAGAAACATCTGAATTCCTACTGATACAACTACTGTTCCTAATTTTGCATGTCAAGGCTTTCCTCTTCAATCCCTTTTATAGGAGTTTTCATAAATTCCATTTACATCTCCACTGAACAGTTTATAGAGGCATTCACTTTCATCTGAATTTCTATCCTTTCAAAGACTATTACTTTCAAACAAAAGTCATTAATCTTCTAAATTAAAATACCAGAGTCATGATACGCAATAACTTAACACAGGAGGATTAATTATCATCAAATATGATAGGGAAGGCATTGTTGATTAACAAACAATTATTAATTGAAGCTTTTGCTATTAAAAAACAACTTCTGAGATGTGACAGTAGTTTGAAGTCCTTATGTTTATCAATATAAGACTAAAAATAGTTTAAAAAACTGTTCCCACTAACTGAAAATATGGAGCAGTTTATTTTATATTGTTTATTTTCTCTCTTTCCTTCTTTCTCCTCTTTCCTTCCCTATTTTTAATGTCTCATTTACTTTGGAGTTACTCTTACTATTGCTACTTTGAAGGGGTATTTTTGTTTTGAACTTCAGATAATTGATATAAAAAGTGGTTATCTTTGTGGATAAGTTAATAGTAAAATTATGATGAAACAACTGACAGAAGAGAATTCAATAAATAAATAGAGCATAAATAGAGCCACCAGACATTACACACAGAAGGTTTGCATTTAGCATGATGATTAGCGTTACAAAACTCTATAACAGAAATAATTTTACAAATTCAATCTTTTGGACATTCATAAACTATTATCATTTGACTGCATGAATAAAAATATAGCAATGCATATGGAAATTAGTAGTGACTAGAGGTACACTAAAATTACATATTCCAATTTATAAGTAGAGAAATAACAAAGAATATGAGAAAAAAAGCAGTGAACCAGATTGGCCTGAAGGCTTGAACTGGTGATGCATCTGACTGGTCTAGAACATGAAAAGAAGTTATATCTCTGTAGGTAATCAGAAGTCCATCCAAGAACTAAAAGTTGAATATCTGAAGTGCCATATATTCCTGAAAGTACAGATGCAGTGGTTTTTATAATGTATTCTCCATAGTTGCTGAAGGCAAAACAACTTTTACACTCTGAAAGAACCTATTCCCAGCTAGAATATAAAATAATCTCAGAAACTATAGTTTCAAACAAAATCACAGAGCACAACAGAATTTGGCATGAGGTATGCATCCTGTACTTTTTTCTCCTTACATAATTCAACACAATTTTTAGGTATGGATCACTTAAACCATTGAAGAATCTCTAGAAAGAAGTAGGAGGCTAAATAGGATTCAGTCCTAGGACTATATTCAGCAAAGATGCTGCATGTGGTTATACCCATTCAGATTCAAGGATCTTTTGTGATTATTTGATTTGGTTTTGTTTTCCTTCATGAGTTTTGCACAAAGCAAACCTACATAGCAGCAAAAAGACAGCAAGGTCAAAACAGAGCTGTTTTTTCCATATGGTAAGAGTAGGAAGAAGGATGAAAACAGATGACAGGAAAATACAAATGTTACAAAAGGTTGAATATTTTAATATTGATGAAACATAGTCAAACAGAAAACTTGACTGATACGGTTAAAAAAAGAATGAACTGCAGATGATATGTTCCATTAATTAGACCTAGCTACTTTTTAAAGGATAAGAAAATCATTGACTTATTAAATTCATAAAATCAATCCTGTGTGATAAAGATTGTTGGTTTAGATTCAATAAATAAGTTTTAAGTTTTGAAAAAGATATTTTCATCTCTCAAATACATTTTGAGATAGTGACAAACACTAAAATATGAAACGTCTTCTTTTCAATTTTACATAATCTTAAATATTTTATTGCTAACATTCCATTTTAGTATAATAAGTTGAAGTCCAAACTTTGGAATACACACCACATTGAACCAAGTCTTAATTCTCTCTATGTTTTTCTGTTGGCTCATTTCTGAGAATTAAATACCCATCATTTATTTTCCATTTTATCCCATGAGTCAATATTTTTCATGAGTCAAGTAGAACAGATGAAATTCCACATCATGTAGTGAAAATGGAAATCAAGAGATAAGATGTGCCTAAGTAAGTGAAAGAATGGATTCAGGATCCTAACTGGTAGGAAAGGTCTGTTTGACAGCCAAAATGTGGCAGGCAGATATGCAGTAAAGGACTGAAGAGTGAAGAAATAGGAGATATGATTACAAATGTGGTTTGGAAAACCAGGCTACTCATGACAATCACCTCTGATGCCTTGAATATATATAATTAGCACTACAAAACTGTAACACTGGCCTAAACTAACAGTAATCCTCAGCATAGCCAGTATAAATATTTAAGACTTCAGCTCAAATAAGAAGATATGGAAAGAACAATGTGACATAAACTTGATGTATGTAATGATACTTCTAGCTAAATTTTAAGATAAATTTTGGAGAAATTTACTTTCTTTTATTTTGCAGAAAAATGTTTTCACTTAAAAGACTATTTTTAAAGTTTAAATGATGATAATGTTTCAACCTGATATTACAGTTAAAAGTAACATTTTCAAAAATTTAGAAATAAGAGATTTAAATTACTAATGGAAAAACATCTAAACAAAGTTATAACCTTTACTTAAACTCTTACCAAAAAGTAATAATATTTTAGTATTTTGGATCTATGTTCATCTTAGATTATTGGTAAGTTATGACTTTTTGAAATAAAAATCAGAAATTTTAGATACTGATGAAATTAAATTTTTGGTAAAGTTAAGGGATTTGGAGGATTTATTTTTTCAGTATTATTAGGGAAGATTACACAGTTACTTGTCTTTCTGAGGAAGTTGCAGCAGTTCTCAACTTTTTACAGGATAAATTTCCTTTCTGAAACTTTTAATAACATCTAGTTCTTTCCCTAGTGTAAATAGTTTGCTTTAGATCATCAATTCTGTATTTTAAAAAATTGTTCTAACAACACCAGGAAATTTGTATGCTAGGAAATTCTGCCAAAACATCATAGCATAACATTTAAGGAGCAATTTTCACCTAAAAAAATGCAAGCTCGAGATATAAAAAGAAAGAGCAAATTCTTAAACTGCTTCCAACAGGGTATAAAGAAAATGTGTCACAAGGATAAGAAGCAGCTGCTAGAAAGCAATGATCATGTGTTAAGAGTATGGTTATCCGTATGCATCAGCAGCGTTCTTACGAATTTAACAGATTCCAACAATATGCTTTAATTTTTTTCCATGCACAATATTTAAATGAACTTCATAGGAATCAACTCTAATTTATTTATTAAGAACTATATAAATTATATACATATATGCACTATTAATATATGTAAATCTTATGATGTTTATATTAAGAGAGAAATGCAGATGATACATATTTATTTGAGCATATATAGACATATATAGGTCCCTACTATTATTATTCCAGAAATGGTTTTATCAAGGAAAAAATATTATATTCAAGCCAACAGTATTTCTGCAGACTTCTCTATAAAGATTGACCATCAATTGGATTTTCAAGATGGCTATTCTCTGTTCTTTATTTACTTTGACTGTGAAAACGTTGAAAAGCCTTTCCCTATTGTAATGTTCTTTGATGTTACCCTTAAGAGGTAGTTAGTTTTAGAGGTCTTTCACTGATTCAGTCAGTCCCTGTGCAACTGATATTTTAACTGCCTAATGTTTTCTTAATGTTATATATTTTTTAAAATATTCCTGCAAAACAGTGCAACTTAGTCCAGAGAAAAAAAGAATGGTTGGTTTTGTCAATGTTGAAAATACATCGGTAACAGCAACCAAGAAACTGGTCAAGTCCTTTGCTTCCTAGTGTGTTTAATGGGCTCATGCTTTCTAGCAGCATCTATACTTTTATTGAGATGAGTGATATGCTTTTTACTAACATTGTAAAAATATATTAGATTCAATTAATTCTATCATTTTATTCCATCTTCTTAGAACGGTTTGAATTTGCAATGCAGACTTCAAATGGTGTTCTTTTTACCAAATTTAATTGAACATTAAACATTTAAATCAAACATTTGAACCTGAACTAGCTACTTTAGACTATTGTTACACTCAATGAAGAGAAATAGGGACATCTGAAAGATAATTCACCGTATTCAAAAATGTGCATCTAAGATAAAGATGAGATGAGATAAGATAAATCCTCATCTTAGACTGAATGATTTACTCAAACTAAAGTGGCTTGCTGACCCATTAAACATAGCAAATACTACCATCATCTTGGCAGATGGTGATAAAACAAATCAAGAGAAAAAAGTAAAATGGGAAGCTCAGGTAAAAACATAGGAATGGGAATTCTATTAGGATTTTATTAAAAATGACAAAGAAGATAAGGGAATATTTAAATGATACTGAAATTCAAAGATTACAAAATATTTAGGGAGAAACAGAAGAATGAGAGGTCCAAGAATGTTAATGAACTAGGGGAAATTTGACTTTATTTTTAGAACCATCTAGGACAAGGTATAAGCAAGACTGGACAGAAAGTAACCTGATAAGTAAATCAATGAGGCAGATGGTAAAAGAATTTGGTAAAACCAAGTAATGATTTCTGGGTAAGGAACCTAGGATTTGAAGAAGACAGTTGGGATTCCTTTGAGACTATGGAAAGAAATAAAAAAAAAAAAAACAAGAATAAGGTCCAGGAGAATTCATATTCAATTAAAAAAATGTAAAGAGAATGTAACAAAAGCAAGGGAACACCAAGAAGAAACTTATATGAATCTGCT
Source organism: Vidua chalybeata (assembly GCF_026979565.1). Classification (NCBI taxonomy): domain Eukaryota; kingdom Metazoa; phylum Chordata; class Aves; order Passeriformes; family Viduidae; genus Vidua; species Vidua chalybeata. The sequence continues at coordinate 51,971,132 of NC_071531.1, read as the reverse complement.
TGTCACTAGAATTCCAAATGCAGTGGAAGACTCTAAAGACTTGCCATATCTTCAACTGTTGAAGTCCTCAACATTTTTGCAGAGAAAGCACACAATCACTGTTGTAATTACCAATGTAAAAATTAAGAACTTTCTTTTATGTCATTTGTTCCATCGGTTCAAGTGGCAATGGGATATGCAGGGAACCCTCAACTTTCAGTTCTGCATTCAAGCGATGGACAAAAGAAGTGGCAGTACATGAAGTGACTTGTGTGTTCTTCTGCTTTTTTTTTAATTAAAAAACAAACCAAAACAAACAGCCAAGCTTTAGAAATGCTGTTCTACAAGTACGAAAGCCAGTTTTTAAAGTTAGGAAATTCTAGACCTAGATTCTCTTTGTAACTTATCTAATTCCATACACATATATATATATAGTCTTCAGCTATGTGATCTTGCACTATTTTTATCACCTGATTCTTCTGCATCCCATGCACAGAGCATAGATCCTCTGAGAATGAATAAGAGCTTTGAAGGAGAAAGGTCTGTGGCCTGTGTTGCATAGGAACTCTGATTCTTTTGTTGTGAAAGTTAAAAGTATAAACATAAAAGCTTACAAGTTATATAACCATTTTTAGTAGTTTCATAATAAAGTTGAAAAACTGGCTCATGACAAAAACAAATGGATTATCCCCTTTTGATTCCATAACCTAGAAATGCAGAATTGTGTGATCTAGATTCCACCCTAAGCACTAAATTACTATCTTAATAAAGTAGTCTATATGAGATAATATAAAAACATAAGCAGCTATTAATTTGAGTTCTTTAGTAGCCCATCTTAGGACCTGGTTATCACAGGAGAAGGAAGCTATGTTTCAAATATAGATAGCACCTCAGAAAGGCAACAGCCATGATCAGTTGTGAAAATATTTGAAGTTTAGAGAGCTCACAGGGTAGACTAAGACATAGGAAGGTATCTTGATTCTCCTTTTCTTGTAAGTTCAGGTACCAAGATGAAAGCTGTAAACAGGAAACTCCATTTACTTAGAAAGCAGAGACCAGAATCCTCTCCTAAGACTAGATAAAATTACAGCAGTACATGAAGCAGTCAAGTACCAGATTTTTATGACAGTTTTATCTACATTTTCTAAAATGGTCAAAATATTTTCCCATTAAATTAGAAAGCTGCATTGAGAATGTTGCTCATCCTGATAGGTTTCAAATTCATACCTTTCTATAGCATCATGCCAACCACAAGGTTGTAGGTTGCTAGGAGAAAAGGAAGAAGACTTGGAAGCAGGAGAGACTAATGGGCAAAAGCATCAAAATGCAGGATTTGTGAGCTCAGAACAGAAAAACACAAAAGAAATGCTTATACAAAAGCTTTGATCATATAGTTTAACCATGTACATTTTTATGTTCCTGATTCTACAGTGATCATAATTATTTAATTTAAATAAATAGTTTTGACCACAGAGACTTGCAAATTAAACTTCTCAGTTAATGTTTGAATTAGAAAATCATTCTCTCACTAATTAACCTTTTGGATTCCCATTAATACTGATTTTTTTACTTCCCATTGACAAACTTAGAAACACAGTAAAATGCCTAGCTCATTACTTTTCTAGTGACTCAACATTTGAGCATGAAACTCTGTTGTGTGAGGAAGGCACAGTCCTTTTGCTTCTTTCTTTACAGTACACTATTAGACAGTATCTAATGGCTGGGAGGATTTGCCATCTTCTTTCATAAACTGTATTTTCAAATTCTTATATGTTTTATGAAAGACTTCTGCATTGTCAGTGCTTGCTTTATGTGGGTTAGGCATATCTGGCATAATCTTCTTGGAATTGTCTCTTAAACAAAATGTTAATTGAATCCTGTGTTCTCCACTCTTGCACACAACCAGAGGAGTCTGGGATTGGTTTGCAGATGGGCTCATCATTTATGGGTGCAACTGAGAACAGAGAAAGTAGTGGGAGAAAAGTGCTATGTGCTCTGAAACCAATCAATTCAATGGTTTTTGTTTTTTGTTTTTTTTTTTTTTTCTTTTATATCTCTTTCTGGCTTACCCCTCTACTGTAAAATAGGGCTGTTGTAAAAATAAACCTGTTACTAGTTTGCGAAGCACGTACTGAGTGTAGTGGTGAACAGTGCCAAGGACTCATGAGGAATTACATCTTCATAGGATTTGAACAGTGTGAGGCAAGCAAAACATGCTACCACCCACTCAGGAGGGAGGGATTAAAATATTAACTCTTTGCCTATTGAGTGAATCTCATTCATGTTGGGGGTTGATTAACAAGCCACCTGAAAAGAGCGTGATTGTGTAAAATCTCCATTATAAACTTCGAGGCTCTGATGGATGTATCACAAATCTTTGCACTGGTATTTTCCAAGCATTTTGTGGCTGATTTGTAAATCTTAATTATAAATTCATATTATAGATTTTTTTTCCTAACAGTTTTGTCTTAGGAAATTAAGATTAAAAACAAAAACAAAAACAAAAACAAAAACACCAAAAAAAAAAAAAAAAAAAAAAAAAACAACCAAAAAAAACCCCTTTAAATATCCACTGCATCTACTGGCAATTTTGTTATGCCAGCTCTAAATCCATTTGATATGTATGTTTCCAAGCAATTTCAAGCAATCAGACCATGTTTTAACACTAATTATTAATAGTAAAACATTTTTTTTTCTTTTTACAATGGAAATATGGAAATAGAATAATTAGGTAAGTACTTTATAACATGCCCTATCTAACCCTTCAGTCTTCTTAACGCCAGTAGGACTATCCACATAACCTTATTTATGCATAGATATACTGTACAACTGACATGACAGGATGTTTTTCAGATACATGCAAAAAACTAGAATTAGTAAAGTAGAATGTATTTATTATTACACAACCACAATCTCTCATTAAATAAATCCCACAATATCTAACATTACATTAAAACCAAGAATTCAAGATCCAGGTTTATGTTTAGCTTAGATGTAGAAACAGTAACTAAAACTCCACTGAAAAACAAATCCAGCTGAGCTGACAAAGGATACCAGTACAAAAATCACATACCAAGCTGAGGAGACCAGCTGGGAAAAAACATTAATAAAAAGAAACTAACAAACAAACAAAAACCCCAAACAAGAATCCAACCAAAACTCTTTTGGAGATACAAGGATACCAAGTAGACACTAAAAATAAAAATAAAAAAAAGCCCACAAAGCAATTTTCACTTCTACATATATGTCAATAGCAGAAAAAAACATTTATAAAAAGACTTGTGTCTACAGAATGAGTGAGAGATAACTTTCCAGGGCATTAGAAGATTATTGGATAATAGAACTTTCAAGCACAGAACTGCCATTTTTGCTCCACTTGACCACTTGACCACCTCTTCACATAACATACAAAGTTCATAGAGGTAAATGAAAGGTTCTTTGATAAGAAACAGAAGATCAAGTCTTATGTTGGATCCCGGGTTTGGGTTCAGATTAGGGGTTCTGATATGAGTTAGTTAGCCGGTTCTGTGTACCCCTTTTTTCACCCCTGTTCCCCCCGTGATGGTTCGCTCCAGGCTGCCTGTAATTGGAACTTCTCCACATCACTCCAGTAACCACCCCCCATCCCTTCCTGAAACTTCCCTGTCCCCGCGTTACCCCATTCGCCCCAGAGCCCCATGTCCGCCCCCTGCCGTGTTCCCATTGGTCGCCGTGGTCCACGTCACCGCCACGGTGCCTGTCCCCATTGGGCAGGAGGGCTTCTGCCCTCCTCATACCGCCCCCTATAAAATCCCACGCCTCCCTGGTCCTGGGGCCATTTTCATCCACACGGCGCTGGAAGCGAGTCGCGGCTTCTCCACCGCAGCTCCCTGTGACCATTAAAGCTCTCCAGCCAACCACGCAGACAGAGTGGGCAATTCTTTCACCTCTTTGTCGTGCCCCTTGTGCCAACAGCAGAACGTGGCCAGCCCCACCCCATCACACGGAAAGCAGAAGCGCCCAGGACTCACAGCAGCCCCAGTCCTGCCGAGAAGCAGTGCCTTTGCCAGGCTCTCCAGAGCTGCCCAGGACCGAGGAAAAACAAACAACGCCACAGTCTTAGACTCTAAAGCTATTTTAAACATTTTCATTCCTCAAAAGGTGTCATTTTCATTAATAATGAAATCACATCTCCTGAAGCAGTTATTTTAAATCTGAACAAATCTGAGCATATTTCTTCAACAGGATTATGAACTACTGATGACTAGATGTGTTGTTTCAGTAGCAATGAATGAAGAACATGAAATAAATGGATTATGAAAATCAAGAGCAGTAAGAGCAGTAATCAGATACATAATGTCACAGAGTACATACATATCAAGTCAACTCTTATGCACAAATCAAGTGGTGCTACTCAGTAATTTTCTGTTAGCATGTAGATCTCTATAGAATCTACAAATTCTACAGAATCTACAGATCAGCGACACACCTAAATGAAAAGTCCATAGAATGAAACTATATTTGTAATAGTTTTTAACCTCTCCCATTCCTTCTTTAAAAACCTTGAAGATATAATTTTAGGGTTGGTATTTTGCCTGTCTTTGTAGTGTATCTGATAATTTGAATTGAATCCTAGAATAAGCACCTTCTTGTTGCTCAGAACAACTTCCAGTGTTCGTAAAAACTTCAGTATTGCTTTTGCTTTAAAAATATATTCTAAGTCACTTACCAGCTATTCCATGTGTCTAAATTATGTAACTCCTATGAAATCAACTATACTAACTGAGAAAACAATAAGAGAGTCAAGGAGACAATATATGCTTTAGGGCTCTCTGAAAATGTGTAACATACTCAAAGATACACACCCATATCTACAACTGTAGTAATCAAAACATATGCACAGTGCTGTCCCTTCATGTAATAAAATATTTAATGCTATATGCATTACTTTCAATATGAAAAAAAAAACCCAAATAATTTCTTTCTTTTTTTTCTTGTTTAGAAACAGAACAGTACATTTCTTTCCCTAGGAAAAAAACCAAAACAAACAAACAACAACAACAACAAAAAAAAATAAACCACCAAAAAACAAGGGAAATGAAAATGAAGTCATCTTAACTGTGGGGAGGTGGAGGCAAGCAGAGTAAAAGTAATGAATCATTTTACCCTTAAGACTATCTGTGTCAGAGTTTTTCTGAAAGCTCTCTCTTAGCTACATTTCCTTCTTCAAATTATTTTAATTTGTGTTTCAGCTGGGCATGAGGAGGGCAGGGAATGGGAAAGAAAAGTAATTCAACATTAACACATTTGTATGAAACACAAGAATCTGGATATGTCTTTCTTGTTCTTACATAGGATGTAAGATGTGTGACTCGGTTGATGGCTCATAAAATTCTTATAAGTCTTATTTTTCTGTGAGGTAGGCTGTAACACCGAGTTTCAGGAAAGCGGACACTTTTACTTTCGAGCTTTCACCTGTCATCCCAGTATCCAGAACAACACCACCTCCCGCTAGTGTTTTAATAAACTTCTGAGAAAGTTGGGTAGCGACGATCCCCAGCGCAGAGCGCCGGCTTTGAGAGGCGCCTGTTCTCAAGCCAGCCCCACGGCCAAGGGTAGCCCAGGAGCGAGGACGGAGATGGGGACAGGGACGGTACAGGGACAGGGACAGGGACAGGTCGGGATAGGCACAGGTCAGGGGCAACCGCAGGCCAGGAGCAGGGGCAAGGCCAGGGGCAGACCAAGGGCAGTATCCCTGGTCCGCCGCACCTTGACCATGAGGCTGGCCGGTCTCTCCCGGGACTCTCTGCAGCCCTCCAGCTGCCCTCCCTCCGCCTCCAAACCCTGCCAGTTCAAACTGGAGGAATCGTCTCGCCTCCAGACTCACCCTCCCGCAACGCCAGCACACCGGCCCGGCTGCGCCCCCGCCCCGCCACTGCTCCCCGGGGCCGCAAAGCCCCGCAATGACCCCCGCGGACACGACCGCTCCCGCCGCGCAGGTGGCGCCGGAGCGGCCGCGCTCCCCTACCTGTGCCCGCCTCCGTCACCTGTTGCCCGGCTGCCTCCATCGGCGCAGCCCCCTGGCGCATCCTCCCGCTCCGGCGGCGCTAGGGGCTTCTCGGGCTCGCGGGCCACCTCCATCCCGCCGGGCACCGCCTCCTCCTCCTCCTCCTCCAGGGACTCCACGTAGAAGACGGTGCGGGGCGGCGGCGGTCCCGGGCCGTGCCCCGTGGCCGGCCGGCCGCCGGCAGACAGCAGCGTCCCGTTGAGCGGGCTGGCCGTGGTGGCCGCCGAGGAGGAGGAGGAGGAGGCGGATTTCTTCCAGAAGACGCCGTTGCCTCTCTCCTGGTTCTTCAGCAGGCGGCTCTGGCTCGGTCCCCAGTGCTCGAAGCTGCTGTCGGGCGGCAGGCAGCCTCCACCCGCCGGGCCGCCCGCCGGCGAGGGGTGGCTGAACAGTTTCCAGCGGAGGCGCAGGATGTGCTTCACGTCGAAGTCTTTCCTGCTGGAGCCGGACATGGTGCCGCGGCGGGCGGAGGACAGGCGCGGGCTGAGGCGGGACTCACAGCAGCCAGGCAAGGCCAAGCGGCGGCGGTGGCGGCAGCAGCGCGGGGCGGCCCCGCTCCGGCAGCGGCGGCGGCAGCGGCGGCTCCTCCAGGCAGTGCTGGGCTTGTAGGGCGAGGAGTGGCAGCCGCCGGGCGGAGAGAGATGCGCACACACACCAGCGCGGAGAGAGAGGGAGGATGGATAGAGCGATGCACAGAGCCAAGAGGAGGTAGAGACACCCAGCAGGAAAGGGAGAAAGAGAGAGGGAGAGATGCTCAGAGCTGACGAGAACTGCACGGTGATGAGTGGAAAGGGGAGGAGAGAGAGGCAGAATTGGGAGACATCTCTCAGGGGAGACGGACACTTGCGAGGGAAGAACGAGTGAGGGATGCTGCGACGACGCGCTAATCTGATTAACGGGGGAGCGAGCTACAGCCCGTAGAGGAGCGGCGGCGGCAGCGGGAGGCAGGTGGCACCTCCTCAGTCTCTTAGAGCTCCGTGACCGAGTGCAGACAGAGAAGAAAAAGTCACCTGGAAACCTCTCTCCACCTCCCGCCTTCCCATCCCGTTTCTCTGGGGAGTCCCATGCCTGCCATTATCTGGGATGGCAAAGCCTGAGAGCTGGCACAGAATGAAATCGGGGCTCCTTTATATGCACTGTACGTAGGAGGGGGAAAAAATCCCGCCCGTGAGGCTGTCAAGGTCCTCAGTATACAATTTTCTGTCTATCTCGGCGCCTCTCACCAAGCCACCCCCTCCCTTGCATGTGACGCAGATGTGCTCTGGGGCCGTCAGTGTGAAGAGACAGAGGGAAAAGGAGATGCTTCAAGCTTCATCATGCAAGTAAGTCGGCAGGTCACTCCTCTTCTCCCTCCAGTGCAGGTCTCCTCACCTTGGTATTTCGGTTCTGAGACAGCTGTATATTACTGGGAGCAAAATAAAGTACAACAACAAATATATCAGCAGCAGTAAACACAAAAATGTGAATAATAGGAGTACAGACTTAATAGACTGCATGCAGACTGGATAAGGTTGCAGGTTAACGATGTATTCTGCAGGCTCCATTCATTAGCCTGTTGGCTCAGTGCTGCTGTACCACTAAAAAACATTTGGCTAGAGATACAGTGTGTCAAACAGAAATAGCATGACACATCTACTTCTTACCTTTCATACCTGCTCTTAATGCAGTCTGACAGTGCTAAACCCAAGGGAGGTTCCTTTCACAACATAAGAGATCTGCTTAGGAACATCTGCCCACTTGGGAGACATGTCACAGAGTACACTGCATCGGGGACATAATTACAGAATTAAAAGCTTTATGGTGAAATGTAGAAGGGGGATATGGCAGCAAAATTTCATATCACCACCTGGCTCATGAACCCCAAGCATGGGAAGTTGGGGGCAATAAGATGATACACAGAATACCTGCAATTCATCTGTGCCTTACTAAGTAATGTTTTAGAAGATTTATCCCTAAGAAAATGATGAAACAGATTGTATTCTCAACCAAGAATCTTTGCATTGGCCAGCTTTACCAATGCTGATATTGGTACCAGCTCATGAGTGGTACCATGAGCTCATGAGTTCTCAAAAGTTTGTTGTTCTAACTATGTGAAATCAAGAAATAAGGTTGAAGGACTTATTTCCCTCAAGCTGGAATGTTTTAACTCCTCATTCATAAAGTATCATAGCTTGAAAATTCCTCCAGGAAAGCACACAAATCAAATACAAATTAAAAATTTTATTACCGTTATATTTACTGAATGACTGAAGTATAATACTGTTTTGTTTAGTTTGTCATTAGAGTAGTGCTTCTGGATAAAAACCAATATTAGGGTTTGTGTTTAACACTGATAAAGTCTTGGATTTAACAGTACAAGAATTCAGGGCACCAAGTCCTACTTTCAAAGGAAGAAAAATTGCCACAGTGCATTTTAAATATTGATTTATGTGAGAACAGCTGGACTGAAAACTCCCTGGTGCCTCAACTTTTTTTCTCAGTATTTAGTGATAAAAAAGAGACAAAAACCATTCTAAATAAAACAGAGGATACTGTTCATCTATATCCAGGAACTGATCTGAGTATGTGCTGCTTAGGAGAGCAGCCGGAAGAAATGCCTAGAAATCTTCATCTAGAATAGGACAGATGAAACGTCAGTATTTTCTGAGAGTCTAGAAATGCATCTGTTATGATGAAATATATGAAATCATCTATAGTGAAGACTGGCTACTTAGTGTCTAGTTACATGCTCTAAAAGATGGGGGTATCTTCATATAAAATAGTTTTAATCAATTAATATATAGATAGACAGAATGCTATCTCTGCTGTGTTTAATACCTCTTAACTGATGAGGCTTATTCAGATATTCTGATTTGAGGAGAATTGCATCATTTCTTGCCATGTTAGAAATCCTAGTAATTTTTAAATCTGCATTAATATTTAAATTGATAATTTGATGTGAACCATTGATAAGTTAGACATTTATTTCACCTAAATAGATAAATATAAATGACAATACATTCCAACAAAGTACATTTTCTAAATATACTTGGGAGGTCACTCAATGAATATATATTATAGTGTAACCCAAGAAAGTGATTTAGATTTTTTATCACCTGTCCATGCTGTACAAGCTATCAAGCAATTATAATGAAAAAAGGTAGAAAATACTTTAGGTTATTTGTTATTCATATGTTTTTATTTCAGTTATGTCAGTAACTGAAATAAAGTCTTGGATTTTTCTTAATAACTAAAATCTCAGCTTTTCAATATATCATCTATAGGCATTGACATACTTCTTAACATTACTTGATCCTTTCATATTTAGTACATAAATAATTTTTTGCAGTAAGAGATGCATTAATTTGGCATGTATGCCTGCTTTTTCTAGCATGAAGATGTATGAACACTTGAGTATCATAAAATGAAATCTGGAAAATTGTCTTGATTATCTTAGTTCATAACACAATCAGAATTATTTTGTCAATATACATAAAACAAGAGCTACCTCCAAAAAAAGCTATATTGAAGAAGCAGTCATTGTCATTACGTATAGTTAATTAATAAATTGGTTTTCTGAGCATGAAGTAAAAGAATTAAACAGGTTGGTTTAGTTAGGTTTTCACAGGATCTTATCTTCATATTTCACAGTGAATGCTTTTGACATATGCCAGGGAGGCAAAGAACATATTCTAGATTATCACATGAGAGAAACACAAAATGTGTTTGAGTTTCAGTTGAAACTTCTGGTACATAAAAATATTAACTTAACTCTGTAATCTGTCTATGTTTACTTCTTTATTCAGAAGAAGAAAAAATAGTTCCCCCACTGGAGTTCTAGGGACCTTACTCGTAGGAATTAGACTAAAATAATTAGCTTACTAGTCAAATATGCCTTTGTCTACTCATATGGGATTGACATAGACATATGAACAGAACTATGAAATTACACTTGTTTTTTAGGTTGTCAAAGAGAAACATTTAGATGCCTTGCAGCCTTCTGTGCGTATTTTATGTGTTCCATGAAGTATAGCCAAAATAATAATGATCACAGGTAAACTTTCCTGTCTGTTGGTTGCACACTGTGTATCAAATTGTATTTTTGTTTATTAAACAGCATTTTGCACCTTCCACCTCCAATGTAGTTTTCCTGGATTATTCATTGCCACTCAAATCTTGAATAACTTTACAGACTTTACTTGAAAGTATTCACAATTCTTTTTTCTTTATCTATTAGTCAGACAAACAGATGAAAGTGGTTAATCTTTATGTTCCTGTTATGAGTCAGATTCCTGACACTTTCTCTTTGTGTTTTTGCCTTTCTAAGGCTCTTCAAATGAAATAAATTCACATAGTCATGTCCCTAAGGAAGTCTCATGCTCATGTTTTATAGGAAAAATGGCCTAGGGATATATATGCTTTTAATAAATCTTTCAAGTAGTAAAAAGCACTTCCAAAGAAAAAAAGCTTGAAGTAGGTATCCAAAAAAGTAAGATTTTGTTAACTGTCTTTTTTCATTCTTTCCATTGCAAAGGTTTGGGGTACTGTTCATTTTTAGGCACATGATTTATGTCAAGTTATTTGCATGTTGTACCCCAGGGAGAACTAGTGGATTAGGACCAAAATTGAGTTTTAGTTGGTTATTGATTGATAAAACAAGCAACAGAGGAGTCATCATGCAAACAAACACCTTCGGGTTAAGAGTAGTCTTAGTTCATGTGACTCTCTACATCACATACAGCCAAAAGATACAGCAAGTCTGAGAGTGATGAGTTTATATGTGTACTGGGGAATGGTAGTTACTAATAAAGAGAAGGTATGTACATCTCAGCAAACTATAAGAATAAGGCATAATTTTGTTACTGAATTTTATCCTGTCACATAATTTAATCCAGAAGACACTAAATTTTGATAAGAATAAGAACAAAAAAACCAAACAAACAAAAAAGAGAGCACTGTGCTTTGGGTAAGGATGATACTAGAATGAATAGTTTTACAACAATTCTCACTTCAGTGTGGGAGTTCTCACACGAATGAATGAACATGCACTTCAGCTATAAAAATGCTTATTTTGTGGGTGGTTAATTATACATTCAGAAGCTAGAGAGTGTTAAAAAATGCTGTGAAACAGAACTATAGAATACTCAAGCTAAAGAAAGTGGAGAAAGAAATTGATGGAATGGGAGATCCATTGAGGGATCAAAACTCAGAGAAGAAAATGTTAGTGTGCTAAGTGATTCAAGCAGATAAGTAATGCTTTAGAATTATTATTTAAACTTTTGGTGTGTACAAAGCCTTTGAACAATTTTTATGATATGTAGATATATTCTGGGTCTATTTTGATAAGTAAACTGAGAAACACTGGGAATAGATGGTAGTAGGGAGAAATTAAATTCTTATGTTGTTTATAAGGTATACGCATAATGCTGTAGTATGCCTCTGAGTCAAGTGGTTGAGTTGATTTTCCTCTCATAATAGTATGCAAAGTCATATTTAAAATACTATAGATATGCCTACACTTATTTACTATGATTGTTTTCTAATGGCAAGAAAAGGATAACAAAACCAGACAAAAAGTAAACCAGAGCTGATTCACTAATCAATAGTTGTGTATGTTTTTTTGTAGGGAGTTTTCAACTGGCATTGAACTTTTGAGAATGATTTTGCCTTCAATAAGTTAAACAGTTAAATAGTGTGATTTCTCAGAATTAAAAGTGAGCTAGCACAGCACAGGCTAGGTTTCTGAAAGTCTGGTGACATGACCAACTGTTGCATCCTGGGATTGGGTTTTAGGGGTTCTTATTTGTGTTAGCTAGCTGAGTCCTGTGTACCCCCATGCTTCCCCCGTGTCATTCCCGCCCCCCCCCCCCCCGCTGTGTCTGGCCCCATGCTGCCTGCTGTTGGCCTTCCCCCCCTGCCACTCCTGTGACCACTCCCCTGTCCGGCCCTGGGAACCTCCGTGTCTGCCGCCCCATCCCCACGATCCCACTCATCCCGAGGCTCGGTGCCTGCCCTTGTGGTTCCCTGGTTGGTCACTGTCTTACATCATCATTGTGGCACCCCCACGGATTGGGGGGGGGCGTCTGCCCTCCCTATCACATCCCCTATATCATCCTGCTCCCTCCCAGGTCCCGGCACCATTTCCCCCATGTGGTGTGGGAAGCGCGGGTCGCTACCCCCCCAACTGCAGCTCTCAGCGACAATAAAGCCTTCCTGCCTTCCTTTGTGGGTGATCTGGACATTCCTTCCCTCTTTGCCTCGGACCCTCACACGGGTGACAGAACCCGGCAGATCCCAACTGGCATGCCGGCAGCAGCGGCGCGTGGGAGAGAAGTGGCGGACCAGGAAGTCCGGGGGGGGGGGTGGCGCTGAAGGGCGCGGAACTGTCCTGGACCTGGGAGAAAGAGTGCGACGCTGCAACCAACTGCATTTATTTCAGGTGGTAAAAAAAATGCTTCTCCACAGTTGTTGATGAGTGTCTTCTTAGTAATGCTGGATTAAAAAATGAAATATTAATTACCTTTAGTGGTGACTTGAAGAGATACATTTTATTCGGCATTGCAGGAGCCTTGAAGAGCAGTTGCTTATTTTGTATAAGCTTGAGGGGTAGACATTTCTTAATCCATTTCATCAGGATCACAAGTAGTTGTATAAACACACCCTGAAGAAGTTTTTAAATGGTCAGAGAACTTCACTTAAGAAATGCAAATGCAAATGCTAGATATGTTGTGGGTAAAGATTCACAAGTAAACTAAGGCTAGAGAAAATGAAATTATGACACTAATTATTTGGAAACAGTAGGGAAGTTAAAGATTGTTAAGGTTCTTGAATTCTTAAATAATTTCCCACAATTTATCTGGTCGTAACATCAGTTCTCTTGTGAAATACATCGTTTTTACCCACAGTTCCCAAGCTGCGTATAATTCACCCTTATTTGAAGAAAATGCCATGCCTTCTCTCCTAAGTTATGGTCAAGAGAAACAGCTGAACTCCATCTACTACAGGTTTGGCTGAGCATATGCCTTTCTGCTCCTATGCCATACTCCACCTAATATCCTTAGACCTTAGCATTTGGAGGCCAGTCATCCCTACCACTTGCTGATTCACATAGACACTATTATTATATATTTTAAGTGCTAGAATATCTTATAAAAATCACTATGCTGTTTTGTTTTGATCTAAAACTAACACTTCTAGTGGTGTTTTTATGAATGACATCAATCTCTGGTGATGCAAAGAAAATAGGGTGTTTTTTCTTCTCTAGATTCAATAATAGTTGCTGTCATTATTCTATGATTCAAAATCTTCTTAGAAACGGTTTGCTTTCATTTTCTGTTCAAAAAATATGCAGTTTCCTGCTGATCTTTTATTCAATGTTTATTTTTAATCTGGATTGAAAACTTTCAAATATATGTTGGCAAATCACAGTAATAGAGACACCGATGCTTTGCAAAATACTCTCTATAAAAAGGGAATTGCTAGAATTTTGCAACTACACATGTAGTAGTAAATTATATTACACTTAATTAAATTAAACAGAGCCAATGTAACTGGCATAAGATGGTAAATACTGATCAGGCATCACAGTCTTAAAATGGTTTTTGGTTGTACAAACCAGCATCTTTCAACCTCATTCAGAAGTTAGCATAATTCAGGGAACATACTCAATAGGCACTTTGAATGAAGCCAGCATTTTGGAGGAAAAGAGCATTTAGCCATATGGAGGTAAATGATGCCATGCCATTTGGCCTGGGTCCAGCGGCTGAACAGAGCAGAGAACAGGCACAGGGACATTTTGTTTACTGTTCTAGACATGACTTTACAGTGCTTATATTTCAGCTTACAGGTTCTTTTGAAGTTAAAAAAAAAAAAAAATATGATTTTGGGAGAATTTTGCCATTGAAAACTTTTTATGAGATATTTTGTAATGATCCTCTGTGAACAGATTGCTTTAAAAGAAACTTTGGAGTTTTTTAAAATGAATTTGACTTATGATTTTCTTTGTTGTTTTATTTTATAGGAAAATTTTATATACACACAGTAACAGGAGAAGCATTTCCCTATTTTCCCCATCTCTCATGGTATGTAAGACCCCTCACAGAAGTATATTCTTTCACCTGACTTATTATTTTTTGTCAAACTTTTACTACCTTATATGTCCTGTATTTCCTAGTCTCAGTAGACAGATTCCCAGACTCTGAAAATTTGTATACTTCCAGATTAGGAAGCTACTACCTTTTGCTCCATGATATTAAACTTTCTAGTTGCAGTCAAGATATTTGTTGCTTGTATCAAGTGCCTTGTTGTCACATGAGTAAGAGTAGTTTAAAATTTTATATCACCTAGTTACAGATTTTTTTCTGTTGTTTTCAAGGAATGTTGGATGTCTGGACAACTTCTTACTTCATGCTCTTTCTGGGAATCCTAACAAGAAAATACACATGTAGTTATGCTCCTGGGGATCTCTGACTGCCATTTTAATTTTAAAGTAACTTTAATGAGAATGAAGTCTTTATTTACAATGCATTTCACTCTTTCACGTCTCCTATCACAATCAGATAATGCATTAAAAAGAAGCAAGCAACAAGTTGCAGGGTTTTTTTTCAGAAATATATTATTTCTTTAAAAGAATTCTTCAGCACTGAACGTAAGACAATAAAATAAGCTCTTGTCACTTCTCCTGTCCTTCCTTTTGAAAAGGAAAGATGGGGTTTTGTCTACGATTATTTGTACAAATGGTCTTTTGATTGTTTACATTCAGTGTCTGACCACATTTAAAAATCAAATATTTGAGAATGTTTTTTTTAATCTGCCTATTCACACTTTCATTTGAACTGAGTGTCCCAAAGTGTATACTGTTGGGACTTTTTCCATTGGAAAAAACCGCTATGTAATTCAGATTAGAGTATTGTAATTGTTTGAACAACTTGATAGTTTTCCATCCAAATGTCATGACACATAGAGTAATAACTGTTAACATAACAATTTAAGATCAAAAATTACTTGAAATTTCTAGGCTTCAGGTTCATAGTACAAAAGCAGAAAGATTTGATTCTATGGTTATTGACACTCTAAAACATTTTTTACATTAGTTTATATCTGAAGTTTCACATAATTATAATTATTTCTGTTTGCAGAATTGTCTTCCTACTGCATTTTCTCTGATTTTACCTGACAAACTATGCCATATATTTAATCCCTTGCTCACAGGTTTTTTTAGAGGTAGAATGTTGTGAGAACTTAAAGAATGCAGTTGCATTTCTCAAAACACTACTAAAGAAGAACGTTCCCATAAGATAACACATCAGGAACTTGAGATAAGCATAGGTGGCAAAACAGGAAGGCCTTAATTCCATGTCTAACAAAGGTGAAGACTTGCAAGTAGCACACCAGAGTGTGCAGACTATGGGAACTTGAGATAAGACTTATCCAGACAAAGAAAAAATTATACGGTTGCAAAATGTGGGGAAGGATACACCTGCCAACTCAGGTTGTGGGAACAGCGTCTCTGCCCTGTGGATACCTGGGACTTGGACTGTACAGAAGTGTTTTTGTACAGAAGAATGACTCTAGGACCCCACCACAGAAGACGGGGGTAAAGAAGGACCAGCAGGATGCCAAAAAAATCTATGTGGCGATGATATCTTTCTACTTAATCTCTCTCTTACTCTCCTTTTCTCCCCTTCTTCCTTCAAATTTCTCCTCAAAACTGAGTGAATTATAACTGACAGATATTTTTCTGGTTTTTAAAAAATACTTTTAATGCAAAGTCAGTATTTTTTTTCCCATTTTATTCCAGTAGCATTTAGCAGTTCCACAAGATTACATATAAATTAAATTTAAATGTAAAATCGAGACAAAACTTTGTAGCTGCAAGCATGTAAATAAGGACTGAAATATTTTTCTTTATTTTGTTATAACCTGAGCTTGGCAGTTTGCTACAGCATATAACTAATAAGAAGGCATAATTAACAAAGAAGGTTAGTAATTAGGATACTATGATGATCAGAACATGTGTTACCTGTCCAGTAGATGTTATATGGGCAGTCCAAAGCACTGCTACCCAGAAAACCTAAAATGAGAAGGCTTATTATTTCTGATAATCTAAAGAAGGGGACTGAAGAAAATACCAAGTAATAGAATCATTATGGTAAACTTTTGGGCAATTTTCTTATTTGCCCCAAATATTCATATGTGCAGTTTGACTATCAGAATGTAGTTTTTAAGCGAGGACAATGGCTATCTTTCATATTCTTTTAAGCTAAAAATGCATTATTGTCAGCAAACATTCAGTTTGCAGTTGTTTTTGGAAGACAAAACTTCAGTTTCTCAAGTCTCTTTGAATTTTAGTATGGTCTCCAAAGCTTAGTCCAGTCTGAAGTCTGCAAATTGAATAATGTTCTCTATTTTCTGTTATGAAATGATAAATATATTAAACAGTAGTACAGGAAAGACAAATACATATGTAAACGTGCACAACATTTTTTCTTGTACAACTGTGTGCAATGAATATCAGCCAACTACATTTTTCCAACCATTTATATTCTTACCTTGTGGCAGACTTTTCTTTACAGTAATTTTCTAGGTCATTTAAGAAAATAGTAAAAGGCACTCTCTGAAATACCCTAATACTTCAAACATACTAATGATATGAGGTATCTTGGTGAATGAATTGTTAGGGCATAATGTACTGGTTGACAGTAAGCACCTTTTGATATTCCATATTTTTATACTAACATATTCTTTGTCAATGGGACACAGTTTGCCAGGGAAGTTTTCCTTACTTTTTTTTTTTTTTTAATATTGTTTTTGCTATTTTCTAATATATTGGAAGGTCATTTATTCTCTTTCCTTAGCCACTTTTCTAAATCCCCTGCAGAAAAGTTCACCAACTAGACGAAATTTCATCTGACCTATACCTAAGCAACTTTTTTTCCTTATTTTGTTTAGTGTGATGTCCATTAATCCCTAACCTCCTTAATGAAAGCTGAAGCAGAAGTGTAGACACTTCATCCTTCCCAGCATCAATGTTTGGTGCCCCTTAAGTAATGAGTCGGCTCTTTCTTGCTTATCCTTTTACTTCTGATAAACTGACAGTATGTATTCCCTCCCTTGCCCTTCTTTTGATCCTATCTTGGCTACTGTTAACTTACAGAAGACAGGGAAATTATCAGTAGCCCAGTGACCAAAGGCTTCTAAAACTTAGCCATTTTAATGACAAATCATTCTTGAAGATGACTAGTGACAGATTTGCAAAAAGGAGGTAATTTAGCAGTTAAGCATTGCAGATGAGCAGGAGTGAAAATCATTCCCTTATTGTCTAAATTGGGGAGAGATGGATTTGATGGGTGGACTGTTAGGTGAATGAGGAGTCAGTTGGAAAGTTGCATCCAAACAGAAGTGGTCAATGACTCAGAGTCCCTGTGGATATGAGAGATGAATGGTATCCCTCAAGAGTCCATACTGGAACCAGTGTTATTTAATACTTTCATCACTGATGTAGGCATTGAGATCAGGTTCACCCTCAGCAAATTTGCAGGTGACACTAAGCTGAGGGGTGCTGTTGACAAACCTGAAGGAGGGGATGCCATCCAGAGGAACCAGGACAAGTTTGACAAGGGGGCCTATAGGAAAGTCATAAAGTTCAATAAGATCAGTATCAGTGAGGGTTGGGGTGAACTAATGGAGAGCAGCCCTACTGAGAAGGACTTGGGGGTGGTGGTGGTGGATGAGAGATGAGAAATGAACCAACAATATCCACTTAGACCAGAAAGCTTTGTTCTGCATCAAAAGCAAGTCAAGAGAGGTGATTCTGCCTTCTACTTGCGGCGTGGGTTTTCGCTCTCCCCGGCTGCACGCGGGGAATACGCCCGGCTGTGGCGTAGCTTCCACGTGCTGCCGAGGTTTGCTGCCGCGGGTTCCCGGACATGGCTCCGTGTCTCGGGCGCGTGGGCTGGCCAGCCTCTGTTACCGTGCGCTAGGGATCCGGTAAAGAGGTAAGGAATTTGTCCATTTACTCCGTGCTTGGCAGGAACGGTTTATTGGTCATGTGGCGTGGTTTGATGGAAAGACGTGACCGCTCCCGGCACTCACATGGGAGAAAATGGCGCCTGGGTGCCGGCGGGATAGGGTTTTATGGAGGGGAGGGGCGAGAGGATCCACGGCCTGCCGTCCAACAGGGGTGGCTGCAGTGGCGGTGATGCCAGCAACAGCAACCAACTAGAGAACCCCACAGGGGCGAGCACCGAGCCTCGGGCTGAGGGGGATCGTGTGGCTTGGGGTGGCTGGCACGGGGTTTCCCAGGGCCGGACGGCAGGGTGGTTACAGGAGCAGCACAGGGGTAAGATCTGGCAGCAGGCAGCATGGGGCCAGAAACCGCGGGGGGGGAACAACACGGGGGAAACGTGGGATTACAGAACTTGACTTATTTTAACATAAATTAAAAACCCTAATCTAAACCCAAACCCAAAATTTATTTTAACATAAATTAAAAACCCTAATCTAAACCCAAACTCTCTGGTGAGACCCCACCTGGATTGCTGCATCCAGCTCTGCAGTCCCCAGTACTGGAAAGACTTTGACCCATCAGAGCGAATCCAGAGAGCCACCTCTGGATGCAAGAGGCGAGCCAAGATGATTAGAGGGATGGAGCATCTCTCCTACAAGGAAGGGCTGAGAGAACTTAGTTTGCTCAGTCTGGAAGAGAGAAGAATTCGGGGTGACCTAATTGTGGTCTTCCAATACCAGAACTGAGCCTACAAGAAAGATGGAGGGAGACTTTTTGCAAGGGCATGTAGTGACATGACATGGAGGGAATGGGTTCAAACTGAAATAGGTAAGGTTTAATTAGATATTCAAAATTTTTTTTTTTGCTGAGAGGGTGGCAAAGCACTAGAGCAGATTGGCCAGAGATGTTCTTGGAAGTGTGGATGGAGCTTTGAGCAACCTAGTGTAATGAAATATTCCCTGCCCATGACAAGGGGATTAGAAAAAGATCATCATCCATTCCAACCAAAACCATTCTATGGTTCTATGTGGATTTCAAGTTCAATAGTTATCTGAAATTTGTCTTCAGATTATTAATATTGGTATACTTTATAATTTTTAAAGGAATAACTCATCCCCTAAAAAAAAAATTGAAATAATTTTTTCAGTGTTAAATATGTTTTTTTTTTATTAGTAAATATATATCTTTGTACCTTTAACGATAGCTGTTCACTGATATCTGACTCTCAAAGCACCTTACATTTAATCATAAATTAAATCTCTTTGTTAAGTAGATGGTATGCAATTCTCAAATAAACTAGCTTTTATACCTTTTGATATGTATTTAGTAAAATGTGTATCAAAATCAAAATTGAATTTTAGATATTTTTAAACTTTGTTGAACACCACTTATCTCTTGGCAATAGAAGAACACATTCCTTTTAATTGGAAATTTATGTGAAATACTGTCCTGATTAAATTTAAATTAGTATTTATTAACATTTGTCAGTAAACAATTCTTGGAAAATATCCCAATATAGCATCCATTTTTATTAACCTAAATTGTACGGGAAGTAATAGTATGTTGTATTTGCCTCATGTTTTCCATCTTGATACAATTGATAAGCAAAGCACTGAGGACACAAAAAAGAAATTTTATAAGCCTTAGTACTGCAGCTACATCAGATGTGCAGATCCAGCAAGTTTTAAGGTTAAATTACCATCTTAGTTATATCTACAGTATATATAGTTATCATATGGTTTAAAATATGAAGAATCCTGATAACCAGGAAACCTAAAGACAATAGAAATATAAAATAACAGCTAAAAAAAGGATTTAACTGAAAGTGTTGTCTCCAAGTGAAAATGTTGTATTTGAGGTAGATCTAGATGGGTATGAGTTAGTCATCTTCATGAAAGAATTACAGAGCTGAAAGTCCCGCCATAAGTGTTTGAACAAATTACAGTAGACTTAATGGTACAGCATCTTTTTTAAACAGGGTCATAAACTGTCTAGGATATTTCTTTTGGTAAGAATAAAAATGCAAACCACAAAATTTGATGAAATATACTGAAAAAAAAGTCAATATTTACATTTAAGCCTATGTCTTTTTTGATTGATTTCTGTGTTTTCCCACATAATTTTTTTTTCCTTTCCAGAAATGTAAGCTAGAGTGTTGTACCAGGCACTTCTGCAGGGAGAAGAAATAATTTGTGAAGCATTGCCTGCTTCTGAGTTCCAAAGTCACTGCCACCATTCCTACGCTCATCCATGTCTCCACCAGCTGACTGTAGAGTGCTGTTGAGGCTGTAATTTCCAAGGCATCTTAACAGCAGAAGGGACTATTTCAAAGATACATTTGAAAACTGTGTCTGAATGTCAGAGTTGCTGGAATATGACAATTTTAATGAATATGACTCATGCCAACTTGGAAAAAGAAACCAATAATGGACAGCTAAGTGAGAGCTTTGCGTACGTATTTAAAACTGAAACCATACCATATTATACTGTTTTCTTTTTTAAATCTGTCTGCATATAAACTCTTCCTTCTTCATCTCTTAAAATAATTAAATAGCATCCTATAATTTGGTCACATAGTAATCCTTTTTTCATCTGGCCTGTACCGTATAAAATTTGAAATACTTCATGGTTTGATAAGCTTGCTTTTTTATTGAATACACTAAAGTGCTCTAGAAAAAGATCCTTATTGGAATTCATAATGTTGCAAATGAAGGATGAATCTATAGAAAGTGAGATGGGAGCCTTCATTTCTTTAGATCCATATTTAATTGCTTCTGATCAAGAAAAGAAATTATCATTACTGGCCTAGACTTCTGCTGATTCTTACTGAAAGTTTATGGTTTTCCTGCTTGGAGTTCATCATCCGTTGCTCCTTATATGAAGAAAGAGGTATAAATCTAAGATAAATGAAGTGAAAATTATTTTAGTTTAATAAAAAATTATGAAAAAATCATTTTGCAAAGAAAGTATAAGATTTAGAGATGGATGAGCAGAAGGACTACACAATTAGATTCTGTTGAAATTTACTTGATAATAAAGGCAATACATATTTAGTCTTCTTGAAGCAATGGATTCTCTAACATGTAGCACTTGATTCTCAGCTCAGTAAATTACATGTTTTTCCGTTTATTCTGTATTTTGTTAAAAGCAGTGAATTTTTTTAAAAGGCAGTGAATATTTAGAGTTCTCCATTTGATCATAAAAGCTTCATGGAAAAAAGCAAACTGCATAAGGAATTTAACAAATACTTCTGAAAAGAATTTTCTTTCTTCTCCCTAGTGCGTGTTTTATGTACTTAAGTTTTATAGCTCTCTCACTGACACCGTTTAAGAGAGTTGCAGTCCAGCAACGTATATGTGCATGCATGCATTGCCAAATATTAAGGTGAGTAGGTGCCATTTAATCACAACAAATTCAAGATACTAATTCAAGTTCTTCCTCAGGTACAGGAAACCAAATGTCTCAGATCTCAGGAAAAATTTCCCTAGCACTTTAATCTATCCCATGTGTGTGCACAGTCTTTGTTGTCTACTTTTTGCTTTTTTCCCATATCCATCTTTTTCTAAGTCAAAAAGAGAAGCATTCTGGTACTACTAAAAGTAAAAATTATTAATTGTGTTTGGACAAATCCTAAACTATGAATACCAGCAATTAAAAAGAAAGTTTAAGAAAAGTATCACTTTGACCTTTCCAAATTAATAAATGTTGACATCATATTTCCAGTGGATCTAGTATTCTTATTTCAAATTATATCTGCAGCTGAAAGATCCAAAGTATGAATTGTATGAATTGTGTGGAAATGTTTGTGTCAAAATTTTGTTCTTGGTAGAAGTGATGGGCAGATGTGGAGGCTGTCAGGAACAAGACCTCATGAGGAGACTGTTGATTTTGTTTTCCAGGTGTGCTCCTCTGAAGTGTTTTTCCTGCAGGGCTGACTCCTGTGTTTTGCTCAGAGGAGCAGGGGTTTTGTCTACAGTCCTGATTTAGGCTACAATGATCAAGTGCAGAACTGCCCAGAAGGTACACTCAGGCAGCACGAATTTCAATATTAACATACCTTATTACTGCTTTTCCTTTATTTGACTCTCTTTTTGCCACCTCATTTTCTATGCCCCAATCTCCTCCTAACTGACGTCAATTACTCCTTCCCTGTTGAACCCTGTTTTGCTGTATCCTTATCCCAATTGTTTATTTCTGTGACCATTTCTTATGTTACCTCAGACTCAGTGTAGGTCACTGCTGACGGGGTTACCTTGTCACTGCTTGCCTATGACAAACTGCCATCCTGAAGGTCCCAAGTTACCCCTCCAATTAAATCCAATGAAGTTTGGCCATTCCTTGGATAATTCTGCCTTAACCACCTCTGCACCCCATGCCATGCCTCATGATACTCTCTAATTTATTTCAGCTTCTCATATTGTTATCTCTCATATCTAGCCATTTCCCATGCCATGCCGTGTCCAGCTCACTTAACTTTATCTCAGGGCACGGTCATAGCCAACAGCATAGTCATGGGCTTGCAGCCCTAACAAGACTCCACCCTTTATGTAAGTTCACAGCTGTTTAAAGGCAATCTTCATGTCTATGGACACTTAAGTACAGACTTACTATACTATTAACACAGGCAACTAAGGGGACTAAAATGCCTGTGTTAATAGTACAAATTTTTATGGCACAGATAGAGATAAATGCCCATCACTTTTGTGCCCCTCTTCCTAACATACCTGTGGTTAGTTAACTTTTCCAGTAACACCACTAAAAGTATTTGACATTGAGAGATGTCAGATAACTATTAGAACCATCTGGCTTTGATTTCTTTTCTCAAACAGTCTAGCCTTCCATAAAAGTTTACTTCTATGCTATTACCATATTTATGGATCATCATTTTACATCATGTTTTACTTGTTGCTTGTTTCTTTATCAACTTTGACATCATCTTCTCACTGAAATGATCCATACTGTAAAAACATAGTTTAACATCTCTTATTAGAAAAAAAAATCTCTTCTAGACTTCTAGGTTTTATTTAAATGATCCTTACAAAGTTTGAACAAGGAAAAAAAGTTACAAAGTTGTGGCTGAGAATTTTGCAGTCCATTGTATTCATGTTTTCTGAATGAAGATTTGTCATCAGGTATGAGAATGAAAGATTTTAGCTATTAAAAAATAGTCTACATTTGTGAACACTGCAAAAACAATATAATATTTCAGTATGTTAAAATGTTATTAAAAGAAAACTGTGATTTAAGAAGTTAATTAAAAATGCACTCAAAGTCAATTCTGCTTTCAGAGGTATTGATTGTTCCTTCAGTGCTCTTCATTTTAGCTATAAAGAAAATTGCCACCAATTACTGGAGTTTTACTTTGAAAACTTAAAATTATTATCTCTATTTTAGATATCTAGTGCATTTTATTTTTTATTTATGGAAGAAAATGTAGTTGAAGCATACCTATTAGTTATTACAATTTTGTACACTAAACTCCACAAGGTATTTGCATATTTTCCTAGTGTGGAAATAGACCATCAGACACATATTGTCTGGAACTTGACCCTTCTCTGAATGTTTCTCACAATTAAAGTGTTTTTGATAGAGATCAAAATAGAGAAAATGCAAAGTTTATAATCTCTAGTTCCCCTGTACTGTCTTCAGGTCCTTTTTCAAATGATAGTTCTGTGGCTAGAAGACAGAAATTGATAAGAACATAGGATAGAGTAAGTGTAAGGTCATGCAAGTTGTAAATGAGTTCCAGACTTCATGCACTAAAAATCTATTGTGCTCAGATATCACATATGGTTTTGAAAGTTAAATCTGTGCTTTGCGTTACAGTCAATGGTAAGATTTGGCACCATCAGTTGCCTTGCCATTCAAAGTGACATGACAGGTATAACACAGTCCCTGTGTCCTCCTCTTTCCCCCCTTCAAATTACAGCTGTGTGAGGCACCTAAAGACACATCTTATACTGCCAATATTTTTTTTTTTTAATATATTTGACATATTTCATTTACTAGTCCCTACTTGTTAGGAATTTTTTCATTTACTGTTTTAGGCATTTTTTGCTATGGTGTATTAAAACCCTACAGAAGTCTCTGATTTGCCTGTGCATTGTGTTTGTGTTTAAACCACAGAAATTCTCAATTCTTAACCAAGTGAATTATATGGACAGATAGAAATATGATGTCTGAATATCAGATGCGCTTGAAAGTTGGATGGCACCACAGCCACTAAGCTCTCTTGTCATTACTTCTTTACTTGTAATTTAATTATTTATTTGGATTTATATATAGAAAGAATATATATATATATATATATATATATATATATATATATATATATATATATATAAAAAGAATAACTGGTCAAAAAACTCAAATTCAATGAAGTTAGTGTCCAACAGAAATGACAGAAGCACAGATTAACCTCATTAGACTTCCAAGTCATATTATTCCTCTTTGATAGAAAGCTACCTGTGTGGATAAGAGTCTAACTTGGTAATGTGCCCTGCAGTGCATCGTGTATGGAATAGTTTTGGCCAAGTGAAATTGAGAAGTAAAAGTCCTCTATGACTGAAAGTGATGCTACAGAAATGGCCATGTAAATTATGAGATGAAGAAGCATTAAGAAGGGAAATTAAAACCCAAACGAAAAATAACCAAATAAACCCTCCTGCTGCACTTGATTTGGCAATTGCTATGTTCCTTCTGTTGCTCTAAAAGTTTTTTGATCTTCATGCACTTTTTGGCAATAGTATTCTGGCAATATGATGGAAGGAACTGGGAGAAACTAAGGTGTCAGAAGACATGACAGAAGAAACCTTTTCATGAAACATATGTCTTCTGTTGGAGTTGGGCATGAGTTCACTGATAAAGATCTATAGAATATATCTTCCTCCTATTTTAGTGTAATATTTATGGTTTAATTTGCATTTAAAAATCTATGCAGAAGGTTTTGGACATATTTTTCAGGATTTCATTTTCATTGAAAACAGAGAATAATAGTTTGTAATGTGTTAGCCTGGCAATTAATAACATAATTCAGAATCATAAAAAAACATGGAATCATGTTTTTTTAAATTCTTGTTTAAGCTACCCAAATATACTCTGCTTGTATAGAAATTTGAATTAATAACACAACATACAATGAAAATAATATATTTTTTCTGTCATACAAACATCTCTCATTATGATCCTCAAATATAATTTATCCAGAGCTGTATAGTCCAGAAAACTCAAGACTGCCTTCTGAGTTCTCTAAGAGCTCAAATCCCTTTTCTTGCTCTCATCTAGATAAGTCATATTTGTTAGGTATCCCTTCTCGCTTTCACCAGACTGCTTGGGCAGATAAGGAATTATTTTTACTTGATTGTTTGGTTTGCTTTTTGTTTGTTTGATTACTTTTGCAGAAGCAATTATAGCTGTATACTCCAAAATATGTCACTCCAATTTCATGACAAAAACTGGTTCAATTATGTTAAAAGCAAAATCTCTTCTCTTGTAGTTCCAAAATTGTTTCATGTAATTACTCTTGATATACTTTGTTTATTAATTGCTCATTTGGAAACAGTAAAAAGATAGTATTTACAAAGTACTGCTATAACAAACATGTTCCCAGTAGGATTAACATACTCCATCAATAGAAAAAAACCAAACAGTGTGTTTTGTGAAATTAATTTGAGTTTAAATTTGGAAAGGAATTTAGGCACTGCAGCATATTATTGTGATTCCTCCTTTTTAAGTTAATTTTTCAGATATGTTCATTGTAGACTGAAATCCCAGTCATTTTTGGTGGACTATTAGCTTCCTAAACAAATTGACATACTTGAAACTAACTAGAGTGCTGAATGATGAGCCAATAGTTAGCCAGTAGTGAGAAGTATCTGTTCAGAGTCATTACTCTTCAGACAATACCAGTCCCCAGGGAGGCTGTTTTCTCCATGCGTGATTAACAGTCCTTGTTCTGAAGACACAGAGAACAGCAAGAAGAGTTTTGTTTCCTTTTCAACAGAATTTTATTAGGATATAGTATATGTAGATTCAGTTTTAAACATACCTTTTTTCTAGTGGGTTTGGTTTTGTTTGGGTTTGTTTATTTGTTTTTTTGTTATATGCCCTGTTCTCCAGTCAACAGATTATTATAGAATAAAGATACAATTTGAAAAGAGAGATTTAAAATATTTCTTTGTCATTATAAAAAGAGATAAACATGCATAATCTACTGAAATATTTTATCTATCTGCATATCAATAAATTCTGTCCTTTGTAGCATCTTATTCTGTTTGGTATAAGAGTAATAAAGATGTAGTTCTCTGCCTGCACATGAAAATATATTTAATTAGACCAGTTTACTTTGCAATCCAGATATTAATGCAGTATTAGACAAAATATCATGTGGTTCTGTTAAAAATTCATAGGATTCTTTATGTGAGGTGTTTTGTTCTTGTTTATTTATGCATGTGCCAACACTTCTCCCACAATCCTTTTGATTTCAGATAAATCCTTTGCAAAGCCCATTCTAGAAAGGATTCTGCTGAGAGAACTGACCCCTTCTGTCAATTGAATAGATTAGGTACACACAATTAAGTAATTTGAAAACACTTACCATTTAATAAGCAGATTGGACATTGTAACTTTTGAATGGAGAGGTTTATATAATATAATTGTGGCCCATATTTTTATATTACCTGAGAACAAGAAAAACATGTAGAACAGTCCTCAGAGTTTAAAATTCTACTTAATTTCTTCTTGGATGTAATATGTTCACTATTTCACCTATAATTAGTCTATTTTTTTACATCCAGATATCCAAGAACTTACTAGAAATTGTTCTTGCAACTGTTAGCTTTCTATTTGAAACAGTCAACCCATTTTAGGTCAAATGATTTTTTTTTTTCCTTAGGGAAGCGACTGGAGTGTCTACTTGACCTATTGTTGAGTTCTGAAATCAAAATAGGCTGATAGTTTATTTAGCTGTGTCTACATATTAATACCAAAGACATTCTGGGGCAAAATGTCTTTTATCTGGTGCCCCTAAATGCAAGATGAGCACTTGAAAGGTGTGTACATGACCCTGACAGATATGAGGTTCTTGAATTTTGTTTTTGCTGAGAAGAATCAGTAATATAGGATTAGACATTATTTTAATGATTATTTATTGGAAGAGTTGTCAGCACTGCAACACAAAATTAATTTAACATACTTCATCTGCTGTTGGATTGTATCTCCAGGTTTTACTTCTGTAGTGAAAATAGTTAGGACTATCTTTCCACAATGTGTAAGCTTTTAATTTCCTTTTCAGTGTTATTTTACATAACTGCTGGGAGACAAACTGTTACCTTTTTTCTATTTTACATGATTTCTTTGCAGCCAGAGGAGTAGCCCAGGCTGTCAAACAGCATTGTTTACTCCACATTGTACACCAACATGGTCAAAGTAACATCCTAGACTTCTCAGGAAAAAGCCTTAAAGATTGTATTAAAAGATGTTGGGTTAAAGCAGATGAATTCTCCTGGTTTCTTCTTTTCTTAAAAACTTCTTGGATACCGAAAATAATATTTTTTTTTCAAATTTTGAATGCTACTGATACACGTTACCAAGATAAATTTATGTTCATTCCAACATATGAAACAAAATAATATAAATTACCTTTGTAAGATGGTAGTCATTAAATTGTGAAATTATTAACCTCTGACATGAATGAGAGCTAAATGTGAATGCTATATTTCAAAGGGTACTGTAAGTTCACTTGTTGAACTTAATAGCTTATTACCTAAGGAATATTGGGCTAGTTATTCTTGCCAAGAACTACACATAAATAGATACAATATGAAACATGACAAAATTAATACCTAGCATAAATCATTGCTATATTGGAACAATATTACTGGAGAATAACTCAAGCCCACTATCCCTACAGTAATTCACATTCAATAAAGCAATATAATATTTATAAATTGGATTTCTAAGTTACAAGACATTCAAAGAAAACAGGAGCTCTGATAATGATGTTGGCTGTCTTGCTCATTTAATTACAATGCAGCAATAATTTATCAGAAGATTAATAAAATATGACAACTGGTATGTTTTTTCTGGTGGCACTGCTGGTTCTGCAAATGCCATATGTTATTTGAATTTTATACCATGTTGTCCTTAATTGTGTACTTGTAACCATAAACAGCATTTGTGTGTTATAATTAATCCTGATAAACAAACATCCACATTAGATTATAGTTAGATAATTTTAATTACATAGATATATTTTCTCTGCATTGCAGTGGCAGAGATAAGTCTCTTGTTATGTTCTCATCCATTCACATCTTCTGATACAGAACACACTTTGATTATGCTTCCCAAAATCTATAGTGGAAATTAGCTTCAGTATTCAGTCTTAGAAGTCTTGCTGGCATACAGATTTGACTATTAAAAGCTGATGAATAAAGTAATAATAAGTAATAGCAATAGAGTAATAAGTAATCCATGTATCCAGGCTGGAAAGTAGCTATGATTTCTGGAGGCCTTTCTAAAGTAGCAACTCCATGAGTCAGATAGATGCAACCTGAAATAAATGCTTCCCCTGAAATCTGATTACAGGCATGACACAATGGGATACTTTGCAGTCTTAATTTGGGGTTTATAAATTTGACTTTGCCCAAACCCAAAATCTGGATTTGGCATATATTGTCAAAAAATATATTTCTATCCCTTTTTAACTTTAAATCACTAGTATCACTGTGCTTTGTTTATATGCAGGTTTGCAGGGAGTCCCATTTTGATCTGTTTGCAGAACCAATCTATTTAACCTCGAAGTTGTGTAGTGAATCCAATGTCTTCTGAATGGCCATATAGAAATCTCAAACCACAATGGACAAAGTTTGCCACCATTTTTGTCCCTCATAAACTGTAATAGACACTCTCAAAAAATATTATCAGCACAGTACCAGTAAAGTAATCCACAATAATAGTGCAGCAGTTGAAAAACAGAGAGAAATTAAAAATGTGGCATTTATTTGTCCATCCCATTTCAGAATTTCAAAGTCATATCAACTTTGAGAGGGTATAGGAGTTATTTTCACACTGGTGGTATGCCTTCTAATACATTAAATATTATTTTTCTTATTGCATGTAAGCGCCACTTCAAAAGAAGAAACCAGGAGAATTCATCTGCTTTAACCCAACATCTTTTAATACAATCTTTAAGGCTTTTTCCTGAGAAGTCTAGAATGTTACTTTGACCATGTTGGTGTACAATGTGGAGTAAACAATGCTGTTTGACAGCCTGGGCTACTCCTCTGGCTGCAAAGAAATCATGTAAAATAGAAAAAAGGTAACAGTTTGTCTCCCAGCAGTTATGTAAAATTCAAAAACTCATAAGTCTTGCCAATGGCTTGGAAATAACACGGCAGCCATACTTTTTTTAAGTCTGTGGGATGCATGTGCTGGTTTTCTTAAAGGTTCCCAAGGAGGTCACACCAAGGTACCTCTGTGGAAATTCAGAGCTAGGAAGGCACACAGTGAGTTTAGATGATCTATTCACAGCACTTGTTAATCATAAGGATTGTACATACTTTAAAATCTAGAATTGCTAGATAGTTATCCATATGTTAGTTTGTAGTAAATGGGAACAATATGCTTGCATATAACAATTTGAGACCTGTGACATAGCCATGGTTCATAAAACATGGTTCTGCTAGAAGTTGTGGCTGGATGAAAATTAGTAACTCAAAAGAACCAATAGCAGCCAGATAGAGAACACACAGTGACAAACTCTGCTGTACATTTCAAGTATTTAGAAGAGCTTCTGCTCAAGATATCTCTTTGATTATATTTATTGAGTTCCAGCTACTTGGAGATCTTTTTTCTATCATAGACATTTTATAAATGTCTCTTCTTGTTAGGGTAATACTATTTTTAAGTATTTTTTGGAAGGGACATAAGACACAACTTTATGAGAAATCATAACAGAAAAAGACAAGAAAAGTTCGAAATTATGTGAAAAAAGTCATTACTTCTAATGATCCCTTCATTCTGTAAAAAACATATTGACTGTCCTATAAATCAGGCAGATACTCTCATAACTGTAATTACTATTCTCAGGACATATATATATATAAATAAATGGTTATAATTTCTTTATATATTCCAACATTATTCACTGAATTGTTATTCAGGGAAGCTTATTGGCAAAGTAGTTGCCAAAATGGTTTCTTTTTTAAGCTCTGACAAAAGCAGTAAAAGGGACTATGTTTTCATTAAAATATGCAAAAAGTATACATTTATTATGAGCCATCCAAATATTGGCATTTTGGGCCTTATTTGCAAGTCAAGATTTTCTGACAATTTGATAAAGGAACTGCTTTTATACTCAGTTTTCCAACAATAGAAAGAATTAATAGAAAGTTTCAGAAATTTAAATTCACAGATTCCAATGAGTTTGGTTTTGAGTATACATACATATTTACCTTCTTAGAAATATTAAAATGATAATGATTTACATCAGTATTCTGCAGCTAGAAATGACTGCATGATCAAGAGCACTATAGAATTGAATCCCTTTCTTTTTTACTAATATATTTTTGCAGGGCGTACATAGTTACATTGATTTCTAAGCATTTTCAAGTACTCTGCTTTTGTTTAACAGAAGTCTTTCAACTCTTAATAAGTTCTCACATCCTCCTTGATAGTTCTTAAAAACAAATTTCTATTTTTAGGTATATGTTCTATATAATGACAAGTTTGATTTTAATCATTGAAAGCAGATGCAGCTATTACTGAAAATAATAATACAATTTCTTGAGAGAATTGCGTCTAATTTTTTTCCCCTTTATTAATATTAATGGTGTTAATAATATATTAGTAGTAGAAGACCAAAATCTATTACAACAAAACTTGGAACACTTCCCTAAATTTCGTAGGACTAAGTGCAATAAAGCTGTCTAAGAAATGATGCAGTTTCATCTGAATCCGTTTTTTGAAAAATGTAATCTTAAAATTTATGTTAAATAAAATTTATTTTCTTTTCTTTGTATTTCATTATCATTATTTTGACCTCATTCCTCTTATATATTATTTCTAAAAATAATTAGTGATTAAGAAAGGAATGTATCTCTGAGGCTGTCAAAAACTGGATAACTTCTCCTTGGTGCAAGTATCTAGTTTACTATAATTCTAAAGACTGCAAAGTTTCATGAAGAGTTGTTGTACTTCCTGTATTTCCATTTATGATAATAAATGTAATATGTAAATTTTTCCCCTCGGCTTTAATTTATCCTTTTAGAGTACTTACATTTAAAATTAGTCCTCTGCATTATTGTGTTAGATTTGCGTACCACTTATCTGATTTTAGAAAATGCATTCCCCATTGACTTAGAGTGTTTTTTTGAAGTAAAGACAACTTTTTGCCAATCTTTTTACAGTAATTTATGTTTTAAATGTAAGAATGTATAATTATTTTAAGTAGACATATGTCATCTTTGGAGTAAAAGACAGAAGAGAATTAGGAAAGCTGTGGTATTTTATTATGCCTGAATGTAGTTTCTTTTTTGATTCTATCAGATATGCTTGCTACAATTTACTGTACTCAATGATCTTAAAGGTGTTTTCTAACCTAAAGGGTTCTATGGGCCTGTGATTGTGTATGAATCCATATGCATGTATGTGTATACATATGTATATGTTAAAACATTAAAAGAGCATATCATTAGGGGTGAATTTTTATATTAACTAGTTTTCAGTCTTAATATTTAACTGGAAATGCTTGATTCTTTTTAAGTAAGCCTTTTGCATTAGCAGCAAAATTCATGAAATAGTGACCAAGAAACATAGGTACTGAAATCTCTGCTCATCTCTAAGCATTGTTTGTTCTCAAGTAGTAAAAGGATGAGTGATAAGTATGACAGTTCTGTAGGACTAGTCAGGCTAGTAAGTCTGGGGTCCTTATTCAAGAACTTTTGGAGGTCTGAGCTTTAAATATGTGACAGCTGTCTGTATGGCTCCAGGGTGCAGTCATTTAGAATTTACATAAACATTGTAAATTTTGCAGTAAATGAGCTTCCATACTGATACTCCAGAAATGGTCTTAATTTGTAATCAAATCGAGTGTTAAAAATTTGCCATAGAAATACAGTTTAATTTGAATAATTAAATGGTGCTTGGAAAATAAACCGATTAAAGAAACTCAGAATATTTTTTTCTCAATTCTTTCAGTAAAATTTCATGCTATGTATAAGGTAGCAAAATAAGTTAAAAAATAAATAACAAGGAGGAAAAGAGTTAAGTCCTTTTTTATTCTCTGATATGTCCTGTAAGTTGTTCTTCGTGTTTGTCAGAAAACACAAAAATTTGTCTGGAATTAATTTAAATTATTCATTATAATTAACAAATTCTGGAGAGGGACATAAATTATCCTCTTTTCTGCATAAAAGGGATATACATGATATACATGTCTAATTTCCACTGTCAGTGACCAAGAATGGAATAAAAATAATTATTTCAATTTAATGTTTTCAGCCAAATTTCAGAGCTGTTCTCTGTTAAAATCAATAATAATGTTTCCAGGTTAACACTGTACTCATTTAATATACTGAATCCCTAGGGGTAGGGGACATTTACATGGCAGCTCTTGAGTGATTTCACTTGCTAATTCTGCCAGTAAAATCAGATGATCTCCCAAATGGGGAAAACTAATTAAAGATTAGATGTCCTCCTGCCTTTTCACTTAGAGTAAAACCCCAGAACTAGAATGTCACAGTTATTCTGTAGGGAGGATTTGTCAAATATCTTTTCTTTAGGGCTGGTGTGCTTCTGGAAATGTAAAATTAACATCTTCAATTCATAGTTTAAATCCTCAGGATATAAATGATAAGGGTTTTGCACAAAGATGAAGAAAAGTCCATGTCCTCGTGTGTTAAGACTCTCTAGGAAACAGGTAAGTCAGAAAGACAGGAAGCAGAGAGAAAAGCACTGTAAAATTGCTTCACAGAGAATACTTCAATTTTTCCTTGATAGACATCTTTATACAATGCATATGAAGCTGCATCTAACAGTAAGGGTTTCTTGAACTTTTTGGCAGGTGCAGAATATTTGTTGACTGTTTAATTTACTTTGTATATAATTAATCTCTGTAGAAGGTGGCCTTCAATGCTAAGAAAGCATTTTATATTTCATGGTTTTGTTTACTATCATGGCCTCAAGCTAATTCATACATAAAGTCCCAGCTGGAATCTAAACAAATGTAAAAAGAACCTGTCAGCCATTTACAGCTTCTCTAAGCCAAACATCAAAAAGTAAAGAAAAACAGGTATCATGATAGAACAAAATCAACCATTAAGAGCAAGAAATGGGACTTTTGAGAATTTCACATCCTGCTTGCTTTATTTTCATTTTCTTTGAGTTTGATGTTCACAAAATTATAAGCAAGAAATGCATAAAAAAGGTGATTATGTGTTGTAGGTTGGGTTGATTTAGTCAGGGATTTTATTAATGTTAGTTAGGTTTGTTCCCTGTACTCCTCTATTCTTTCTCTCACAGTGGTTTGCTCCAAGTTGTTTACCAGGAGAGCTCCTGCCACTCAGACCTGTCAATCTTCTCACTTCTCTGTTTTCTCCTTACATGGTCCAGTCAGTCAGGGGTTGTCACTCCTTGTTGGGGTGTCAGTCTTGTAACCACTCCCTGCTTCTTCATGAAAGTTCTGCATCAATCACCCCACCTTAACCGTTCTATTCATCCCAGAACACTGTACCCACCTCTGTTATGTTCCCATAGGTTGGTATAATCCATGTTACTTCCCTGTCGTTTGTCCCCATAGGGCAAGGCAGGTTTCCACCCCTGTCCGCCCACCCCCTACTTAATCTGTTGCCGTTCTTTGTTCTTCAGCATTTGCCTTGCATTGCACTGAGGGTGATTCGCTCCGACCACGCATGGGGGAATAAACGTTCTTAGGCTCGCAAACAAAGTGTCCTTCTCTCGTCCCTTCACTTCCTCTCAGCGTGAATCTACCAAAGCTGCGTTACCCACACCGCAGCGCTCAGCACCATCAGGGAGGCAGACGCCATTACCCTGGAGTGCCCGCTCACGTGGCAGACTCGGCTTCACAAAGGCAGTGCTAGCCGGCGCTTTTCGACTGCTTGGGGTCGTAACAGGTAACCGCCGCAATTATGTATACTGAAACAGAAACATTATACCAATAATCTAATTAGTAGCTTGTGCCAATCAAATCCTAACAAGAATTTTTCCCTTTTCCTTTTTTTAATGTCTTACTTATAAAATACATATATACAAAAGTTATCTAATATGCATGAAAAGTTAAAAAATGTCATTTAGCACTGTATTTGTCCAGCTCAATCTTATCCCTGAAAAACAGCCAAGACATCTCTCTCAAGGATTTGCAAAATAGCAATACTAGTAAACAATATGCAACCTTCTCTCCTGACTTTAGCTCTGGCTGCTAATACTTTACTCTAAAGCACCTTTTTGGACTGACTCAAAAGGTGAAAAATTGTTGCTTTAAGGAAAGTTATGTGTTTGGAAGAAAAAGAGAAAAAAACCCACAACCCAATCCTTCCTTTTCAGATCAGGAAGTAACTAAAAGCTGTAAACCTGCCTACTACAAGGAAAAAGTCAGTATTTCAGATATAGTAGAAACAATGAAAATCAGCATCCACTAAGAAAGTTTTAAATCTTAGCAGCAAAGTATGAGACTGAACTCTGAAAGAAGTGAGGAGGGAAGGAAAAAAGAGAGGAAGATCTGACATTAAATGTTAATGTATTGGACCTAAGTGGCAGGTTTGGGTAGCTGGGAGCTGCCAGGTGTTCTGAAGGGAGGAGATCCTGAGGGTTCATTCAGTTGATGTTGTTGTAAATATCCCATTGTACCCCAAACTGCAGCCAGGCAGGGGAGCCCTGTGTGTCCTGGTTCACATGTGTTTAGAAAAGAGGGAGAGGCACAGGAGACACACTGTCCCCAGGAACACTCTGGGAGATGTATGTGAAGAGGGAGATGAGGAAACGTGCTGCAGAGAGGCAGCTGGGGAGAACATGGGGACAGACTCTTGTGGAAGGAGACAGGTGGGGCTGGGTGCTTGTGGAGACATGTGTGGAGGCTGTGCAAGGTGCTGCTGGAGACATGAAGAAACACAGACATCGGTGAGGGAAGAGAGATTCCTGGGGAGAGATTCAAGGAGAGAGCCCAACACAGGACTGATAGGACTGCAGAGAAAGGCAGGAATGTGACACCCACAGGAGCCCAGAGCCCAACTCCCTGGTCACACACCACACAGCTGTGACTGCTGCTTTGACCCATCTGACCTTCCTCCTGGTCTACCCCTTGAGACAGCAACGTCATGTAATTTAAAAGTGCGCATGTGTCTGAGATTAGATTGGTTTTTATCTGACAATGTCATCTCAAACAGTGAAGTTCAGGAGATTTGATTCCATAACTCTGTTGACATGATGGCTTTTTATTACCAGATAGCATTTAGATATCAGCACCTCTATCATTGTCATATAACTCCCAAAAGGAAGAAAAAAACACAACCCAAACCAAAACAAAACACATAGGGGTGTAGATTCAATAATTTGGTCATGATTTGAAAGGGATTTTTTTGAGCAACCATATTCTCAGTGTGTAATTCTGTCCCTACAGATTTAGAAATCTAACTGCAAAGTAGAGTGCAAAGAAAAAAGTCTGGTAAACCATATTAACAAATTGCAAATTTCTTTCACTTCAGTACAGATACTGAACAAAATACATCTCAAAATGGCGTTCAAAATTACTTCTAGAATAAAAATTGCAAAATAGTTGACATATCCTGTCCAACTGCAGTATTTTAATATGAGTCATTATAGGGGAGTTGACTAATATTTCTTTTTACACAAGTCCATAGCTAAAGGCATACCAGTGTAACCCAGGAAAAAAAAGTTACATATCTTTTTTAATTTGCTGGTGTCCTATGTATGTGAAGTACCTGATTTTATGGGCTTTTTTATGCTACATAATCTTTTACAGAACTTTCCTTTGGCTTCAGTGGTAACAGAATAGGATGGAAAACCAATGTACACTACCTAAAATATTTTCCTAGAAAATAAAAAAAAAAAATCACCTTTTGATTTTTAAAATTGTAATTATACATAAAAAATAATAACATTATTTATTATTATTTTTTAAAAAAATCTTGTATTATAGAACTGCATCTTTGGTTTTATGCATTAATATTTGAAACAATGTAAATCAATTTGCCAGCTTTTCTCAAAAACAGCAGAAAGCATTTGCCAACATTTCACCAAAATATTTTGTTAAAGAGAATTCATATTAATTTTAAGTTAATATGAGTATCTGGTTAAATGTTTTATAAGATTTACAAAACTAAAATTAATACCTTCATAAGTGTCATTTTACTCCAGTGAAAACTCCAGTTCTAGTGCATCCTTAACATTTTAAGAATGTTAAGAATTTATTACAGCAAGTGCTAAGGACATGACTACAATAAAATGGTTTCGAAAATTAGAAAAGTGATGAATCGCAACAAATGGATGCCCTCTCATCCACTTTTAAACATTTAATATCTTGACTTTTCTGAAATAATTTTTTAACACAGGCCCTAGGCTGAATAACAGTACATAAGGATGCTTCTTCTTTATCACTTATGTATTAAAAGTCTGCCTACAAAACAGATTGCGCTCAGCAATTCCATATCAGACACTATCATGGACTGCTGCTTTACCCCATAAAAAGGTTAGTGGAATGGATGTCAAGACAGCAGTCAGGATACTGTGTTCTTTAAACACCTTGTAGTCTGTTTATCCTAGCAGGGTTATTCTTGAAGGGAATCTCTGCTTGATCTTGTATTTATCAAATTCATTAGGAAGGATTACACTGAATCTATCCTCCATAAATTTCCAAGTCTGCATGAATAAGAACAGAGATGAATTCAAATGTGACTTTTAAACTCATGCTCTGTAGCTCATAATTGTAAAATTAGTGGAGGAAGTGACTTAGGATCATAGTTCTCTATCCTTAGACAGAGTAGTGAAAGAAATGAGTGGAAGCCATATGCTTCTTAGAAGTGCTATATAATAGATGTAACACTAGGACAGACAGTGTGGGAATTGAAAAGAGGAGAAGGTTACATTTAGGGAAGATACTATTTCTAATAATGTTAGACTTTTCATTTTATATTTCCTAATGTTTATTATTTCTCTATTGTTTCATATTAATAAAATAGAAAAATATCTGTCAATGCTTTTGTCTTTTTTGAACTCTTTCTACCCTTATTCCTTTGGAGAAATCATTAATACATAACAAGACCTGAATATTATATAAGGGAATAATGAAATGAACTTCCAAAATACAATAATATAAATGGGACAAAATTTAGTGGGGTCATGTGTATAGGAACTTATTGAGTGAGTTTCAACTAGATTAACTGAAAGTTAATCAGTATAATGTTACTTCCCTGAGCATGACTGTCCTCTGCCAAATTAATACAGATATGGTAAAAATGAAGGGAAAGTGTGCCCTGCTACACCCAGTAGATATCAGAATTATTATACAAAGGTTTAGAAAAGGGAAATAGAACAGAATATCCTATTTCAGTGGAAAGGTCTCTTCAACAGTCAGCCAGTCCAACTCCCTGACCACTACTACTGAACAAAAGTTACTAAGAGCACTGTTTAATTTCTTCTTAAGTACTGACACTCTTGGGGCATTGACCACCTCTCTAGGAAGCCTGTCCCAGTGTTTGACCACTTCTTGGTAAAGAAATGCTTCCTGCCACTAGATACCAAGGAGAACAACCAAGCATCTCCCTCATCCTCTCCTCAGGAAGCTGTACAGAGCAATGAAGTCACCCCTCAGCCTCCTCTTCTCTGACCTATACAAACAAAGTCCTCAGCTGCTCCTCAGAGGAAATTCCTTCCAGCCCCTCTGGATTCATCGGACTACCTTAACACTGTGTGGCCTAGCACTCCAGAGTGAAGCTGCAGCAATGCTGAATATAGGACGATAGATAATCACCTCTTTTGGCTGACTGGATATGCTTGGCCTGATACACCCCAGGATGCATTTTGCCCTCTTGGTTGCCAGGGCACACTGCTGGGTCCTATTGAGCTTGCTGTCTGTTGGTCCCCCAGATCCCTTTATGCTGGGTTGCTTTCAAGCCAATCTTCTTCTTAATATATACTTGTACCCAGAGACAGATTACTTGACTGGAGACTATAAAAGTTGTGTTGAGGAGTAGCAGCTGCAAGGACTACTAGCACTTAGATAAAATGAAACTTGAAAAGACAGTACTAAAAGGTAGAGCATAAAAAGAAGAGTTATTAAAAGTAGGGGATAAAAATATTGGTGCAAGAACAAATGGGCATGAAATGACTATGAATAAAGTTAACATCTGCTGTGGTGTGGTTTTTGTGTTAAATTTGTGTTTGCCCACTATTCTTCTCCCTAATCTCCTACCCTCCCAAGTTACCAATCTCCCCAAACCCTTCCCTAACTTCTTCCCTCCCAAGCTGTCAATCCTCCCTATCCCTACCCCTTTTTCCAGAGTGTTCTTTGTCTATCTTCTAGTATTTGATACACCATTTGTTACTTTGTATTATCCCCCTCCCCTGCTCTCCTTGATAGGTTTATAGAGTGTTAGTCCTGCGGTAGATTCCTCCCCTGCCATGCCCTCATTGGTTGGTTGCCCTATACCACTCCTCCTATAAAAACCTCTGTAGACCCCCTAACTTCCGTCTTGGGGTCCCAGATCATGGACCTAATAAATCCATCCAGTTTTACCCCAAGTCCCGTGTCGTCGTTATTTGTTCCTGCGCCAGACCAAGCGATAACTGGGAATAGCAGATCTCACAGGGGGAAGGTCGCACCCCTGCTGTCACTGCCCAGCAAGCCACGACAGCACACTGTGACAAACATCTAAATTTGAACTTTCAGATAGCAGATTTGCTGAGACAAAAATTGGCCTATTTTATATTGGCACTTATTTCAGTGTAAAAATATCATCTTGAGTGCCTTCACATGGCGCATACAGGACAACAAGTTGATCACACTAAGGCATAATGGCTTTATGAAAGCCAACCTGACCAACCTGATCTCCTTCTATGACAAGGTGACCAATAGCAACATGGTAGTCAAGGGCAGTCTGGAGATAGTGACCTATCTTGTTGGTATGAAGGTATGACTATAGGTCAATAATTACTCGATAAATAGTGGGCAGCTCAGGACCCATTGAGCTTTCCTGCACAACCATGGGCTGCACACTAGGATCTCCCTTTTAGTAGGGATGGCTCTCAAGGTTGCTCTTTGAGGCTGAGAGATTCCTTGCCACAACAGATCCTTGGTAAGAGATTAGTAGCACGCTAAATGTTGAAGTCTTAGCTGAGTTGCATATAGGAATGATTTTGCACATCTAATCCTCTAGACATAAACCATTGAACAATGGGACTAGGATTGAATCCAGCCATATCTAGATCACTCTCTGAGAAGGAATTTTAAAAGCAAAAGGTTCTTCCAAAACCTCTTGACTTATTTAGAGGGTCTTGCTGGTAGTTTTATTTGATCCTATGTAGTAACCAAGTTTACCTTGTCATCAAATCTTGTTAAACTTCTGTCTCCTTTGCCATTAAAGATGTTCAACTCACTGTTTTATATCAATAAAGTATATTGCTGCTTTGTTCTTATGAGTGAAGTTTATCATTCTGTCTGTGAGAGCCCCTCACTACAAGAGGGGCACTGAGATGCCAAAGCACATCCAGAAAAGGACAATAGAGCTGGTGAAGTGGCTGGAGTAAAATGAGGAGCATCTAAAGGAATTTCAGTTGTTTCACCTGGAGAAAAGGAGATAGAGGGGACAACTTATTGCCCTCTACAGCTATCTAAAAGGAGAATGAGTGAGATGGAGATCTGTCTTTTCTCTCAAGTAAAAAGATAGAATTACCTTAAATTGGATTAGAAGAAGTTCCAATTGAATATTAGGAAATGTTTCTTCACCAAATATATTGTCAAGCACTGAAATAGGATGCCCGGGGAAGTGGTTGAGCCACCAGCCCTAGAGGTATGTAAAAGATGTGTAATATGGTGCTTAGGGACATGATTTAGTGGTGGACTTAGCAGTGCTGTAAGTGGTCAGACTTTGATCTTAAGGAGCTTTTCCACCTAAAGAATTCTATGATTCTAAGTATAGATCCATACTTGTTGTGGTGTGTTTTCTTTTTATTATTGTTTTCAATAATTGGTTTTGTACGCACCCCCTCCGCTGAG
Source organism: Vidua chalybeata (assembly GCF_026979565.1). Taxonomy (NCBI): domain Eukaryota; kingdom Metazoa; phylum Chordata; class Aves; order Passeriformes; family Viduidae; genus Vidua; species Vidua chalybeata. Next base: position 51,930,878 of record NC_071531.1, on the reverse strand, counting down.
GCATTGGTTCAGTCCCTGCTGTCAGTCCTCCCTCATACCTACCCCTTGTTCCAGAGGATTCCTTGTCATTTATGTATCGCTTGCTGCCCCATTGGTTTAGTTAGACTGTTCCCTTCCCCAGGAACTCCCTATTGGTTAGAACATTGTAATCCCCACCTTATGTTCCTCCCCTGCCACTCTGCTATTGGTTCCTAGTCCCAAGCTCCACCCTAATCCTGTCCCTTAAAACCCACTGCCCTGCCTGTGTCTTGGTTCTTGCCTCTGCTGTATATTGAAGTTATGGATGCTTTTTTTTTGCCCTTTTGGCATAATAAATGATCTTCGGATAAGCAAGCAAGGCCCATCTCATCTTTTCTACGCTGATTGCTCAGCGACTGCTTCAGAGGTTCAGGGTCCCGAGGGAGGTGTCGCACCCCATTTCTGCTGCTTACACCCAGCACGCCACTGCTGTGCCACAGCGCATATTTACATGCCTTAAGACAACTGAAAGTAACATGTTACTGCTGATGAAAGTTGTATGGTTTTTTTCAACGACAGAAAAAAAAGACCAAGATATAGTGGAAATCAATGACTCCAAAAATCTAAAGCACAAACAAAAAACCAAAACAAACTAAAACAACCCAAAACAGACAAAATTAAGTTTAGCTTTGTATTTTGCTTGTATTTTTTATCTGAATGGTGAAACAAGTCTGCTAATCATAGAGATATAAATATGAAATTTCTCATGAAGGATAAGGTTACATCATAAGCATAGAGTTTCTGTTAGTTGAAGCTATTATTTCAGATGTTCAATTTTATTTTTTGTCTATGGACTAAATTAAAGGAGATCAAAAAAGAAAAAAATCAATAGGCTAGGATGGCAATACACTTTCTGGTATTTGATCCCTGCATGCAACTTTGCTGGAAAAGTTTGGGAGGAAATTTGGCTGTGCTACGTGATTACTATTCAGTTTTCTAATTATGTATAGGCTTTATTTGCACAACTTTATAACAGGCTTAGTAATACAGCACACCAGTTACCTTAGATAATTTATATGTTATTGAAGTCTTACTGTAGAATATTGACTGAAACAAGCTCATTTCAGTGTATTTATTAATATGAATTATGGATCATTAATTATATTACCAACAATTTATGTTTCAAAAGTTGAAATAATTTTATCTCATATGTCATACATTAATGAGATACTTTATTTGCACATTTAATACTTCACAGAATTTACATTAAAAATTATTTCATTTTCTAAATCATATGAGAGAGAAAAATTGTCTAGTAAAAAATAAGTAGAAGGCTAAAAAGAATAAGTTCCTCATTCTCAGAAAGAATGGTAAAAATAAGGGAAAAAATGGAATGTTCACTATAAAACATAATCAGCAAATACAAATATAAAAAATAATGGTGTCAGAGAAATAAAGTGAGAACTCTTTTTCAGCAGTACTTAAGTATTGCACAGAAAAGGAGTAAGAAGAAAGAGGGGGGAAAAAGAGGGGGAAAAAGAAAGAAACAAACAAAAGAAAATGAAGAAAAAGAAAAAAGAAATAAAACAAACTGAGTATTGAGATCCTTGCATTGAGTAACACCACATGGGGAATTTCAAACAAGATGGTCAGTCACTGTGCACTAGTTGCCCCAGCAGCCTCACCTGCATTCTCCAGCAATGCCTTCAGCCCTGCTCTGCTTGCCTAATGCAGGTGCTATGGGACTGGCTCTGTCCATGACTGCCCACGGCCTCTGCCATGGTCACCCAGGGCTCCAGCTCAACTCAGGGACCAGCCCTGCTCTTTGCTGCTCCCTGACATACATGACCACATGACCAGCATGTGTGCAATCCAATCCTTTAATCACACATGAAACATCTCCTGCTTATCCTCGGTACGTACAAGAGATTGTCACGTGGGACCATTTCTGTATCTGTGCCACACTACAGTAACTGTTTACAGGGTTCTTATTTACTCAAAAGTTGGTCACTTCTGCACAAGAACCATTTGGAGTTTCTGAAAAAGTCAGGTTTTTCACCCAAGATATTAGTCAATACTTCGCACATCCAGACTGGTACAGACAATGTATTTCACCTGGGAAACTCTTAGGGACAGTTTGAAATTCTGACCTCGAGAGGTCCTCTGCAAATTAGTCAGCAGCTTTTTTTGGGAAGATGACTAAGATTTCAGTAATAAACTTCTCTCCAGTCACTCCATTATCTCAACTATGCAAATAGCTTCACAGGGAATTTCTGGACCACACCAATAACTAATGACTTAAGTGCATTGGGTGTGCACAAAGCTCAAAACTGTTATACAGCAATTATAGCTGAAGAACAAATTTGAGTCTAACTTGCAAATTTTATTTCATACCTTTCACAAGCAAAAGAGAAACTACCAAATGAAGTCTTCTGCTGATACTGTGGACATGAGAATAGCAGAATGATAACAGCTTAACTGCTATAATCTGAATATATCATATATATTACTGAATATATCTCATCACTGTAGCTGAAAACAAGATTGGATATACTGAAAAATAAGACAGGAGGAACATCTATCTGCCTTGAGGCTTGCAGGTCTGCAATGACAAGGTTTGTTTTGACCAAAATCTGAAGTAATATTCTGTTGAGAACAGTGCCCTCAAATAAATCTTCTGGTTCCTGATTGCAGGGCATTCTCAGTCATCCTCATCAACATAAAACTTGACATAAAAATTAGACTAATGTAATTTGTAGTTGCCCATCTTTAAAAAAGATCTCTAAGTCCTGCAGTCCACTGAGTTATTACCACCTCTCCAGATTTACAATGGCAATATGCACAGTAATGATTTTATTTTAAGCAGAAATCATTCGAAGTACATTATTCAACAACATTAATTCAATCATATAAATATTTAAAGGTGGGCATTTATTAGAGATATGAGTTAATGAGCATAGTATAATTAAGGAGCCTTTGTTTAATTACATATTTAGATGCTAGAAAATACCTTACTTCCCAAATGAACTCCTGAAACATACGCACAATTTTAATTTTAGACTTCGAAGCACTTCTCCCAATTGATTAGTTTTAAATGTCAGTGTTCCATACTCTAGCCAAATCCAGCAAATGAAAATGTGATAATAAGAGATGTGATGGCTGTACAGCATCTATCATGCATTGACACCACCTTATAACATTTCTTACATGCAAGAAAGTAGGACCATGCCCATCTAAGTAGGACTCAAAGCCTTTGTTGTTCCTCTCAGTTGCCAATTGTTAAACTCATAATGATTATTTTCCCAGTTACTTTTTCCCCATGATTCTTTTTCTTGAAGGCTCCATAGTGCATCAACCATATTTTTGTGATCCTGTAAAGCACTCTTCTCATATTCATTGTAGGAAATTTGAAAGAGACTGCAGGGTGGTCCTTTGGCTCACAATGACCACTCCTACTTCCATGTTAGTTTCTGTTGGGATTTGGTCCAGTTGCCTAAAAATAGAGATCTCAGTTTAGGCTAGTGCTTTTTCAAAACTACATTTAATGATGAGATAGCTGCCTAAAGGCAGACATCCTGCTTCCCTATTTACACAGTGGAAGAGGTTATGGATAGACAGCCTTGAGCTGGAGTGATTCAGGTGACTCAGCTTTATCAAGTTGACAATACAACAACATGAAGGAAAAGTGCTGCAGAGTATCACACTAAAACCTCCTCCTCCTACTCATTCCCTCCATGGTTCTGCTTAGTCTTGCTACTTCTTCAAATCCATCCTTACCCTGCTTTTCAAAAACCACAAACATTGGAGGTTTATTTTTCCTTTTCTGCTAGCATCTTTCCCCTAATCCCAGATGAACTATGTAGAAAGTAGAAGATTCAATTTTTGTGGACAAAAAGTTGTTGTCTCTCTAAGACAATTCTAAGAGAAGAGTCTCAGCTTCTAGTCTTATAGAAGCAGAAAGTTTGCAAAACCCAGCACACCTGGACACCATGGTTCCCATCTGTCACAGCCAAAACCAATTAGCTAGATCATGCAGATATCACATATGTTCAGCCAATAAATATTGCAGTTGTTATATGTAGTACAGATTATTTACATGCTTAACTTCTTGCTCTAAGAGTCCACAGATGCTGGCAGCTGAAAATTGCTCTGTCACTGAGTAGCATGTAGGATGGTAGTGTTTTCACACTTTACCCTGTAAGGTGGAAGAAGACCTATAATATAAGGTCTGACTGGAGGAGAGGGGCTAACTAGGGATAGATGGGATTGTCAAAGAAAAACATATAAAGGATGTCCTGAGTGGGCCTGGGAAGATATACAGACACAATTTCCTCTTTCTTCACTGTCATCACATTGTATACAGGATAAGAATATAGGAGTTAGAAGTACTTCATGCAATAAATGCCTTCACTGAATGCGGGGATAGCTGGACTCCAGGACGGTTTGGGTGGGTGGTAACGAAGGATCTCTGAGGCCCGGTCTTTAGAGCATAGGGTTTATTGTAAAGGATGAAGGGCCCTGCTTAGAGTTGCTAGCCGCAACTCGTGGCAGGCCCAGGGAGAGCGGGGGGAGAGAGAGAGGGAGAGAGAGATGGTGCTAGGTGGGTGTCCCAGCAGGAAGGTCCAAGAGAGAGAGCGTCCGGTCCCTCGGCCACACCTTATCAGGGGGCTTCAAGGTGGGCTGGGACAGGACTTGGGCCAATGGGGTTACAGACATCGGATACTTCAGGGGAGGGTTACAGGTATGGGATGAACCATACATTGGGGGGTGAGACAGGACATTCCATTTGACCTTAGGATCTATCAGAAAGGGGGGATTGCATTATTGTTTTCGGGATGCTCAGTAATGAAGGTTTGGTATTTCAAACCTTGTTTTCATCTCGATATCTGTATTCTCTGATTCTTTTGCCAGGCCCTCATACTTATAGGGCCTTGCTATTTCATCTTCCCCAACAACTGAAGAGTACATATTGGAAGAATTCAGTACTGACAGATTTCTACAATCTTGTCACAGACCTGACAGCAATGCTTGATCTTTCCTGTAGTGGTGTCAGCATTCATCTGACCAGGTAAACTGCTCAAGTTCCATGGATCATCAGTAATATGGACCAAGGTCCCAATGGCACATCATTGTGGATGGCTGCCTACAAGCCACGAGAAGCCAGCACTGATTCATCTAGCCTAAGCAGGAAGTGTTTGCTTCAGGTGCTCAGATGAACACCTTCATTATCAGCCCAAGTTTACATGAGTTCACTTTCTCTTGCAGCAAAACCAGTCAAAATATATAGTAACACAGTTATAGGTTTATTTAAATAGACAGAGAAGTCTGAGGCTTAGACACAAGATTAAGAAATCCAACTGCCACTGATGTAAATCTCAAATTATGCCTTTTCTTTCAGTAGCTATTAGTAATTGAGTCTATACCCTCCAACATGTGCAATACCTAAGGAATAATTAAAAAAAAAAGGTTTTAGGAGAGGTTTAAAATTTCTGTAGCCTTTACCCTCCTGCTCACAGTTCTTTCCACACCATTAGTCTAAATTTTTGAAGTCTGACAGTTGAAGAGTATTGTGTCTTGTTCTGATCACAAACAAGCCTTCAGTTGTCAAATTCAGTCTTGTACAATACAAAAAAGGAGAAATTTTCAAATTAAATTTCCTTACACTATTAGTGAGTACTCCAAAAGGACATCTGAGATAAGAACCGTAGGAGTCACCAGCTGAGATGGAAGTGTTTGAAGCTGGATGGGAGCTCTCTGTGCTTTATAAATGTTCATTCAAGGATCCATTCCCATACCTGTAAAAAACTGTACTTCAAAGCTTTAAGACTGTAGTTGAATACATAGGGGAACTACACATGGCCTTTATCAAAAGGCCATCAAAGAGGTACAACATTTTATATTTGTTTGGAAGCAGTTAATTTTACACTGTTTTGGGTAAGTTACTTCTGTTGGCTCTGTGGCTAGACTCCAGATGTAAGTATACATCAGCATAAAAAGCTAATTTTGATAATATTCTCTGGCACGATACAGTATCTCTATCCAGATGTATATGCTTGAAGGAAATTTATGCAAGATTTTCCACAAATTCAACCTTTGATATAATTATTCAAATTAAAACAAGTTTAAAGTGTCTTTAGTTTCCAGCCTATGGTAAATACCTGAGTCTGTGTTGTAGAGCAATTCCAATTGACAGAACTTCACAGCTCTTCATTTATGGAATTTGTACCAATAAGGAAAAAAAGCTGGACAGCATTAAAAATGAGCCTATTATTATCTCTCAAAAATTTCCTTTCTAAAAAGCATGCATTAATAACTAAATAGCTCACCAGGAAGTTTCAGGGAAGAGTGGATGGATTTTTTGCTTTTAGATCCTTCAGTATACAGCTGCCATGTCACAAATCCTTTTTTCTCTCTCTCTCTGTCTCTTTTCTTTAATTAATTCATTCCTGGCATCATCTTAAGCTGCAGAGATGCCCAGACCTCAATGGCATCTTTGCTCTTCTATTAATAATCAGTGAACAAATGAAAAGGCATGAAAAAATTCACAAAAATAAGTTTAATAAATGGATCCCTTTATGTGCTGATTTTTCTTTCAGATATCTTTCCTGTTCTTTGATTATCTGTTTTTCCTTTGTAGAGCCTTTTGCCAATCTGTACGCAGGGACTGATACCAGAGGAAGGTTGCTAAGCAACTTAAAATGAAAATCATACAGTGGACTACCAGGCATTTCTAATGAAGCCTTCTTGAGCCATACCTTAGTCTTCACACCTCATGAGTAAGCCTAGGATTATGAACTGGTGTAACAGATAGGAAGTGGTTTCCAATTAGTATACCCAAGTGTACAAAGAAGCAGCATGCCAGAAGGAATGTTATTAATGAGAGCAAGATATACACACTTAATATTCAACTGCATCAGACTGAGAAATCATGGAATGACCAGCTAGAGAGGCTTATTGGATGCACAGTTGTGCAAGCTACCTAAGGTCCAAGTAAAGAGCTGAAAAGTAAATGGAATGGTAAATAATGTCAATAGTGAAGCCTTTGGTTGCATCTATATTATTAAATAAAGCTCCTGGAAATGCTCCTGGACAGTATTTCATATTGTGTTAGTCTGCTGGCATGGTCTCTGAAAAGCTTGTGCTGTTCACAATCTCCTAAAGCATTTCTTAGGACTGTTGGGGAGTTAACACTGACTATGGATGACCCCCAAAAGGCACTGTGGATGTATTCATGATGTCCTGCAGCATAAGGGAGGACATATAGTTTAATAGTGTGAATGAAGGTTTTTGCACAGATTTGCCCTCAGTAATAAACAAAACTCTGATTCATAATAATTTGTCAGCATAGGTTGAGCCTGTAAGGATTCAGCTGTGCTTTTTCAACCTTGACAAATTTCTTGATCTCTAGATCCTGGTATTTTACCCAAATGTTTTGATTTGCATTTTTATACTTTCTTATGTGACATTCATAAGAATTCCTAGTTTTGATCAAAACTAGGACCTGTATTTTTCTGAGAATTGTTTTCTGAATACAAGTGATACATACATGCCATTTACCAAACTGTCTATATGTCCTGCTTTACAGTATAAAAATGGTTATTTGAATAATTCACCACCTGAATTTCAAATATGGAAAAAGTCTTATTACTCAGTTATATTATTCTGTGTATTTCCTTCTCTTTGCCATGTTACTTTGGCAATTATGAGCATGCACAAGGGCTATTGTGTTCCTGTGGTAAGACATCAAATGTGCAGGCTCTTATAATTTTGTCACTGATTATATAATACATAATCACTGCAGGAAACTTGCAGGATGTCTCTCATTGTCACTGCTTCTGTTTAGTTTCATTATTCTTTTCTTTTAAATCTTTCCCTGTCTTCCTACTCACACTGAGTAACCAATTTCTGATTTTCTTTCCTATCTGGCTTTACCAATCTTTCTCTGAATTGGATGATTTTTAATTAAGCCATATGAAGTGAAATGATTGTAATAGGAAGAGTGATAAATTCAAAAAACTAATGTATTTTGGAGATTTTATTCACTGAAGAGATAAAAGATGTGTCTTCAAATCTTCCTATGTGAAAAATATCTTGCGAATATCTTGAAAAATATCTACGTGCAGGTATTTTGCACACAGTTAATCCTATAGTCATTGCTTTGGCAAATTTTACAGAACTGCAGAATTGTGTGTCTTGCAGCTTATAGTGAGGGGTTTCTAGGTGTTGAGAGTGGGCTTTGTCTCACCTAACTTCAGACATCTGAAATTCATCTAGGTATCTAAACAGTCAATAGAAATACAACTACTTGCACAGAACAGGAGGTGAGATTCATCTTACCATGTGTCTTTAAAAGGGGTATCTATGTGTGAAACAGATTCTAGTCAGAATTGTGCTCAGTACAGTCAATAAAGTTGAGAGAGTTGATCATTTTATTCTGTAGTATATATCCACAGAGGCTGAAGGGCTCTCCATGCTCCAGTGCCTACCAGTCTTCTCAATTATTCCAATCCTTTAGTTGAATCCTAACAGAAAAAGTTTTCTCAAAGTGACCTTTACCAAAAGAATCAATATTAGGTGGAATAAATCAATTACTTTTCTGTCAATTTAATATAAAGGGATCATAAAGATTAAATACACTTGCTTAGGTGAGAGAAATCATACTCTTTGTAGATAGCATGAATTGCCCAGTATTGACAGCAGAAAGGAGCAAAAAAACAAGCCAATAAATGTGCAGTGCAGTCAGCAGAACTTAAAGAAAACCAGTGAAGAAATATTTGCTTTATACATAAGATGAATCTGAGATATACCTATAGAGTCCTTAATTATGTTTTTCATTCACATTTAAAATATGAAAGAGGATAACATTATGATATAAAGAATTAATGAATTTTACTTAGAGTATTTCTTTAGAGACATGTACCCTGTGAATACATGTTTAGCCATCTTTTAACTTCCCGTCAGCAATTTTTGCATTTTTAATAGCCTTTATGGTCTATAATTTAATGCTTTTTGGATCCATTTTTTTTTTTTGCTAATATTTGCATAAGGTTTTTTTTTAGAAGACTGGGAAAAATTTCCAGAAATGGTTCAATTGGCTGCACTGTCATTTGTACAATATTATAAAGCATTTGTGGTGTTATCCATAGAAGATAAACCCACTAAATGAAAGAGTATTCCCATTATACTTCTCCACTATTTTTCCCACCATCAATCAAAGACAGTTTTGTATTCTTTCCAGAATCCCAGAAGACACTCATAATTTATCTAAGAGAGCTTCTTATCAGACTTTTGAGAGTAGCATGCTCATATTTTTGCCGTCTTGCTTGAAGGGTAGTTACCCCACTATTAGAATCTAGACTTGAAAAAATAAGTGCATCTCCTCTTCCACTATCTAGTTCTTTTTCCTGGTGAATTAATTTGTAATGCTCTGATACTGATTGTTAAGGATTTTGGTTTCCAGTATTCTTCAGAATAGTCAAAATATTTAGAAAAAAAAAATGCCACATTCACAAAGCAATGTAAAGATTTCTGTTGCCAATAAATAGTCTCAAGTATCTAGAAACAAAAGTGTGCAATTGCTTGGTCACATCTGAAGAGTTATTTCATGTTGCATTCTAGGCATTAACTTCTATAAAAACTGTTGTACATTTTATATACTTCCCAAATCAAAACCTAAATGTCTCCTATAAGGGTTGTAGGAGATAATTAACATTAACAGGAGAAAGGAATAATTAACATTATAAGTAATAAATATATCTTGTGTTAGAAACAATATAAAACAAAGGGAAAAAAACCCAAAACCACAAACCAAAAAAACAAAACCTAAAAGCTCAAACTCACAAACAAACTACCAAAAGAAACATTTTATTCAATTGCCACTTTTTCACTTATCTTCCACAATGTAAATGTAGCTCTTGGCAGTTTAAGGAGTAGAAAGTACCCAAGTCTATTTGAAACCATATTGCTTCTGAAAATATTTTGGCCTGAATATTGTTTCTAATTCTGTTCTAAGTAAGTAGCAGCGCTTTCTTTTATGAGTTATAATTGAAAATAGTACTTGTAATTATTTCTATGGTTTTAAGCAACTTAAATTGTGCAAGATGGTTTGGTTACAGGAATAAAATACTCATATTTCTTTTTTATATATGTGCCTGTACATTATTGTACAAATCAGGTCAGTTTCTTTTAATTTGTTTAATTTGTTTTATAGATTTTTCCTACACTCCACAAATTTCACTGCTATATTTTTGCAATAACTTTTAAAACATATTACTGAAGAAGCAGTCCTAACAATCAACTCCTAACAATTTGCTTTTCAAAAGCGGATAACTTTATTTTCACTGAGTCTAAATATCCAAGAGTAAATAACCAAATTTTCCCACTGAAAGTCAAGATTTAAAAGGGTAAAATGAGAACGCTATTGAGAACAATATTTATTCTACATAATTCATAGGATGTATTGGATATTGTGATAGACAACCTTACTGTTTCTGAAGAAAACATTTTAGTTTTTCCAAAGGAGAAGGGAAGAAGGATGGTGGGAAAACCACTTACTTTTAAGCAATTGATAGGCAAGTTCCTTTAGTCACTACCTAGTGCCTCTGCAGTGTGTAGCATAAGTTCTCCATATTCTAAAAGAAAATAGAAGAAATAGAAAGATCTGGAGAAGGTTATTTAAATATATGTTCGCTTAGTCACTAATTGAATTAAGGTTAAAATGAGCTCCCAGCTCAATGGATTTCTGCCAGATAAGAAAATAAGGACAAAGAATTGGAGTGACATGCTGCAGTCCAGCCTCTGATATGTTCTATTCAGTTACCAGCCTTTTAATAAATTGTAATTTCTACCTGAATTTATAGTGCATGCTTTGCATACATCTTGCATATGCTGTATTTGCATATTTATAATAATGGCTATTTTCTTATTTTACAAGCTAGAAATTATGGACAGGGAGCCATATATGCTCAACATATTTTTTCACACCAAATTACTTTAAATTATACTATGGTTCATACATTTTAGAAACTTGCAAATACTAATCAACATGGCCTGATAGGAACTTTGATACACTGCTGGTTATTTAAGTGCTCCCTGTGAAAACTGCTGTAGTTAAACTAAGTGCAATGAAAGGTATTTATTTTCAGCTTTTCTGATAGTATTTATACTTTCAGAAGCACTGGAATATTATCTTGAAAAAATATACCTGACATATTTGCACTATTACCTTTTAATTAAAACCAGCTTGCAATTTCATTTATTGCTCATATAATTTCTATTATGATTGATGTCTTGATTTTCAAGAGGGTGTATTTATGATTTGTCCATTCAAAAGTATGTAATTTAATTAAGTGTGTATTTTTTACATACCTCTTACAAACAAAGTCTCTATTGGACATTTTTATGGGTCTGAGGAATGAATATATATTCACTTCACTGTATTTGTAGTGATTGTGCTTCCAATATCAACCTGCAGATATCCAACAAATGAACAAATAATCAAGTTCTTTCTTCAGCTGAAATCTGTTTGATCAAGCAAGTGTTTTTACTAATAACACTTAAGAATTTTCTCAGTTCATCAAATCAAGTCATGGTAAGGTATTTAGTTGGTAATTTTGGAATGGGTTTCTCACCACATTGTTGCCTACATTCCACTTCTTACAAGCCTCTTGAGAAGCAAATGAGCTTAGGTAAATTTCCATAGTAGATTTCTTATCTTAATTAGCAGCCAAAATTTCTAGAAACAATTGTTATTATATTAAATTTAACTATGTTTGTGTAAGAATTATATTTGTAAAAATACAGACTCTGAGAAAAGAAAATCTATTTTCAAGGTTATACCTGCAGTTTGCCTGTACTGGTTGGTATTATCTGGACAACCCAAATGTAATTGTGGTAGCTGATATTTGGAAAGCAAGATGTTGGTTTTAATGAGAGTTTTTTTCATATTTTAATGAATCCAGAGTTAAATAATTGGAAAAATTGAATGTAGAAAGATTTATTGAAAAAAAAAGCCTTTAATAAAAAATGCATGCCATAAGCGTATGCTAAACATGCCATGAATGTCTTCCTGCAAAAGATGATCTGTTATTGATGTAATTATTCTTTAGTTGCAATAATACTTTGAAAAAACTTTCTATATAAGTAACCTAAGTTAGACTTAATGGTTCACATGAAGATGTAGTTTGGACAGTTTTTACCATATATTTAATTGATTTTATTACCTTCATATAGGAAGAATACCCCTTGACTTTGAGAACCAAAACCTATTGAACAGAAAAAAGAGTCCCTTCTTTGAGACACAAAATCACACATCTGTTTGCAGGGAGTGAATGGGAAGTGTACTCACCCACAAAACAGATCCAATATTTAGTAACCAACATATAGTAAGTGTGGATGCATATAATTTTCTGATCTTTATTTACTTTTTTTTTCAAAGGTAAATTTGCTTTTAAGGATTTTCTAGCCAGTTGAAAAACCCTTCTATGGTTGTGTGAGACTAGAAATCTCCATAAACCTTACCGTGTAAGGGTAATCCTTTGTACTAGATGATGAATATTTAGAATATTATATTTCCATCTGCATAAATCAATTTCCTTATTTTGGAAATATTTTTGTTATCCAAAGTAGTAACTTTCAATGGGTATTTTCAGAAGGTGTAAAAATTGAGATCATAATCTGTATTGCATATATACAAAGAAAATATCTTTAAACTGTCCATTGCATAATTTCAATTTTGTATTTTTGAAATTTCAATATCTAACTCGAATTCTCACTTTAAAATAACTTTAAAATGCTCTGTCTTCACACAATTTTGTTATTTATCCATTTTTATGTTTCAAAATGGTATTTAGGGAAGAGTCATTTACTGTAACTACTTTGCAGTTTTCAAATTAACATCAAAGTTGAGAGAAGGAAGGAAGGAAGGAAGGAAGGAAGGAAGGAAGGAAGGAAGGAAGGAAGGAAGGAAGGAAGGAAGGAAGGAAGGAAGGAAGGAAGGAAGGAAGGAAGGAAGGAAGGAAGGAAGGAAGGAAGGAAGGAAGGAAGGAAGGAAGGAAGGAAGGAAGGAAGGAAGGAAGGAAGGAAGGAAGGAAGGAAGGAAGGAAGGAAGGAAGGAAGGAAGGAAGGAAGGAAGGAAGGAAGGAAGGAAGGAAGGAAGGAAGGAAGGAAGGAAGGAAGGAAGGAAGGAAGGAAGGAAGAAGGAAGGAAGAAGGAAGGAAGGAAGGAAGGAAGGAAGGAAGAAGGAAGGAAGGAAGGAAGGAAGGAAGAAGGAAGGAAGGAAGGAAGAAAGAAGAAAGAAAGAAGAAAGAAGAAAGAAAGAAAGAAAGAAGAAAGAAAGAAAGAAAGAAAGAAAGAAAGAAAGAAAGAAAGAAAGAAAGAAAGAAAGAAAGAAAGAAAGAAAGAAAGAAAGAAAGAAAGAAAGAAAGAAAGAAAGAAAGAAAGAAAGAAAGAAAGAAAGAAAGAAAGAAAGAAAGAAAGAAAGATTCCCAAATGACAGAAATTTTAAAAATTATAAAACTGTTGTATGTATGATATTTAAGTGCCGGGACTGTTACTAGAAATAATAATGTTAAATTGAACATATATGTGAGACCAAAACAGTTAAACTCATTGGATGGTGATTTCTCAGAATCAATATTTTCTGTTATTTCTATTTTAAACTATTACTGCTACTGCACAGTATGAATATCATCATAGAATAATAGAATGGCTTGGGTTAGAAGGGACCTTAAAATTCACCTAAATCTACCCCCCATGTCATGGGCAGGGACACCTTCTGCTAGACCGTGTTAAGCTCAAAGACCCATTCAACCTGGCCTTGAACACTTCCAGGAATGGGTCACCCACAACATGTTCCAATGTCTCACAACTGTCATGGCAAGGAATTTCTTCCCAGTATTCAAGCTAAACACATGCTCTTCAGGTTTTAAAGGCATCAACACCTTTCCTATCACTACGTACCCTTGTGTAGCTCATCTCCCTCCTTCTGCTAGGCTGCCTTCAGATACTGGAGGCCTGCTATAACATTTCCCCAGAGTCGGCGGCTCTTCTCCAGGCTGAGAAGATGCCCGGAGGACTCTGGCTTCATTACAGATCCCCTGTACTACACTGGGGGCTCAGACCATTATTCTTATTAGATTTGGTATGTGGTGCTCAGCCACTGTTTATTGTTCTTCGTTGTGGTACAGGTACTAAATAGTTGGTTGCTTTAATAAAGACACACTTGAAATGATAAGAGTTAAATTTTAAAGCAAAATTAATTTGAGAAAGAATCTTAAACCTATGGTCAGTTACCCCATCCCATATATTTTTTGTAAACGACATTCCTTGCAGATGTTACAATCCATGAACCAAAGCCAAGTGATGTATACTACTTAAGACAGATGTTATACTTGCTTACTAGAATATGTTATTATGGTTATAAAACAATAGCCTGAGCATTAAGAACAATGGATTCCATCATGAAGTAATGAAGTGCTTTGGTTGAAACTAAAATGTATTTTAAGGAAATGAGCTTGGGGGCTAGCACAGCAAGATCTCAAATATTGAGTGCCAGCTTAGTTATCTGGTTCAGAGACAAGTGAAGCAATTCAGGAGTGTCCTCCTGTGAAAATAGGTTACAGATCCTTCTGCACAACAGTTAACAACCAACATCAGCAATGTGTGCAAATAAAATACTAGCCACTACAAGTTTGCTATCCATGAGTGGTAGGGCAGCTCAGACTCATAGCAGTAGTTTTGCTGCTGTGCCTGTTAAAATAGACAGAAAAGAATGAGGAAAAATATCTTTTTCCAACTAGTTTGTTTCTGTATTGGTACAAAGACTATTTCCCTGCCCTCAGGAGACAGCAAAAACTGTCAACAACTGAAATGCTTCAGAACTGTAAATGACCTGAATCAAAATATTTATTTTCAAATAAAATTTAAAATTTAAGTCATAACTATGAAACAGAGCTATTTAAAGATGAATGTACTATACATACTAAAATATTGCCACAGATAATGATTGTGTTCTAAGCCTGTTTAAAAGTCTAGAGTTCCTGGTAAAAAACTTGCACACAACTGAGGTACCTAAATGATATTCTCTTTTCAGATTAATTATACTCTTCATTCTCACCGCCTCTACCAATTGATTTCTGTAAGTCCTTAGAAAACAGTCATTTAAATTTTTAGTCCTTTAAAAAATAAATTACAGTGACAAGAGTTATTTGCATTCCCTATTTTATATAAAGCTCGAACATCAAGCCTTAAGAACTTTATATTGAATTTTATTTCATTTAAAACTAAATTTTAAAGGGGGGGCAGAGAGAATGGGGACCTCAAGCTTAAGCATTTAGGCTTCTAATTCTTATATTTTCTTCTTATTTACCTATGACAATAACTGGAAAGAGAATGGATTACAGTTAGCAGCTCTTTGACATTTGCACATACTCTTCCACTAAAGAAGAGGTCAAGGATGGCTTTCTGGTCCTGCCTTCACAAGCTGCAGCTTCCTTTAAGGCACATCCACCAGCTGTGGCATGGAGCCCTCCACGGGCTACAGTGTAGGTATGTGTTCCTCCACGTTTGTCCAGGGACTGCTGGGAGACAACATGCTTCACTATGACGTCCTCCAGGGACTGTGGGGGATTCTCTGCTCTGTCAACTGGAGCACCTCCTCCTCCTTCTTGTCTCACCTTAGTATCACAGAGCTGCTTCTCATACTCTCTATTTTCCTCACTTGTCACTGCCTATTCATATATTTTACGCTTTTAAAAATATATTTTACAGAGACTGATGGGTTCAGTTGCAAAAATGTGTCTTGCTAGAAAATTACATGCTATACAAAACCATGATTTTTTAGAAAAGAGCAGCGGAAGTACAAATATACTGCTAAAGAACTGGAAAATTAACAATACTTCATTGTAATATGAAGCCTTGTCATTTTGCCTTCTTTCTCCTTAAGATCTGGAAAGAATACTGGGCATAAGACAGTGCTGTTTCAAAGAGAAGATTTTTTTTTAGGATTATAGGGTGTGTGTTCAAATTTCTGTTCAGAAAAGGCACTTTGTCTTATGCAATAAATATCATTACCCAGTATATGTTGCAGAATATCACTAGTAAAAAATTCTGACCAGCAATAGGAGATCAAAAACTGGTGAGACCAAGCAGTGGCTAGAGTGAGACCTTGAGTGGCTAGAACAGAACCATAGAATCATAGAATTCGCTGAATTGGAAGGGGCCTATCAGGATCATCAAGTCCAACACCTGGCCCTGCGCGGGATCATCCTCGAGAATCACACCATATGCCTGAGAGCAATGTCCAAAAGATTCTTGAGCTCAGACAGGCATGATGGTGTGACCACCCCCTGGAGAGACTCTTCCAGTGCCCAGCCATCCTCTGGTTAAAATATTTTTTCCTGATATCTGACCTAAACCTCCCCTGACTCAGCTGCCTGCCATTTCCTCGAGTCCTGTCCTTGTAGACCTCATTTGAATACTTTCTAATACCTTAACATCTTTTTTCATTGTGGCACCCAAAACTGCCCCCAGCACTCGAGGTGAGGCCGCTCCAGTGCAGAGCAGAGCAGAACAGGATGATCCCCTCCCTTGCCCGTCTGGTGATGCTGTGCCTGATGCACCCCAGGACAGGATTGGCCCTCCTGGCTGCCAGGGCACTGCTGACTCACATTCAGCTTGCCTTTGGCCAGAAGCCTGGGTCCCTTTCTGCAGTGCTTCTCTCCAGCCTCTTGCTCCCTAGTCTATACACACACCAGGATTGGTCTGTCCCAGGTGCTGAATCCAGCACTTGTCCTTGTTGAACTTCATATGGTTGGTGATTGCTCATCTCCCTTATTTGTCAAAATCTCTTTGCAGGGCCTCTCTGCCCTCAAGAGGGTTAGTTCACAGTTGCTCCCAATTTAGTGTCTTTGGCAAACTTGCTTAATATTCCTTCAAGTCCTGTGTCCAGGTTGTTAAAATGATGTTGAAGAGAACTGGCCCAAGGATGATAGTGTCTAGCCACTGAAATTAGCGCTTCATACTTATTCCTTAGTGCATAAATCTCACCAAATGTCTTCTTATTTGTTTCTTTTATACCCATGCAGATATCTTTGGTTATGTTCATGCTTTTTATCCCAACAGCAGCTGACATGACATTTACACACACAGCAACAGCACACTTTTCTTACTGTTACTAGACTTAACAGTTTTGTAGTCTGTGAATCAGTGACCTTTGAAACTAAATTCAGACCTTCAGCATTTCTCATAAAAATAGTTAAATGTCCTCAGAAGAAGAGAAAACTTTGCTGCATACTCTGTAAGACTACAAAATATATGGTAATGAGTTAGCATGACAATAATTTCAGCACAGACCCTATATTTTAGCAGGGAAAAAAATTAAAATAAGAGCTATTTTACACAGCAACATAGCTGAGAAACAAAAAGACTAGGATCTTCCAAACTGTTCCCTGCAGTATAAATGTACTTGTAAGAATACAGACCATAAAAGATGTGGTTTTGAAAGGCTATATCCTTGCTAGGCTAAATTGGATCTCATCCTGTTGATGAAAGATCAAGGAGTTCAAAGTAGAGATAGGGAGACACGTCCATATAACAAGATATAGCAAAGTATTTTTAAATATAATTAAGGATTCTGGTGGACAGGGCAGTTAGGTTAAATCTGACACAGTCATTCAGTTCGGAGGACTAAATTGTTAAGGAGTGTTAAACCGTATCTGCTGCTGTATAAAGTAAAAGAGAGTCATCAAAATTGTATGGTTAGTGTGAACACTCCCACTCTCTATTGTAAAACACTCTAATAAGATATTAACAAAATGAAATAAAGACATTATACCATCTTGGAATGGGAAAATATGTTCAAAATATTTTTTCCTTATGTTTTCTTCTTTTTTTTTTCTCCCCTAACATGTGAATCATAATTTTGACCACTCTAGAATGCTTTCAATAGATGAACCCAGCATAGTATTTTTATTACAGGCTCTTGCCCCTTACATGCTTCATTACAGTTTTGTAATATACTCCACAGTCATTAGAGCTTTTTTATCTCTTTTCCCAGAGACAACTTTTGAAGGACTACTTAACCCCTATAAATCATATTTTCTCTGGGTTCTCAAAGCTTTTTGAGAAAGTTGTTTTGGGCTTTTTTGTATTGCAGCATTCCTAATGGCTTCAGGCCCACTGCAGGCAGACATTAAAAATAAATGTTCCCGTAAAGAGACTGTTAAAGCTAATGAACTGCCAGTCTTAGTATTTGTATGTTCCTAAATCCTTTTAATTTCAAGGTTGCCTTCCTGAATCCTCAGTTTAATTAGAAAGCATTGTATTTATAAAACAGACCCAATTCAATTGCTTCTGCAAATTCATCTTTATTTTATATGACTGTACTTAAAGAAATCTTGTTTCATTCAAACATTAAAAGTATAGATTTGACATCATATGTGACCCTTTCATCTATCTGAACTATATTTCATTGTGTGAGTTTCTCAGTTGCTTCAAATAAGGACAGATTCTTTTCAATTCGCAGAGCGTGTTATCTGAAGATCTCCTGCCTGCTTTCTTCACTTGCTATAATGGGAAGGCAAGGGAAATACATTCTGAATGTTATCTTTTATAGTCTACTTTTACTTACCAGTGTGCTTATATCTACTAGAACCAATTTCAGTTTGAAAGAACATATCAGAAAATCTATTTACTAAAATGGCCAAAAAGGATGCATAACAATTAGAATTAAAAGAAAAAAAATACATTGGAGCAAGATCATTGTAGAGAATGCCATGTATCTGTGAAAAGTACAAAACCCTTATATTTTCAAACACACAGATCACCTTTTTTTTTTTTTTTTTTTTTTTTTTTTTTTTTTTTGTTTGAAAGCTCTGGCACTTATCTGATTACATTTTGAACTAGTTCAACTCATTCATCTGGTAGGAAAGCAGTTAAAAATGAACAGAAAAATCTATGGGTAACAGGATACCACTTCACCCATATGTAGTAAAATTAGCCTTCTGTGTTGTAGAAATATGCCTGTCATATATGAAAATGAATGCATAGCACTATCTTATTTTAAACTTTCTCATTTAAACTTTCTCATGAATACCTGAATCATCAAGATGGTTTAAAACCTAACACCCAACCTTTTAAGATACTCCCCAAACTATTTCAATGTAATAACTTTATCAGGTGAAGAGCTTGCTGTAAGAAACCTGAACATGATGTCAAGAATACTTTGTTGTGGATTACCATTGTTTGGGATTGTCTGTCCCTTACTCTACCATGTAGGTATAGGAAAAAATTAAGTAGCCACAAGGGTTTTACAGCTCTTATTGTATTTTGGGATAGTAAAGATTTAGGGTAGTAAACAAAACTGGTGAGTTTTACTATTGACTTTATTGCTTTTTCACTTTGAATTTAACTGCTTTGCATTTCAGCTTACCCATCAGTATAATGAGAAGAATAATATCTTCCTTCCTGCCTGAAAGATATTTAATTAATGCCCGTGATGTCATAGATTTTAAAACTAAACACATTGTGATTAAAATTAAGTACTGGCATGCTACAAGATAACTGTAGCGATCTGTGTTTCCTCCTCAGCTTGTCTGTGGTTGTAGAATTTTAATTAGCAGTTCTAAAAATTTATCTTAGCATAGTCTGGTGACATATCTCAATAGAGCAGGATGTGCGACTTAGAGAATTATGGAATCACTTTGGTTGGAAAAGACCTTTAAGAACATTGAGTCTAAATGTAATTAGCAAATCCAACCATAAATAAATGTTTTGCTGTTTGAAGAGAACACGTGGTTTATCTGGTAAGCTTTGCAAGTATTTGTGTCATCACAAGAGCACATGTCCAATGCATTAGATGGGAATACAGTAAGAAACCTGTGTAAATAAACAGAAAAATTCTCAGGGTAGGACATTTGCATTATTAGCCCATCTTCCTGACTTCTTAAAATATTTTTTTTTATAAAGTAATGATTGGAATTGTTACTCTTTTGACAGTCCTTAGTGTATTACTCACATTTCTGGCATATGAATGCTGAATAGGTTAATTCACATTATTTTTCAGATAAAGACCAAGATTTAGTATTGCTTAAGCTGGAGGCATAAATACTTAAATTCTCCAGCCTCCTTCTTAGTACCTAATTTGTCTTCCAAAGTCAGTGCACAATCTTGTCCTTTAAGGTCCAGCTGTTAGCCAGCTGAGCTAGCTCAGTTTATACCAACAGGATGACATTAGTAGGGCTCACGTGATGCTGCACACAAAAGCCCTCAGTGTGCAGCTCTAGCATATAGTAATTCCATGCACTTGGACAATCCCACTGCTGACTTTGGATCACCAGAATAGAACTATAGAGATCTAATGGAGAGGTCTCTGGAGGAAGTGACCTGAAGAAGACAGCAGAAATCCCATTTGTGTATTTGTACAAATACACAAATTTAAATACCATTTACAGAAAAAGATCTTCAAATGTATCTAGCTATTTCTGCAGATTATTTGTAAACTATATGCATTACATGGACAGTTTCACTGAGCATCTGAAATACAGCTGGGTTTAAGTGGACTGAATCGGGGTTGGGAAGCAGTGAAATAAAGAAATACCTGACATCCAAGTCCTGCACAGATTCATATGTTTTTTATGTCCAGATGCTTTTAAAAATAATGGGTGACTATTTAGCTACTTAATACTTTTAATCTGAAATACAAAGAAAATTTTAAACTGTAAGAGAAAACTCCCATCTTTTATAGCTTGAATATTTTTATTAGTTTATTTCCTGTTTTCCAATTCATTTATACAAATCATATTATTAGGTAATGAGAACTCATGCTATATAAAAATATTTAATGCTATACTTCCAAGTTAAGACTCTTTTTTTTCCTGGAACTGTTTAAAAAAAAATACTATCTGGATTCTCTCTTCCCCACACTCATTATTATATGAAAATACTTTAAATATTATATTTTGACCTTACATGGTACAATAATATTCAGAAATTCAAGGATCTATTGTTAGGTTGTTTATATAGTTTTCTGGCTATTCTAACTTCCTGTAACCGTTCTTTTCAGCTATATATTTTTGCAGTAAGGCATCACAGGGGTCTGAGAGAAGTTTTACTGTGAAGAAGAACTAACATGCAAAATATACGTGATGTACTTGACATATTCCACTTCAGAAAGTTACAGTATGCTTAGATGGGATGAAATATGAAATAAATAAACTTAACACAACACTTCTAAATCTCAGAAATCTCTTACCTGAACTTTGAGTCAGTTTACAGGACTGTAGAAATGCAAACATGAAGTCCAAGGAACAGAGCAGAAGGTGTATTGGGCAGGGGTACAGAAGATTGCTCAGAAGGGTAATGCAAGCAAGATTGCATCTTATGAAGATAGCACCTGCTTCTGCTGGTGCAAACATAGAAAATTTGTGCCACCAGCCTAGTTTTCTGGAGACATTTGACCTGTACATTCTTGAGGGCTTGCAGATGTGAATGAATCTGTCCTTTGATTTTTTTTTTTTTTAATGTGTATGACCTGATCTGGTATT
The DNA here is from genome assembly GCF_026979565.1 of Vidua chalybeata. NCBI lineage: Eukaryota > Metazoa > Chordata > Aves > Passeriformes > Viduidae > Vidua > Vidua chalybeata. Next base: position 51,909,378 of record NC_071531.1, on the reverse strand, counting down.
ATGTACTGTACACACATGTTTCAACTGTTGGAAAGCAGTAGTTGAAAGTTAGGTTGCAATTATGAGTTGGCTGTCAAAATAATTAATTTTCTGGTTTAAACAAAATATCAATAGAAAAATTAAATCCACTCTTATGATACAGATCCATTTTGAATTTACAGGGTAATTTGCATTAGTGGTTATTGTTCATGTGCAATAAATATGACTTGCTTGGTTTCTAATGATAATAATAGTCCCCTTTGTATTTACTATAAGAATTGCATATACCATCATTATTTTCCTATTATTATTGTGCTGTAAAGGAAAAATAGTTTTGCATTAACCAAGAAGTAAAATGCACATATTTAGTATCATTCTTGCAGGTAGTCCTCAATTCTGAAAATACCTCTCAGAATCTGCATCAAATGGGAAAGCTAGACAGATGGCTGAATGCAGAACCTGCCATTTAGGATCAAGTACAAAATAAAACCCAAGAAATTCTTCATGGATGCTGCATAAGTACAAAGACATCATTAATTAAACTTGAAAAATAGTCAATGTGAAACTTGTTAGATGAATAAAAAACTATGCTAATCCAGAGACTACAGTGCCAAATATGCTACAAGGCATTTTTGTAATTAACATCATTTCCAGCATGAAAAAATACTATTTTTATTGTAGATTGTTTTAGAGTGTGCAACAGTTTGAAAAAAATGCTTTTATTTTGCTATTGATAATAACTGTGTATCATTATAAGAGATACTGTAAACAGGTTTTTGAAAACAATGTTATTTTCAAGGTTAATTATATTCATAAATACTTCATATGAAAAAATTGATCTGCTGTTAATCCTGATGACTCTTAAAGGAAAATGTCTTTGTTGCATTCTCTTCTTACTAGTACAGGAGCTCAGTCTTACCTGAGTTCTATTGCTTTTTTATGTTCCTGATGCATGGCCTAGATATCCTTGCCTCCATTACCATCATGATTTCCATATCAAGTGATGAGAATTTCTGTTCATGATTGGTGAAATTGAATGTCATAACTCTAATGTAAAGTCAATTTGAAGTTTTTTTCAAAGGGAATCTCTTCCTTCCTAAGGAAAACCATTCGCAATAGCAAACCTACTCCGTTTTTCAGGAAGTGAAATAATATGCCTGCACTGTACAATTTCCTCATTTTTTTTCACCAGCAGAAGAAAACTGCTCTTTTCTTCTTCTTATATCACCTTAGACTTATTTTATTCTAAATAGTTATAAACCTTTGAATTTCTATTTATAGCTAATTACTTCCACAGTGTGCTATACCATATATAGTTAAAAAGGCCATTTGTACAATTATATTATATTAAGAAAACATAAAGGTGCAATAATAGTTTATCTTATACAAAATTTTAAAAAACCCAACTATTAAAACTTATACCAGAAAATTATGTCTGTAAGACTGTTGCAGGAGGTTTTTTTCCAGAACAATGTGCAGTTCTTCCCAATTATATTTTTCCCTCTGATTACTTTGTACACAAATATTTTTAAACAGTCTTCTAATGGTGGCATTAGAAGAACAATATTCTACTGGGGTAGAGTATTGTCCTGCCAGCATTGGAATTGACTCTATTGTGGTTGTGTTCAAATTTGCTGACGGGACAAGGTTTTTTTTTGCTGAACACACTTTAGCAAGCAAGAGAGCCTCTTAGTCTTTAGATGCTAGCAGTCCCGGAAAATAGATGCATGAGGTGATGACGTGCCTTGTTCTTTGAAGAGAGATCAAAAACTTCTTTCTGGAGTCAGCCCCCTCTTGGTACAGAAAGTGTACGGAGGGGTTTGAAGCAGCACTTTTACCTTCTTTGCATTCACTAATAAATGTGAGACAGACCTTGCCCCAAGGTTTGTGCAAAAACACTCTTTTTATGCAACTGTTAACCAGGCAATATCTCTGGGAAAATTTGCAGTGGCAGAAAGAAAGCCCTTCCTAGGAAATCTACTGATATTGTTCAGAAGTTACTCCCATTCACTGTTGCTAAGCTCTGCCGTCTAGCTGTCAGATATGTTTAGGACTATGTTGAAATCATTATAAACAATGTACTGATGCTGCAATATTGAGTAAGCATAGGTATTTTCCATAGGTGTCATGGAAAAATATTTCTATTGGTAAAAATTAGTTTAATATAACAAATAACAGCATGGTAGAAAAAAAAATACATCAATAGAATGAAAATGTCTGGAATTCTTATTTTTGAGTTACACAGAGTGAATATTTTCTAAATAAGGTTGTGAAATTTATTAAGAAGTTGGAGTACATTCCACATGTCTGATGCACAAGATCATGTTTCCAACTTATAAAAAACATAATATTAAAAGAAAAATTTGCTGCCTTGTGGAAAAGTAGCCCATTAGTAATTTGATCAAAGGTATGATTATATCAAGTATCCCTGCAAGACAATAGTAGTACTATGAAAAGCCTTTTGGCTTGTATTTAACTACAGGAAACTTGAGAAAGCAGAAGAGTGCCTTTCCCTGCTGCAAGTTGTACTTACTATTTGCTATTGCTGCTTAAATATTGTCTAAAGAAAACTTGTCAAAATGAGAATATTGTATATAAGCAACTGTAAATACCAATTCAGTTCCAGCCAATTTTAACTAGAAAGTATGAGACACACACTCTGGTTGAATATTCTATTGCATAGATGGAGCATGTAATAAATGGGACTCTGGATAAAGGAGCAAATGCAGATGAACTTCAGGGAAGGAAAGTATTGGAGAGCTAACTGCAGTCCCTCGACTTTACAAGAAATTATGTCCAGTAATCCCAACCAGAAACATATATAACTCCATTTTGAAATGAGTTGCATTTATTGTCCTCTGCTCTTCCTATATGGAAGAACTGTGTTTTGAATCAATCTTCAAAATGGTATGGCTAAAGACCTTAGATGCCTCCAGTTTTTTTTCCCGCCCAGAAACAACCATCTCAAAATCTCTTTAAAGCTGATTTTTTCCCTTAAGATGCCATATTTTAAAATAGCATCTTTTCATTTAACAGGGTATTCCAAATATCATTTACAAATTTAGACTAAAAGTAACACTCTTCCTAGTAATCTTTCTTTTTTTTACAGCGCAGTGCTAACATGGGCAGCAAAGAAGAGAACAGACCTCAGCTCTTTCTGGAACATCTTGAACAAATGCCATTGCTTATGTTCTAATCATTCACTTCACCAAAATACCTAATGATGAAGAAAAAGTTGTGAAGACATTACTACTAGCATCATATGGCAATGTGTGGGTGTGATTTATCAAGTAGAATTTGTATCACATAGATGATACTTGGCAAACAGCAAATTAAGGATTTTTTTTCAGATCTCAGACTGATGTCACATGTCAGTAATTTAATAAAAAGATAACAAGAATGATGTTTTTTGATTCAGTGAACATGAAACTTAATTACACCCCTACCATGGACATCTGAATATTATGGATGGACAGTGATGGATTTAGAAAAAAATAAAGAATTATCACAGTTGAAAGAAACATATGACTATAAACACTTTGCTGATGGAACATAACCTATTTGTTGGCTGAAATGGAGCAGATAGACAGGACATATGAATTTTTTTTTTTTGTGGATCAAACATTTATTTTCTAAAGTGATGCTGACAGATGGTGAACTCACCAACTTACATATACAGTGGTATATAGTACATAACTTACTGCACTTCCCTGAGGAATCATCATCCAAGGGGATTTTCCCCTGCATCTGTGAAAATGTGCCTACCTTTTTCACAATACTTTTGCAGCAGCATTTTTAGGCCTGATCAGCTGCTATGGAGGGTGAATGATCAGCAGCAAGGTGACTGGCCAGGGTAATTTGCTTCAATGGATTTTGATCTACCAGTTATTTTGAAGATCTGTTTCAGCCCTGTTTGTCAAGCACAGCCTTTAAATGGAGCTAAACAATTTTTCAGCCTGTGTACCACATAAAAAAGTTCTTTCTGGTGTCTCTACTGTCTCTTTATTCTCTCCCTCAACTTCTTCATCACCTCTCATCTGTTTCACATGAGCTATGTTCAAGGTCCACAGGATACCTTTCACAGAATCTTGAGGCCTGGTGCAGTAAGAATGATGAATATAACACAGCTGGGATGAATTTTCCAGTTTGGATAAAATGTATTGTGCACACAAATCCAATGAGAAGGTGCTCCTCCTATCCCCTGAAAAATCTTCACTAGTACTAGTGTTCCACATAAGCCATATTTTAGACTGAAATAAAAACTTTTTCTGAGAGTGTTTGAGTGATTTGTATGAAGCACAGGTATTTGACATATGCAATTTTGAATATCAGAGGAAAAAAGAAATTGCAAAAAGTTTTTAATTTTACTGGTTTTAATTTTAAATTTCATGCACTTTTTCAAAAAGTTCAAATGCCCATCAACATATTTTAATAATCTGTAATTTATTAATATAAAGTGTATTTCAAATCAAAATAATTTCAAATCTTTCCTCAAATTTTATATGCCTAGATTTGTTATTTCTGACATATATTAGATGAAAGGAAGAAATTTTTTTACTGTGGGGGTGGTGGAACACTGGAACAGGTTGCCCAGAGAAGTTATGGATGTCCCATCCCTGAAAGTGTTCAAGGTCAGGTTGGATGGGGCTTTGAGCAGCAGCAAATGAAACTCTTGATGGTAGAGAAACAAAGTTTGAATATAGAAGAAACTCAGATTTAAGTATAAGAGCAAGTTTTCTCTAAGCTCTTGGTGTAAATTCAAAGTTGTACAAAATTGCATTTATCTGTGATTTTCACTACTGTGACAGAAAGATTAATGAAAACTATGCAGAAGATATCAAATTTTAAAATAGATAATAATTACAACATAAAATACATGGGATAGGTTTCAACATGAGACACTATCAAAGAGAAAATCTCTGTACTTCAAGACTTCATCATGTTTGGATTTCATGAAGTGATAAAGAAGAAAGCAAAATATCATTCAGGGCATTATTTACTATAGTTCATCATGGCCATTAGTACTAATCGATGTTTTAACTAATGTAGATATACCATGCATACTTTCCATTTACTGAAAAATTACTGTTTACCATGAATAAGCAATGAGGACTAACACTTACTGAAACCATCTTAAAAATGTAAAGTATTTCATTGTAAATGATCTATGATTAAAATACTTATTCCACCATTTAATAAGGGACAATAAATTCTTCCACATCATTATGGTTTAAAATTGTATAAACCAATGTTTTATTCTGAAAATATATAATATTTTTTTTCTATTTTAGAAGAAAATATTCATAGAAATTCTTACAGCATGTGAGAATTAAGTAACTTTAAATAAGCAAATTAAATGAAAATATTCTGCAAATAAAATTAAAGAAAAAGCTGAGTTTTAAATATGATGCAGATATTAAACAGAATTTTTGTACCAGATACTTGAATGACTATACCAGATATTTTGCATAGGAAGAGAGGTATTTAGCATTTCAGTCTTTTCCAAGGTTAATGATCTGCTATGCTGATCTCTGTGTGTGCTTGAGTGTGTGTGGAAGGGGGTGCTTGGGAAGGGGAGTATTCAGAAACTAGAGGAATACTAGTTTCTAGTATTCAGAAACTAGAGGATAATAAATGAGTGCTTTTATTATTGTTTTGCACAGAAAGCTTATTGCATCAAGAACTTCAGTCAACTTGAATACAAACGGGTCAGCTCAATATCCCCAAATCAATTTGTCCTAGTGGGAAATTAGCAGAATCAGTCTTAGAGTGAATGGAATCACTCCTGTTCAGGTTAATAGGCATTGCTTCCCCTCACAATTTATTATCCCCTCCAAGTTATTTTGTATTAATTTGGCATATTGATACAATTCATTAAGCAATTATAAAAACCACATATTTTTGCTTCCAGAAATCTAAGACCAACTGAACTGAGAGTGGGGTTTATCCAGTTAAAGGGAGAAGTCTGCATCATGGCTAGATGTTCTCAGCTTTTGTTTATAGTTAATGAAAGAAGGCAGACAGTTGCAATGCTAGATTCTTCTGAATTAAGATATCTACTTGAGATAAACTACAGCCTAAAAATTCCGACTACTCTGTATTGATTATATATAAATCCTTGTATCAATACATCAAAGAGACAAGCAGACTGCCTGTGTCTGAAGTCAGATAAGAAGTTGAAGGCTTTTCACTAATTAGTGTGCTTTGGAATATGCTATTTGCTTTCTCTGAGCAGAAATTTCATTGGATTCTTTATAATCTCTGTTTTTCTATTGTTTTTATCTTAGTTTGGATAAAAAAAAAAACCAAACAACAAAAAAACCATCTTGTTCACCTATTTTAGACTCAAAGTCAGTTTAGATTAAGGTAGTCTGAATTTTAAAAATTCCTTCTTTCCTTTCCCCTTCTTTGTCTCCCAAATATGCAATTTTACTCTTTTAACTATAACTTTTTAAATTATCTGCTCTTTGAAAGAGATTACATATACATATTTGAAAATCCATTTCACTGTTATTACTGAGTACTTTGTATTATATAGGAAATGCTTGGGATCATGCAGATTGTCCACTGAAATACCTTAAAAATATTGAATCAAAGATTGCATTTGTTTTTCCTTTTAAAATGAAGCTATATTTTAATAGTAATTCTATAAATTCATTCTGATCTAAATACACACATAATTGCATAAATGCAATTTTTTTGTTAACTAACACATCATACATTTTTTTAATTGAGACCAGCATTAGTTTCAAATTAAATACATCATAAAAATCATTTGCCTAATGTTCTATAAATTCTTTAATAACATTCCTTAATTGGATATTTTAAAATTATATTTTTAAGCTGTGACTCTTCACTATGGAAAAGAGAAGGCTGGGGGGGAACAAGAGCAATGTATTTAAATATCTGAAGCGCAGGCAGTGTAAGCAGGATGGAGCCAGGGTCTTTTCAGCAGCGCCCAGTGACAGGACCAGAGGCAGAAACTGAAACACAGGAGGTTCCCTCTGAACATCAGGGAACCCTTCTATACAGCAAAATTTTTATCCTCTTGATTTCTATTCATATTCTGCAGTAGTTCTGTGAAAAGGGCATTTATTAATATCAGTGGGAGCCCTGTATACAGGGCAGCTGGAGAATATACCATTAAGAACTGCAGTACACATTGGAGGAAGGAATTTTATCCCTTGTTAAAGTCTACAGTGCAGCATTTTTCATCATTTAAAAGAAACTTTCATGTGAAATTATTTTACTCTTGTCCTGATTTTCATCATTGTTGAATTTTTATCAGTGCATTCAATTTAGCCCTTTCTCTCCAGAGTTTCATTTTCCTTGCACTCTTCTAATGATCAACTTTTTTCTATTCTCTATCACACCCGAAAGTGCAGACCAATAAATAGTGGTCAATCATCTTTGATCACACACACAAAAAAAAAAAATAAACAAAAAAACTTAAAGCTCTTCTATTTCACTGATTTTCATAATTCTCATGTTTAAATTTATTTTCTATATATATTACTGCACTTGCTAGTAATATTTTTGGATTGTGGTATAGCCTTAAATATATATTATTATAAAAAATGCATGTTATCTATTCTGATAAAGTTTAAAAATGTTGTAGAGAAGAAATACATTAAAGTAACCTGTACATAATAGACTTTTCTGTTGCATTCTGGGTTTGGGTTCAGATTAGGGGTTCTGATCTATGTTAGCTAGCCGAGTTCTGTGTACCCCTGTGCACCCTCCATGTTTCCCCCTCCCCGCGGTGGCTCACTCCAGGCTGCCTGCTATTGGAGCTTCCCCCCATCACTCTGGTAACCACTCCCTGTCCTGTCTGGAGAATTCTGTGTCTGTCACCCTGATCCCGTGACCCTGTTCACCCCGGAGCCCCGTGTCCGCCCCGTCACGTCCCCGTTGGGCGCCGTGGCCCACGTCATCGCCATGGTGCTAGTCCCCATTGGGCGGGGGGGCTCCTGCTCCCCTCGCCCCACCCCTGATAAAACCCAGCACCTCCCCGGTCTCGTCACCATTTTCATCCGCGCAGGGTTGGGAGCGGTCTGCTGCTTCTCCATTGCAGCTCCCGCGGCCATTAAAGCCTCCAGCTGCCACGCAGATGGATTTGGATAATTTCCTCGCCTCTTTATTTCCTCCTTCGCGCCGATGACAAAGCACAGCCAGCCCGCCACGGTGCACGTCAGCAGAAGCGCCCAGAAATCACGACAAGCGCCGGCCCTGACAAGAAGTAGAGACGCCCAAGCCGGGCACTCAGGAGCTGACCGGGGCCAAGAAAAATAACACATTGTTGCATTTTCAAACCAGAAAAACAACCTTTGCAGCATCCTCGTCTATTTAAAGCTAATTTCATATTGTTAACTAAGGAAAGGAGAAAAAAATTCTCATTTCATCATCATCTTAAGGATTCAATATAATTAGAACTTGTAAATTAGAGCAAAATTTGGCACTAAAAAGTATCAGAGCAGCAGAGAGAGAGAGAATGAGAAGTGAATTTGTAAGAAAAACATAAAAGGTTTAAATAAGGGATGCATAGGTTAAAACCTCCAATTTATGCAATTGCATTACATTCATAGCTGTTAAAGACTGCAAAAGAAATAAAAACATATTTAATGAAATTTAAGTCTTTAAAAAAACTGGGATCTGTATTTCTTAAGTCTTCTGTAAGAATATCAAAAAGGAGAATTAAAAGAAGTCTTGAGACTAGCGAGAGATCTTTGGAAGGTATTTAGAATCTTAGTAAATAGTGTTATAGTAGTAATCTGGGACCTCAAACAGAGGGAAAGACTGCTAAGAATCTGGTTTAAAGTTAGAGAAAGTATTTTATTTTTTCTAAGATAATAAATTATATCAAATCTTCATCATACATCCAGAAGAAAAAGAAAATTAAACAGAAAGAGGTGTTGAAGCAAACACACACCTAAACAGCCACAAATAATATCTATAAGAAAAAAATTGTTTTGCAAGAACTCACAAAGAAGGAGTGGAACTATCAAAGAAGAAATAAAATACAAACATCTCTTTTACAGTGAAGATTTTTCATGGGTAAATGCTGAAGCTGTAGCTTAATCTAATGAGATTGTTTTCGACACAAGTGGAATTCTTAGTATTCATAAAATGGATCCTAGAAAAATAGATAAGGAAATGTCAAAAACTATGCTAAAGTTTGAGAAGAAGGAAAGAATTATTTGAGCATAAGTAGAGTTCAGATGATACAGTGAGGAAATTATTCTGTCTCAAAATACTAAAAAATTGTAGAATAAATGTGCCACAAAACAATTAAGAAGTTTATGCTTCCCAGACAACTTCTCAGTAGGAATTAGGAAAGAAATGATTGATCATGGTGAAGTGCTCAGAATATATAGTTTTACTGCAGTACCTAAAACATATGTACATTTCTTATAAATATTTATTAAACTTGCTGAAAATAACATTTTATATTCAAATGGAGCTTCTGAGGAGAATAAACCATTGCCTTTTCTCTTCAATTTTTGTCTCTCTGTATCTTTCAAAGCAGAAGCAAAATTTAAGCATTTTGAATATAAAATCTTTTAAAAAATGACTTGTTTTGGTTTTACTGTTTATGAGCCAATAAAGTACTGCTTTTTTTTAACTAAATAAAAAAGTGCTACTTAAAATATCAAAGCAGATTAAGAATTCTGGTTAGGTAAAATCTCTTCAGAGGCTTATATTGTCTAACATTAATTAAACTGCTTAATATGAAATATATTATACTTTTAATGCAAGAAAAAAATGGAGACTTGAAAGAAACATAAAAAAAAGGATTCTCTTCAATCTGGAAAACTAGTGAGTGATTAAAGCTTAGACAGATGAGTATGGACAGTTCTGGATAGATATATGTTGTTATATGGTGTATTTTATGTCCTCTGAATCAACTTGGCATAAATCAGCTTGATTCCAGTAGCCAAATAAATATTAGCATGAGCAGGTCAATATATTTGAGGTCAGAGGCTTTACCTGCTTCAGATTGTCAGATGCTCATCCTGCTGGCACAACAAAGCAGCCAAACATAGGAAGCCATGTCCAGAATACAATATTTTAACAAATCTAAGCCTAAGTTAACATTCCTTGCCTCTTAGGAAAGCCTGTCAGCCTGAATACAATGACAGTGTCATTATTTTTAGTATATTCATAGCACTACTTCTAGCAATCCATGAAGACATTTTTGTCAAATACAGTTTATGTCATTCATTCTTGCTTATAGGCAACATTAACAAGCAGCAGGCTGATGCAAAGCATCTAAACAGGATAATATGCATTCATGTAAAATTTTTCTTTTCAGATCATGAACAATACTAAGTCTTCTAGAAGAATCACACTGAATTAGATAATATCAATCCAAAGTAAACTGAGCCAATTAAATCACAGAAAAGTGTGAGGTTATGGAGCAAATCAGTGGCAGAGAAAATTAGAGCTTAGGAGCTTTGAATTTGAATAAACCATCCCTCAGCAACAGTGGAGGTGGTTCTGTTAGAATGATTTTATGGAATTTCTTCACTGTGAAGGTTGTGAGACACTGTAACAGGTTACCCAGAAAAGTTGTGGATGCCCCATTTCTAAGAGTCTTCCAGGCCGCATTGGATGGGGCTTTGAGAAGCTGGTCTAGTGGAAAGTTTTCCAGATGTGGCAGAAGGGTTGGAACTAAGTGACCATTAAGGTGTCCCTTCCAACCCAAACCTTTCTATGATTCTGTGGATAATTTTGTAAGAGAGGATGATGTTTTACAAATATTGAAATAAGATAAAGGTCTGCTATGTAGAATTACTTCACTTTAAAGGTCAAACACAAGGACAGCAGGCAATCTCTCAACCAAAAAGAAACGTTATTGAATGTTGCATCCTGGGTTGTGTTCAGATTAGGGGTTTTGTAATGTTAATCAGCCGGTTCTGTGTATCCCCGTATTCCCTCCGTGATGGTTCGCTCCAGGTCATTCACCATTGAAGCTTCCCCACGTCAGTCTTGTAACCACCCCCTGTCCATTCCTGAAACTTCTGTGTCAGTTACCCCATCCCCATGTCCCCATTTGTCCCGGAACCCTGTACACGCCCCTGTCGCGTTTCCATTGGTTGCCATGGTTCACGTCACCCCCCATGTTACCTGTCCCCATTGGGTGGGAGGGCTTCTGCCAGTGTCTGCCTGCCCCCTATAAAACCCCATGCGCCCTCGGTCCTGTCGCCATTCTGTCCATGCGGCGCTAGGGAGCGGTCACTGCTTTCCATCGCAGCACCACATGACAATAAACCTTCTCCAGCCAACCACAAGGGCAGGGTGTGCCTCCTTCGCCTCTTTACCTCATCCCAGTGCCAGTTACAGAGCGTGGCTAGCCCCACGCCAGTGCACTGAATGCCACAGTGCCTGGGCCGCACAGCACCCCGGTCCGGCCGAGAAGCAGCGCCTTTAGCCAGGCTCCCGAGCTGCCCTGGATCAGGGAGAAGAACGCAAAGCCGCAATTGAATAATAATGTTGTGAATACAAAGTACTAGCTCTGTTATAATGGCAGCTATATCAGGGCAGCAGATAAGGCATGGAAAAGAATGCTATAGAATCTGAACAGAAGAATACTTAGTAATTTTCAACAGCACAGAAAAACATGCTTTTCCAAGGTGACCCCAGGATCCATGGGAACATGGGCAGTTCAGTCTCTATGTGATGTGTTTCTATATGGATAGAAAATGACATAAGCATATCTGCCACATTCACACTCTTGAAAGGACAGCTCTCAGCTTTCAGTTGCAGCCCATATAGAGACAATAATACAATACATAGAGGTAGATCTGGTGTGTATGGTGTTGGTTTGGTCTTCTGTGCACACTCCATACATTCAAAGGCCTTGGGTCTGATCATTGACACAGACTGCAAAGCAAAAGAATCTCTTCTTTCAGTTTGGCATGCACTCCACCATCTTAAACATGCAGAAAAAGATTCTTGCATATTTACAAAATGTTCACTTCTTCGTGGTTTTCCTGCTAGCAAAGATTTTGGCAATTTCAATAAAGGCAACACATCCATTCTAAACCTATTATTTTCAGTAAGTAGTAACAATAGCATCACAGAATCAGTGACTAGTCTGGGTTGTAAGGGACCTTTAAAAATTATCTAGTTCTACACCCCTGCAATGAATAGGGACATCTTCAACTAGATCAGGTTGCTCAAAAGCCCTGTCCACTCTGAATGTTTCCAGGGATGGGGCATCTACCACCTTTCTGGGAAAACTGCTCTGGTAAAACTGTGTTTTACCTCTTTAATTAAAAAAAAAATCTTTCCTTACACCTAATCTGAATCTATTCTCTTTTAGTTCAAAATCATTATCCCTTGGCCTATCACTACAGGTGCTGCTAAAATAGTCTGTCTCTGTCTTTCTTATAGGCACTGTTTAAATACTGGAAGGCTGCAATGAGATCTCCCTGAAACCTTCTCTTCTCCAGACTGAACAACCCCAACTATCTCAGCTTCTGCTCATAGGACAGGTGTTCCAATCCTCTGATCATTGTTGTGGTCCTCCTATAGATACACTCCAAGAGGTTCAAGAGGCATTTCCTGCACTGAGGACTCATGGGCTGGATATAACAGTTAAGGTAGACTTCCACAGGAGCAGAATAGAGACCTGCTTACTTCCTTCGAGCTGCTGGTCGCACTCCCTTTTAACACTGCTACACCACCGTTACTCCTTTATTATAAAAATAGAGAAATCTTTTGACTTAGTTATTAATAAGACTCACATTACTATCTATCTCTATTTTCTTTAAAATTTTATTTTACATAATTAGTTAAAAATGAGTCACTGGGTTTGTATTTGAAATTTTTATTAAACTGCATAGAATTGTTAATTTATTAGATTTTTCTTCACTAAAGAAGAGCAGAAATCTGGATGCAGAGGATGAATTCACCCATCACCATGGTGCAAGACAAAAAAACAAATCCCCAATAGATTCTTCAAGACTCAATCCCCAATAGATGCTTCGGGACTCAATTGTTCAAACAAAATTAATTAAGGTTGAGTTGCATAAGCTAAACAAAATCACAAACATCTGGAAAATTATTTTTCAACACATATTATCATTATCATTAAATTATGTATCTTATATCTAAACAGTAAATACTTTTAAAGTTATTGTTAAAGTAAGACAGAAGGCAGATTCTAAAAGTGATTGACCTGTACATCTGGAAGAAATATATATTCATTTGTTAATTATTTTGCATTTGCTGCTTGTGTAATTTTGTTTATTATTTTCTTTATTTTACTTTTTGATTATAAGACATATATATTACTTTATTTAATGAAATAATGAAATATTCTCCTTCACATAGCTTCTTTGCTACACAAACCAAACTCAATTCTTCCTCAGCTCAGCCACAATTTGCATATTTTAACTTGCTTTAAGAAATACAAGTAGTTAATTTTGAATTTGTCAAAAAGGAAAGAGATTTTTTTTTCCCCTTTGGACCAACTCTAAAATGTAGTCATTCATTATGCATACTATAAATATAAAAGTGGAACCCAGCAGTAGTAGGGACAGAATTAAATTGCAGGGTGCCATGTGTGGTTCTGTTTATAGCTGCATTCATATTGATTACATGTAGTTTTTATAGCAGACCTCTTTTAACTATGTTGGTGAAGATGGCAATTAGGTGTCTGCTGTTTTTCTTTATGTTGCTATGAGATATCCAGGGTATTTATGTTTTCATATAATTCTTTCCATTATCTTACCCTTTATCCTTCAGATTAAATGCTAAATATTTCTGATTCATTCCACAGCACTTTAAAAGTGCATGTGAGCTTTTGTTGGTTTTTCCCTAGCAGTTTACAATATATCTAAAAATGTGCTCATATGAATCATAGTAAAAAAAAAAAAAATTGGGAATGGTTGCTAAAAGACTTCTTTTCCCCCTAGTTCTTAGATAAACTGATTAGTTAACTTAATACCTTACTCATGATGAGGACAGAGCCAGAGGAGAATCATGTCAACTTGCATGTGTTCTGTTTGAAGCTGAATCTCTATTACTTGTGTCCTTATTGAAATTATCCAGTACAAGTATGCGGCTTTTGTCTGCTATGACCTCAGACAGCTGGGAAGCCTGGCTAGCGCTGCCTTTTGTGAGACCGCAGCCGCCGTGTGTGCGGGCACTCTAGGGTTATGGAACTCGCCTCCCTGCTAGTGCTGAGCGCTCTGGCATGGGTACGCAGCTTTGGTAGCTTCATGCTGAGAGGAAGCAAAGGGACGAGAGAGGCACACTTTACTTGCGGGCCTGAGAAAGTTTTATTTCCTGCGTGGACACAGAGATGGTTGGAGTGACCACTCCTGGCACGGCGCGGGGCAAAATGGCGAATGGACAATAGGAGGCATCAGGTTAAGTAGGGCGTGGGCGGATAGGGGTGGAAACCCCTCTCGCCCAATAGGGACAGACAACAGGGGAACAGGGGAGTGACATAGAACATAACAACCTATGGGAACATAACAGAGGTGGGTACAGAGTTCTGGGACGAATAGTATTGCAAAGGTGGAGCGATTGATGCAGAACTTTCAAGAAGAATCAGGGAGTGGCTACAAGATTGACATGTAACAGCTCCCATGGTAGACAACTTGGAGCAAAACAATTGTGGGGGAAAAATAGGGGTACAGAGAACCAACCTAACTAACATTTATTAAAATCCCTAACTGAACCAACCCAACCTACAACACAAGTATTTTTCATTGTCACTTATGTTCATCACGTCCACTCTTATTATCAGCTCAGGTGTCAGCCCCATTTTAGAGATTTTCAAGATCCTGTGTGTCAAATCCACATGTATAACCTACACTGTTTGTTTGAAGCAGTGTAACTTACAAAATAAAGACACCAAAATATAAAATCCAGAGGGAAAGATAGCTAAGACAATTTTTAAGAGATTCAGATAATAATAGCATTTCCAGTTTAGCTGGAAAATATTATGTGTTTTTTGTGTGTGTGTTTTTGTATGCATGCACTCTGCAAAACATTTAATGACAATTATTTATTTCTACACTATTAGTACCACAAAAATATAAATTCAAAGCACTGCTGAAACAAGTAAGTATTTCATAGGAATATAGACAGGGAAAAAAAAGCTTAGGTCTGTGAATTCCACTAGGAGAATTTTTTCTCTGTCTAATTTATCTGGGGAACACCCAAATATTGAATCATATATGTTACAGAGAATTTTAGAGCATGTGAAAGTGTGCTTTGTTTCCTAATAGCACAGATCTCTTGGAATTATCTGCAGCTTTTATTAAGAAGATTTTTGCAAATATGCTAGGAAATATTTTTTTCAATGCCTCAGTCAAAACTGTAACTCAAAGTATGTATATATATTACTCCTAGCTCAGTCCCTCTGGGTGTTTTAATCCTTTGTCTCAGCAAATAAAAGAGACACTGTTAGGGATATTCTGAGCCCAAACACTCCTTTTCCATAGGTTAATATAATTTATGGACAGATATTCTCTGGATATAGGTTTTGGATTTTGGGTTTTTTCACATTGCTGGCAGTGAATTTCTAATCTATGAGAAATACTATACTTTTAGGCCCAGCATCTGTTTCTTCTGATATATTTGTATGTTTTGTCATTGATAGCAAGACTGGATACCTAACAGGCATATCTTCTTCATGGAAAAGATGAAAGTCCCAAATGCTTTCTTTCCCTCAGTCTTTATTAGTGAGACCAGTCTTTGGGAATCCCAGGTCACAAAAGCTAAGGGAAAGTGCTGGAGCAGCGAAGGTGTACTCTTGCTGGAAGATGATTTTCCCTGATATCCAATCTAAATCTCTCCTGGCACAATTTGAGGTTATTTCTCCCCTGAGCCTTTTTTTTTTTTTTTTTTTCCAAACTGAACAGCACCAGCTCCCTCAGTTGCTCTTAAGGCTTGTGCTTCACACCCTTCATCACCTTTGTTACCCTTCTCTGAACACACTGCAGCATCAACACCTCAAATGTGCTCTGCTAAGTCCTCCTGGCCACACCATTGCTGATGCAGGCCAGGATTCCATTGCCCTTGTCCACCTGGGCACCTGTCAGGATGGCTCATGTTCAGCAGCTCTCAGCCAGCCACCTCAGGCCCTTTTGTGCTGGGCAGCTTTCCAGCCACTCTTCCCCAGGTCCTGCAGTGGGTTGTTGTGACCAAATTGCAGGACAAAGTATTTGCCTCATTGAATGTCATGTAATTGGCCTCAGCCAATTGATCCAGACTGTCTAGATCCCTCTGTAGTGTCTTCCTACCCTCCAGCAGATCAGCATTGATGCCAAACTCTGTGTCATCTGCAAATTGACAGAGAGTGCACCTGATCCTCTCTTCCAGGTCTTTGATAAATGGATTGGCCACAGTGATGTCAGCTTTTCTCATTTAAATGGAAGTCAAGCAAGGAGTATTCCCTGAAGATTAAATCAAGGCCTAACATTCAGTGTTCTAAATGACAAGTGAACCTGTAGTTTTGTAAGAAGTTCCTCTGTAAAAAGCTGGATTTTTTATTTTGTGATACTGTGCCTTTGCACATTGTGTTTCACAGAGTCTGATGTAAAGTACTGAGAAGCTGTTTTTGTGACAGGTAGGCAGCTGGAAGCAGACAAGGAAAACAGTGGGCTATTGTCAGCACTGCAGAACATTAATTTATCCTGGTTAGTCACACCTTAACAAGGCAGCAAGGAAACAAAAAAAATATTCAAACATAGGAACTGGTCAAATAAAAACATTACCAAAGCACCATGAACCATAACAGATGTGCTAATACCTTGCATGTATTTCTCTCCTAGCTAGTTTGTGCTAATGAGGCATCTATTCTGAACTGTGTATTATTTTGTTTTGCAGCACTTAAATAGAACCTTGTGCAAGGCTCATGATGAGAAATGGGCAGTAAACAAGTACAGCCAACAGGTTAACAAGACAGAAAACTGCAAACAGGAACCAGTTCTTTATTGTGAACAGTAGGAATTTTAAAAATATGTAAATAAATATAAAAACTCAAAAGAGGAAGGAAAAACTAAGCCAGTAACAAGACATGGATACATACACACAACAAGAGATTGCAAAAATTAACAAATAGCTGAAGTCACTAGAGACAAAACTAATTGTAGACTAAGTACAACGTTCAAAAAGTCTGCATATAAATTTCACATATAATTTCTAAGGGGATAAATTTAGGGCCAGGTTCTAAAACCATATTTAAAAGGTCAGAGGCAGTATAAATAGCTATCATCTCTTCCTCTGACTTCATCCTTACATTCTTGTTTTATTAGTTCCCTCTTGGCTCTTCTAGCCTTGAGGTGAACCATGATATAAGGCAAAATAAATATTTTTGTCTTTATATATCCTATCAATGCTTCTTTCCCTGAAGGTAAAGGCAATATAAATTAACTTTTTCAGGAGGTATTGGGAAAGTAAAAACTTAAAAAAAGCCACTCACCATTTTTACTGATGTAGAATGCAAAGAACATGCACAAAATCTCTATGCTGTTGGCAAGTCAGCTGAATCTGCGTAAGGGTTTATAACTGTCCTCTAAGTAGCCTTAGCATGTGGATCAAAGAATGTGTAGGCTTAGGTAAAAATCTGCCTACTAGACCTGAAAATATCTACTTTGAAATTCCCTCTTGCAGGATCGTATTCCATCTCATTAAAATCTTTTTCTCATAGAATTATAGTTAACCATCCTTGTACTGTAGAGCCTCTTTCTTATGTTAGGTCCATTGACAGTTTTGCTGATGGTCTGACTTCTATTCCTCCACAACTTTTGGATTTTTTTTTTTTTTTCTGTCATGCATTATTTAGGTTTTCAGATCTGATGCACAAATATCTTGACAGGGAAGGACATGAAATGAGTTCCCATTCCACCAAATTACTGCTGCAGTGCAAGGGCACTCTAAATTTCTCATCATATTTTGGTATAACAGATCATGCTCAATTAACTGTAAAAAGCAATAAAAGATGAATTTATTTTTTTCCCCAAAGGACATACATTAGTTTGATTTGCTGCATTAAACCATTGCTTGTGAAATGCAAACTAAGAGAAACACCTGATGCTGAGAATGATGCAGTGGATCTTCTTCTGCTTTTATGCCAAAAACAATTTTCAAAGACAGCAAAAAATCTTTGACACAGCTTACCCGCATCTGTGGAAACAGATGTCAAAATTGAAATTCTCCTAAAATCTCAGATTCTGGCCTTTCATCAGGAAGTTTCTCTGGTTATTTCCTGGAATAATAATAAATATGTCCTTAGCACCTAGCACACCTTCAGCTATGGGGCTGTTCCTCACTCTTGGGAAATTTTCATGCCTGAACTTGATCTTGTTAGTTGGATTTGGCAGGTCAAAAGAAATTGATTGAAGGTTTTCTTGCCAAAAATCAGAACAAAATGGGGATGCATATTCAGATTGCTTTGGGTCCACTAATACAGGCTCAGATATCATTTCAGTGCAAACAAAAACCTGAAAAAGCTTTGGAAATTCTGTGTTTTGGAAAATATATGCTAAACTCTCTTTGTCTTCTCAAAGATGGTGATGTCATCCACACCATTCTGATTAGGCCATCACATTGGCCTTGCTGTGGTAGCTGTGAATGTTTCTTTCAACACCTGACTATCACTCCAATGTTTTCAGAATTATGCCCTTTACGCTAAGTTTTCTTTGTTATGCCTAAGGTCATTCTGGCATTGTGCAGTATCTCTGGAAATTAGGGCTGTTAGTATACATAACTCTTTTAGGCTAGTGTTGAAATGGTGAAAATCTACATAATTTTTAATCTAAATGTTACTAAGCAATCCTTAGACAAATTAGGGACTCTCTCTGCTTGATGAATGAGGTAAACAACGGACAGCAAATCACAGAATCATAGAATTATTTACACTGGAAACCACCTGTAAGATTGACTCCAATCATTGACCTGACACTAAATTATACAACTGGTCTAATCCTATGGGTTCCGCCTGTTCATATCCCTCTCTAGAGCCTTCCTTTCCCAAAGTAGATTGACACTCTTGCCCAGCTTCTTATCAAATGTGAAATAACTGATTGAGTGTCCATTCTATTCCCTCACCCATATCATTGATAAAGTCATTAAACAGAGCTGGTCTCAGTACTGAGCCCTGAGGAACACCACTTGTGACCAGCCACCAGCTGGATGTATCTCCATTCACCACCACTCTCTCAGCCCAACTATCCATCCAGTTTTTTACCCAGCAATGAGCACACCTGACCAAGCTATCAGTAGCCAGTTTCTCCAGAAGCATGACATGAGAAATGGTGTTAAGAGCTTTACTAATGTTCAGGTAAAAATCCACAACTCCAGGTGATGATCTCAGGACAGTAAAAAAAAGGGGATCATAAAAAATATTTTTTTTTTTACATATTACGTACATATATATATATCTGTAGTTTCTTGACTACCAGGACAATTCCAGATACTGCAAAATATTAGAAAACCATGGCTTCTGAAACTTCATGGACTCTCAGTCATCTGACTAGGCTTTCTAGCTGGCACAAAAATAACTTGGGAGTTTCTAAAACCTCCAATGTAACCGGTCTTCTTTTTCTGAGATGGTAATAGAAAAAAGGAAATCTTGAGTTTTGGGGGTCTCAAAACCCCAGAGATATCATATATCTGTTTTGAAAGTGAAACTGGGATTTTCATTAGAACTGTTTTTCAGTGTAATTAGATTCTTGGCTCCTTACCATGAATGACTTGATTATCACACCTTTGCCTGTTTAGACTTCTGGCCCTGGACTTAACTTCCTGAACCAGCTCGTGCTGTGGTTCCCCTAGTCTGACAAACCATGAAATCTCTGTAACATGGAACCTGCTTGCAGCAAAATCCTCTATATAACAGAAAATATTTTAGTTAACATAAGAAAGCTGAAAGTGCTGCCCCTTACCACTGTATACAGGAAGAAAAGAATTCTTCCAATCGCTGTATTAGGTTTCTTGAATAAAATCAGTAATGCTTAATAATTTTCTATTGGCATTGAAAGAGACACGTATAAAGAGATAATTCACATGTTACTTTTATCATCAGATTAATTCTTCTTGATTTTCTGTTGGAAACCAAATGAGTTTTCACAAAGGGTTTTATTTTTCCCTGTTAATTTTAATAATTTTAATAATCTTATACATTGCTTTAACAAAACTTGTTGTTTTGAAAAAAAATTATAAAACACAATTTCATATAATTTAATACAATATCCACAGTAATGACAAGCTAGTAACAGGAAAATGTGATATCTTTGCACCAGGAGCATCTACAGAAAATTTAGTTTAGCATATCATCTCCTTATGCCTAAGGTAACACCCATTTTACCTTGCAATTACCATATAAACAAAATTACATAATGTTCTGGAAAAGCTTAATATTCCAGTCAGAAAATAGTTCTAAACCTTAGAACAAATTCGTGAAACCTTCAAGTGTTCTACAGCATTAGATGGACTGTGATGACAGCCTTGGAGCTGGGACCATGTGTCGTTCTGTCCCATAGATGTCAGTTTTTCATGAGGCTGCAAAAAACAAAGTAAATCCTGCCTTGAATCTTGCATAAGAGGTTTCCTGTCAAATGAGCTCCCTTTATCAATACACCCCGAGGTAGAATGCTCTGTTAAAAAAAGGGATAGATCTGTAGGATGCCACACTAAAAGTAGGTTAAGAAGCACATACACAAGCTAGAAAGAATTTCAGAAAGACAATATAATGGTTGTCACATCTGGCTTTTTTTTTCTTACACTTGCAGTGCATTACACAGACCACCACAGAACTCAGCTGCTGGTTTGGCACAAGCAGTTCATCCTAAATTGCTCAAAGGATTTTTTCTATCTTCTCTTGCAAAAGCAACTTCAAAGTTACTCTTCTGCCTGTAGTGGTTTAGCAGTCTCCTCAAAATTACATTTTATCACTCTGTTACTGGATGCAAAGAACACTTTATTGAATTGAATATCTGCTTTTTTTTTTTTTTTTTTTTTCCTTTCACATTAAAATCTTCCTTTAAATACTCAACAAAACCATTTAAGGGCAAGATTTCAGAAGGTCAAGCTTGTCTGCTTGTCATTTTGAGGGGATATTTAAGTTTTTGCAAAGTAAAGGTAAAGCATGGAGTCTTGGTTCTGCCATTACTTTAATTCATATTTTAAAACTTCTGCTTGTCATTCTTGAAATTTTGCTGGTGTTTACTTCTGTTGTGCCTTTCTTCCTGATTAATTTATGCAATTTCCATGTCTATATCTATGATGTTTTCTTAATGTTTAGACTTTTCATTTCTTCTTTCTCTCTTTACCCAATATCATCTCCAGAATTCTTTTTTTCAACGTTTCTGTGGTTTTTTTTGTGAAATAATGACATTAATTTGAAGTTTTTCCCAAATGTTACTGCAGTTGTTTCACACATAGGAACACTGTTACAAAACACTTTTTTACCTGAACTTTGTCTTTTGCCACATTCCAGAACAAAAGTAAATAAATTATTTATGCCAATATATGATATGTACGTATATGTTTTAAGTCACAAGTTAACTTGTTGATCTCTGTATAGATATGTTGCCCCTGCTAAGGATTTATATTTTTCTCCACACTCCAGTGTGATCATTGGAAGACCATTCATGTATTAGTCTTTGAAATGGGTGAACTTCTAAACTTTTTACTCCTATCATAGTCTGACAATTATATATGCATCTTAACCTATAAACATTCTTGCTACATTTTGTCTGCCAGTCTGATCCTCATAAAGAACAGCTGAGCAATATTTTTCTATTGTATTTATTAATTGACCAGTAACATAATATTAACTTTTTTTAAAAAGGTAACATATTTTTGCAGGGATATTGTTTATTTATTTATTTATTTATTTGTTAAATAATGAATTTTTCCCACTAAAATAGCAGATGTTATAGCAGGTTCATAACTTTCCAGACACATTCCAGTTTTTATCAATTCTCTTTTGTAAGTGGAAATGAGCTGATATGTATTTCTTTCATAATTTGGTTTGTTTGTTTGGTTTGCATTTATGTGAGGTTTTTTTGGTTGCAAGACATATCCATACATCTTAAAAAGAAATAAGTTTTGTTGATATATAGCAAGTATTTCATGGGCACCAGTGATTTAAAGTAACAGTTGTGGACTTAAGGGAAAAAATATATACTTGTGACTTCTGCTATTCTACCTAGTATCTGTCAGAGATACAGAAGAGTAGAGAACAGAGCTTTGGGATTGGGAATGGGAGACAAAAAAGTAAAATGAAATTAGAAAAATCACCTGGAAGGACCTACTAGCAAGAGTATTGCCAAAGTAACCCAGCAAGGTGTCGACCTGCTTTGCCATAAGAGCTCTTTTAACTCCTCTGAAAACAATTCTTGGATAAAAATGAAAACTGGGAAGTAGATATTCCGTTATGCCTCTCCTAGGTATCTAACCTATAATAATATTAATGAGACATGAATTGGAATGCATAAAGTAACTTAAAATTCTCCTGATTTCAGAAAGTGTTGCGACTGTTCATCACTTTCAACTAAGCCCTTTGCACTTTCACTGTTTAATATGTTAATTTTATTAAAATATCTTTATTGTATTAGTCTTTATTCAACACTACACTAATATGTTAATTTAAATAATTTTATGATTATATAGCGTATTTCTTCCTTCAAATATTAACTCATAAACTTTGATATTTTGTTGACATTCACAAATAGAAACTCTGAATTGCTAATCTCACTCTAATAAAGGGTAAATTTGACCAGAATTTTGAACTACTTTTGAGATAAGATTTAAATTAGTTACATTAGTTACATTTCATAAAGGAGGAAATTTTCATCTGTTGCATTAGCATCTACCTTGTACTTTAGGTTATGATGAAACACGCTGTTGCATATAAGTCCTAAAGGTATTCCAATAGGCATTTTTTTCCTAGTTGCTTGGTTTAAGACAAATTTTAAGAGGTGGTCACTCCAAAATGAGTTACCTCCTCTTTGTTTTAATCAACCCCTTTCCACAAATAATAAATTATGTCCAGCAATGTGCTCTTATGGCCAAGCAGGTCAACAGCCTACTGGGTTACTTTGGCAATATTATTGCTAGTAGGTTCAGGAGGGGATCTTTTCCTGGGGAGGCACATCTCGACTGCCAGGCGTAGTTCTGAACTCTCAAATACAACAGAGATATGAATATTCCAGTGAAAGGCCACAAAATTGAATAGGGGCTGAAGCATCTGTTGGTACAAAGGGATGCTGAAGGTGCTGAGACTACTCAGGCTGGAGAAGGGAAGGAAGACAGAAGGAAATTTATTAGTACTTAAAACTGATGAAGAAGATGGAGACATATTCCTCCATATTGTATTCAGTAAATGTAGAAGAAACAATGGGCAGAAACTGAAATATAAGAAATTCCATCTGAACATAAGAAAATATACATTTTGTTTCTGAGAGTGCCCAACAGGTTGCTCAGAAAGTCTTTGCAGTCTCTATCTGTGGCGTTATTCAAGACCCTACTGCATACAGTCATAGGCAACCTGCTCTAGCTGGTGCAATTTTAGTAGGGCATTTGGACTAGGCAGTCTCAAGAGACCCTTCTAATCTCAGCTTTTCTGTGGTTCTATATTTTTATCTATTTTACTCAGAACACTATGAATTTCAAACCACACAGTAGAAAGATTTCTAGTGTTAATATCCACAACAGTGGCTTTTGGTAACCAATTTCACCATAATTGTTGTTTGTGGGGTTTTTCTCCCTTTTACTTCATAAACAGTTCTTGTCCATCTCCCTTCAACTAATAGTGACAGTTCATTTTAAATTTCAGTGAAGCATGCCTTCATGTTCATTTGCTGTTTAACAGCCTCCACAATGAAATAGTCGTGAAAAAGTCCCCTGTCAAATAAATCTGTAGTATAGCACAAAGATTATTTTCTCTGATATCCTTTAAGGGAAAATAAGTGAATAGTAAGCCAGGATAATATGTTTAATTCATCAACTTTTTGGAAAGTAGCTAGTTTTCAAACATCTAACATGTCCAAATGCCTTTTTATTATTTTTCAAAGGATTTGGTGAGTTTGTACACTGTCAAATGGAAAAGAGATTCTGCAGGCAGCAAGCCCTGTCTCATGTGGAATCTGTCAGACACTGAATTATAGTTATAAATAGCTTGCTATGCTTTTAGGTACTATAGATTGCTAAAGTTTTGAATTTGCTCAGTGACATAGAGAAGGAGCACAGACTAGATTAAAAGCCATGGAGGAAGAGACAGTTTTTGAGAGGAGGTCCACACAGTATATAGGAAACTGGTAAAGATATATTAAAAAAAATGAACACAAAGTTTAAAGCTTATGCAAGACCAGTGAAAAATTTGTACAATTTTCTTCCAGTGATGAAGCACCAACTTTACTACCAAATCAACATTTTTCAGTCATCCTCCAGTTTTCTTAATTTATAAATTACTTTGAGGAATGATTTGGAAAATATATTTGAGCAGTAGCCTTCACAGTGGCTGATTTGTGTAGCTTCATGTTTTCCATACTGACAGTCATTATTTATGTTATTAATACTACTTAATTAATTAATGACTGCTGTTAAAAGGCATGCCATAGTTTGTATTTTAAACATTTTTCCCCTTCATTTTTTTCACATATAAAAGATCTCAAATTTTCAAACACTATTACTTCTTTCACTAATTTATTAATCAATTTTGTAATGCCTACTTTCACTATTATACAGATGCAATATTCATTATTATATATGAAAAATATATTACTGTTGGTACTAAGATAGCAACTCCATACCACTAATTTTATCTCTGTTATAACATCATACGTTTTGACCTTATATGTGCTTACTTTTTTAATATATGTATGCGGTACAAAGTAGGGTTTTGGTTGATTGGTTGGTTGTAACAGTTAGGACTTGAAGTGGTGCTGAAGTGATGTACCTTGCTTCATGTCCATTAGCAGACTGTACTATCTTGACGTAGCTGATGTTACCATTTGGAACAGGCCAGAAATCTGCTAATGTTTTCCTTCTGTGGTTCATTACTAGATCTGAAAGTCTGAATCAATATCAAAAAGTTTGCTTTAAAACCGAAACACTTCAACATGCTTTGCTATTTTTTTTCAACAGCAATTACTATCATAGTTTGAACTCACAGAGACTGCATCCTGACATGGGATTCATTGGAAGTCAGTGGAAAGGCTCCATCGATTGTGAAAGAACTACTATAACTATTCAAAAACTTAGTTTGATCTGCTTTGTCCATGAAAATCACAACTGAATGGAGTTAGTAAATATGTATTACTCAAACTGAATATCTTTACATGTGTATATGTATAGAGAACACAAATAGACTAACACACACACACATGTAAATATTTCTATACACCTACACATATTATGTCTCTGAGATTTAGGAATCACTGTGACAATTGTCTGATTCACTTGGCTTCTTTTAAATATTTGACTGATTTTTTTTAGGCGCACAGTTTGAAAGTTACTGCTATTACTAGGGAGTTCGTATACACAGCTGTTAGTTTTGGAAACTTATATCCCAAATTAGCTGTATACACAATTGATGCCTTATAAATAGCGCTGAGGCCTGTGGTCCTTGGTTATTCTTAATTACTAAGATTGAGGTTACCACTCTTGGGAAGAAAATTAGAATGAAGCAGAAGTATTCTTTTTACCTGGGTTTGCTCATTCAAGACTATGTTTTCATGCTGCTTGTCCCTCTTAAAAGATGGGGAATCTTATCTGTGCCTACTGCTCATTGTCTTGGCTTTCATTTTCCTTTCATCCTTCTCACACATTTATCAGGATATCCTGCTTATTTGCAGCCCCTTATGCCAATCTTATTTTTTATGTTCTCTGTCTGCTATATCTGCTACTCGTGTCCCTGTTTGCAAGTTTTACTATTTCTCCAAGAGAAAACTGCGCACCTCTTTGTCCCTTTGTTGGTCAAACCATTCATATCCTGAAGTAAAATGTGTGCACATATATATATATATATATTGTTCAGCAGTTTTAAAAAAATATTTATTTATTATCATTGGTTATCACAAATATTTTCATTGGATACCTCTCACAAATGACAGAAGGTTTGGCAAAGGCACCTTCTGCTATACTCAGGACATTAAGGAAAAGTTTAAACTTTCTGGTCATTGTCCTTCTGGAAAGTTCATTCTTCCATCAGAGTATTGATTTTTAACAGCAGTTCAGCTAAGAACTTTTTTTCCATTCAACTTGTGGTGATCAGTCTTGGATTATTTGGCTATCCAATGATGTTTATTTTATTAAACAGGAAGAATTCAGAATCTATCCTGAAGCACAATTTCATCCATTTGTTGCACTGTCTTATTTGCAAAGCTTTTTGGTTTGTGTATTTATAATTATTTTAAATCAGTGCTAAAAATATATTGCTAGCATCAAGCAGCTACTAAGCACTTGTTCTCACTGTATTCACATTTTAAGCTCACTGATGCTTCATACACCTTATGCTATGTTAGTTCATTTCCCAAGTAACTTGTAAAGACTGAACTGAACTGAATAACCACTGCAGAAAAGGTAAAGCAGGGCGTGGCAAACATATAGTCTAAATTGAAGTACAAAGCCAGAAGTTAGAATGTAACAAGTAATCCAAGTGGTTACTTTTACATTTGCAAATAAATTCAGTGCCTACAGACAGAAGCTGTAACTTGCCTTTATCTCAAAAGTGTCACTGGCACAATTTAGTCCAATCACACAGTTACTGCGGAAGACCTAAACACTGACACTTTTCACAGTTTCTGACAAAACAGCTGAACTGATTTGTTTTTTTGTTTTCTTTTGTTTTGTTTTAATATTATTCCACTGTCAGTAAATAATATGCTATCATCTCCTCAGAGAAATTTAGTAGCCTTTATAATGTCAATGGAAATGAATCTGTATTGATTTATATTCAGACCTGTAGCCAGATGATACACAAAGTCAGCATCTAAACTGATTCTGTTTGGTCCTCCATTTCTTTCTTACATGAGTAGTGTTTCCCACACCACTGTACAGCACTGTTCCATTAGCATGAGGCATTTCAAGGTTGATTGTGAAGAAGTGTATACTTATTTTAAGTTTTACACTGCAGGGTCATTCTGCTATTGATGGAAGTTTGGAGAAAGCAAATGCCCACTGAGGCCGATGAGTGATTTCTGTAGTCTTCATTAAACTTGACACTCTCAGCAATTTAAGTCACTGTCTTATTATCTATATGTAAGTAATTGTAAATCAGGACTATAGATATTTTTTTCACTAATACTCTACAAAATTGTATGTAATGTAAGTTTCTCAATCAGATTTGCTGTGTCTTCATTTGTTTTTGTTATATTCTTTCCTAAACATCCATTGTTGAATACTGTCAGGATTTTGTGCCAGATAATTCTTTGGTCTCTTCCCATACAGGCATTTTTATGTTCCTTAAATACTCAGAATTTTCTTGTATGGATTAATAATTTAGTAGTTTTCACATTCTACTACATGGGTATCAAACACTTGCAGAACTTCTATAAATGCTAAGAAACTTAAACAAATAAATTATTTTAAATCATTAATAGCCAGAGATTTTTTTTTTCCTACAGAAAATGATAGTAGGGTAATTTTTTAGACAAATTCTTTTCCCTATTATTTTGTGCTAGTTTATTCCATGAAGTTAAAATCCTCATCAATTAGTGGGATAACGATAGGAAGGGAAAAACTGTAAAATTATGAATAAAGGAGAAGTTTTCTCCATCTTTACCCTATTAAGGTGTTTTTATCAACTCAATGTGGAATGCTTAATGCTTTTTCTTAAAAGTGCTGTGCAAGCATTGTGTAAATAGTTTTCGTTGAGGCTGCCAACTAAAAGCATTTATTTGTGACTTTATTGTTAGTAAACAAAATATATTGCTCCACTGCTATAACGAAAAGTAAGCTTTAAGTTTATTACTTCAACACATTAATTAATTTATTAAATATTAATGATAAAAAAAACATTCAAGGCATGTTATATAGAGCTTCAGCACTGTTAATGTGTTATTGCCCCATTTATCAGCAGCTATGCATAAGATGTGCAAAACAATATAACTGGTTGATGAGGTATGTTCATACCATATGTTGTTAATCTAGTTAATGGAATAACAAATACATAGATGGGTCTATTAGATGTGTGACTCAACAATATGTTGAAATATTTTATCTTCCACAGACAGGATGATTAAACTGTCTATTTGATCTCAGGTAAAGAATGGAGCATGAATAAAAATCTTTCTAGAGTTATAATTATGCCAGTTTCAGTTTACTGTCCAAAATTTTACACTGAGGAAAGATCTACACTTAAACAAATATATTATATATATATATATATATATATATATGTGTGTGTGTGTGTGTGTGTGTGTGTGTGTGTGTGTGTGTAGATTTTTTTTAAAGAAATATATGATAAAGTTATAGGAAAAGTAACAGAAGCTTTGAAATAATTTATATCTCTTTCCACACTTAATTTTCTTTAACCCCTTTAAATTTTCTTCTTTGTCTTCCATTTATTGCTCTGCATCAATATGAATTCTCATCTTCCTTTTGTTTACTGATAAAAGATGTACCATAATGTCAATCTTCTGAGCTGAATGTTTACTTGAATGTCAATTTTTGTTTTTCTAATTTCAGTATGTGATGGTTATTGACCTAGACTTTGGAAGATGGAAATTTAAAGCCTGATCCATTTTTTTGTTCCTAATACATCTTGCACAATTCTTAAACCCTGCTCATTTATTTTCCTTTATCAGTATTGTCTCTGATTAGTTTTAAAAGTGACATATGTATGAAGCAATGATTTATAAATTAACATCTTCTATTTAACATACCTTCTAATAATTTCCTTTGTTGTTTTAATAATTTAAACTATAAGCAGTCAATTCTAATACATGGAAAATATGATGTTTAAGATTTCAGATTGCAACTATCTTTTTGAAAGCTCCTGTAAAACTTTAATTAATTTAAGGAAATAAACCATTCAAAGGGAATATAAAAAATAATGCTGTAAATATTTAAAGGGTAATTCTTTGTTCTACATATTCCAACTAATTACTTCTGCGTATCCTATTTTCTACTGGAATGTTGCATGTATTTGTAATGCAACAAGTTTATTACTTTTATTTTATTTGCATTTTGCAATGAAATAAAAGTAAAAAACAAAATGTGGGCATGTATTTGCAAAATCACTGGGGTTTTTTCCATAAATACATTGTCTAGAATTTTAGATTCTTTAGTTTATTTTTCTTTTACTTTAGTTGAAATATTATTAATTCTTTAATATTATTCTGTATAATTTATATAATTTTATGGTGCTAATAATACATTTTAGGACATATTTCCAAATAGATCCGTTAAACTCTCCCACATTCTTGCATCTGGGATAGGATCAACACAACATCAAATGGACAGTTAGTGAAAACATGTGTTTGAATGTTTTAGGAGGGGTGGAGTTCCATGAGGAGTATTAATGTCGTGTGAAAACCCTTGTAGTGGCAGATGCATGCGTCAGCTCCATAATTTCTATTTAGAAACTTCACAGAGAGTGGACACCACGTTTAGTATAAACAAGACATCAATTCCCAAATCATACATTTTACTCTACCTTATAAATCATATGCTTTGTTGCATATTTTATCAAATATACTTTCAAGCCATATGGAGAAATGAGAATGTGGGGAATCCCTGAAATGCCTTGCAAATTTTATGCAAATTGATTTTCAATAAAATCATAATTTCTATTTTAAATACATCTGGGAGAGGTGTGATGGTGGTGTCAGACATTTTGCTGCAGAGAGAAATTGTACAAAAGATTTGGCTTTTACATTGACCAGTTGCTGGATAAAGTGCATGAATATGTATGAAATTCAACTTGTGTTTCCTTGGTTTAGGAGACTGCTTATATAACTAGCTTGCAAATTCAAGCTCATTCTTTTTCTCTGTTTTTGTTTCTTTCCTGTTTTCTTGGCTTCTTTGCCACTTCATACACAATTTTATAACTTTTTCCCCAACTAAAATTGTTTCATAGTCTGATAATTATGATACATTTTACAAGGAATTTTTTAAATCTTTGTTAGAGTTAAGTAGTTAAGGACTTAGGATTTTTTTCTTCCCTTTTGAATATTGCAATGAAAGTGTTAAATAAAGACCAATTCTTTATTTTTATTTTGAACTCAAGTAGATAATTCTCATACATTAATACATTTTGTGGACCAATATTTGCCATTATGATGCAAGTTGTCACTTCTTAACAATGTATCTTCTACATCTATGTTGACAGCACTTTCTGTGAAGATCCTAATTGGTCTTAGACACACATAGAGAGAAATTTGCTCAGCCAGTGTCAATCTAAGCATGTGTATTAGAAGACCTTTAGATACCTGAGGAATTTTCCCATGAAAGAGATTCAGTTATGGAAGAGAGAATTATCCTAGAGTTTTACATTCTTCTTGAACACTACTTAAGGAACTTAAATCCCATGTCCATTTGGATCTATCTCTGCACAGAAATTTGTAATGCCAGTCCTTGAAATGCACCTCTAAAAGAATTCACTGTCACAGAATAAATGAGGGTGGAAGTGGTCTGTGGGGCTCATCAGGTCCAACTCGCCCGCTTAAACCAGGATACCTGAGCCTGTTGCCCAGGATCATATCTGGGCATTCTTTTAATGTCTTCAAAGATCCACACTCCGCAACATTTCTGGGCAGTCTGTGCCATGGTTCAGTCACCCTCACATTCAAAAATCACATCCTGATGTTCAGAGGCAATCTCCTGTATTTCATTGTGTGCCCACTGCCTCTTGTCTTTTCACTGAGCATTATTGAAAAGACACTGGTTCCCTCCTCTTTGCACTATTCCATCAGGTATGTATGTGTGCTTCTATGTAGATAAATGTCAAAACCCTCCCTGAAGCCCAGGTAGACAATATTCCCTTCATCTACCAGGCAAGTTGATTCCTCATGGGAGTTTGAAAAAATGTCAAGCATGAATTTCTCTTGGTGAATCCATGCTGACTACATTATTTTCTCCTCCTTAATGTTCCTGGCAATGTTTTCCAGGAATAGCTGCTCCATAAACTTCCAGGGGATAAAAACGAGGAAGGCTGGCTGGCTTGTAGTATTCTGAGTCCTCTTAGTTCTTAGTCCACCCACCTTTTTTGAAGATGGGTGACATTTGTTTTCATACAGTCTTTGGGCACTTTTCTCAGTCACCATAATCCATCAAACATTAATAAGAGTGTCCTCAGAATAACATCTGCTGGCACCCTTGGGAGCTGTGGATCCATCTCAACAGGGCCTGTGGACTTAGTGGAATACTTATGAATTCAGTGACTATGCCTATAAAAATTTGCATGGGATGGTAGATGCATATTAACAGGTACCCGAAGAATGAATGAAAAGCTATGGAAGCAATCCAAAAGGACAAAGAATAGAGTCCCCTTTTAAGACAAAGCATAGAACTAAGCAGCTTTTGATCCAGGTAGCCTTCCCCTCTGAAAGGACACAGAAGACATTATTTTACCTTGTCCAGTAATAAAATGTGTTGACTATTCACTTGCAATATAAAAAATTGAATTATTTCAGAAATTACTGCCTCCTAACTAGACAATAATGTACTTACTGGGTGTTACCTAACAGATGAGAGCACCTGCTTGATGTCTCTTATGCATACAGACTATTCTAATTAGGTCATTTGAGTGGGGATTACTGGTCTTTGAATTTTCTTTCTGATTAATTTTGAATATTCACTGAAGCAAGGACATGAACATGAAAATTTCATTTCCCATCAGTGCACTCTAACATCCATGGCTGTAATGCCATTGTTTCTCACCAACTGAGTCAATAATTTATTACTACAAAGTGGAACAGCTCCAAGAGGAAAGATAAAGGCTGGATAATATTCTCTCTTGGTAAAGCTATTTATCTCAAATGAAGTGACCAACTTCTAATCACTCACAGGCCTGAAGCGACAAGGAGGGGGAGATGGACCAGGCTTCCTTCCACTGTGATTCTCTTGGTCACCTTAATGCTCAGTACAGGTAGGAAGACATTCAAAAAGATAGCTTTGCTGAATTAATAAAACTCAGACTAAAAAAATAATTTTTTAGCAGTTGAAGTTAAAATAACAAATAAAATGTAATTAATTCCATGGAAATTTGAAATTATTGTTTATTCATTATGCATTTTATGATGTATATTGTGTTTGTTTGTCTTGTGTTGTTCTACAGGCTTTCTAACGGGCAGACCTTTGCACTGTCCTTACCTAAATACTCTTATGTGGAGGAACATGCTTCTGATAAGCAGAACACTAGGATGTTTTTTACTTGAGTTTTTATTTTTACTAATGCTTGGTCCTCTGAAATGAATGATTTTTAAAATTGAAATATGTTAATATTGTTCTCACAGGTCAATCCTCAGACTCTTCCTATCAGAGCTGTCACTAGTCAGCTATTCTCCTATCTGCCTTTAAGTATTTAAGTGTTCTGGTCTAAAAGTAGCACCTTCTATGTAGCCATGTTCTTAGTTTCCAGCGTCATCTTGAATCCAAACACCCTTCTCCAAAGTACCATTGGTTCTGTAGTCCACTAATTAAAAAAAGTGTTTAATTTAAAATATTAGGGTGTGTTGTCCCTAAACAATTCTCTGCAGTTTAACACTACTTGTATTTGCCATGTTTCTTCAACTCACTTGTAAGTCATTTATGAGTTAGGTTATTGTGAGAATTGCTTAGTTTGAAGATGATTTAAAAGGGTGTGAGGATGTTCTTGTGGCTCTGGTATGAGGATACTTTCAAATCCATACAAACTTCCTGCAAATTCCAAAACCTGCATCCTGTATACATAGTGAACTACATAAGAAATAATGGAAAAAAATAGAAGCAAGTCTTCAGAACCTCTAACTTTGGAGGTTTTACCGAACAGGAATGCCACTGTCCTTCTGCTGGAGTAGACAAATTGACATGTGAAGGAAGAATGAAGTTAAATATGTTTCAGAAGGGAAACAGTGAAGGTGAATATAAATTCTTTTAATCAAGAGACATTTCCAGAACATCTTCTTTTCTGCCTGAATAACCTAATTGTTTGAATATATTTTACACTCTGATTGTATATTTTCCCAGGTAGAAGACTTTGTTGCCATGCAAATGAGATAAAATATGTATGTACTTATTTATTTATTTATTTATTTATTTCCTACTGTAACAGCAATATTTTCAGTATGCTCCTGTCCAGAGAAAAGCTTTTAAATGCTGTTTTTTCAGTTTTTAATTGGAGGAAATATGTGGACTGACAACAGCACATAGAGGTAAAATGAAGATGTCCAGTGTCCTGATGGAGGGTATGTTTGGAAACTGGGATTTAGACAGCATTAATAAGATAGAAAATTTAACTTTTTCAGCAGCTAATTTATATAGAAGAATGGTTCTACACTTCTATTACTTAAGTAGTCTGAGTATTCTTCTTTAAAAATTTCTAAGAAATCAGAAATAATATGAATTATGAAGCAAATTAGACATGATAAAAGCTAGCAGAAGTCCTAAAGTTTGGAGGCTTGTCTCCCCTTACACATAGATTTTTGATGCACTGAACTGATGCTGCAATGCAGCACAACCAACTACCGTTTATTCAATAGATAATTAGAAAAGGATAGCATTGTAGATACAAAGTAATCAACATGCTTCTTCAAGAAATTTAATTTGAACAATGGAAATAATAACTTAAGGTAGCCTGTTGAACTGCGGAAGAGAATATAATTGCTAGTTACAGGATATTTTTAAATATTTCTGAAAATATACTATATTACCTAAAATATAAAGCTATTTTTCATATCCTTTGTATAACCACATTAGTTTCATCTGTTCCAACTTCCTTGTAATTTTCAGATTCCCTTGCTAAATTGAAGGCAGTATCAGGACACATATATGTGAGGCAGATGAAGTGTCAAGGTGAACAGTACCCTATTCTGTCAAAATCAGATATGTCACACTCTGCAAAGTATTTATGACACCAAGATCTGATTAGCACAGCAGTGAAATTTAAGTTACAAGCCATAAAAAGTGTCAGTTGACACTAGAAAAAGCTCTCTGCTGAAAAAAATGAGCCATGGTGAGCACAGCTGTGCAATATATACTTATGGACACCAGTTCATTTTTTTAATTTGCATTCTTTTCCAGAGCTGTCTTTTCTTTGTGGCTGCATCTTCTCTCAATCTCCCATAACTTTTAAAGGTGTAAATGCTAGCTGAGATGATTAGTCTTGCAAGATCAATAGAAAGTAGATGGATCTGTAATTTGCTATATATTCCCCATTGTTCTGCCATTACATGCATTTGAAAAAGTTCCTTTCTAGCTTTGTCTTCTAGACCCCCTTTAGGTCTGTAAGTTCTCCTCAGTGGCTTCTCTTCTGTGTTGGCTGGACTGACCCAACTGTCTCAGTCTACCTTCATAGGAGAGGTGCTCCAGACCTCTGATCATCCTTGTGACCTCCTCTGGATTTGTTCCAATGTGTTCATGTCTTTCATGTCTTGGAATTCCTAGACCATGACAGTTCAGTTTAGGCAATCCACTTGAGTCTATCCCTTTCTTATTTTCTGTTTTCCATGTGGAGTATTCCAGGATTCAAAGAGGTTTACGGGAATCACAGGTTATGCGAACTTAATCATTTGCATTGTAAATTCTGCTGGAACTGAGCAGTTACATTTCACAATTTTTCGCATCATATAACCAAAGTCTTTTGGTTGAATGCCTGCCTAGCTCTGTTAGTTTAATGCAACTGCACCACAGAATGCTAATGCTGCAAAGAAAAAGGATTTTAAAAACAGCAAACAAGTCAATACGAATTCATAAAGCAAAATGACATTTCAACCCAATACATCATTTAATAAAAGTAATTATTTTAATTACCACACAGTATAGAAATATAACTTAAATTAGAAAAATATATTAAAAGTGATATGCTATAAATGATAAATCATAAATCACAGGGGAACTTATAAACCAATTGCCAAACTCAGAGAAATGTCAATGAATTAATATATACTTGCGATGTTTTAAACTCATAAGTACAAACTTAGTTACTTCCTTAAAGAAAAAAAAAAAGGATATTTTTCCTGTGCTGGTACATATTGGCTTACTCTTTACAACCCTACTAATTATTATGTGTAATAGTTCTATTATCTTCAAATTTCTCAGAGCACTACTTGCATACCAATAAAGCAGTCTTCCACTACAGTTTTACTGTATCTTGATTAATAATTACCACATTGTAGTGATTATTCTGTGATTTTTTTTCTACCAATTTTCTTTTATTCAGTCTTCTGACCAGAATTCAAAGACCAAGGTATGCAATATGAAGGAATCCACTGACAACTCAGGTATATGCTCATGGGACAAGATAACTTTTACATTTTCTTTTCGCATCCCCTACAGGTGTAAAGCTGTGATGACTCCTCCATGACACTGAAGATCTCAAAATGGCTCCTGTGCTTCTTTGGCTGAGTCCTTTTGAATGTTAATAACAGCTAAAGAAATGGCAGGTTAAGGGAAAAATATTTATATTCTCTTCAAGCACATGATTTCATTGCTTCAGTGAATGTACCATCTCCTTAAACAGTACATCTAATTACACTACTTATCTTGTTTCACATAGTTTATCTCTTTATTTTGATTTTGGTTTAGGTTTTGTGTTTTTTTTAATCATAGTAACAGAAAAATAAATGTCAAATTTGTCAATCAAACTAAACCATTATAAATATGCTTTGTGATAATGCAGTGAGACAATGTATAATTTTCCATCAATTCATAAGTCATATGAAGATGAAAAATCTACATAAAAATTCCAACTCCATTCCTTGAGGACTGGGGCAGAATTTTTTCTCACTTTTAATATTACTTATTAAGACTTATATCTTTCAAAAAGAGTGGCAAAGCATTAGTGACATTAACATCTTTTTATTTTTTGTAGCTGCAGTGTTTCCTAATATAGAAACCTTCAATCTCTCTTTAGGCACCTGGCATATCTGGAAACATGATCAAACGAGGCTCCCTATAAGAATCAAATGAGACAAACTAGCATATCAGATTAATGAACTAGGAATTCTCTGTTGGCTACAGAAGTATTGGGCAGCTGCACTTTATTCTAGGACACCAAGCATACACTGTTTTCTTATCATTATTAAGCATGCTCATGTGAATTTTGTCAATAAACCCCTGTTCAGGTATATGATCACAGGGTGTGCACATGAATTGGAGCTGAAGGATCTTCCTGTGAATACTTACTAAGAACAGAAAAGAAATAATTTTTAATAGAAATCAAATATACTATTGAAAGCCGATGTTGATTAATGACACCTTCCAAAGGACAAATGATTTCTAATTGCAGATTTTGCTCATTCTTTGAATGCTCATTAATCTCTAGTGAGTATAAGATGGGACTATGTATTGTTAAATATTAATACTTCCCATTAATCTTAAAATGCAATTATGATTTTCAGTTAGATGGAATAATATTATCATCTATGTCCTGTCAGGTTATCTACAGGACAGAGCTAGTCTCTTCCTTTTTTTTGATAGACTAGTTTGACTCTTCACCCACACATATCTTTATCTTTTCTTTTTTTAATCAAAATGTGTGATTTCTTCAAAGATAAAGTTCACTGATATTTAAATAAACATAAATATCACTACTATTTAACCTCTTCCCCTCCGACCCCCCATTGTTTGTTTTTTTACTGTAGGTTATTAGTATTTTTCTCGAGTTAATGAGTAAATAAGAGTAAATAAGTTAATAGAGTAAATAAATAAATAGAGTAAATAAGTTAATATGCCTTTTTTTGTAGATGGGATTTATGGAGCATAAACAGCTCAGTGACTTGCTAAATAGGTAATACCTGCCTGCAGCACAAGAGTACAGGAGTCTTTGTTCCCAAGTGCATATTTTAGTTTTATGCAATCTATTTTCTTCGAGGTATAGACTATAAACTAAGAGGTTTTAATTTCATATAAAACAAACATATTTGCCATGCACCTTAACTTTCAAAACAAAAGTCTTGAAAGAGTGTGTTATATTTAAATAAGGGATAATGCTGACACCAGTGACATTAATAAACATCTGCAAGACACTGAGGCTATTTCTGTGTGTATAAATAGTGCAGGGACAGGAAGAAGGTTTGCCATTATTCATGCTTAATTGCCAGCACCACTACAACATTGCTTTCTGTATGCCAGCTCTTCCCCAGGAAGCATCTAGGCTTGGACAGCACATCCCCCCAGGCAGTGCAGAAGAATAAACCCTGTGTGGTGATGACAGAGTTTAAGCAAGAGTACACAAAAAGGCCTTGCCCCTAAGCCTGAGATCAAAGAAGTGTCCCTTGCAGAAAATAACATATAACTTCATCAAAATTGATTTCTTTAAAACTGCTGTATCTTTAACCATGAATCAATGTGTTTGTCTACAGAGTTATCTTACTTCCCACAGTTCTTAGAGTGCACTGAAATAAATTTCCTTGAATTTCAGAGGGTCAAACATTTAATTCCATCTGTAGGGCAAACTGTACTGCCAGGTACAGAGCAGTATCTACACTGGACCCAAACCTTGTTTCTTTTGAAATTTTTATTGAAATCAGATACATCCCTCCTTGATATTTAGAATGTTCTATATGAGTCATGAAATAATACCGTGTGGTATCAACTGTTACTTAATATCAGACATAGTGAAGGAGAAAATTAAGTTTCTACTTTTCATCGTAAAGTGCATTTGACTTTGTTGCCATGTTGTTTCAATGGTTTTGTCTATGCCATTTGGTTCAATATTTTTGTCCCCATGAAATGACATATTTTTTGTTATCTTTAAAACCTCATTTTAATCCAAACCACACTATCTATACAATTTATGTTCAGAACATAGGCTGCTGTTTCACTGTAGTATAGAACAAATACAGTAAGAAGTTATTTTTCTCCTTTTTGTTATAGAAAAGTGGATGGCTGGAGTCCTCTCAAGATATGGAAAAGTAATGAACTCACATCATCATATATTTCATTGAGTGGTAGTTTCTGTGAATACAAATACTGCACTGCAGTTTCCCAAAACATTTAGCAAAAATTTTTGGATTTAGTTTTTATCTTTCTCATAAAAGTAAAACCAGTTGGAATCTTTTGTCCTGCTTCAGGGTAATAGTCATTCAACTGAAGGGTAAGATTTCTCAAAAAAACACAGATTCATTCCAGCTGCCTTTTTTTTTTGCTCTTACTACTTCCCTTATGGTAAACAAACAGTTAGTATCAGAAGTAAAAATCTGATTTGTTCTGGGAAAAAACCCTTAATAATAATAATAATAATAATAATAATAATAATAATAATAATAATAATAATACAACTATTTCTTACAATTCCATAACCTATGACTCATACAACTAATATGAAATAATCCCATATTTGAAGTTCATAAAACAGATATTTATAAAATTAATTAAATAGAAATAAATAGGATGATGTTTGTTAATTCAATACAATATTCAAAGCTACAATGTGAAACTCTTAACGTTTCCTGTAGGTTTCTGTTCCTCTTCTCCCAACTCAAGGAAAGACTGTATTCCACAGGTGTATTCTGGATGTGGAAAGAAAATCTTAGAAATGGTGACTTAAATAGTTCTAACATTTCTCAACAGTTTCATGCTGACTGCCTACCAGCTGCAATCCTTTGATTTCTGGCTCTCCATTCCTTTCATTCCTTTATTCAGAACAGCACAAAGATACTGTGCCATCATTTATAATGCAACAGGGGTAGGACATTTGCAACATTTCCTCAGTTACAAGAACATCACATAGTTCATATTTACTGAGATTGAGTCAAGTAACAAAATGCAGTTCAAGACTTTTGCCAGAAAAATGGGATCAAATTCAAATATGCAGTTTTCAAAACTCCCAATGCCTATTGTCAAGCAGCCATCATCATTTTGAGTATTTTTTTTTCTGAAAAGAAATATTTTTATAGTACATCCTAGCTGTCTCTCATGGGCCAGAGAAATTATGAAATAACTAAGCCTTTAAGTTATGGGTGTCTTTCAGTTATAAGAAAATCATAAAAGGGCTCAAAAAATGTCCTGAAGATTTTATTCAAAAAATCTGCAGAATAGAGTGGGGAAAAAAAAAACTACACAGGGTAAGTTCATGCTTTTAGTCTTAATAGTATCTTCCTTACATCCACAGGTCAGCTACTGTCTGCATTGTAGCAAGGGTGTAGAGCCAGCAGTGTGTTTCTCGCTTCAATATGCAAACTTCTGCCTATTAGACTGTACTATGCTGAATGTCCAAACCTCGCTTAGCTTTTTTGTCTCCATTGATAAAATAAAGGATTTTAAAGATTTTTCAGGGTTTTTTTTCATTAGAATATAGCAATAGTGAAATAATAATTTTATTCCTACTACAGTTTAAGAGGAGGTGAGTTCATCTATTTGTATATTAGTATACATTCATGGCATAAATACAATAGAATATGAGATCTAGACAGAAAAGATCAATCTCACACTTTTTATTTTGCAAATGTTAGTTGCACAGTGATTGGATTTTTAAACTTACCCACTAAAATTAGCAAAATTTGCTAATTTTGGATAAATAAAATTAGCATTTTATTTAAATGCAAAATCTACTTGCTATATTGTAAACAAACTCTTCACATGGTGCTTAATAAAAAACAACTGAAATCACTAAGAACTTTTCCCCTGTTTCCAGTAGGCTTTATATAAATCTGGTAGTCAGCAAGAAATGTCTGCAGTGCAGATATAATTATTTTTTCTCACATTTGTGATACTTGTTGAGACTTATTTATACTCATGCCACTGTGACTCAACAGGAACTAACTCAGTACATCCCATATATCCTTCAAAGACTGAAAGCATATTTCTCGTTAATTAAATATGTATGCATGCATGTCTGCAATGACAATGTATGTGCTGATTGATTTTTTCTGTGCCCTCACTTCTCATTCCACTTCTATTCAGCTGTTAATTGAATGTGTTTGCCTCACTAACCAGTAGCCTCCTATGATGGAGCGATTGCCCCAGTGAACAGAGGAAAAGCTGTAAATGTCATCTACCCAGACCTTTGATAAGGTCCTGTACAACATTCTTACTTCTGTATTGTTGAGTGAACCTTCAGATGGATAAAAAATTGGATGGATTGATGAATGAAAGGATGGATAGATGGATGGATGGATGGATGGATGGATGGATGGATGGATGGATGGATGGATGGACGTTTAAAGAGTTACAGTCAATGGCTCAACATACAAGTGGAAACCAGTAACAAGAGGTCTCCCTCAGGTGTCTGCACTGGGACCGATAGTATTTAATGTATTTATTGATTGTGTAGACAGGGGAATTGACAGTACCCTTAGCAGACTTCCAGGTGACACCAAGCTGAGTAGTGTGGTTGATAT
Source organism: Vidua chalybeata (assembly GCF_026979565.1). NCBI lineage: Eukaryota > Metazoa > Chordata > Aves > Passeriformes > Viduidae > Vidua > Vidua chalybeata. The sequence goes on along the minus strand of NC_071531.1, from coordinate 51,868,948 downwards.
ATCTGAGAGATGTGATGCCATCCAGACACTGGAGGCTGGAGGAGTAAGCCCATGTAAATATATGAAAGTTCAGCAAAGCAAAGTGCTAGTACAGACTGGGTGAAAAAGGTATTAAAAGCAGCAAGACAGAGAGAAGGAGCTGCGGATACTGTTGGATGAAAAATTGGACATGAACTGCCATTATGCACTTGCAGACCTAAAAGCCAACTGCACCAAGTGTGGCCAGCAGGTTGGGAAAGGTGATTTTGCCCTTCTAATATGCTGTTCTGAGACCACACCTTGAGTGTTGCATCCAGCTCTGGGGTCTTTGGTAAATGAAAGAAGGGGACTTCTTGGAGTGAGCCCAGAGGAGGGTCATGAAAATTATCAGAGAAATGCAACACCTCTCTTATGAGGAAAAGCTGAGAGACTTGGTGGTTTTCAGCCTGGAGAAGACTGTGGGGACACCTTATTTGGGCCTTTCCATGTATATAAATGCAGCCTATAGGAAAGATGGAGGAAGACTTTTTACCATAGGTCTGTAGTGATAGGACAAGGAGCAATGCTTTTAAACTGAGAGAATAAAGGTTTAGATTGTATGCAAGGAAGAGCTTTTTTAGAATAAGGGTGGTGACACATTGGAATAGGTTGTCAGAGAGGTTGTAGATTCCCCATTAATGGAAATGTTCAAGGCCAGGTTAGGTGGGGCTTTGAGCAACGAGATCTAAAGTCAAATGTCTCTGCCCAAGGCAGATACTTAGAACTAGAAATTCTTTGAAGGTTCCTTCCAACCCAAAGCATTCTGTGATTCTGTGATTGCAGATATGAGTGACATCATCTCTGGTTGTATTGATAGAGGCATGAGAATAGAACAGAGACAATTTAAAATCTGTTTACTTTTAATTTCGAATCATGTGATTTTGATCCTTAATATATGTTCTATAACATGAGTTTTTAAATTTTGTATGTGCAGCACTGAATAACACATTTTCAATTCATTCTAAATAATAATAAAGTATAGAATAGAAATGGAAAATCTTTTTTAGCCTTTAGACATTACCACATTACTTATATAATGCTTAGAATTTTTGAAAAGGCCAAACAGTTTTACAGAGAACTGTGTACTATTATTTTAAGTGTGATGTAGTGATCGATGCCACTGTTTTCAGAGATCTGTGGGTTTTTTTCAAAAACAGGCAAATTTAGATAAATATATGACTAATGGAAATTTTAAACCTGTGTAAGAAGTTAAATTATGTTCTCCTCTGAAATTCAGTTTATTAACACTAAAATTTTGATCCTGCAGATTTTTCTGAGATGTATAGTACCTAGTGTACACACAATCCCTCCCTACTCTCCCCAACAGACATGTTACTGCCAAACAAGAGTAAATTTCAGATTCCAGTGTACAGTGAGGAGGCAGGGACCAGATGTGTCTATGGAGACAGAGGCTTAATTACAGACCTCGAATGTACTAGTAAGATCCTGCTTAATTGTGCATCCTTCTTTGATAATTTAGCCCAGCTGCTCTGCAGCTATAAGAGCCATACGGCATAATATGTCTCAGAATACTTTATGCTTTCAACAGAAGGATTGACAGCAATATGCAAAATAATGCTTAGTCCAGCCAATATATAGTGGCACGTGGTGACAGAAATAAGTTTGTATGTATTTATTTTATCTTCTGATAAATGCAGACTGAGTAACTGAAATTACAGGCTCATTTAGATTACACCAAAGTGATTTGTTCCCCCAGTAATGTCAAGGCTCTGATTTGTTAAAGGATGAGCTGCTCCAAAATTTACATTTTTAAAGGAACACCTCACTGAAATTAGACAAGAAAATAGGTTGTAGTGTATTTTCCTATAACAGGAAAGGATTTAAACACATATGTCAGCATAAAGAGGTTATTTTACCTTATATGAGTTGTCAGCATAAAGATGTTATTTTACCTTATATGAGTAAGGTAAAATACTGCTTTCAGCTGCTGAAATCTGTAATTAAAAGCTAGCCTTGGCATTGCCAAGCTAAACATCTTTAGAAACTCGTGGTATCCCTGAAGAAGAATTATGAAGTTCTTATTAGATGAGAAACTGGTGTTTTCCTATAGTATGCACCACTGATAAATGATTAACAGAAGCCAGTTAATCAAGAAACAAACACAAAGTCGTGTAAAATTTGGACTTATTTATTTCCTCTGTCTCTTCTTTCAGCCTTAATATTAAAACTGCACCAGGACATACAGTCCTTTCTGCTTGCTCCTATGCTTCATTAGTTCCTGGCTGAACAAAACATCTATAAAGGATGTTGATAAAACTTGGAGCAACCCCATGACTGTTTTGTCCTTGAGTTCAACCTCTTCTCCCTGTAGGGAGGAGTCAGAAAATTCACTTGAAATAACTTTGTTTTCTCTTCCCTCTTTTTCTCTGCATTGAATTCAGATCATTCAACCTCCCAATTACGCATTTTTAAGTCCTTGTTCTCACTTTCTCTGAGCTTTTATATTACACAGGGGAAAACATATAGAAGGTGAAAATCATGAACAATGAACAGAAGTGCCTTAAGGCTATGTCAATACCATTAAGGAAATTTTAGCTGGTACTGCACTGGGGACCATGTACACGTATTTTATCGCGATGGCCTAAGATGTGTTTTTTCTACAGTCTGAGTAGCATTTTCCAAAGCTACCTCACCATGGTGTGGAGACACAAAATTGCAGGGATCATTACCAAAGGGTAGTACAGCAGAGTAAAGCACACTGAGGAGCACAGAGTTTGAAATGCATGAAATTAAGTGCTCCATGACACTTGATCTCAGCACAGAGAATGTTTCTGCAACAATTTTATTTATTAGAATGCAAAATGAAAACCCATTCAGGAAGCTACTGGAGGAACAAAGTCAGCAGTGCAGCTTAATAGACAGCACCCAAGAATCCATCCCTATTCCTGAATTCAAGAGGCAAGACGTACTTAAAATGCAAAGGGTTTGCATATCTCTTAAGGGACAGAGGAAGTAATCTGTCCACACAATTCACCTAGTCTGTCACCTTTTGTTGTCTCTGTGCATGGTTCTTTGCCATATCAGGATGTCCAGAGTCACTTTTCTTTGCTCTTTTTGGCAATCTGACTGAAATTCACCTTCTTGGTTGGTTTGTTTTGTTTGTTGGTTGCTGAGTTGGTTTTTTTTTTTTTTTTTTTTTTGTCAAACTCAGAAACTGACAATAGCAGAATGGGAAATCTACAATCTAATTTTTTATAAATGTATCTTTTATCTTCCTACATCTCTCCTCTGAGCTTTTTTCATCTTAGGATATTCTATTTTTTATTTTGTCTTAAGAATAATTTTTGTTGAATTTTGTGACCAATGAGTAACTTTGTTTTGCTATTAATGTTGTTATCATCCCTCACTAATTCCCACTGCATTTCCACTTCCAACAGCAATAACAATGAAGGAAAGTAGGGAGGGAGGAGATGAGGTACAGTGTTTTATGAAGACACAGCATTTGTTATGAATACATATTTTAGAAGGTATGCTGTAAATTCTTTTCTTGATGCAACTATGTGTACATCTTTTTGTTACAGGAAAGCCTGTCAGGAATGTTTGAAAATGTAAGTTGCAGTCTAGCAGTCACGGTTCATATGCCTCACTTTGATTCCTAACTTCACCTCACTCTTTTGCAACATAAACATGGAGGCAATTAAAATGATCTGGATACAAAATTCGTTATTGGAAGTCATATGTTAGTGAAAAACCTCTCAGTGAAACCTCAATAAAGATGATATTTCAGTTGGTAAAAATAAAATGCTTAAAAAAATCAAATGTTCTGAAATAGGATGTTTAGGTGGGACGGTTTATTCAATAAGACCTCATTTGGATCATTGAAACTATTAGTTGCAGTAATTAATTATTTCATTAAGTACTAAGCAAAAAATGTCAGTGAAATAATATATCTGTAGTTTAATTATAAGCAACCTTACCATATGATGTTGTTTTATTCTGTTCTTCAACAGCAGAGTATCTAAATCCCTTCTTAAAAAATTATATAACTCCCTTCTGCTGTATGTACCTAATATACAAAGTATA